>NC_137072.1:117559638-118159638 GCF_951640355.1 Cnephaeus nilssonii
CAGCGGGCAGGGCAGTCCGCCAGACGGGCCATCCACGCCCACCCGCGGCCACCGCCGAAGTGACCAGAAATCCCACTGACCCAGGTCCTGTCCCGTCTGCAGAGGGGCTCGCTCAGCGGCCCGGCCCCACCCCCCCCCCCACCCGCCTGTGGGCAGGGCCGTGGCGACAGAGTGGAAGGCTTCCGTCTGACTGAGCCGGGGAGGGGGCCCCCTTGCTATCGCCTCCTCCCCGAGGCCACGCCCCTGTGTCCAGGGAGGTCGGCTCTGGGCTGTCCTCCCTCTTCTTTGAGGAGAACGTGGATCCTGACTGGGCTGGCGAGACGGACACTTGGCACCTCTCGGAGAGTCTGGGAATAGCAGCATCTCCACGCCCCACCCCTCCCCCTCCCACCTCCCCCTGCCCACCCATCCCTCCCTCCATCCATCCATGCTCCCATCTACCCATCCACCCTCTACTCACCCTCCTCCCTCTCCTCCCTTCTCCCCCTGCACCCTCCTCCCCCGCACCCTCCTCCCCCGCACCCTCCTCCCCGGCACCCGCCTCCCTCCTGCCACAGCCTCTCCTGTCCTTGCCCCCGGATACCCTCTCCTCCCTCAGGGAGCCCTCCCTGGGCGCTCGGGCAGGTGGGTGCCCACAGTGCCAGGCCCGGAGCCCGTGAGCAGGAGCCCGGCGCCCTCTCGCCCTCCCAGGTGGGAACCTGGTCTCTCCCTCCGCCCAGGACGCAGCCCGGCGGCCCCTGCCCGGAGGCTGTGTTCTCTCCTCTGCGGCCCCTTCAGCTCCACACCTGCTGCCCACTGCCCGCCCCACCCCCACGGCCCCACCCAGACACCTGCCCTCCGTGCGCCTGTGCTCGGGCCACAAGCCAGGGGCCTCCTGAGCCCCCTCACCCCCTGCCCCCTCCAGGCCGGCGCCCGGGCCCTCCGCGCACACCCCTGCCTGCCCAGCTCCTGCTTGGTCGGCTGAGGCCTCCCTGCCACCCGCCCACCCCCGTCACCTCTGGCCTGAAGCCGGAGGGATCCCAGCGAAAGCCAGCCCGACCCCCTCCCGGCTCCCTGCCCACCCACCGTCTGCGGTCAGCCTCCCCCCACCCCACCCAGGCACGCCCTCCTCGGTCCCTTCTCCTGGGCCCGTGCTCCGGTCAGGGGGGACCAGAGACACAGAGTCCTCACCAGAGTCCTCGCTGAGCACCTACTGGGTGCCCACCCTGTGCTGGGAGCGGGGCCTGGGACAGAGATGGCTGGCTGCGGCCTTGGGCGCTGCCCAGAGTGGGGGGCGGGGTCACGGGGGGGCGGTCCTCCTGTCGGGAAGGAGGAGGAGCCAGTGAGCTGGGGACTGGACGGGCGGGAGGCTAACAGGGGGGTCTGGGGGGGCAGGCGCCAGGACCCCCCAGAGGCCGGGGCAGGAGGAGGCGCGGAGGGGACAGCGAGTGGCGGGGCTGCCTCGGGGCGTCGGCGTCCTCAGAGGCGCTGACCAGGAGGGGCGCGAGCGGCAGGCCCTCCGGCTCCCGTGCAGCGGACAGGTGGGGTCAGGGGCAGCTCGGGGTCAACAGGCCGCTGACCAGAGCGGCTCAGGGACACCCTGGGGTGGAGCCGGGAGGGGCCGCTGCCCACAGACCGGGCGGGAGGCGGTGGGCGGGTCCAAGGCCCCATGGCTGGGACCACGGGGGGGGGGGGGGGGTGAGGCCGGGAGCCGGCGGGCGCCCCGGGAGTGCAGGTGCTCAGGGCTGGGGGGCAGGGACGTCCCCGACGCGGGACGTAGGCGTCCGGAGTTCAAGTAGTGTCCAGGGCTGAGGAGGGGGTGCAGGCCAGCAGGGCCCCGGGACCACCCCAGACACCCCGACATCTGGAGGAGGTGCCTTAGGCTCTGGGGCGCAGGAGGACCGAGCACCCCTCCCCCAGCCCCACCCCACCCCCCGCAGTGCGCAGCGCACCCCTGGGGGGCGGGGGGGGGGGACACGGGACAGGAGCCGGCCGCCGACACCCGCCAGGCCCGATAACGGCCGGGCGCCCGCCCCGGGAGCGCATTAATCTTGCCCAAATTAAAAGCTGCGGCGGGCGTTTAAGATTGAGGCCGCCACGGTTCAGCGCCGGGTGACCGCCAATTTTGATAAAAGTGTTTTAAGAGCCGGGAGACGGAGATAAATTGCCTGTGCGCGCCCCCGCCGGGGGACGGCACGCGGACGCCCGTCGCCCTCGCCGGTGACATCACCCGGCAGGACCCTGTGGGGGCCCCTCACCCCCCCCCCCCCCGGGGGCCAGCAGCCCTGCATCCCGACCAGGCCCGGCCGTCACCTCCGCCTGCCGTGGCCGGCGGGTCTCCCACCCCAGGCCCAGGCCCGGGAGGGGCGGCTGGCTCAGCCCAGGGCCAGGCCCAGCCCCACAGCCATCGCCGCAGCCTCTGGTCGGGGCAGTGGGCTGGGTGCTGGCCATGAGGCGGCAGAGGCCTGGGAAACCTGGGGGAGGCTTTGCCTGGGGACCCCACTTCTCCTCCAACTTGGCTGAGCCCTTGGCTCAAGGTCAGGGTCAGAGCCCTCCTCCAGGGAGCCATCCTCACGGCTCCCCTGCCCCCATCACCCATGGGACCCCCAGTGCCGTCCATCACTGCCCCTCTCTGCTGCCCCTGTCTTCGGGGCGGAGCCTGGCCCCCTCCCCGTCCTCTACCCGCCGCAGCCTTGGTCCTGGCCAGTCCCTCACCTCACGCCCCTGCTTCAGGTGTAGGAGGGGCCTGGGGCAGGTGGATGTGGCCCCGCCAATCTCTGGAAGGAGGCAGCCCTCGCATGGAGCCTGGTCTGAGAAGCTCTCCTGGAGGGCTTCCTGGAGGAGGAGGCTGGGCGGGACCAGGGCCAGGCAGAGAGTCCTGAGTGAGGCTGGAGAGGGGAGAGGGGAGAGGGGAGAGGGGAGAGGGGAGAGGCGGGAGGGGATAGCACCGGGTCGGGATGGGGCAGGCCCAGGACAGGCCGGGGACTTGGGCAGCTCTTGGCTGCCCCCAGGGAGCCGTCCTGCTCCCTCAGCCGGATGAGTGTTGGTGGCCTCCGCCTTTCCTCACAAAGTTCCAGCCCGCGAGAAGCACGCAGCCCGTGGCCGGCATCGCCGCCCCGGAGCAGCCGTGAAATTGATATTTAAAACTAATTGTACGGTGCCCTCGGGCAGCAGGACCGGGTGCGGGCCGCAGCCTCGCTCATCCCATCTCGCCGTGGGCTCCGTCCGTGACCCCGGCTGGGAGACTGGGGGGCCGAGGACGCGGCTTATCTCGGGCAGCCAGCGCAGCCCACCCCCATGCTGGCTGCGGCCCCTCCCCCCGCCCGCCGGCCACTGCGCGGCCCCTTCCCCGGAGCATGGCCCTCGATCTCATAACATCCAATTACTGACCCGCTGCTGTCTGGGGCTCGGATCCAATCGCTCAGCCGCGGCGAGCAGCCCCGAACAGGTCAATCTCAGCCGGTTAGACACGGTGTCCGACGCCAGGCGGCACGCAGCCGCCCCGCCACCCCCCGCCCGCCCCCGGAGCCAGAGGCAGGGTGCCCAGCGGGGTCGCGGCGGCTGCCAGCCTCAGTGGTCTGGCTCTGGCTGTGGAGCGAGCCTGGCGGGCATGCACACAGGGGCAGCGGCCGCTAGACAGGCCGCCAGAGACCGACCAGCAGGCTCCGGGCCGGGTTGCAGCCCCGGACGGTCCCTCAGAGACCCTGTCGCCTGGGCCCTGGGCGGGCGGGGGGCTCGCCTGCCCTGACCGTGTCCGCCTGCCCTGACCGTGTCCGCCTGCCCTGACCGTGTCCGCCGGCCCTGGCCGTGTCCGCCTGCCCTGACCGTGTCCGCCTGCCCTGGCCATGTCCACCTGCCCTGACCGTGTCCGCCTGCCCTGACCGTGTCCGCCTGCCCTGACCGTGTCCGCCTGCACTGACCGTGTCCGCCTGCCCTGACCATGTCCGCCTGCCCTGACCATATCCGCCTGCCCTGACCGTGTCCGCCTGCCCTGACCATGTCCGCCTGCCCTGACCGTGTCCGCCTGCCCTGGCCGTGTCCGCCTGCCCTGGCCGTGTCCGCCTGCCCTGGCCGTGTCCGCCTGCCCTGACCATATCCGCCTGCCCTGACCGTGTCCGCCTGCCCTGACCGTGTCCGCCTGCCCTGGCCGTGTCCGCCTGCCCTGGCCGTGTCCGCCTGCCCTGACCGTGTCCGCCTGCCCTGGCCGTGTCCGCCTGCCCTGACCGTGTCCGCCTGCCCTGACCGTGTCCGCCTGCCCTGACCGTGTCCGCCTGCACTGACCGTGTCCGCCTGCCCTGACCATGTCCGCCTGCCCTGACCGTATCCGCCTGCCCTGACCGTGTCCGCCTGCCCTGGCCGTGTCCGCCTGCCCTGGCCGTGTCCGCCTGCCCTGGCCGTGTCCGCCTGCCCTGGCCGTGTCCGCCTGCCCTGGCCGTGTCCGCCTGCCCTGACCGTGTCCGCCTGCCCTGACCGTGTCCGCCTGCCCTGACCGTGTCCGCCTGCACTGACCGTGTCCGCCTGCCCTGACCATGTCCGCCTGCCCTGACCGTATCCGCCTGCCCTGACCGTGTCCGCCTGCCCTGGCCGTGTCCGCCTGCCCTGGCCGTGTCCGCCTGCCCTGGCCGTGTCCGCCTGCCCTGGCCGTGTCCGCCTGCCCTGACCGTGTCCGCCTGCCCTGACCATGTCGCTGCAGATAGAGTCGGGGAGGGAGGTGGTACTCCCATGTCCCTCCCGCTGCGGCACCCGTCCTGGGGCGGGGCCTGGCCGCTCCCCGTGTCCGCTCCGTGGGTGGCCCTGGATCTAGGGACGTGTTGTCCCAGGAAGGAGAGAGGAGACCCCACAGGGGACGGGCACACTGGCAGGAGCCCAGGGCCTGCGGCCAGCACAGCAGCTGGAGGAGGCAGGAGGGTCCTCCCTCAGGGCCGTCGAGGGACCGCGGAGTCAACGAGTGCCGTGGCTGGTGCGGCACCTGCCCCCGCCCCCCGCCCCCCAGCCTTCCGCTCCTCCCGCAGCCTCCGCTCACACCCCTGCCTCCTGCACAGCCTCTGTCCATCGGATCCATCCAGAACCCTCAGTCCCAACCAGGTCGCCCACAGCGCTGTCCCCTGTGACCCGGCACCATCGGTCCGCAGGGCTCCGGTGCCCTCACAGACTCCTACTCTGTCCCCGGGACCAGGGTGCCTCCCCTCCCCCTCGCAGAGTCACCCCCGCTGTGGAGAGGACACGGGCAGAGCCGGGAGTCACAGGCAGACCCAGGTCACACTGAGCCTCAGGCCGGCGGCTGTGGCTGGGGAGACACCCGCACGGCTGCCGTGACCGATAACCTACCACCCGAGGAGAGCGTGGAAGGACGTGTGTGACAACTGCCCCCGTCAGCCGGTGTGAACAGGGAGTAGGACAACCGGACATCCGGCCCGAATGTCACAGCCCGGGAGTGCTGTATCAGGTGAGGAGAGTGAGGGCGGCTCTCAGCACAGCCACAGCCCCGGCAGCCCCCCAGGGCCCCCCAGGGCCTTCCACCCTCAGCCTGTAGTGGAGGTGCCACCGACTCACGTGGCCTGCTCTCCCCCTGCAGCTGGGCCCCAATGTAGGTCACTCACTGCCCGCCCGCCGCGGCACTGACGCGCATCCAGACAGTGAGCGGCTCGGCTCCTATCTGATCAGCAGCCTCTTCACTCATCGGCACCACCGGGCTATTAAAACCCCATGTCCCAGTTAACTGGATGGCAACAGAGTGAGGGCAGCAAAGCAGGCATTGTTCTCATCACCACAACCATCACCGTCACCCATTCCATCCATCATCACCACCATTACCATCACCTTTATCACCATGACCATTACCATCACCACCATAATTATTGTCATCATCATCACCATCATCACCTCATCATCACCACCAACACCAGCATCACCTCCTCACCATCATCATCACCATTATCTTCACCTCATCACCACCATCATCATCACCATCATCACCTCCTCACCATCATCATCACCATCAACACCATCATCACCACCATCATCACCTCATCACCACCATCATCACCATCATCATCACCTCATCACCACCATCATCATCACCATCAACACCATCATCACCTCCTCACCATCATCACCATCATCACCTCCTCCCCATCATCATCACCAACAACACCATCATCATCACCATCATCACCTCATCACCACCATCACCACCACCATCATCATTATCACCATTGCTGTTGCCATCAACTCCTTGATTATCTCCTTCATCATCTTTACTGTCACCACCACCATTGTCAACATCATCAGGGTCACCACCATCATCCAAAGTCAATTTCCAGTTGCCCAGTCAATGGCTAAGGGCATCGATGACTCGCTCAAGGCCACTCAACCGGTCTGTAGAAGAGCAAGGGCTCCAGCTGAGACGCCGTCCAGCCCGACTTCCTCCCGGTCCCGGGGAAACGCACCCGAGTCGCCACCGCGGCCGGCCTCCGCCTCCCTCCCGGGGACTCGCTGACTCGGGCTCCGGAACCTGCTCACTCCCTCGGCCGTGCCCCGTCGGTGCGAGACGAGAGGCTCCTTCTCCGTAATACCCAATAAATAACCGGGATTTAATTGAATTAATATCGACAGCATGTAATTGCTCCTCGCTGCTAAGCCTGCCTAGGAGGGGCGGCGAGGGGGCGGAGCGGGGAGGTTATTGCTTTAAAAAAAATGCCCTCAGCCCCAAGCAGCATCTTGGCCGTATTATTATAGGAATAATGAGGGCGGCTGATTTGATCTCTCCGTCCACAATGGAGGAGCATGCCGCCCCATAAGCAGCCCAGCCCTTTGTCCCTGCGGGCTGTTTGTGGTAATTAAAATCAATAGGGTCTTCCTCGCAGCCTCTTTAGCTGCTCAGCACCAGGCGCGCTGCCCGAGCCGGACCAGCAAACACGCTCGCCCCGTGTCCGTGCCCTTCCCGGGCGCCCGCTGCGAGGTGGGGGGGGGTGGCAGGTGGGCTCCGGGAGCTGGTGGCCAGCCCGTGTCTGCGGGCACAGCCCCAAGCCAACCAGGAGGGGCCCCCGTGGGGGCTGCCCTGGGCTCGGGGTCCGTGCGGAGGGTCGAGGGCTCTCCCAGCTCTGCTCTGGGCCCTGACTCCCCTCACGCTACCTGACTGCTCTGGGCCCTCACTGCCCTCCTGCACCTGCCCAGGGTCGCCTCACACCTGAGCCTTTCCCGGCGGCCCTGGGCGGCCACGCCACGTCTCCCGGCAGCATGAGCTGCCAGGCGCTCGCTCAGCCCCTCGGGGACAGGCGCCCCGTGGCCTCCGCACGGGCCCAGTCCGGGGCCCTGGGAGCCGCGGGCGTGGGCCAGCCCGGTTCGCACCACGGGCAGGTCTGGTCTGTGCAGAGCGACGGCTGGCACGGGCGGCGCAGGGTGAGCCCTGGGCGCGGCGCCCTCGGGGACCGGGAGGCCCAGGCGGGGTGTGGAGCCTGAGCGTGACGTGAGCGGAGGGCGGACGGGAGCCGCGGGTGGGGTTATGGAGGGAAGTTTCTCCAGGGGCCGGGAGGCCAGGAGAGGCAGCTGTGTGCGCTGGGCCTGAGCTCAAACGGGCCATGGATACGCACACACAAGGACACACATGCACACGGATATACATGTGCATGGAGACCCGTGTGCACAGCCACCTATGCACACACGTGCACTCGCGCCCACACCCGTGCACACGCCCTCACACAGCGCTCACTGGCTGGGAGCCTCGGCCTCAGGAACCGCACGTCTCCCGGCTTGAGGCTGAGGGACCATCACCGAGCGAGGTGGCCCCCGCGGCTCCCCCTCCCTCCCTCCCTCAGCGCTGCCCCTGGGCAGAGGGAGGTGCCGCACTGGGCTCAGGCGGCAGGAGAATGCCCGCGGCTCCCGTGGCCGAGGTCAGAGGTCAGCGCATCAGGGAACAGCCCTCCCCAGGCCGTTCGGACGGGAAGGAGACCTTGGGGGGGTGGGGGAGCCCGGCACCACAGAGGAGGTGTGGACGGGAAGGTGGACGGGGGCCCGTGGCCTGGGCAGTGCTGACTCCGCTCCACCATGCCCCCCGCCCCCCGCCCCCCGCCCCCTGACCCCCCGCCCCCCGACCCTGGGAAGCCTTCAGGCGAGGCGGGTTCCGGGCCGTGCTCACGCTGCCGAGCTCCCTGTGCGGCTCCTCGCCCTGCTCGGGCCTCGCGCCCCCCCCCCCCCCCCCCCCCCGCACAGCTCCTGCAGGGGACTCAGACACACGGCGCCCACCTGCGGCCCCGGCAGGAAAGCCCCTCTCAGCGGGGTGGGGGGCCCCGGCGGGCAGTGGCTGCTGGGAACACTCAGAAAGGACCTCACCCAGGCCCCCCAACTTACTCCAATGTCCCCGCCTTTCCCCCATCTCTCCGCCTGGCTCTCCCTACACCAGGGAGGACTGTCAGCCCCTCGTGCGGGAGGGCAGGTGGTCAGCCAGGTGGCCTCCCGCCATGGCCCAGCCCAGCCCTGCCCGCACCGCGGCCTGTGGTCCCGGTGCTGTGGGTGGGGTGTCCTCGGGGACAGCTCGGTTTGCAGGCAGGAGATGGGGCGAGAGGGAGCGTTCAGGGGGACCTGCAGGCTAGGGCTCATCCAGGGCCACCTCAGGCCCTGCCCCCTGCCCCCTGCCCCCCTGTCCCCTGCCCCCAGAAGGCGCCTGGCTGAGCCCCTCCTCCCTTCTCCTCCCTCGCGGGGCAGATGGGGCCTGAGCTCCCTTGGCCCCTGAGACACTGGGGGCCCAGGTCACGGGGAAGATGGCCCCATGCAGAGTCTCAGCTGGTCACCCCGCCCAGACGGGGGGGGGAGGGGGCACTGCGCCCCGCCTGAGCACCCCAAGGGTCAGGACCCCCATCCAGAGCTGGGGCATGGGACGGGGTGTGGGTCGGGGAGTCCTGGGCCCCCAGGGCTACTGCGGGCTCCACAGGCAAGCGGGAGGGCGGGACGGACCTGCAGGCCCCACCCCGGGGCGCTCACCCACCAGCGGGGGGGGGGGGGGGGGGGCTGAGCCTGAGGACCCCGTGACCCTGGCTGGGCCCCAGGCCCCCGGGGGTCGAGGAGGCTGTTGGGAGCCAGACCCTCCCCAGGAGCCGTGCTGGCCCAGGGAAGAGCTTCATTCCCTCTGAAAGGCGTTTCGGGGGTGGTGCTCTGTGGCCCCTTATTAGTAAAGGGAACCTGCCTCCAGCGGCTTTGGGGGGGCAGCGCCTCGCAGCCGGAGGTCCCCTCCCGCTGGCCAGCAGGTGGCCCCTGGGACAGTGATCTACGAGCCAACGTCCCGCGTGTCCACCAGCTGACCTCGGATTAACTGTCTGCACCCCCACAACAGCACCCGAAGAGGGAGCGCCCATTTCTCTCCGGCTCTGGGAGATGCCCACGTCTCCTCCGCCTGCGCAGTGCCGGGAATTCCACCAGGAGACACCGGCACCTCGCGGCTGCGGCCAGCTGGGGGCTGGGAGGGGGCTGGGGGCTGGGCGGGGGCGCCCGCAGGAGGCCAGGTGGCGGGGAAGCCACGGCCCCACGGCAGCGCCTGCCTCCAGGGGCCCGGAGCCCACCCGTCACAGTGAAGCTCCCCTGCGGTTCCGGAAACTTCCTCTGGCAAAGCCCGTCCCACTGGAACCCAGGCCCCCGCCTCAGCCGAGCCTGCTGAGCACGCCGAGGGCCGAGGCCGCAGCCCTCCCTCCTGGAACAGGCCGTGGCGGGGAGAGGACGCGCACGGCAGAGACAGTGAGTGCACGGCAGGCCCAGGGCGAGCAGGAGGTGGGAGGGGGAATGGAGTCGGCAGGGGGGCCTCCGGGCCAGTGAGGCTGGAGCACGAGGAGGAGCACGTGCCGGGAGGGGACAGAGGGCAGAGCGGTGGGAGGAGGGGCGCCGAGGAGGCCGCTGCCTGAACCTCCTGGCCCCTCGGAAGTCAGGGCGGTGAAGGGCACGGGGCAGGCCTGACTCTGGGCCCCGGGACCGTCCTCAGGGCCGCGCCATCCCTGCTCCCAGGATCCCAGGTGCAAGCAGGCGTGGGCCCCGCCCAGGGCTTTGGAGATGAGGAGGGACACGCGTGTGGCTAGCCCCGGGGCCGCTACGAGAAAATACCCTCACGGTCGCCAAACACATTCATAAAACCAACACAACCACCACACACACACACACACACGTGCCACACAGGCACACCCATGTGTGTACATACATATGAGCGCATGCATGCACAAGCGCTCACACACAGCACCTGTCAGCTCACACCCAGCCCACTACCATCACGTCATACATGGGAGCCACGCTCATGCCCCGCCACACCCTGCTGACCCGCCTGCCAGGCCCTCACTGGGCAACGGGAGCCACAGGGCCCCCGGCACACGGCAGAGCGGGCGACGCCCCCCCCCCCCCCCCCGCACATGGCAGAGCGGGCAGCTCCCCCCCCTGCCCCCGCACACGGGCGGCTCCCCGGCACACGGACGGCTCCCACAGGAGGTGCGCGGGGTGACCGGGCCCTGGGAGCTCATTCATCTCGCTGACCACCCCGGAGCTGCCTCCAGACTGCCCTCTCCAAAGCTGGGCGCCGGGCACGCGGAGGCCTTGGCTCAGGGCCCAGCCCGTGGCCAGAGGAGAGCGGGGGGGGGCGGGGGGCCTGGGCCCAGCTGCCTCTGTCTCCTCTCAGCACGTTGACCCCTGGGCAGGCAGCACCAGGGCCTCCAGCAGAGGGAGGAGCCTGGAGGACAGCCCGCCCCTCCCTCTGCAGCCGGTGCCTCGTGCCAGGTGCTGGGCCAGGTGGCCACACACGTGCTGCTGCCGCCGAGGCCCGCCCTCCCTGCCTCTCAGGCCTGTCAGTCAACTCCCAGCATCCTTCAGCCACTGCTCCTCCGCCGGACCGGACCCCTCGTCCCCACGCGCCCCTTGCTGGAGGCTCAGTGCTTTCTGTCCTCCGGACACACGTGTGGGGCCTCACACCTCCGCCAGGAGGGTCCCCGGCAGGAGGGTCCCCGGGTAGGAGGGTCCCCGGCAGGAGGGTCCCAGGCAGGAGGCTCCCCGGCAGGAGGGTCCCCGGCAGGAGGGTCTTGCACATCTGGGGCCCCCAGAGCCCCTGGGCCCAGTCCTGCCATGCATGTGAAGCCGGGACCCAAGGCAGGCCAGGGTGTGGCCTCCCACGGGGGCAGATGTTCTTGTTCCCAACCCACCAACTCCGGGTGGGCACGAGCGGGGCAGCATGGGGGCGGGGCCGCCACCCGAGATGGCCCGGAGCCGTGGGCACACCCAGAGCCGGCCCCGCGGGAGGAGCAGGTGAGGAGCAGGGGCTCCTGGGGAACAAGGTGGAGGCGGCCAGGGTGGGCGGGAGGGCGGGGCCGGGGCAAGTCTGGGGGCAGCGTGGGGTGCGCGGCGGGATCAGGGCCCCTGCGGGGTTCAGGCGGGCCGGCGAGGGGAGGGGCCGCCTCACGCTGTGTCCCTGACAGCGTCCATCTCTCCAAATTGATGCCTGACGCCCACAGCGACCGGGAAGGGAGACGTGGCGGTAACTCTCGGGAAGTGGAAAACAATATTATCGCCACAAATATGATCACTGGCCGCCAGGTTAACGCTCCGGAGCAGTGAATTATGTGACCCGGCGCGCCTATAATTCTTGGGAGCTTTATGGAGTCAGGAGAGGCCGGGCGCTGACAAGCACTTAACAGCCAGAACCGGCCCCCGGGCTCGCGGGCGCTTGATTTAGCCGCGGGCACGGGCGGCTCCCTCCGCCTGGGGCGCGAGATGATGGGCAGGGGCTTCTGGGATCACAGCCTTCCCTTGTCGCCGCCGGTTGTCACTCTCGGGGCGCAAACACGCGTGACCCACGGGAGCAGCAGAGCCGAGGGGTGTCCTCCGGCCGCGGGCGCTGGGGCCTCCGTGGGCACCTGCCCTTCGGACAGGAGGGTGGAGACCGGCGAGGGGCTTGCCCAGCAGCTGCACACCCTCTGGGCGGAGGGCGCGGGGGGGCCCAGCCCAGAGGGTCACAGCCGGAGGCCTGAGCCCAGGCGAGAGGCGGCTCGGAGCCCCGCCCCTTCTCAGGAGCCGCTGAGCCGGCCTGGCCCAGGAGGGGGCGAGGGGCCGGGAGGAGGGTCGGTGGTGAACTCCCGATTGCACCCTGTTCCCCGCCCTGGACAGGCTCTGGGCACAGGGGCCCCGAGGCCACGGCAGGGGGCGAGGGTGGGGAGTGCGTGGGGTTAGGGACCTAGAGGGATCCCCGGCCCGGCTGCCAGGGTCCGGGCCTGTAGGAGGTGCCCTCGGTGGCCTGGCTCTGGCCCCGGCCACTCCTCAGGGAGCCGCAGCGTGGCACCTGAAGGCACCTCCCACCGAGGGGGCTCTGGCCGGGTGCCAGCGCTCGCCCCCCGCGTCCTGGGCACCCCGACCTCGCTGGTCTCGGGGAATTTGCTGGAAGTGCTGGCCAAGGTCTCTCCAGGTCCCAGGACACCAAAAGGGGTGTCCCTCTGTCCTGGGTCCTAACCAGCCACCCACGGGGCGGGGTGGGGGGATCTGACTCTTCCCGCCGCCGGCGTCCGGGAGGCTGTGGTGGGCGTCGGGGCCCAGCCTGGGTGCCCTGCAGGCGTGGGGCTCAGGGCCAGGCTGGAGGCCAGGACGGGCGGCAGCTGGGGGCCTGTCTCCCACCGAGCGGGACGACCACACAAATGTCATGTAATTTACATGACAAAGTGGCGCCATTATTGGGAGCTGACAGGATGCCGGCTGGGGCAATTTCCGAAAATTATTTAAACAATGTAATGAGTTAAATGTCAGCGCTGGCTAATTATGTTTATGCTAATTGTTAATTAGCCCCATAATGGAGACAGTCTTAATTAACAATAGTTCTGCATGCGGGAGGCGGCTCACGGTGGGTGACGCGCACGCAGTCCCTCGCCAAAGCCGGGGTCAGCTCCCTCGCCCCGGCCCAGCAGGGCCCTGCCAGCCGGCCCAGGAGCGGGAGGCCCCCAACCCCAACCTGCAGGAGACGGGGCCGCCTCCCCCGGGGTCTGTGGTCTGTCCACTGGGGCGGCCAGGGGCCCACCCTCCGTCCCCCTCCCCCCACCACCTCCAGAGCAGGGTGGGGTGGGGTGGGTGCCGTGGCTGCTGGGGTCCCGCATGAGCCCCCCGGGGGCCGGAGAATGAGAACCCCAGCCCTGCCAGGCCCTCCACTCTCCCCCCCTCGGCCCTGGACCTGGGCATCTAGTGCTGAGAGGACATCTCAGGGCGCAGGGGGGGCGAGCGTCCTGCCCCCCCTTTCCTCTAAACCGGCTCTGCAGCTCGGCAGCGGGAGGGTCTTCCCCGCGGGCATGGCCCCCAGGAGCTGCTGTGGCTGCAGATCTGGGCCCCGGGGGGTCCGAGAGCAGGGTCGCCGCGCACCCAGGGCTGGCACTGGACCAGGGACCTGGGGCGGCACCCTGGGGAGGGCCAGGCCGGAGCCCGGTGTGACCACCCTTGTCTTGCGACCTGCTCTCAACCTGCCCCGACCGGGGGTGCCGGCCGCGGGAGAGGCCAGCCCCTCACGCCTCCGTCACTCTGCTGGCCAGGAGCAGTACCAGCTCCCACCACACGTGACCACCTGGCCTCTGACCCCCCGAGCACCTACCCTGGGGCCCCACAGGCTCAGGCCCTGGGTCCGAGTCCAGCGGGTGGACAGGCGCTGGGGCTGCCCTCGGCCAGAGCCCCCGCCCCCGCTGTGCACATGACCAGGGTGGCCCCGAGGGGAGGCCGGACCAGCCCACGTGGCGGAGGAGTACCAGGCGTGAAACGAAGTGCGTGTCACAACATGGAGTCACAGAGGAGAGGGGATGCGCAGAAGAAATACTTGAAGAAATAGTGGCCGCCCGGCCGGTGTGGCTCAGTGGTTGAGCATCGGCCTAGGAACCAGGAGGTCACGGTTGCACCCTGGTCAGGGCACACGCCCAGGATGTGGGCTCGATCCCCCGTGTGGGACGTGCAGGAGGCAGCCACTCAGTGGTTCTCTCTCATCATGGATGTTTCTCTCTCTCTCCCTCTCCCTGCCTCTCTGAAAGCAATACAAATATAGTAAACGTAAGAAGAAAAAATAGCGGCCTAAAACTTCCAAAATCTGTAAAAGACAAAACTATAGATTCAAGAAGCTCAGTGGACTCCAAGAAGATGAACTAAAAAACAAACAAAACCAAACCCCATGCCCAGAAATGGACCCCAACTACTGACACCCAGACAGAGAGGGGCCCAGACAGCAGCCGAGGGAACCTCCATCACTCAGGGCCCAGAACCCACGCCCAGCGAAAACCCTTCGGAGATGAAGGCAGAACAATGCCGTCTTCGGCCATTCAGAGACTGGGCCCCGAAGAGGCTCACGGGTCCGCCTCAGAGGGGAACGGGGCGTCCGGAGTGAAGCCACGGAAACCTCGGGTGCCGGGGAAACTCCTATTTCTTCTTCCTTTACAGCAGGAATCGGAACGCCCTCGAGGGGACGTGGGTGCTCGCAGGCGGCGTGATGAGACGGCGACAGGCACAGACCAGGGTGACGGCCGTTTGGGCACCGAGTCTCCCGCACCCCGCGTGCGGCGGCAAAACACTGATTCTCAGGAGACTGCGACCAGCTCGGTGTCCGCCCCGCGCTCTCCTCGGCAATCGCTAAGGATATCGTACAAGGAGGCGGCGCAGGCTGACCAGGCAGAGTGAGACGCTGAAGGTGTTATAAAGAAGCGGGAGAGGGGACGAGGCAGGCGCCCGGGGAGGGTAACACGGCGACAGAGCCGACCCGACACGCATGGGGACGGTCCCTGTCTGTGGTCTAAGCCGCCGATTCAAAGGCAGAAGTTCTTGCACAGGATTGAGAACAGTCCCGTGGCGTCCTGTCCACACAAATCCACTTTAAATGTAATTGTACGGCGCCTCAAGGTAAAGGATGTAGGATATACCACGGAAACAGTCATCACAGGACAGCCGAGGGGGCCCTAGCCAGTGTGGCTCAGTGGATAGAGCGTCGGCCTGCGGACGGAAGGGTCCCGGGTTCAATTCCGGTCAAGGGCACATGCCCAGTTTGCAGGTTTGATACCGGTAGGGGGTGTGCAGGAGGCAGCCAATCAATGATTCTCTCTCATCGTTGATGTTTTTCTCTCTCTCCCTCTCCCTTCTTCTCTCTAAAATCAATATACACTGAGTAGCCACATTATTCTGATCTCTGAACGCATAATAATCTGGCCACTCTCTCTCTATATATATTAGAGGCCCGGTGCATGAATTCGTGCATGGGTGGGGTCCGGCCAGCCGGGCCAGGGGGAGGGGACATGGGTGGTTGGCCAGCCTGCCTGCTGGTCAAACTCCTGGTCGAGGGGACAATTTGCATATTAGCCTTTTATTATCTAGGATATACACTGAGTGGCCAGATTATTATGCGTTCACAGATCATAATAATCTGGCCACTCAGTGTATATTTTTCAATTTAAATTAAAAAAATATTGCCCTGGCTGGTTTGGCACAGTGGATAGAGCGTCAGCCTGCAGACTGAAGGGTCCCGGGTTCGATTCCAGTCAGGGGCACATGCCTGAATTTCAGGCTCCATCCCCAGTGGGGGGCGTGCAGGAGGCAGCCGATCAATGATTCTCTCTCATCATTGATGTTTCTATCTCTCTCTCTCTCTCCCGTCCTCTCTGAAATCAATAAAAATATTTTTTAAAGTATAAATAATAAATAAATAAACAAATATTTAAAGATAAAAATAACACCAATTCTACATAATCTCTACGAAAACAGAAGAGTTAACCCTTTCCAACCTAGTTTTTTAAAAATATTTCTCTATTTGTTAAAATATCTTTTTATCTATCGTCTTCCTCCTGCACGCCCCACACGGGGATTGAGCCGGCACCCCAGGCGTGTCCCTGACCCAGAATCCTGGTTGGTGGTCGATGCTCAACCACTGAGCCACACGGCCGGGCCGCGTCAGCTTTGGAGGCCCGCTTTACCGCTTTACCCGAATCCGGCAGCAGGCAGAGCAGACACGGCGAGCAGCCGCAGAGCAGGCCTCTCCTGGCCGTCTGTGCAAAACCTCCCACAGAATGTCAGCCCACGGAGCCCAGCCACGCGCAGGAGAACAGGATCGTCCTGACCCAGGGGGGCGTCTGGGGAAGGCCTGGGGCTGGCTGGCAGGGAGGGGGCTGCAGTGGCCCGCGGCCCTGTCAGTGCGGCACAGAGCCAAGGACCAGGTGTCTAGAGCCGAGGCCCCTGGGCAGGTGGACTTAGCTGGTAGCCACAGCCCAGCGCCTCCAGGCCGCTCGGAGAGCCAAGTCCCACCTTCCCCTGGCCCCCTGCCCTCTGCCCTCTGCCCTCTGCCCTCTGCCCTCTGGGGGCCCCTCCTGAGCACCAGCTGGTCCTGTGGTTTTAGCAAAGGCCCTGGTGCCAGAAGGGGCTGCATTTTCCCCAGGCGCCGCCTGCAGCAGGACCCGGGGTGGGGGCAGCTACTGCCGACGCCGCGCCCACGCCCCCCCCCCACCCCAGCAGCCCTCACTCAGGCCACGTGTGTCCTGGTTTAACCCACGGGACCCTGTCCTCACCGAAGGTCACTGCTCCCAGGAGCAGCAGAACCCCGTGGGCCACTCCCTCCTGCCACCAGCAGGGGAGCCGTCCTGCATCTGGGGACAGTCCTGGGCAGAAGCTGGGTGTGGGCTCCAGCAGAGAAATGAGCGGCACTGAGGAGGGGGTGGGGGCGGGGTGGGAGGTGGGGGCAGGGAGCTTCTCAGCCACAGCTTCTGGCTTGGGTTTCACTCTCTGTGTTGGGGAGACTCTGGAGGGGCTCGAGGGGAGGCCTGGGGTGCATGCCCTGAGTATCGCAAAGCGGGGACCCCCCCACCCCCCGTCACTTCAGAGAAAGGTGGGAAAGCGGGTAGAGGGTGGCAGGAACTTACCACCTGGGCCCAGCGGGACGTGCAGACACCCCACCCCCAGCCACACAGCAGCCCCCCTGCGTGGGACCCCACAGCTCCCTGGCTCCCCGCACTGGGCTGTCTGGGGCGGGTCTGGGGCCCGGCGGGCGGGGACAAGCCGGCAGGCGGAGGCAGGGTCCCAGGCCCGTGAGCCAGGCCCTCACAGCACCTGTCCTCAGATTAGATTTCTCCTTTCTCATTACCACCGTAATAGGTCCTTCAGACCTCATTCCAGCCCGAGATATTATCTGACCCGTATAATTAATTAATTATAGCCCAAATATTATAGATTATTAAAAATAGCATAACTAATAGTGTAATATCTCAAGCTGTCGACTTTAATAGTCAACATTGTCTTGGCGGCGCTTATCAGCCCCGGACACCCGGCGAGAATATTGATTCCGGGTAATTTTAGCCGTCATCTGCCACCCTGACGGCCTGTCAGGCCTCACCCACGCCGGGCTCATTTGAAATCGTTAAACCTCCGCGCGGCTCACAGTGGATCTTATGGTTCCTTTTCTCTCCCTTCAATGTGGTTCAGCAGCAGAGAGGACTGAACAGAGGAGTGGGAGGGAGAGGGTGCTCTCGGGCCAGGGGCCAGCGGTCAGGGTGACTCCTCTCGCCCTGGGCACCCTGCACTGCCCCCGCCCCCGCTGTCTCTCCCAGGGATTCCCCCGCAGAAAGACAGGGCCCAGGGGCTTAGCATCTCACACAGACAAGACACACCCAGGCTGCACCCCTAGGGCCCGAAACCGCCCCCGCCCCCCCGCAGTCCCACGGCACACAGCTGCAGAGACGAGTCAGCCCAGGCTTGGCACACAGCCACACACACAGATCCACCCGTCACACTCACACACAGGGCACGTGCCGCCCACACACCCTGCAGTCACACACAGATGGACAGAGAGAGTGGACATCGAGACCCACACACTCACACACCCGCGGACACAGGCACACACACAGGGATACACAACAGCCACACACCATGCACGGTCACACACAGACATGCAGACGCCCGGGCACACTCAGGCAAACACACACGTGGACACAGGCACACACGCAGGAGCCCATGCTGGGCTCACATCAGTGCACAATCACACACTGACATGGACTCCCAGACGCACACAGGGGCTGACACGCCTCCTGTGCACATGGCAGACAGGGACACCCGTCCTCCGCCCACGTGCACTCACTGAGGGGCCCCTGGAGGCAGCTCCTCGCAGGGACTCAGACACGGGTGGGGGGTCACAAAGCGAGTGCCTGCAGGAGGGAGCCGTGGAAGGGTGGGGTGGGGTGGAGGGAACTCAAAGCCATGAGCCCCTCCCTGCCCAGTCGCCCCATCACAGCCGCCATCGCCGCACCCGTGGGAGCGCGCAGCAGCCCAGCGCCCCACCCCCACCCCGACCCGCGGGCACGCCCTCCTACACGCCCACCCCGCACACACCCCGCTCTGCGCACACACCCCGCGGGCACCCCCTCCCCAGGGGCGGCCGGGGCGGCCGGGGCGGGGCGCGCACCAGAGCCGCTCCTCGGAGGCTCCCCGAGCCCCACCGAACCTCCTAATTATGATTCATGCGGGTGATAATAATAATTTAATCATCAGGACGCCGCGCCAGAGGCATTAACCTCAATTAAGCTCATTACGCGGCACGACCCCCCCACGCAGTGCCCTCGGACCCCCAGCGGGCCCTGCAGGCGCTCCTGAGTGCGCACGCGCTGCCGGGCGGGGCTTCCCTTATTGAGCACCACTGTATACTTCCGCCGGGGTCCACCGGTCCCACACTGCCCCCCTCCACCCCCGCCTCCTCCCCGAGCCCACCCCGCTCCCTCCCGCGTCCCTCACCTCCCCTCAGCCCTCCCTCCACCTGGGTCAGGTTACCCGCCGCCCTGGCGACCGCTAGCTCCGCCCCTCCCGCGGGCACCCCGTCCTGGCCTACCTGCCGGCCCCGCCCCACCCACCGCTCCGAGGTGAGCCGTGGGGAGCGGCTGAGGGCGAGGCCCGCGGAGGAGTGAGCGCTCCCGGGACGGGGGTGGGAGGGGACACCTGGTCCCTGAGTCTGGGCGACGCCCAGGGAACACGCCTGGGTGCGATGCGGGGTGCGGAGCAGCGAGGGGTGACCTTGAGCACACCCCCTCCTCCCCAGCCTCCGTCTCCTCAGTGCAAGGGGGTGACTCCCACGCGCGCTGCCCTCCGAGGCCGTGGGAGGGCGCTGGCCGGCCCCCCGCACCCTGAGGTGGGGGTCAGGTGCCCCTGGCCCCACTCCAGTTGCTCCAGCTGCTGTTTTTGTTTTATTTTTAAGTTTAATCTATTTTTACTGATTTCGGCGAGAAGGGAGAGAGAGAAACATCCGTGATGAGAGAGAATCGTGGATCCGCTGCCTCCTGCACGCCCCGCACTGGGGTCCAGCCCGCAGCCCCGGCCTGTGCCCCGCCCGGGATGGCACCGTGACCGCCTGGTTCACAGGGCGGCGCGCAGCCCCGGAGCCTCCGGCCAGGCCTGTCTCACGAGTGAAGGTTTAAACCCCGCCGGGGCCTCTGACCGGCCCCTTCCCGCCGGCCGGGCCCAGGGTGCGTGCGGCTTACAAACAGAACGCACACCCGGGCCGCGGAAACTGGGAACACCCGCCCTGGCCAGCTGTGGGGAGGGCGGGCGTCCGACCTGGGGGCGGCCTGTCCGGTGCCAGCACACGGCCCGCCGCCCTCTTCCTCCTCGGGGGGGCCTAGAGTTTGGGGGAGACGAGGAGACGGGGCGCAGGCGGCGGAGGGGGGCGTGGAGAGCGCGCGGGCCGGGGCGGTGTCGCTGTCCGCGGCGCGCAAGGGGCGGACGGGGCGCGCTGTCCGTGGTGCTGAACGCGCCGGGTCAGGCCGCCTGGGCGGGGCCCACGGTCCCCAGGGCTGTGGTGACGGGGCCGCCCGCAGCCCGCACCCCCGCTCTCCTCTCGTGTTCTGAGTGCGGGGCGCCCTTCCTCACGGAACCAGGGGGCCCAGGGGAGGTGCTCCGTGGAGAAGATGAATGAAGAAGCCAACAAGCAGAGGTCCTTTTCCAAAGAGCTCATCACGGAGCGGAGCGAGGAGGGGCCTCCCTCCCTCCCCCCTCCCTCCCTCCCTCCCTCCCTCCCTCCGCACCGGGTGCACAGGCAGGTGGCCCGTCCAGACAGCGGGACCCCGGAGTCCATGGGTATTTCACACGCGGCCAGGAGGACCCCAGGCGGCCTGGGGTGGGGTGTGGCCTGCAGGACGCAAACATTATACAAAGTGGGGGTTACTCATCCACGTGCCCCTGAAGACCCCTGACCACTGCTGCCCGCCCAGCTTGTCCAGTAAAGCTCTCCAGGTGCAGGAGAAGGCCCCCCCCCCCGCTCCACTGTGTACAATGAGAGCTCTGACCTTGTCACCATGTGACCCTCAAGGGGAAGCACATGGAATCCAAGCCCCACCACGGACAGATGAAAAACTGAGGTGGGGGTTCAGAAACACGTGGCGAGCCCGTGGCTAGGGTGGTGGGGTACCCTTCCTGCTCTTGTCTCCCAAACTCCCCAGAGCCCCATCCCCTCCCGCACAGTCCCCGTCCTCACGCACCCCTTTTCCAGGCCACGTCTGAGACCTTTTGCCAGCCCCCACCCCGAGTTTCTGTCCCTGCCCCATGTTGGTTCCTGCTTAAACACCCCTCTCCCAGCCCGCCAACGACCCCATCTGGCCTTGACTGATGTGCAGCGGGTGGGGGCGCAGCCATGGAGGGGTGCGTTCTGCCCGCTGGGCAGGCAGAGGCGCCGCCTCTCAAGCACTGATTTCACCTGTCAGTGCCCACCTGGGGCCCCACCAGGGAAGCTGGTGGTGCGGCGATAACCCGATATGGCAGATGGGCCAAGATTGCACAAATGAGGGTCTAATTGACAATCAATTGTGATTAGGAGGGAAAGGACGTCTTTATCGCCCCAGACGTTTCCGTGGAGGTGGGGGGAGGGCAGGGGTGTTTCAGGGTATCTGGGAGAGGAGGGGGCCGTACCTCCCCCTTGGGTTGTTCCTTAGGGATGGGGGGGAGAGGATGCCGTGATCGCCCTGGGCCTTGTCCACACACAGCGTCCCCCCTCCCCACGGGAAAGTGGCCCAAGGCCCCTGTGTAGCTCTGAAGCACCCTCACACTACCCTGCCCCCCCACCTGCAGCGTGTGCCTGCTGCAGGGCACAGAGGGGGAGGGGACAGAGGGAGGACCAAAGAGGTGTCTCAGTACCTCCAAACCAGGACGGTCACCACGCTCCTCCAAGTTGCCCTGAGCCCTGAGGCAGCGGCCGCCTCTCCTGGGGAAGAGGGAGCGTGCCTGCCTGCGGAGCGTGTGCGTGTGGGGTACGTTAGGGTTTATTATTTCATTGTGCTCCTCACAGATCACACTTCCCAGGCTTCGGCGATGCTCACCATGCACTCACTACCGCTGGTGTTCGCGGTGAATGAAAGCTGCCCCGAGAGCAGATTTCTCTTCCTCACCTGCCAGCATCTAGTGTGTGTCTCCGGAGTGAGGGCAGCCCGGAGCCCGCCCACCCGTGGGGGCTGTGGCCACCCTGTGCGCCCGAGGCTACCTGGCAGCCCACAGGGATGGACGCCTTGGGGCTGGAGTCGGAGGGGAGGGGCGCCTGAGGGGTTGTGGTGCTATGTCCCTGAGACCCCGGAGCCAGGTCGGAGGTCTGCACTGGGGCCTGCTCCCAGGGCGCCCAGCAGCTGTGCACCAGCGGGGAGCAGAGTGGCAACTCAGGGACCGGCGGGCGCACCAGGCCGGCCGGAGCTGCGGACAGAGCAGGGAGGGCGGCTCTGTGGGTCAGGCGCCCCAGGTGGTGTGCCTGGGTGATCATGAATGACTGTGCGCTCGTGTGTGGTGCGCGCTGGTGAATGAGTGTGTGTGAGTGTGAGTGTGTGTGTGAATGGGTGGACACATCTCTATCCCAGCTAGGCTGGGGCAGGGGGAGGCCTCAGAGCCCCTGCAGGAAGGTGGGCGGGAAGGAGATAATTACCTCCCTGAGATGGGAGATTATCGCCCTCCTTCCCCCAGAGGTGATTTATAATTTAAAGATAAAGAATAATCAAGTCCTGGCCAGGAAGGACACAGTGTTGTGGGTCTGATTAGAATCTCGGATGGACCGGCACGCGGGGGAGGGGCGGGGCTGGGGGAGGGGAGGCCCAGCCTCCGGGTCCCAGCCTCCCTGAGGCTCAGCATGTCGGAGCTTGGCCCAAATTACAGCTGATCGGTCCCCCATTATTTCTCCCAACTTTTAATTTCTGCTTCCAAAGGATCATTGCCCGCGGTAATTGCAAAGGACCCGTCCTTGCGCGCGGAGCAGGCTCCGGGGACCCCGTGTGAGGCGGCGCGCACCCCGCCCGGCACACGCCGCACTCACACCGTCACACACAGCCGCTCCTGCGCGGCTCCCCTGGGCCGGGTGCTCGTGGGCCTGAGCCGGGGTGACGGGAGGAGGGAGCCCGCACAGCTGGTCCCCGAGGGCGAGGGCGCAGGCCTGCGGGGGGCCCAGCCGCCGGGGGTCCCGAGCACACACAACGCCCCGGGGCCGAGGGCCCTGCTCCCCGGGGCGCGGGGAGGGAATCGCCGCGAGGCCCGCTCACTTGAAGGGCGCGGGGTTTTGTGCGGGTCCTGCTGTGGCTGCGATTCCCGGTCCCGTTCGGGGGCGGGGCGGAGGCCGGAGGACTGGGCAGCCCCCCTCGTTTCCGACTCCGCTTCCAAAGCGCGCCCCCCGCCCGCCCCGCCCTCCGTGGAGACACCAGCAGGGCCCTAATTTGACGACGGGAAGGGGCGGGCGCGGGAGGAGACGGGGGCAGAGACCCGGGCAAAGGAGACCCCAGACGGGAGAGGAGACCCCGGCGGAGCGGCCGCGAGAGGCGGGGCCGAGCTCCACGGGACTCGGAGGAGGGGGCGCGCCAGGACCCCGAGAGGAGGCCCCGCTCCCCGCCCCGGCCGCCGAGGGGCGCCGGCGCCTCGGGAGCCCGCCGAACGCAAGGGCCCCGCGCGCCCGGACCCAGAACAGAGGCCGGCGGGCGCCGCGTCCCGCGCGGGGACGTCCCAGCCGACTCCAAGCTCCCGCCCGCCCGCCCGCCCGCCCGGGCCTCCGCGGCCCCTTCGCCGCCGCCTGGTCCCGCAATTATTTCACAGCCGCTGTCCCCTCCCCTCCGCCGGGAGGCGGTGCGCCGCTGACCGCGACACCGCGCGCGGACGGCACTGCAGCTCCGGGCTGCGCGTCTGTCGGTCCGGCCGGGTCTGCGTCCGTGCGTCCCCGCGAGGCCCGCCTCCTCTGCCCGGACCGTTCGCAGCCAATTAGGCGCGCGCGCTAACGAGGGCGGTGGCGCCCCGCGGCCGCCGGCGGGCGCACGTGTGTGCGGCGTGTGGGCGCGTGGGCGCCGCCGGTGGGGCCGCCATAAATGTGCGGGCCGGGCGCGGCGGGCGCCTGAGGTGGCGGCGGCGGCGGCGACAGAACCCGCAGCACCGGCCGAGCGCGGAGCGCGGCGCGGGAGCGAGCTGAGCCGCTGCCGCCCGCACCGGGCCGTGCGGGGGCGCACGGGCCGCCGGAGATGGGAGCCCAGTAGCCGGCGAGTCCCGAGCGGCCGGATTGGCGGGAGGCCGGCATGAGCGCGAGCGGCCCGGCGGCTCCCGGGGACGGCCCCGCGCTGCCGCCGCCGCCTCCCGGACCGGGCTCGGGGCCCGCACCGCCCGCGCCCGCCGCCGCCGCCGCCGCCCGGGACGCCATGGACGGGCGGGCCGAGCCGCCTGCTTTCTCTCGGCCCGGAGCCCCGCCGCTGGCGGCCAGCGACACTGTGCCCGCGGCGCCCGAGGGAGCCGGGGCCGCCCGCGCCGCCCCGCCGCCGCGCCCCACCTCCTTCTCGGTGCTGGACATCCTGGACCCCAACAAGTTCAACAGCAGAAGACGCCGCTGCGTCCTGCTGGGCCCCGTGGCGCCTGCCGCGTGCGCCCCGGCCCCGTGCGCCCTCGTCCCCGCAGCCCCGGGGCGCCCACCGCGCGCAGAGGAGCTGGGGCACCGCGCCCTCGCCGCCGCCGGAGGAGGAGCGGGAGCCGCCGCCGGAGCGGAGCCGCCGCGTGAGTAGGAGCCGCGGGCGCGGGTCGGGGGCGCGGGGCGCGGGGCGCGGGGCAGGGACCGGCCGTGCTGCGTTTGCGCTCCGAGACCCTCTCGGCGAGCCCAGCGGCCCGGGCCCAGGCTCGGCGGGAAGTTCGCAGCGCGCGGGGCCCGCACCCGCCCGCCCTCGGCCTCCGTCCGACCCGGACTCTGGGGCCCGCGCCGAACGGCGCCTCCGGTGGCTCTGCCAGGCCGGGTCCAGCTGCGGGGCTGCAGGGCGGCCGGGTTCGGCCCCGCGTGTCGCCAGCACCGGAGGGAGTTGGAGGCGAGGACGCGCGCTGGCCGGTGACCTCCCTGCCCGGGCCGCGGCAGCCCGAGGCCGCCTTCCCTCCCCCACTTTTTTTTTTTTTTTGACAAATCAGACTAATTGTGACAAAACGCTGGTTATCTCTGGAAAAACAATTAAATCCCTTCGATTACAGTTAAGGGGAAATGTGCTTAGCGGCGGAAAGCGCCCGGTAATGGGGCGGCCCGCGCCGGCCGGTCGATATCCCATTACGGCGGCGTGCGTATCTCTTTCAAGCACCTTGCAAACTCCCCCCTGAACATCTAAATTATAGGGTCAAAATTCGGATAATTACTCGATTAAAACCTATTACACTTATTAGGGCCGCGATCGACCGAGAGCTGCATTCGACCGCCTCCTGATTGCTGTGGGCGCCCCCTCCCCAGGCGCTTCCTCCGCCCATCGTCCCGCCGGGCGCTCAGGATGGGGAGCTGGGGAGGGGGCGCCGGGCTGGGGCCGGGGGCCTGGGCCCCTCCAGGTGGGGCTGGGATGGGAGGGCCTTCCCGCTTCCCGCCTGGCCGGCCGGGGTTGCTGGGAGTCACCTCCACCCGCGTGCGGAGCCCACCCCGGGGAAGGCCCAGACTCCTGCCGGGTCAGCCCCCTCCCTTCCCGGCCCACCCTGCTCCGGGCAGAGGCTGGAGGGAAGGCGCCCAGGGTCCCCGCTGCTGCTGGGCGGGGGTGGGGCCGGGCATCGGCTTTGCTGACTGCCAAGCCCCGGCGGTGGCCCTGAGGAGCTGCCGGGACGGAATTGGCGGTTTACTCCCTGGTCTCGGTACCAGCCGGGACCTCGGTACCGGTGGGAGTGGCACCTGCCAGGCTTCGCCCTCGGTAATGTGGCCTCTGGTGGTGGGAGCGCACAGACCCGCCCCGTCAGACACTTCCTTCCCAATTTTCGAGACTCAAAACGCAGCCCCGGGGCCTCGCGGGGAGGACCGGCTGGGCTTACGGTGCTTCCCCGGCCCTGGTCTCCGCGCTGCTGGGACCCCGCCCGGCCCGGTTCCAGGGCGGAGGCCCGAGGCGAGCGGCCTGGGTCCCAGAGGCCCCCCGGGGCCGGCTCCAGCCTCCAGCCCACACACCGGCCCGCGCCTTGCGTAGTGGGACGTCATCCTCGCCGAAATGAGTGCGGTGGCCCCTCACTAGTTTGTGCTTCACACAAAGGAGTTTAATTAAGTTTGAATCTGCCCTGCGGGTCCATCCGAGTTTGCGCTGCGCCGGAAGCTCCGAGGGTCCGGCTCGGACACAGGCGCGTGGCTGGGGGCGCGGGCGGAGCGCAGGGGAGGAAGGCGAAGGGGAAAGGCAGCGAATAAAGGAAGAGAAGCAACGAAACGGGGAAAGGGGTCGTCGTGGCGGGGCCGCGGGAGTGGCGGAGGGAGGGTGGGCCCGCGGGGAAGCCGGCGCGTGTCTCACTGTGCGTCCTCCTCCCGCCCCGTCCCCCCCGCAGACGCCGGCGACCCCTACCAGGCGGACGAGGCCGAGCCCAACGACTACAGCAGCGGCGGCGGCCGCAGCCCGAGCGCGGACAGCGGGGACGAGGCGCCCGACGAGGACGAGGACCGGGACGGGGCGCCCGAGGCGGGGGCGGCGCACAGAGCGGAGGAGGCCCGAGGAGGCGGCGGCGGCCTCGCGGCCCGCGGGTCGGGCTGCCCGGGCACAGCCGAGGCCGAGACGGCGCCCGGCACCGTGGACGAGGCGGCGGCGCCCGGCCCCCGCGGGAACTCGCCCGGAGCTCAGGGGGCGGCGGCGCAGGGGGGCGCAGGGACGGCCCCGCAGGGCGCGGCGGGGGCCGCCAAGCCCAAGCGCAAGCGCACGGGCTCCGACTCCAAGTCGGGGAAGCCGCGGCGCGCGCGCACCGCCTTCACCTACGAGCAGCTCGTGGCGCTGGAGAACAAGTTCAAGGCGACGCGCTACCTGTCGGTGTGCGAGCGCCTCAACCTGGCGCTGTCGCTGAGCCTCACCGAGACGCAGGTGAAAATCTGGTTCCAGAACCGCCGCACCAAGTGGAAGAAGCAGAACCCGGGCGCCGACACCAGCGCCCCGACCGGCGGCGGCGGGGGACCCGGGCCGGGCGCGGGGCCGGGCGCGGGGCTGCCTGGCGGCCTCAGCCCGCTCAGCCCGTCGCCGCCCATGGGCGCGCCGCTCGCCATGCACGGGCCGGCGGGGTACCCGGCGCACGGACCCGGCGGCCTGGTGTGCGCCGCGCAGCTGCCCTTCCTGTCGAGCCCGGCCGTGCTCTCGCCCTTCGTGCTGGGCTCGCAGACCTACGGCGCGCCCGCCTTCTACGCGCCGCACCTCTGAGCGCCGGCGGCCTCGGGGAGGCCGCTCGCTGACTGCACAGCCGGTGGTACGGAGATTTGTTTATAAAGGACGCGTCGGGCCGGCTCGGCCGCGGGAAGCACTTTGCCGAACTTGATTCAATCAATAAAGCGCAGAGACTGCGCCGCGTCCCTCCGACTCTCGCGCCGCCCGCGCCCGGTCCCCCTTCCCGCCCTTCGGTGGGAGCTTCGGTGCGACGGAGGCGCCCGCGGGAGGTTCGTTCCATCGGGCGCGGCCCGGCCTCCCGCAGCCACACTCGCCGGGTCCCACCCCGTGCGCTTGGGTTGGGCGCAGAGGTTACCGCGTGCGAGCTGGCGTTCCCGTCCAAGACCCTTCCCTCCGCCCGGACCGGTGGCCCCGGGACGTCCCTCCCCCCCCCTTATCCCCGCGCAGCCTCGGGGACCTCCTGGGATGAGTGGGGTGCGCCGAGGACTGGACAGACGGGTCGCAGCCTCTCCCCTGAGCGCCCTCCACCCTGAGCGCCAGGCCGGGCCGCTGCCCTCACGGAGAGCTGCGGCTCCAGAGTGGAGGCACCCGCCCGGGAGCCCCATCCCCAGCCCGACTCCACCCAGTGCGCCCGCGTGGCCACCAGCGACGTCCCCACGCGAGACCCGAAGCCCTAGGCCCGGTGTCTCCGGGGTCAGGGACGCTGCTTGGCGGTGAGGGTCCCTGCGACAGCACCTCCCAGGCTCGGAGCCACCAGGTCTTGCGTGCTGAGCCTCGCACGGCGGAGGGATCCTGCCGCGCTGGGCCCGAGGGTCTAACGGGCACCGGGAGCTGGTCAGCCGGCGGCACCGCTGCTGCAGGGCGAGGCTGTGGCCGGGGCACCATCACTCCGCGGGGGCGGCCACCGGCCCCGACAGGAGTGGGAGAGAGCGCCGCGGCTCCCCATCGTCCGTGGGCACAGGGCAGGTGTGGGGCAGCAGCATTGCGACCGCCCTGCTCTGTGCTGCCACCCCACCGCCCGCCCGGCCACCGGCCGCCCTTCCCCGCTGCCCCCCACACCGCCCGTCTCCTACGGCCAAGCCCCCTCTGCTCTCCCGGTCTGCGGGGCGGCGGGGCGGGGCGGGGACCTGAGCTCAGAGGCCTGACCCTGCCTCGCAGGCTCAGCACCACCCAACCTGTGGCTAACAGGAGGGGCCCCAGAAGTTTCCAGAAGGCTCTTGGCCTCATAAAATCATCAGCGTCTTAGCCTGAGCGGGGCGGGGAGTGCAGGGCGGGAGGCTGGATGGAGAGGCCAGGACCTGGGAGGAGCTCAGCCGGGCTTCTCAGACCAGGTGCGGGCACACGGGGACCCCAGCCCAGGCTCCGGGTGCTCAAACCTCAGCTAGCCAGCAGGGCCAACCTTTCCCCCTGCACCGGCCGTCACCTGAGAAGCAGCAGGGGAGGGAGGGTGTACCGGACACAGAAGCTCACCAGCGCTGGCCTCTCCCACACCCCTGAACCCGCACGCTCCCTCCACCCTCATGCTGCTGACCTCCCAAGGTCACCCAGACCCAGCAGCCACCCCGCCTGGAGCAGGGTGCAGGGCGGCTTGGAGGCCATGAAGCCAGGGATGCAATGCCCCCCGCCCTCCCCCCACCATGTGCTCTGTCCACGCCCAGCTCCCCCAACGGAGGCCCAGGGCCCTGAGCGGTGCACATGCTGGGCCCTGTGGAGTGGGGCGGGCAGTCCCTCTAGGGCACACCTGGCCCGTGCCAGGCCCTCGCAGGGCAGCCCCTGGGCTCTGAGCTATGGTTATTACTTGGAGGACACTGAGGCCTGGGAGGTGGTGGGGCGTGCCCCCATGTGCCCCTCTCCCTCCTGGAGGAGCCCAGCTGAGGCCTGGCTCCGGCCCAGCTCCCCGGCTCTCCCCTTGGTGCCTGGGGAGAGGGGCGGTGCTGGGTGCTGGCCTCTCCTCTGCTGCTCCCACTGGGCCTGGGCCCCCTGCCTGCCCAGCTCCCCGGGGCCTGAGCTGGAAGCAGAGACGGGCGGGGGCCTTGCCGTCCCCTTATCCGTGACCCCCTTCCCCATGGTTCCACTTTGGTGTCAGTGTCTTGGGGGGCTGTCACCACCCCAGGACCTGAGTGTCTTGGCCCAGGCAGCACCCACCCACAATTCCAAAATTGAACCCATGTAGTGTCCACAACAATCCGCCAGCGTGGAAGGATCCTCGCAAATAACAAGGCAGGACCCCTGCCCGCTGCCCTGGGCTCCCTCCGCCCCGCCCGCCCCGGAGCCCCGCCCACAGCCACTGCCAGCCCGGAGGGTGGTCCCGCTGTGTGAGGACTGGCTTTGGCTGCAGGAAAGAAAACGTCGCCTAGACCAGCATTAAAAAGAGGTTTTCGTCTCTCCTGTGGGGTAACTCTGGTCGGGGTGGCCCTGGACGAGGAGGACACCCTCAGCGTCCTGGGGCCGGCTCTGCCCCGCTGTCTCCTGCGTGGCCCCGGCTGGGCCCTCGCCCGCAGACCCACATGGAGGACAAGGCTCTGGCCGCCAGGTCCTCTTCCACTCAGCAAACAGGCAGGGAGGAGGGCCAGGCCCTTTCCTCTTACACTTACTTCCCAGCGAACACAGCTGCTCACAGCTCCTGGGCCAGAGCTCGGTCACAGGGCCATTCCTGGCCCGAGGCGGCTGGGAAATGCAGGTGTTAGCTGGGGAAGAGTCAGAGGAGATGGGCAGGGGCTGCGAGCGGACCTGCCACTCTTGCCCAGAGCCCTCGCAGCTCTGCCCACTTCCCTGCCACCCGCACAGCTGGCTCAACCAGCTCTGTTCTGCCCCCTTCCCTGCTGGCATGTTGGGGACTCTGGGCCTTATCCAGCCATGGCCACACCCTCAGGGGGCACTCACCTGGCCTGCAGCACCTGCCCCCACGTGCCTCTGTCTTGTCTCCCTGCTGTCCTGCCCTCAGCTCCCCCTGCTCGGCCCCTCAGAGCCAGCCACCCAAGGGCTGTGGGCACTGCCCTCTGCACTGGCTTCTCACTCCCACCCATCACCCCTCCCTCTCGGGGTTCCTGTGGCTCCTGGGCCCCTCCTGCCCCACCCTCTGTCCCCCGGTCCAGTCTGGTTGGTCGGTCTGGAGGGCCAGGTTCCCTCTTCCCCATCTAGGACCACAGCCATGCCCAGGCCCCGCCCACCTCACTCCCCGCAGGCCCCCCCAGGCCCAGCGCAGCAGGAGGCTCTCAGCTGCCCCCACCCCGGCCCACTTCTCGCATGCCCCTTGCTCCTGGTCAGCGGGCCTGGAGTGTCACGTCCACCATCCCAGGGTGGCAGCCAGGCCCCTAGGTCTCCATCCTGGGTCACTTGAGGTTCATGTGCCACCAAGAAATGTCACTCAGCTCACAGGGGCCTTCCCAGCCTGCGGGGACCAGGGAGGCGCCTAGAGGGTAGTGCTCACAGGGAGGGCAGCAGGTCACTCGGGGTGCAGGGAGTCCCGAGGGGACACAGGGCTGAGTGAGGTGCACAGGTCCTGGGGGGCCTCATCCATTCCGGGGCCCCACCCCCCGCACCCCGGATTGGCAGCTACTCCAGGACACTGCCCCTCCCCACCCATCCTGCGTGTGGCCCCTCTGTGCCGTGGTGGGGCCTGAGGGAGGAGCTGCTGGGACCCCCGCGCCCTCCAGCTGTGGAGCGCTCCTACAGGGTGGTTCACGCCCCTGGCCCCAGCTCACCTACTGGCCAGGCTGTCCCAAGCCCCCTGCCCGACTCACAGGGACCCAAACCACACTGACAGGTAGAGGAGGACAGAGGGAGGGGGTGCAGCCTCCTCGCCCTCACCTGGAGCCTGAGGGAAGTGCCCCCCCCCCCCCAGCGCTGTCACTGGGCACCCTGGACTCCGCATGGTGGAACCTGCGCCGGGCCTGCCGGCCACAAAGGCCAGCCACCCCACCCTCCACAGGCCCTCTCTGGCCAGACACACTGAAAGACCCACAGGTTTGTTTTGATCAGCGCTCAGGAGCGGCACCCAAGCACAGGACACAGGAGCAGGGTGACAGCGCTCCTGACTCAACGCCAGGGAAACGCGCCCCCCCCACCTCTAACTCCACCTCCAGATGCAGGGACACAGCTGCCGAGATCACAGGGTGTGACAACAGGCAGGCCGGGGGGGGGGGGGGGGGGCGGGGACGGGGGATGGAGCAAGTTCAGAAACAGCACCGTCACACGAGGGACCACACTGAGACACAAAACCAGGCTTCCCAGGTCATAGTGTATTAAAATACAGGAGCTGTAGAGAGTGACTCAAAGGTAAGATGAAACCCATCAAGTACAGAAGAGAATGGGGCAGTATTTTTACACAAGCCTCAGAAGCCACGAAAGATGGATCCAATACGACTACATGAAAGATCCCCAGGCAGCCCGGCTGATGTGGCTCAGCGGTTGAGCGTGGTCCCACGCACCAGGAGGCCATGGTTGGATTCCTGGTCAGGGCACATGCCCAGGGTGAGGGCTCGATCCTCAGTAGGGGGCATGCCGGAGGCATCTGATCGATGGTTCTCTCTCATCAATGTTTCTACCTCTCTCCCCCTCTCCTTCCTCTCTCTCTAAAGTCAATGAAAATGTTTTTAAAAACCACATCAAAAAACAACATAAGCAAAATCAGAAGACAAATGGAGGAAATATTTGCAATGTACAGCGTAGAGCTCGTTTTATTAACTAATGAAGAGCTCCTGCAATTTAATAAGCAAATAAAGGCCAACAGGAAAAGAGCGAGGGCCAGAACACAGTTCACAGAAAGGAAACAAGTCTCACTTCTGAGACAGACACCAACTCCGAGACCGCGCCTTCCATGGTGCCTGGCGAAGATCGACTGTCACGAACACGCCGAGGGCGGGGTGGTCAGACCTGGGGTCCCATGTCACGAACACGCCGAGGGCGGGGTGGTCATCCCGTGCTGGCGGGAGGGTGGACTGACACCACTCCTGGGAGCCACATTGTAGTCTCACCACATCGTACTTGCCCCACCGCCCTGACCAGCAACCCCCTCCCAGGAGTGAAGCCCAGGAAGCATTCACGTGTGAGAAGACACGCGTATAAGACACACGTGTGAGAAGATACGTGTGCATGCACACTGCCGCAGGACTGCTGGCAACAGCGAGGGGCAGAGCCCTTGCCAACACGGAACCTCCACGCACCACGGCACCGTCCGCACTGCGATGCCACGCAGCCACGAGGGCAGCTCCTCCAATGGCAGAGGAGGGCCCCGGAGACACTCTCCCGTGAGCCACGGAGAAACTGACAGAGTAAACTTCCCCAAACTCTGGGAAGCACAGACTCAGCAATCCAAGGAGCGTTCACCCGAGAACAAAGCTGAACCCGAGTAGGCACGCTCTGCGGCTTTCGTGTGCGCTGCTCCCACTGACCCTCCAGCTCTGGGGGCCGGGGAGGGGGCAGTAGGCCTGGGCTCCCCAGGAGCCTCGTCCTCAGGGAACGGCCACTAGATGCCTCGCCCAGCTGCTCCTTGGAGATCCCACTCGCAGGGCTGGGCTCGCCTCTATCTGGCGCCTCCTGAGTGCTCGGTGCGGGTTAGCAGAGACATCAGCGTGTTGTTTAATGATGCGGCTGCCTGGTGGGATGCCCGCTGGGCAGACCAGAGGCTGACCAAGACCCCAAAGCCCTCACCGCTGGCTGACCGTGAAGCTCTGCATAGGCGGGAGGAGGAGGTAAGGCAGAGTTGGCACTGCCTGGCAGAGTGACGGTGCCCCACCCCCACCACAAACCCACAGCTTGTGGGCCATTCAAGGGAACCTCCGTCCATCATCGGCTGGCCAGTAGGCTGACCCAGCAGAGACCTCATGGCCAAGCACGACAAAGAACACAGACTTTACAGAACTCATCAGACACTGAACAGTCTGATTCCCAGAGTTGCTACATCCTATTATTTAAAATGTCCAATTTTCAATCACAAGACAAGACAATTATGAGACACAAGACAATTCAATCACAAGACAATTATGAGACACACAAAGAAACAGGAAGTGTGTTGCCATACACAGGCAAACAAGGAGTCCATGGAAACCACCCTGGCTCCGCCCAGCTGTTGAACTTACTGGACAAAGACTTTAACGCAACCACTACAAATAGGTTTAGAGAAAGGGAAACACAGCTAAAGAATCAGAGTGTGAGAATGACATTACACCAAATAGAGAATGCCAGGAAAGAGGAAATCACAGAAGAGAACAAGCAGAAATGCTGGCACGGAGAAGTACAAGACCTTCTTCCGGTGAAACAAAGAGTCACGAGCGGGACCATCGGACTTTCATTGGCAGAAGGAAGAACCTGGCCCTTAAGCCACCAGGTCCAGTCTGAGGGGCAGAAAAAAAGACTGAAGAAGAACAAACAGAGCCTCAGAGACGAGTGGACACCATCGGCCAAACGGTCGCCCACACAATGGCAGCCCGAGGAGAGGAGACGGGGTGGGAAGACTGAGGGTGAGGTGTGGTCAAGAAATAACGGTCAGCCGAAACCGGTTTGGCTCAGTGGATAGAGCGTCGGCCTGTGGACTAAGGGGTCCCGGGTTCGATTCCGGTCAAGGGCATGTACCTTGGTTGCTGGCACATCCCCAGTAGGGGGTGTGCAAGAGGCAGCTGATTGATGTTTCTCTCTCATCAATGTTTCTAACTCTCTATCCCTCTTCCTTCCTCTCTGTAAAAAATCAATAAAATAAAAAAATAAAAAAATAAAATAAAAAGAAATAACGGTCAAAAACCTTCCAAATTCTACATCCAAGAAGCTCAACAAATTCCAAGTAGGACACACACACAAAGATCTACCCTGGGTGCCTCCCATTTACACCGTCAATGACAGGCATCTTGGAAGCAGCAGGAAAACCCACCTCACGTGTACAAGGCTCTGCCGTGCCACGTGTACAAGGCTCTGCCATGACAGTGACAGCGGCTTCTCATCTGGTCCATGAGGCCAGAGGCCAATGGGATGACAGATTCAAAGTGTTAAAAAGACTGTTAGTAAGAATTCTACAGCCAGCAAAGCTGTTCTTCAGAAGTGAAGGCTGGAGAAATTAAGACATTCCCAGACAAATAAACACGGAGAGAACTCATTGTTAGACCTTCCCTTCAAGAAATATAAAGGGCATCTCTCAGGCCAAAGGAAAAAACCCTAGAAACAAACCCCACAAAGAAATAATAAGCGCTGATAAAGGCAACCACAGAGCCTGATAAAAGGTAGTATGATTTGTTTCTGAATCTTCTTTGCCCTCTGACTTAAGACTACGGCATGGAGCAGGGTGGAACTTCTCCTGCCCAGGGCCCTGTGGGTATTGATGACATCATTCATGAGCCACACATCATCATCAACGTAAAACCAGTTGCTCGACGTGGTCAGACATTTAACAACCCGCCCCGAAGGCTTTGGCAGGGACACCAAATGATTTCGCCCAAATTCCCAACATAATTTCTTCCGACCTCACAGAAATAAAAAGTTATAAATGAATACTATGAACAACTATATGTCAACAAATTATAACAACCTAGATGAAATTCCTACAAACTACTGAAACTGACTAAAGAGGGAATAGAAAATCAAAATCTATAAAACACTGCATTAGTAGTAAGACAAGTGAAAACTTCCCATTTGTACAAAAGTCACATGAAAAGATTCTCAAGCCCGGCTGGCGTGGCTCAGTGGTTGAGCGCCGACCTATGAACCAGGAGTTCACGGTTCGATTCCTGGTCAGGGCACGTGCCTGGGTGCGGACTCGATCCCCAGTGGGTGTCGTGCAGGAGGCAGCCGATCAATGATTCTCTCATCACTGATGTTTCTCTCTCTCTCTCTCGCTCTCTCTTCCTCTCTGGAATCAAAAATATATTTTTAAAAAAAACATGCTCAATATCGCCAGTCACTAGAAAAATGCAAACCAAAGCCTCACACCCACGAGAATGGCTGTGGTTAAAAGACGGACGCTAACAAGTGTCACGGAAGACGTGGAGGAGTCAGAGCCCTGCACAGCTGGAGAGACGTACAAGGTGCAGTCGCATGGAAAGCAGGTCAGCAGTTCCACAGAAGGCTAAACACTCGCCCAGTGAGCCAACAATTCCGCTCCTAGTTAGATGCCCACGAGAAGTGAAAGCATGTCCACACAACATGCACATGTTCCCAGCAATATTCACAAGTCAAAATGTGCCAACATCCATGACGCTAGCGAGTGGGTAAACAAAGGCCCCTCCATACGATGGAGCATGTGGGCAGAAAAGGGGAACGACTTTCTGGCATTGGCTGCAACACGGAAGAACCTTGGACCACGGCACAGTCATGAGCCAGACAGGCCATCAGGGCTCCATTCCATGCAGGGTCCAGAACAGGGAAATTCAGACAGACAGTAGCTCAGAGGGTGCCTGGACTGGAGGTGGGAATGGGGAGTGGCCACTCCTGGGGACGGGCTGCCTTTCAGGGTGATGAAAAGTTCTACAACTGTGTGTGTGTGGGGGGAGGGGGGGCGGTTCAGCATGGAAATACATGGTGCCACTGCATGCATGCCTTAGAGAGAGTTATGGCACGCGAACTGTCACTCAATTAGGTAGTGTTTTAAACACACACAGTGTGAATGGGACACTCACCGTGTGACGGGTGGGTGCCCACTTCCCTTGTGTTTGCATTAAAACAGCATTTACACCAATTGGGGGTTTTCCTAGAGGCCCTGAGCGGTTGGCCCAGCAGAGGGCTGAGAGGTGGCTGGGGGGGGCCACACGCACATTCTCCACACTGAGAAGTGAAGGAGAAATGAAGACATTCCCAGACAAGTCAACGTGGAGAGAATTCATTGCTAGACCTTCCCCACTGAACACGTGACGTGCGCGGGCCCTGCCAGATGCCCGCTGGGGACAGCTGCCCGAGGTGAGCCTGTGTGCCCAGGGCCTCTTAGGCAGGACAGACCCAAATCCCAGATGGTGGTGGCCCCATGGCCAAGGAGCATCCACAGCCTCACATTTTAATCAGAATAGGCACCATTTCCTCACATTTAACACAATCATGGAGACGGAGGCCACTGCCCAGACCTGTGCGCTCTCCCCTCCGGGCCCTGGCAGAGGGAGAGGAGCTGACGAGCAGAGGGGACCACAGCACAGGCCCCCTAACTCAGCGCGTAGTTAAACTGGTTGGCAAACTTCTCGTGCTTCTTCTGGTCCATCTGGTTCATGGCTGTGACCACCCTCTGCACGGCTGCCCTGCAGGGAGAGCAAAGCGAGATGTGGCCAGGGAGCCCGGGGCTGGGTTCCTGACCAGGGCCCGGCTGCGATGGGGGATCGGTCCTGAGGCAGACACGGCCCTCGGACCTCTCATGGACTCCCAGCTGGTGAGTGACCAGCTCGGAAACGGCCGGCGCTGGAGGCCACAGTGGGGAGCCCGATCCCAGAGGTGGCCTCACCAATGCCGACTGCACTCGGACGGGCACGGCCTGCCCAGCCATGGACGGGGAGCGCTGTGCAGGCGATGCAGCTAGAAAGCACGGGCTCAGACTCCGCCCCCCCCTGGTGGCCCAGCCACACCAGGCTCCACGCCCACCGTCGTGGGGAAACACTGAAGAACATGCACCAAAAAGATGTGGATGGGACCCTGCTCAGCTGACGGCTGTGATGGTGGGTCTGGACTCAGGAGGGCCCGTGCCCAGGATGAAGCCACCGAGGCCACGAAGCAGTGACTGCTGGACCCTGTTCCAGAGGCTCTGCCCCCTTCCAGGAGCTCGGTCACCCACGGCTCTCCTTAGGGGGCTCCCAGTCACACAGCTGCTGCGAGCGCCCGCTCTGGGCCCCAAGGATGCAGCGAGGACACTTCTCCGGGTCAGCACCCAGGGTGCCCTTTACCCCTGGCTGATCCATGGGAAACCAGCCTCGGGCCTGGGGCCTGGGGCCACGCCCGCATCTGGACATGGAAGGACACGACAAGCCAGCAGTGAGGAGCCCGGGGGCTCCATGTGAGCACCCAGGAAGCTGCCCTGCTGTCCAGCCCACCTGGACCGGGGAGACAGCAGAGCAGCCAGAAAGGCAGGGGGCATCCCCTGCCCAGTCTGCTCAGCTGAGAGCCTCCAAGGGCCTCGGCATAACTCTGAGGAGGGAGGCCCTGGCCTCATGGGGTTCCCTAACCAAAAGCCGTAAACACTTTCTGGCAACCTCCCGAGCGTGGTGGAGCCTCTGACCACAGCAGCGGGAGGGCAGCGAGTGGGCTGCTGGGGTGGCAGCCTTTCTACTAGGGCCCTGCCCAGGCCCACCGGCCAGGCTGGTCCAGCTGGCGGGGAGATGCCCTGTCCCGACCCCTGACCCCAAGCGGCTGAGAGAGCAGCACATGGAGTGACCACCGTCCTGGTGGCACCGAGCTCTGCGATGCCCATTCTGCCCGACTTGGAGGTGAGCGGCCTCCCTCAGGTCGCCAGGCGGATGCCTCTGAGCACTGACCACGAGGGCCCGCCGGCCAGTGCCCAGCCCTCGGGTCGGCCGGGCCAGGGAAGACCCAGGCTGGCTCCGCACCAACAGCCCCGCTTGGGAAGAGGCTCACCCGTCACCACAGGGCGACTGCTCCGGGCACCACCCAATGGCCTGCTGCCCCCTCCATGGCTGGGAGCCCCCGTCTGCCAGGGGCCCAGTGGCCCAGGAAGAGATGCACAGCAGAGGGGGTGCTACGGGCCTCGGGGGACGGCTGCCCGCCAGCACCCCCAGGTCCGGGGCTGGTGAGGGGCTCTTACTTAGTGAAGACCTTCTTGGCGATGCGTGTGCGGGCGGTGTCTGCCTGCTGCTTCAGGTCGGTAAGGCCTGGGTACTTCCTCTTCTTGCCTTTGCCTCTCCTGCCAGCCCTGGACGAGCCAAGGTCGACCCCCGTGGCCGCCTCCACATCTCTCATAAACTCGGGATCCTGCCAGTCTGCAAACAGACCCGAGACTTCAGAAAACACCTGGCACCAACCCTTGCCTCTCCCCGATCGCCCACGGTGACCGAGGGGGCAGGGAGACTGCTGGCCGCTCCCTAGGGCTGAGGCCAGGGCAGAGCTCCTCCCACCGCCTGCGTCCTAGGACGCAGCACCCGCACACCCAGCCGGGAGAGCTGGGCTGGGGGACAGTCCCTCCGCAGGCTGCCTCCTGGCATCCGGGCTGGACTGTGTCCCACCAGGCCCCAATCACAGCCTCTCGACCTGCCTGCTGGCCACGGGCATGCATAGCAGGGTGGGCCCTGGTCGAGGGGGCAGGGAGGGCTGGGCTTTCTTTGTATTGGCCCAAAGGTGACTTGGCCACAGGTCTCAGCAATGAGGGTGTGTGTTCACCGGGAGCCCTGTTCTTCCCGCACCGTCCTTCACGGGCAGGCCCCGGGGCGGCAGCGGCCCAGGGGAAACGATGCCAGCGCCGCAGGTTGCACCAGGCCCGGCCCGTGTGCTCGGCTGCCGAGAGCTCTGTCTAAGGGGGGCTCTGGCCCGGGGCAGAGGGCGGCATGGGGGTCAGAGGCCAAGGTGCCCCCTCTGGCAGCCAGGGCCTGGTTCGTGCTACTTCCTGCCTGGGCCCTTGCTCCCGCATCCCTGGTGGAGGGTCGACGCTGAAAGGCCACGTGGGGTCCAGGAGACATGGTGTTAGTCCAGCCAGCAGCTCAGAGGGCCACAGGACAGGAATCACAGCACAGCACCCTGGCTCACCCAGACAGACCCGCAGGGGGCGCTGGACCCCCACCACGCAAACGGGAACATGGGGGTGAAGGGGTGTGTGTGAGCAGAGCACGCAGGGCACAGGGGAAGCCGTGCCTCAGACAGACAGATGGCGAGGCCTCCCCAGGTTGATTTTTTGAAGTGAAGGAAAGCGGGGCTGCACAGCTCAGATACAGAGACGATTAATCCAAGATTAAGGAAAACTGTCTAAACAGTTTATCTCCCAGTAATAAGAAGGCGTCACAGTTTAGGAACCCAGTGAATGGAGCAATTGTTTAAACACAACGGAAAACGCAGCGCCCGCGCGAGATGGAATGAGCATCTCGGGAAAATGAAGGAGCAATTTAAAAGCCTTTGAAGAAAATCAATAGCTGCCGGGGCGCGCCTTCCTGCCGATGGCTGAGCTCCTGCATTGTCACCGAGGAGGGCGCCGGGAAAGAAAATTGCCCCGCGTGCAGGGAGGCGGGATCGATACTGTAGTTAGTGCAGAGATGCTATTTCACATCTGACTGGCCAGCCCGGCCCGCGGCCGCGGCCCATACCTGTTGTTAACAAGTCACCGCGGGCTGGAACAGCCACTCTGCAGGCTGACACAGAAACAGGCACTTAATCTGCTCCTGAGTGCGCCCCTCCAGGGAGGCTCGCCTGCGGATTAGCAGGTCCCGACCCTCCTGCCCATCGGGCCAGGGCCAGGCGCCGGCCGGGCATCAGGCTAAATCTAATCTTCGTCTCTCAGGACAAAGGCAACACTCCACTAATGACGACAAACAGCCCGGCTGGGACCCCCCACGCTGGCCAGAACCCGCCCCCCGCAGACTCAGCTGCCTCCCACCTTCCTTGGGGGTCTGGGGAGAGGACACCTGGTGACCAGGGCCTCAAGACTCCAGTCCACTGAGTGCCCACGTGCTGCCCAGCTGTTGACAGCACTGCCACACGTTACCTCGCGGCCCTGCTGCTCGGGGCCCCACTTGGGGCCGAGGGGCTGCCAGCCATGGCATGTGCCCCAACACCAAGCCGACAAGCGCACCACGATGAGACAGCTCCCCACGTTGTCCTGAGCATGATGACTAGGGGCTGCAGCCCACACGCCAGCTCATCTGAAACTGGTCCTCTGCCAGAAAATGGGGAGCCCTGGCGAGGACACCAAGGAGCATCTGGAGACCCAGCGCCCCTCGCCTCTGCCCAGACACGCACACACACTGCATGCAAAACACAAGCGCAGCACACCAACGCATGGGTGCACATACCACACGCACTAGACGCACAGAAACCACACCACACACATACATGCACACATACCGCACGTGCAATGCAGAGGGGTGGGCTTGGTGAGAGCCAGACTGTAGGCATCAGGGCAGAAATAAGCTGGTCTCCTCTAAGTTGCATGGGCTCAGCCAATCAGCTTTCTTGCCTCGATCCCCTCATTTGCCTGCAAAGCCTGCTTCAGAGCCCAGAGCCCACAAGCCAGTGAGGACGGGCTTCTGGAGTGCCCACCGCGCCCACAGGAGTGCCCCGCTGGGGAGGCAGGGTCCACAAAGATACACAGAGGCGCCCTGGTGGCTGCTGGGACCCACTGTCCCCCAACAGGGCGCCCCCCACCCCCCGGTGCCCACCTGAGCGCTCGGCCTGCCTCTGCAGCTGCTGCCTCTGCTCCCGGGCCCTGTCCTCCGGGCGCAGGGGCCGCCCCGTGTCGTCTCTGGGAACGATCTTGCCGTGGAACGGGCACTGTGGCAAAGCACAGCGGTCATCACCCTCTGCCTCTCGGCCACCCACCCTCACCCCCTCGAAGGCAGGCGCCAGGGAGCTGCCGGCACGGAACTGGGTGAAGGGCGCCTGATGCCCGAGTCAGGCCCCGCACTGGGCAGGCAGCCCAGGCACAACCAGGGCCGAGTGATAGCTGCAGCCAGCACAGGCCCCCAGGCGCCCGCCCAGCACCGGCCCAGCTCGCCCTCCGGCCCCCAGGCCCCCACGGCCGCGCCTCACCTTCAGCCGGTCCTGGCGCTCACAGAGCCGGCCGTCGGGCCTGGGGGCCCGGCACCGGTGCTGCACGGGCTCGAAGCTCCCCGCGAAGGTGATGCGGCGGCTCCGCAGCACCTCCGAGACCTCGGCGCTGTCCACCTCCTCGTCCACCTCGCTGGGCTTCCAGAAGCGGTGCTGAGACTCGACCCTGCAGGCGGGTCCGCTGTCAGAGCCACGCAGGATGGCGCCCGGTGGGGCTCAAGAGGTCAGAGCCGCGCCCCCTGGTCTGCGGGCCGGAGTGCAGGCCAGCACAGCGAGGGGCTTCCCCACCCTCCTCAGGGCCCCAGGCCCAGCCACTCAGAGCCCGAGGAGGCCAGAGGGCGAGGGCAGTGGGACGAGACCGCGGTGACAGGGCTGGAGGGGGGTGCCTGGGCCCTGGCACCGGATGCCTGTCTGCAGGTGGAGGTGGGAGCAGGGCAGGGCCCAGACCAGACGCGCCTGCACTCACTTGAGGACCTTCCCGGCCGCAAGCTGCTCCTGGCCCCAGTTGCACAGGTCCACCCCGAAGGGCACCACGGGCGCCCGGGCCCGCTCTGCCGCCAGCCTCCCGGCTTCCTCCGGTCCCAGCGGTGCCCTGCAGGGGCCACAGAACAGAGGGGGCGCTCGGACCGAGCGCACCGAGGCCGCCACAGCCACCGCCTCTCCCTCCCCACGTGCAGGCCGGCCGGCTCCAGGGAGCATGAGGCCGTGAGGAGCCCAGCTCCCACTGTTCAGGGAGTGGCACGGGAGCTGGCCTTGGATCTGGGGCCCCGACCCGGGGCTGGGTGCCCCTGCCTGCGCCTGCGGCCCCCCCTCCCCCCGGAGGCACAGGTGCTGGCAGGCGCTCCCCGGCCAGATGCACACCTGGGCTGTCATCAAGGAGCCAGAGCAGCCTGAGGAGCTCGAGCCATGCCTTGGGCAGAGGCGGGGTGACCGGGAGTCACCTGGGGCTCGGGCACGGGGCTGGGGGCAAGTGGCCCCGGAGCCGATGGAGCTGGGCGGCAGCAGAGGTGGGGTCGCTGGCCTCCTCGTCCGTCCTCCTCCTCTTCCTCTCCAGCAAGCCCTGCGCAGCCAGGTCTTTCTCTAACCCTGAAACACATTCCTACTCCTGGTCACCGTCCTGAGCAGACCCCTGGGCACTGCTCCCTCCCCAGGAGGGAAGGTGTGACCCAGGGGTTAGCAGGCGGCCTGCAGTCAGTGCACCAAACCCTCCAGCGGCCATGGCTGCAGCCCAGAGGGCTGTCCCTGCCACCCGCCAGCTGAGGCCTCGATGCTGGCACCTCCCGGCATCCCCATAGGACACAACCGCTGAGGCCGACACGCCCTGACCTCTGCAGGCCAGCGTCTATCCCACGTTCCTGGGGCAGACGAGGGCAGACATTGGTAAGCTGCAGAAGTAAACAGTGGACAGCAAATATAAGTACGAATCTTTAATTATTAGGGATGACCATCAGAACGAATGTTTGGGGGGATTTTAATCCTCACCTGAGGATATGCTCACTAAGTTTAGATAGAGAGGAAAGGAAAGAGAAACATGGAGAGGGAAACATTGATCAGTTGCCTGCCATATGCAAAGGTGAGCGGAGGAGAGCAGAGGGGAGCAGAGGGGAGCAGGGGTGAGCAGAGGAGAGCAGGGGTGAGCAGAGGAGAGCAGGGGTGAGCAGAGGGGAGCAGGGGTGAGCAGAGGGGAGCAGGGGTGAGCAGAGTGAGCAGAGGGGAGCAGGGGTGAGCAGAGGGGAGCAGAGCAGGGGTGAGCAGAGGGGAGCAGAGCAGGGGTGAGCAGAGGGAAGCAGAGCAGGGGTGAGCAGAGGGGAGCAGAGCAGGGGTGAGCAGAGGGGAGCAGAGCAGGGGTGAGCAGAGGGGAGCAGAGCAGGGGTGAGTGGAGGTGAGCTGCTGCCAGGGGCGCACGTGGCCCACCGCCCATCACAGAAGATGGCTGCCCGCCCTGCCCCAGACACCCTGGAGCTCTGCCGTCTGCCATGTGAGCATGGGGTCGACCCCGTTCTTGGGGTCCCATGCTGAGAGGGGGGACAGAGGACAGAGCCCATCAGAGTGACTGTGTCCACCTCTGGCCACCTGAGCACGAGCTTGGGAGGCCCAGGCCCCACTGAGGAAGGCGCCCACATGCCCACTTGGGAGTCTGACGGCACGCCATGAGGAACACGCGGTGGTCCGCACAAGCATGCAAACATGCGTGCCCGCGTGCCCGCGCACGGAGAGGCTGGTAATGACACTGGGGTTTGGATGGATACAGTCACAGCCCAAGATCAATATGAGAATTCCTGAGTTACAAGAACGAAATATATTTTTCATTGATTTGTTGTTTTAAGCCATTAAAAAGATGGGTAAGCGTGTTAGAGCGGGGTAAATACTCGGGGCACTAAAAAAACCACCATTTTCACACTGCGGTAGAAAATCAATCTCGCTGACATACTTTCCACGTGAAACCGGAGAGCAGGCGCGCGGGCGCACGCGGCGTTCGGGGAACTTTCAGGGGAAGGGCTGGAAGGGCAGGGCCCACGGCCACGGCCACGGCCACGGCCCCACCCCGGCGTTGGACTCGGTACGGGGCTTGGTGCAGACTCACTCCCACGGTGCTCTTAGCGAGAATCATGGAAATGCCCAAATCTCCTTTTGTGTAAATTGGCGAGTGGCACCGACGGCCGGAGCACTAAGGCAGGCGGGGACGGATCAATCCAGGAGAGGCGGCCCGGCAGCCAGCCTCCGCCTGACACTATTGATTTTGCCCAGTGCAGCTGGCCTTGTAATTAAAATGTAAATGTGAGGAAGAGATTGCGTCCTGACAGACGCAGGATTAGGGGAGATAAAAGCCCCTCCCGGAAACGAGAGCGCCGTGCCGGCCGTGGGCTCCGACGGAACAGGAGCAGCCGTGCCCCGTGCCCAATGAAGAGCAGTGCCGGAGGCAGACCCACCGGGACGGACTGCAGCGTGCCGTGGCACCGCGCCAAGCGCACCTCAGGACCGTGGCCTGACCACGGTCAGCTCCCCATCCGTGGGCCCAGATCCCACCCCCGAGGCCCGGTGCCCGCCCCCCCGCACTCACCGTCCTCAGGCCACAGGTGTTCAGGGACACAGGCCTCGTACCCCTCCTTCTCCGGGACCTCCACGAAGTCGCCATCATCCTCGTCCTCATCCTCGTCCCCCAGGGCCGCGGTCTGTGGGACACCCCAAGGCTGAGTGGGAGGAGCAGGCAGAGGTGGAGGTGGCAGGGCCCCAGCTGGGGTCAGCGTTGTGGCTGTGCTCACTGACCTGTCTCCAAGCCCATCCCCTCGCTCCTAAAACCACCAGCTCTGTGCACCCCCTCAGCGCCCAGTTCAAACCCCAACACGAACCTGCCGGCTGCCCGCGGCCATGACCTGCAGCAGGCACCTCCTCAGAGCCCCACAGAGCAGGTCTCACCCTAAAAGGCAAGGCCCAGGGAGGTGACAGCCCAGCTCGGCTCGGCCCAGCACCATGCCCTGTTCGGGGCCTGCTCCTCACTTGGGTGCTGATGTGACCACAGCACTTCTGGAACATTCTGTCCTTAACACGATGTTAAAAAGCCCCCACAGAAAGTTCCCTTTGGACGAGATCCCGCCCAGGTCAGTGTAATGGGTCCCCGCCCCCGCCCCTTCCTGGCAGCACCAGCTCAGTGGGAGCTCCCACACGGGGTGACCAAGGCCACACACACACCCATGTGCAGGGCCACAAACACTGGGAGGCGGGCGTCCTGGCCAGAGCCTTACAAAGCCCCAGGACTGCCCCGCCCCCCATCCCAGGGAGCCACCCCCTCAGATGTCCTTCTGGAGGGAGAGGGAGAGGGCCACAGCAAGAGGCCCCCAGAAACCCCGCCCACTGCCCCCCACTGTGCCTTCAGGCCAGGCCCCCTGCAGGCCACCTAAGGCAGGGCCGGAAGGAAGGGAGGGAGGGAGGGAGGGAGGGAGACCCTGTGGCATGAGCACCAGCGACGGGGCTGCTCAGGTTGTCAGAGGCAAAGGCAGGAGACGGACCATCTGACACAGGCCCTCGCTTCTGAAATCACTCCCGACACAACACTGACCACAGGGGGGCGGCCGCGCGTGGCCCCACAGCCAAGTCCAGGCCGAGGCACCCTGGCACCCTCGGCTGCAGGCAGTACCCCGGTTCGCCGCCCAGAGGCATAATCAGATGCAAATGCACTTGGTTTGGGTTCCGGCAGCCCTGCATCTGAGTGCGGGGACATCAATCACTGGAAACGGCAATTTTTGTTATCGGCCTAACACTGATCAAAGGGAGCCTGTCTCCGCCGCTGACCTGTGAAACGCCCCAATTATACTCTTTGGAAATGACAGGGGCACTTAACTCCCGAGCTGAGCAAATGACGACAATCAATCACGTTTGAATAACAATGAGCCGCAGACCTGAAAATTATTTTTGTATAGAATCTCCCCAGGAATTTATGAAAGGTGGAAAGCAGCCCAAGGTTTGAGGGCATGACGGCTCCCGGCCCGCACAGTGCGCATCCAACACTAAACAGAATTTATGTCTTTTAATTTCCTAAAAGGTAGATGTGGACCGACCGGGTGCTACAATGCATAACATAGATGCCAAGTTTTAAATATGGGGGTCATTTTCATAAAATATTATGCTGATTGCTCCCACCCTCGAATTTCACCAGGGACTTGTATTAAATTCTCACTTTCTAAAAAATACTCAGCTGCTGAGCTAACTACCAGGAACCACACCTTCTTCTCCGCAGTGCACTCCACTCCTTCAACACGGAGCGTGGCCTCCGCTCCCGAGGCCAGGGACAGGCTGGGGCGGACGGAGGGCCTCTGCCAGGGCAGGCGGCCGGGCCTGTGAGAACTGCCTGCGGGAGGTGCCCGCAGGGCTCGCCCCTCAGCGCTGGGTCACAGCTCACTGCAGCCCGAGAGCAGCCTCCGGCCACCACCACCCTCAGCTCGACAGCACCCACTGCCCGGCCAGGCCCCAGGGAGTCTGCATGGGGCTCCAGGCAACTGCGCGCCGGGAAGGCGGGGAAAGCCAGAAGCTCCACCTCGTGGAAGGCACTGCTGCCAGCCCTGCGTGGCCTCCCTGCGTGGCCTGCCCGTGGGCCCCCCACCAATCACCTGTTTTAAGGAGCACCGTCCCGCTGGCCGCCACTCCTTCCACGGCCACGGCCACAGCACAGCTGGCCACGGAGGCCTGCACCTGAGCTCCTGGGGCCAGCCCCGAGTTTAAGGCAGCAACAACCTCCCCACGTGGTCAAAGGTCACGGATGGGGTCAGAAGCCTGCACTGAGAAAGAGGGGGTGGGAAGGCGCTGGGGGCCAGGATGCCTGAGGACTCTGGGAGGAGGTCACGCCGAGGTGGCCTCAGCTGAGGGCAGGCCGTTGGGCTTTCCTTGTCAGTGTCCCCGGGAGCAGCTTCAGATCTCCACTAGACCTGGCCCCTCGTCTGGGACTCATCAAGGTCACGCCAGCCACGTGCTCATGCCTAACAGGTGAGGGCCCGGCAGGCGGTCAGTCCTGTGGCCACCAGACTCCTCCTGCGCTTTCCCAAGCTTTCGGACGCACAGCCCGCCGGCGGCCAGGGAGGCCTGGAGGAGGCCATGGCCTCGCTGGTTCTATACAAACGGATTCTCACCCACAGTTAAAAGGATTTAGAAAAATGAGCCTCCACACTCATAATTAAACAAGCAATAACACGGTCAAAATATACAACGCAATCAGTCTGCAGAGTGAGGTAGCGAGGTTACTAATTACTGGAGAAGGAATGGGAGCGGCCTCGCACCAGGGCAGCCCGCCCGCCAGGCCCGCCCGCCCGATACAGCTGGGACCATTAAATAAATTCTGTGCGATCTAATTAACTTGGTGCGCAATCTCAATTACTTTTCACCCAAGAAATCACTTTTGTTCAGTTTATGTGTGTTTCCCTTTTAAAAAAAAATGATGTAAGGCCTCGTCAGACAAGTGAGCTCCCACCTGCATTTGTCTCTCAGCCTTGATGGCTATGCATTTAAAACCCCATTCTATCTTATAAACTAAAAATTAAACGTGCTCAGCTGTGATGGCCGTCATCCGGCGGCTATTTATATGCTAATGCCCTCCCAGAAGGCCGTGCAAATTGCCCAGCCAGGCCGCTATCTGGCAGCATCAGGGAGCAGAGGAGCGGGCAGCGGGCTGACCGTGTGAGCACGGACCCCAGCCTGCGTGGACCGGCCGTGAGCCGGGGACAGCGGCCGCCCGTCCTCGAGGGGCTGTCCCGGCCCTCTGGTCTGGTGGCTCGCAGGAGCGAGCTGCACACAGCCCGGCTGCGGGGTAGAGGGCACTGCCGCCTGGAGGGCCGTCTCGGGGTGAGGTTGGGGTCCAGCTCTGCTGGGTCTGGGCGAATGGGCAGCAGGCAGACAGGTAAGGGCGCATCCATGAACCTCAGGCGGATGGCAGCCAGGAGACAGGCCAGGCGCCCACGCCAGGCTTGGTACAGACCAGGGGTCCTCAAACTTTTTAAACAGGGGGCCAGTTCACTGTCCCTCAGACCGTTGGAGGGCCGGACTATAGTTTAAAAAAAACACTATGAACAAATTCCTATGCACACTGCTAAGTCGGCTGCTAAGCAGGACAGGCAGCGGCAGCAAAAACACCCGGCGGGCCGGATAAATGTCCTCGGTGGGCCGCATGTGGCCCGCGGGCCGCAGTTTGAGGACCCCTGGTCCAGATGGACAGCCCTCTCCGCCAGCGACCACAGGTGTGCCATGGAGGCCCCAGCCTGTCCGAGAGCTCCTGCACCTGATGGGACAATCGCTTCCCGGCTGGCGAGGCGCATCAGCATGGAGGAAGCTCGATGAGGAGTCCCGCTCTCTGGCTCAGCCTGGCCTCCCAGAGCTCGGGAGGCAGGACTCCCGCCCTGTGACACTGTGGGTGGCACCCTCCCTGGGTGGCTCAGCCTTGGGAGGAAGGCAAGGCTCACACAACTGCCCGACTCAGTCTTCCCACCTGTAAAATGGGCTCCAGCATAACCCCTGGGGAGCTGCCTTTGGAATCAGGAACCTGTGAAGGTACTGGAGCACAGGGCTGGCAGGGCCGTTGGGAAGGTGAGCTGATGCAGGTGTTCACACGGGGGTTTGAGGGGGGGGGGGGGAATTTGGGAGGCTGGAGCGGGAGAGGCCTGGCTGAGATGCTCCCCAGTCCTCAGGAGAGCAGCATGGGGACCCTCCCTCCTCTCAGCCCCTCGAGGCAGCGGCTTGGCCTTCAGCATGATGGAGGGGCCACGTCACAGGAAGGTTGTTTACTGGCCCTGCCGAGTACAAGGTCCCCACATCCCTGATTTAGTTCCTCTGCCTCTCTGGGAGCCTGACACGTCCAACATTTCATTCCCCGCGTCTCCTGCTCTGTCCTTTTCACCTACAGGAAGCCAGGCCCACAGGCCCACACAGGGCGGCCTGGCTTCACTCCACAGCGGCCCAGACCCAGGAAACCGCACGTGATGAGCGGGGAGGCCCCGCCACTAAGACCATGCGGCCACTAAGACTGCCACAGTAGCCTGGCGACGGGTGAGAACAAGGGCGTCCGTGTGGGTTTTAGCCACTTAAACACGTAAGCCAATGTTATTTTAAACCCCCACTGCGGATAGTTTAAACAGACTGACACTTAAAATTATTTTTTTCTGACTTATTGGTTAGGGGAAATTACTATTTTGTTAATTACACAACACTAAGTAATTGCTGATCTTAGCTCCATAATTAGAAGTTTCCAGAGGATGTTTATCAGTGTAACGAAGGCAGGCAGCCGTGATCATCGCCGCTGCCGGGCGGGAGACTGAATCTCCCAGGGATGCTTCCTATCGATCGGGGCGAGATTTATCCCGGCGTTTCCCAGCGAAGGCGGCGAGACCTCTATAAAACACAGTTAGAGCCATTTAAACCGGCTTAAATATTTTTTAAAGACAGAACTCCTACATCAAAAGGAAAACAGTATGTAGGAACCAGTGGCTACACGGACAGAAACAGGAAATCAAAAGAAAAAGGCTCCCGTTCCAGTGCAGCTGCGGGAGGAGAGGCCCCGCGGCCGGACCTTGGAGAGCCAGGCTCCCCTCCCGTGTCTGGGGCTCGGGGTGGCTGGGACCAGGGGCGCCCTCTCACACACTGTGACCCGTTCTCAGGTGTTTAAGTCACTTACTGGATCAGCACCCCACTCAGCCAGGACCCGGGCTAAGTGGGGAGACACCGAGGCCAGGGATTTAACCCCAGGCATCTTACATGAAAACCAGCCAAGAACAACGCGATCCTAATTTCTAACTACCAGCCCGCAGGCGGCCGCCCTGCAGAACCGAACGGGAGCAGATGTACAGATAGTGCGGCGTCTATTCTGGGAACGGCGCTCACCTGAGCCGGCGCTGCCACTCAGCCTGCGCCCAATCGCTCCATCTACAGCCCCAGGAATGAGCACTGTCTCCAAGGACTTGAGCGCAGCGCCTTTAAATCAGCTCCCGGAGCCGCGTCTCGTCTCCGCGCCGCCCTCCCCGCTCCTTCCCTGACAGGCAGAGACAAGGTAGAGACGCGCCTCCCGCCTGCTCCCTGCACTCAATCAGACCCCTGGCCCGCACCGCCCTGCACAGCACGCACCGCGCCCGCCTCAGTTTACCCTGTTGTCCCTGCATCAGTGCACACGCACGGCCCCCGTCAGCCCCTCGCCTGGCCAGGCCCTCCAGCCTTCAGACTGGGCATCTCCTCGACCAATGGCTTCCCACTCCCCGAGCCGCTCCTGCCACAAGCAGCCTGGAGCTGCCCCACTGACGACCAGGCTGGACACTCCGACCCTCCCACCCACACAGCACCCGCCGACGCCTGGGGCAGCACCCAGGCTCCTACCCGTGAGAGGTGCGAGTCCCTGTGAGCTCGGAGGTGGTGGAGGTGCTGACATGGCCTCTGCAAGCAACTCGCGCGCCCACGGCCACACCACCAGCCACCAGGCTCACCACCCGCCCTGCACCACCCGTCTGCTGTGAACTTCCCGGACGGCCTCATTTTTGAAGAAGACAAGATCGCCCTCTGCTGGTCCCAGGGGGCTGCACACCCCACAAAGTTGAGGCCCAACTGCTCAGAAACTCTCCTGGAAGTCACAGGCCCCCACCCCAGGGACTGGGCCTCCCTGTCCCAGCCCCTCTACCTCCTCATCCTCAACTCCAGGGCCTGGTGAGGAAGGAACCGGAATGCACCAGAGCCCAGCCTCTCTGCTTAGAGGGCTGAGCTAGGGCCAAAGACTTCGCCGCCCCACCAGCCCCACCCCACTCACCTGCCTCCTGCCAGGCCCCTCGGGCTCAATGTCTAGTTCCTGGGATCTCCGCAGGGCGGTTTCCAGTTCAGCCTTCAAGTCGATGGCGGCCTCCAAGTGCTGGCCACGTGTACCTGCGCGGGTGAACAGCTGCCAGCAAGGGGGCGCGTCACCCGGCAGGCTGGGCACCCTCCCCTGCACTCCCGCAGGCATGCCTCCCCCAGGCGCGCGGCCTCCCCCGGACCCAGACGCGCAGCCTCACCCGGACCCAGGCGCACGCAGCCGGCAGGAACTTGTTCTGGATGAGCTTGAGCGCGTCGCGGGCCGACTGGATGACAGCACAATTGTCCTCGTTCTCCTGCACCCTGAGGCTGTCTGAAGGGGCAGCGGGGTCACCAGAGGGACCAGGGCCCCGGCAGACACCGGCACTCCTGCCCACCCCACCCCACCCGCGTCAGACCCATGGGACCCCCAGCCTGACGCCTAGGAAGACCTGCTGCTTTACGATTTTGGCAAAGACCAGGTCAGCCTGACCCGACAGTCCTTCCAGCTGGGCCCAAGGCCTCTGCGGCTTCCCACGGACAGACCCGGACCTTCCACCGCTGCCCCCACTGCTCAGGATGAAGGCCGGCTCCTCCCTGTGCCCGGCCAACCCAGCTGCCACCCCCACCTCCCACCAGCTGCCAGCTCCCTGCCCCCGGGCTCAGGTGGGCGGTTCCTTGGGGCTCACCAGGCTCTGGTGGACACATCTGAAAGGAACCCCGCCCACACCCACAGGGACGGACTTCGGGGCCCAGGAGGTAGCTAGGCGAAAGGCGGCGGATATCTGGGGTGAAGCCGTGAGGCTGGGACACCAGGGCCCTGTGGGCTCTGAGTGGCACCACCTGTATCTTTGCAGACAGTGAGAAGCTGCTTCTCCATCTCGTTTTCTCCCAGGCTCTGGCGGCCACCCTGTGACCCTGACGGACTGGGCAGCAGCCACAGCCACCCCCGTGCTCCCAGGGCAGCTGGCGGCCTCGCTGCACGTCACCATAAGGGTGCAGGGCAGGCCTTGGGACCCACAGCCTAACCCCACCCTGGGGCCGGGCCCTGCTCTCAGCCCCAAGAAGTCTGGGCTGTCGGAAGTGCCCGAGGGCCCTGGTCAGAGGCCTGGTTCAGGCAGCCACCTGGGCTGCGGCCATGAGGGAGCCCGGAGCAGCGGCAGGGGCAGGTACCTGAGGAGAGCTCCACGGCCAGCGTGTACTTGTGGGAGCCCAGCCCGTGGCTCCGCACAAAGTCCTCCTGGTCGCTGTCCCCGTCTTCCTCCTCGTCCTCCGAGGAGGCCCCCGTGGTGGCCACTGGGCGGCGCACACAGGCAGGCAGGCTCTTGCTGCAGCAGGGCTGCTCCTCGTCCCCGAGGCCTGGGGCACTGGCTGGGCGAGGGGGGCCCTCCTCGGGTGCGCCAGAGGCTATGGCCGGCGAGACGGCCCCCCGGCGCGGCCCCAGGTCAAAGGGCACCAGCAGCTGGAAGCAGCTGTCCACCTCCGCGAGGCAGCCCCGGATGTCCCCGCACATTTCTGCGAAGATCAAGACGCTGCTCGTCGGTCACGTCCCAGGACAGCACCGCCCACCAAGGGCGGGGCCCACTGTCTGAGGGAGACCCATCCAGCAGCAGGGGGGCTGCCCACAGCTCAGGCCCTCTCACCCGAGCCCAGCACCCGGCTGCAGCCGCAGCCCCGGGGCCGTCCTCCCACGTCCTGCTGACCCCGAGGGTCTTCTCTCAGCTGCGACAGCCACTCCTCAGCAGGTCTGTGAGTTCCACGTGCACATGCTGCCCAAGGCCATGAGGACCCCCCAGCCTGAGTGCACCTGCACCCACTCCCCGCACGGCTGCCCCTCCTTGGGCCCAGCGACCTGCTGTGCACCTGCCTAGCGCTGGCCAGAGGCAGGGCCACCTCCCCATGCTCACACCCTGGCTGCCAGAAAGCAAATGCTGGGGTTGGCGGGGCTGGCAAGAGCAAGTGAGGCCAGGAGATGAGGGGGGAAAGCTCGGACACAGACCACAGGCCACCAAAGGACACACATCTTGTCTCCCTGCCTGGGCAACACGGGGAGGGGCGCTGTCAGCGTGACCACCGAGGGGTGGGGAGAGGCGACCGCAGCTCACAGGGCCCCTCCGGCTGCCCACCAGGAGAGGTTTCTTGGGCCAGGGCAGGGGGCCCTGCCCAGCTGGTCTGTCCACCTGCCGCCCCTCACCCCCTGCCGGGTCCTGGAGACTCACCCTCCATCTCCCGCACGGCCTGCTCGGACCTCTCCCGGTAGATTCTGTCCAAACGCCTCTGCTTCTCCTCCTCCCGCTTTCTCTCCGCCAGAGTCCGGGCGTTCACATCTTGAAAATCCACCTGAGAGATTAATTGAGATAAAGATGAGACCCAACTGAATAGAAGACAAAAAAAATCAAAACAGGCCCAAGAGAAGTGGCACCGGCCCACAGCCAGGCCTGGGTGTCCAGTTCAGTGTTCAAAACACAGGGACCCGCTGGGCTGCAGGCTTAGCCCTGGCCAGAGCCCAGCCCAGAGCGCCTCCCAACAAAGTGAGGCGGACAGCCCGCGGTCGCTCCCACCGGCAAGGAAGGGCGGCTGCTGGCTGGGCCCCGGGGCCGAGACCACCACCTGAGGACGGTGGAAGAGGCAGCAGCCAAAGGGTGGGAGGGGGTGGGGGCTTGTTAGAGAGGGCTGCGTCTAAGCTGGCGCTCGCTGTCCTTCCTTCCGCCTGCCCACCTGCGGGCACCAGGCCCACAGGCTCCGCTCCCCTCACCCTGGGGAGAGCGTCCCAGCTTCCTCCCAGAGCTGCGCCTCCCACCTGCTGGCCACTCTCAGGCCTGCTCCGTCCCCAACCCTGGCCCAGCCGCCGGGGTCCCGGCACGTCCTCCACCACGACGCGCTGCCCAGGCCCACCCACCTGCTGGCTGTGTCTCAGGAAGTGGTAGCCCAAGGCGAGCTTCTTATAGGCCGCGCCAAACTTCTCGCTCCAGCCCTGGACAGCCCGGGCGGCAGCCTGCCTCAGCCTCTGGGCCGCCTCCCGGGGGGGCGGCAGGGGCTGCCGGGGGTCGGTGCCCAGCGTGAGCTCCAGGAACCCCTGGAAGTCGGACACGACCAGCAGCCTGAACAGGTGGGAGCGGGCGAAGAGCTCGTCCACAATCTGGAAGGCGGAGAGGCGGATCTCGGCGTGCTCCTGCCTCAGCTGGGCCGTCAGCAGGTGGTAGGTGCGGCTCAGCTGCTCCTCCGAGGACCTGGGGACCCAGCTGTCCTTACCAAGCGCCCAGGCGTGAGGACAGCAGTTAAACGCCGCGTGGGGAGTATCCACAAGCGGCAGGGACACACGCCCTCTGCCCTCATTCTCCCCTTTCTGCTTCTGGAAAACCCGAGCCAAGCCCTGGCCCGGTGGCTCCGTTGGTTAGAGCGTCGTCCTGTACACCAAAGGGCTGTGGGTTCAATGCCCAGTTGGGGTGGGTACGGGAGGCAGCCCATGGATGTCCCCCTCTCTCTTTCTTCCTCTCTCTAAACACCCTCACGGGAGGTTAAGCAAAAAGACAAAACAAAGGCCACAGCCAAGAATGGTTTTTACTCTTAACCGGTTGAATCGAGTAAACCTCAGACGTGTGGAAGTTACACGAGACAGCGTCAGGGAAGTGGGACTGGGGCCTCCGCTGAGCGGCTGCGCAGACTACGTGCCACCTGCCCGAGCGCCACTGCTGATGGGGGTTTTCTGGGCAAACAGTGAAGCCCGGTCTGGGCTGAAACCTTTTGGTCGAAACGTAAGTTTGTCATCACTTCATGAGCAATCCTCCAAATTCTCCTGCTTTGTAAACACAGGCTAAGGATGACCCACAAAGCTCGGACGACGTCCCCAGGGTCTGAGCGGGAGAGAAGGGCGGGGTGGACACACAGGCCACCCCCAGGGGCCACCTGCCCACTCGGACCCCTCACCTTCCCCATGGCCTAGTCCGACAACTAAAGCAGCAGATGTGTGCTCAGCTCTAAGTCACGTGTGTGCCCTCCAGGGATGCACCCGTCACCCACACGGGAGACCAGACTCCGCCACGGTCCCACCGGGGAACACTGCCCCCAACGCTGCGGGGCCTGGGCAGCGTCCCGGGCGGCCCGTTTGGGGTTCTTTCCCAGCCGAGGCGCCGGTGGAGGCCTGAGACGTAGGCGGGTGAGACATGCCGGAGCCCAGGGGAAGCCCGCGGGAGGGGCTCGGGCTTGCTGGGCGGCCAGTCACCGTGGGACGCTGAACCTGAGGACATACTTGCAGATCTTCTTCAGCTCCTTCATCTTCTCGGGGTTCAGCCGGGGCTCTCCGGAAGTGGTGAGGTCTTCTACCAACTCGGAGAGTCTCTGATCCATTTCTAGACACGGAAGGCAGGAGCTCAGGGGCGGCCCAGTGCTTCCTGCTCCCGGCTGCGTGGGCACGGCCTCCGGCGCCCACAGTGGAGTGGGGCGGGGCGGGGACGGGGCCGGGGTCCTCCGCCCGGGCCCCGGGAGACCGCCTCCTGGGTGCGGAGGGAGAGCCGTGCAAGGCGACGTCCCCGCCAAGGGCAGCAGGCGCTTTGGGCGGGAATTAGGGAAAGTGCAACCAGACGACGTTAACTCGGGGGGGGGGGGGGGAGGATGTGAGCCCACGTCTAAGTGCTGCCACTCCGCACCGCAGGCCCAGCAGCGGGTGGGAGACGCGTGGGCTGCCGCCTTCCTCAGGAGGGCGGACTTGCGCCCGGGGGCCACCTGGAGGCCGGGCAGGGGCAGGGGCAGGGCGGCGGGCGCGGACGGGCCGCTCGCACCGGAGGCGGAGGCTCCGCCGGGTGGGAGGACGGGCCGGCGGGGCAGGTGCCCCCGGGGAGGCGCGTCCCGGGACGGAGCGCTCGAGAGCAGTGACTTCCGAGGGCGGTGCAACACGCACTCGGGGGCGCCCAGGGCTCGGCCGGCGTCCAGGGGACCCGGCCCCCGCCCCGCCCCGCCCCGCCAGCCCCCAAAGCGGAACTCGCACCCACGCCCAACGACGCAGCCACCACAGCACCTACCGCGCCCCCGAGTCGCTTGCCTCGCCCCGCCCCTTCCGGCGAAGGGCCCGCCTGCTGTCACGTGCCCAAGACCGCGCCAGTCATTGGCTCGCCCCGGCCCAGGCGGTGCGCGGAGGTCAGTGAGGTGACGTCCGCTTCTACGGCGCGACGCGGCCGCTCTCGCCTTAGCCCCGCCTGTTCCGGTGGAGGACCCGCCTTCTATCACGTGCCCCGAGATCGCAGCCAATGGTTCGGCCTGACCCTGGAGGCGAGGGCGGGGCCGAAGTCTGCGCGGTGACGTGAGCGCGCTCCCGGCGGGGGCGGGAAGCGGTAGAGCGTCCGCGGAGGACGACGCGCGAGAAAAAGGAGGCGGGAGGGCGCAGCAAGTCTTTAAAGGGGCCGCGCGCGCGCTTGCGCCTGCGCGCGCCGGGCTGGCCGGAGGGGTGCGAGCTCGGGGTGCACGTCGCCGCCGCCAGGAGGCTCGCCCGGGCCCTGCCCCTGCGACGGGCCGGCCGGGCCAGGCCGGATGGGAGCTGGTGCGCGTTTCTCCCAGGGGTGCCAAGGCCACCGCCCGCGTTGCCAGGAGGATCCGGGATGGGGCTGCCCCTGGGGCGGGGACGCGGACCGGCTCCGAGGGACCCGATGCGGAGGGGGAGGGGCCGTGGGGCGGCGGCCTGGAGTGAAGGGTCTGCCGTCCGCGGGGAGGGGCGGATGGCCGAGCCCCGACACCCTTCTCAGGGAGCCGCCTCTGCAGGTGACCACCAGCCTGGAACTCCCTGTCTCATCTTCCCCAGGACTCCCCCCGCCCTGCCCGATGGCCCCAACCTGGGTGTACCCGCCCCGCACCCCACACCCTTCCCACCCGCACCCCACCCCCCTCCCACCCGCACCCCACCCCCCCTTCCCACCCGCACCCCACCCCCTTCCCACCCGCATCCTGGGAGGCTGAGGGGTGTGGACATCCCTGACTGCGGGCGGCTCCTGGTGCAGCCTGGGAACTGGGGTCCAGCCACATTGGACATGTACACCCAGGTGTTCCCCAGGCACCCCAGCCTGGCCATCACCTGTTCCTAGGGCTCCGGGCCAGCAGCCCAGAGGAGGGCCCTGGGGGTCGCTCTCTCTCCATTCACAGCCAGGCCCCAGCCCCCATGCCCACCGCACGCGCTCTGTACCGCGCCTCAGGGCCTTTGCACACGCTCTGTGCCCTGCCCTTGCCCCACAGGCCTCGTGTCGCCGACCTCAGCCTTTCCTCCCAGAGGCCTGCTTGGCCCCAGGTGCTTTGGTCTCTGGGACCTGCTCAGCATGGCGCTCAGCATGGCACCAGCACACACAGGTGCTCAAGCAGCAGATGGGATGCTTTTAGGACCTGGGGTGGGAAGATGGGGTGGAAGGCTAAGGACGTGGGCCCACACGAAAGCGTGGACGTGCCCGTGGACAGCAGCACCGTTCTGAGTGGCCAAAGGCGGGAACACTCAAAGGTGCATCAGCAGGGGATGAACAAAGTACGTCTCCTTGTCTTAAAACGTCGCCGTAAACAAGAGCCGGACAAGAGCCGGGCCTTGTGGCTGCCCTTGTATGAAATGTCCACAAAGGCAGGTCCGCGAATGCAGAAGCAGACTAGGGCTCCGGGGCGCCGGAGGGTGGGGAGCGACCGCCGATGGGCACGGGGTCCTTCGTGGGGTGACGAAGGTGGCCTGCAGTCCGGGGTAGTGGCTGCACCACCTGGTTACGATGTGGGAACACGGAGTTGTGCGTTTTGAAAGAGGCTCTATGGTGTGCGAGTGACACCTCAATAGGGGTTATTAACAGGAGACGTGGGTCGGTGCCCGCCACGCCAGCCCCCACACCCCCCGTGCCCGTCCCAGGCCTGTGGTTTCTCCAGTGGCGGCTCCTCTTGCACCGAATTCCTGGAGAGAGCTGTTCCGTTGCCAGAGCCTCGTGGCCTTTCTCCACTGCACCTGCATCCGGGCCGTGGCCGTGGCCGTGGCGCTGGCGTGGCTCACTCTCCTGTGCACATGCCTGAGCGACCTGCCCTCTGCCCGCCCTCGCCTGGGCTGCAGACGTCCTCCCTCCACTCACTCCAACACCCGATAGCCCTCTCTCAGAAAGCACTCTGAAGAGGAGCCCCTCCCACCACCCCACTGCCACCAGGTCCCAGCCACGGCCCCTCAGCGGGTCCCCACTTCTGCCCTCGTGCCCCCAGTCCATTCGCCCTGCAGCCACCAGAGTGGCCCTTAAAGCCTGAGGCCAGATCACGGGACCCCCCCACCCAGGCACTGGCTCCCATCCCAGAGAAAACAAAACATCTCGCACTGGGCACAGGGCCTCCCTGGCCCCTGAAGGTGGGTGTTTGAAACGAGAAGATTGATGAGCTTCTGGTTGGACTGATCAACAAGACAAGCAGAGGCCCAGTGTTGGTCAGAGAACTCACCTACTGCGCTCCAGCGCATCTGGAACCGTGCAGAATACCACACCCCCCGCCACCCGGGGGCTCTGTCAGGAATGCAAGGGCTAACCGTTCAAACCGTCGGGGTAATTCTTCAACAGAATACGGTAATTTCTGTAGGTGAAGAAAAGCAGCTTTGACACAAGGAGTGGGTTTAATAAGGTCAAAGGACACAACACGTGCAAAACAAGTCTATGTCCTCGTTACCATACGGGAACAGTTGTAAAGTTAAACTTAGCAATTACGTATGCAATAGCACTAAAGATGGTGCCGTACGTGGGGTGCACAGAATATGTGCACTGGGAACTGTCGGGTGTAGATGGCGGTGAAAGGTCTGAGTGTGGGGGAGACGGTTCTGAGTTCACAGCTGGGAGGACTTAGTGTCGTCAAGATTTTTCAGAGCCTGTATGGACTCAGCTGTGCCCCTCGCCCAGGTGGCTGTATTTGGAGGTGATGAAGGATAAATCAGGCCATAAGGCTGCGGCCCGGATCCCGCAGGACCGTTAGAGGAGGAAGAGCTACCCAGCATCCTCCCTCCCTCCCAGGAAGAGAGGCCTCACCAGGAACCAGCCCGCCGGCACCTTGATGTTGGACATCTGGCTCCAGAATTGAGAAAAACCTTTCTGTGGTGATGGTCGCCTGCACAGACCGACAGCCCCACACTGGTCTGTAGATCCAGCGTAATCCCAATCAAAACCCCGGCTTTTTTGCAGACTTTTATGAGCTGATTCTAAAATTTATGCAAGGAAACTAGAAAAGCCAAAACAACTCTGAAGAAGTAGAAAATAAGTATTGCAAAAGGGACTCACACTCCCTTTCAAGACTGACTTGAGCCCGGCTGGTGTGGCTCAGTGGTTGAGCATCGACCTATGAACCAGGAGCTCAGGGTTTGATTCTCGGTCAAGGGCCTGTACCTGGGTTGTAGGTTCGACCCCGGCCATCGGAGCATGTGCAGGAGGCAACCAATCAATGTATTTCTCTCACATCAATATTTCTTTCTCTCCCTCTTCCCTCACTTCCACTCTAAAAATCAATGGAAAAAAATATCGTTGGGTGAGGATTTAAAACCTCCCAAGTAAAGATTCCCGGGGAACGGCTGCGGAGGGAGCCCTTGCTGCTGGCGGGGACCCAGCATGGGTGCCTGGTTCACCCCGAGGTCAAGGGGGACCCGGGAAGCTGCTGCTCACGCGAGCCGAGTGGCAGGTGGCGGAGGTGAAGGCGCTGGTGCCCACGCTGGACAACTGGTTGGTGGTGGAGATGATGGCGGTGCCGACCAAGATGCCCGACAGGAGGCTCATCTCGGCGGCACAGGCGCTCGGAGCAGCTGACAACATCAGAAGCTGGTTGGAAGCGACGGCTGTTTTCGTGAACGCGGAGCATGTCAGTGCCCGCCACGAAAGGACTGGAGGCCGCCCGGCGCGTGCAGGTGTTCGGCCGGTTCACCGTGGTCCTGCACGTCCTCACTGCCACGCCCGGACCAAGGAGGCGCCGCTGCAGGGGGCCCTGGCCGAGCTCCCCCTCCTCAGGGACCCTGCCCCCTGGACGGACATGGAGGCAACTCTCGCTCCGTCGTGGGGTCAGGAGGACCTTTCATGCAGGCGCAGCAACGTCTGATGAAAGAAAAGGAGATGAAAACCCACGAGGCCTGGAGAGACTCCGGCAGGAGAGGCAGCTGCTGGGCACACAGCACAGGCAGCGGGAGTTCCTGGTGGTTTCCGCCGTCGGGTAACATCAACTGTGGGAAGACCACGCTGATCAAGGCTCTGACGGGTGACAGCGCCATGCAGCCCCGGGATCAGCTGTTCGCGAAGCCTTACATCACGGCGCACGCAGGTGCCCTGCCGTCCCTCATGACCATCATCTACATGGGCCATTGGCTTCCTGTCCCACCTGCCCCATAGCCTCATGAGCCCTCCGCCACCCTGCAGGACAGGGCCCCTCGGACGTGATCCTAAACGTGAGGGACGTGAGCCACCCGGAGGCGGAGCTGCGGAAGGCCAGCGTGCTCACTGCCCTGCGCGGCCTGGGGCCGCCTGCGCCGCTGCGGGACTCTGCTGGAGGCGCACAAGGTGGACCGGGTACCGCCCATCGGGGCTACATGCCCTGGCCGTGTCTGCCCTCCGCGGGCTGGGCCTGGAGGAGCTGAAGGCTGAGCTGGAAGCGGCCGTGCTGAGCGCCACGGGAGGCGAGTGGTGACCCTCTGTGTGCAGCTGGTGGGGCCGCAGCTCAGGGAGGCCACGGTGCGGAATGTGCAGGTGGTCCCTGAGGCAGGCGTGGCCGATGTCACCGTCGTCAGCAACACCGCCTATGGCAGGTTCCGGAAGCTCTTTCCAGAATGATCTGCGGACAGTCCTCCCAGCCAGAGACGATGCAGGTCCCGCCTCGGTGTTGTGGCCGGAGGTTGGTGGGCAGATGTCCGGGTTCTGACCCCGCCAGGTGGTGCATCGGGGTGGGTGCCTCGTGGGGACCAGCCTCCCTCCAGACGGTTCGGCTACAGGACGCTCCCCCTCGGTCCTCGAGTCTGTAAATCAGCCTTTGTCCGAAGGAAACCAGACTGAGGGCCTTGTGACCAGAGCAGGAAGTCAGTTCTTGCAGCAAAACTGTGCAGCGTCGGCCACTCCAGGTGCCGAGAGCCCCCAGACCAAGGCCTGGACCCCAGACTCAGCTGCAGAACCGACTGCAGAACCTTCAGGTCCTGGATACTCATGTGCTTCTCAGAGACCAGCGAGGAGCTGAGCGCATTGCGAGGGAGCTGCTCAGGGAAGGGAGTCTCTCCTTTCCTCACGCTGAAAGCATGGATGTGATCTTCCCTTAGACCCGTGGTCGGCAAACTGCGGCTCGCGAGCCACATGTGGCTCTTTGGCCCCTTGAGTGTGGCTCTTCCACAAAATACCACGGCCTGGGCGAGTCTATTTTGAAGAAGTGGCGTTAGAAGAAGTTGAAGTTTAAAAAATTTGGCTCTCAGCCCTAACCGGTTTGGCTCAGTGGATAGTGTCGGCCTGCGGACTGAAGGGTCCCAGGTTCGATTCTGGTCGGGGGCATGTGCCTCGGTTGCAGGCGCGTCCCCAGGGGGCGGGTGTGCGGGAGGCAGCTGATCGATGTTTCTCTCTCATCAATGTTTCTATCCCTCTCCCTTCCTCTCTGTAAAAAATCAATAAAATGTATTTTTAAAAAATTGGCTCTCAAAAGAAATGTCAATCGTTGTCCTGTTGATAGTTGGCTCTGTTGACTAATGAGTTTGCCGACCACGGCCTTAGACTGTGGTCACCATCGCACGGCTGTTCCTCACATCGTCCCAGATCATCCGCATCCTGGGATCACAACGAATAGCCTCGACCTCTCCTCACCAAAAAAAGGAAAAGGTTCCTACAAGAGCAAACAGGTAATCCAATCAGAACGGGCCGAAGACGTGAGTAGGTGCCGTCAGCACATCCCTGCTGCATCCGAAGGAGCGGACATCAGGCGCCAGGAAAACGCCTCTGCACCCCACGTGGCCCCAGTGCACCCGCCCACTCACCTGCTCCGGAACCACAGCACCAGGCTTGGCAGAGTGCGCCCAGCGGGACCTCGTGGCTGCTGTCGCTGGGGAAGATAGGGCCTTGGGAAGCTAGGTGCACTGCAACACCATGGCTGTCACCCCACTTCCAGGCATCCCTCAAGCACCACCGTCCATCACAGGCAAAACTCGGAGACAGACCCAACGCCCATCACGAAGAGCTAAGGAACAGCGTGTGGCTTGCTGTGGGTTCGCTCAGCCGCACGCAGGGGACCTGGCTCACGGCACCGACAGGCACAGGACTTGTTGAAACTCAAGACGCCCGGGAGGGAGCTCCGACCATCAACAGTTGGGGTGGGATGGGGCCGGTCTGGGGGAGACACAGGTGACATCTGGGGTCTGGGAATGCTGCAGCTGGGCTTGGGAGTTACAAGTCCACGTTTATCAAAACTCATTGTGTTGTTTAAAGTCCGTGTTCTCCGTGTATGTGGTCTTTACATTAAAACCCCACAGTGAGCTGATGACCAGCAGGCTGTGTGACGCAGACGAGGGTGCCCAGCTGGTGCGGCCGCGGGTGCCTCCTCACTGGGTGGCGAGCCCGGCGCCCTGCTCCGGCCAGCTGCCGCATCCCCGGCAGCCAGAGGTGTGGCCACGCCCACTGCCTGCACACAGGCTAACCGAGGTGTCCTCTGGTCTGGTGGGCACTCCCAGCAGCGGCAAGGACGAGGTCCAGCGTGCCTGGCCTGCTGTCAGAGCCACAGCCAGTGTGTGCTGAGGGCCAAGAACCGGCCGAGCCGCTCGGGCGGGATGACCATCCCTGCGGGATGCTGGCGGGGAGGCCTGCTCGGGGTGACTGCAGGCTGTGCACCCATCTTTACTTCGAGGAGGGAAGAGGCAGGGACAGGCTGGAGGGTGATGGGGGACCCTGCTCACAGCTGCCTCAGCGTGGCCAGGCAGCCGCAGGGCGGGCAGGCAGGCGCGGCGGCCACAGACCACGAGGCTGCTGCGTGGCCAGCTGCAGGGCCCCTGCTGTGCCGGGCTCCCCTGAAGCAGAGCACAGCGACCCAGGCGCAGGTTGGGAGCAGGACAACCAGCACCCAAGGGTGGGGGCCAGGGGAGGGTGCAGCAGGCAGGGGCCAGGAAGCAGCCAAGGGCGGGGGGTGCAGCCCAGGTGGGGCTGTAAGGGCTGTGGAGACCACCTGTGGCTTTAGCAGGCCTCGAAGGAGCAATGGGGGTGCAAGTTAACCCCAGAGCATGTCAGGGTCAGGTGCTGGGCGGATGGTCCAGCTGCGTCTGAGCCCCACTCTGGCCGGTGACAGAAGCTACACCATTAGGAGGAATTGGCCAAAGCAAGCGGGCAGCTTCTGGGCCAGCTGAGGGTGGGGCCCTCCACAAAGGGAGTCCTACCTGAGGCTGCGTGCAGCCCGACCCCGCCGCCCCGGCCCCTGGCGTGTGCCGACTGGGGCAGGCCGGACGGTGCGTGACCCAGCGCCCGGTCCCTGCCCAGCAGCGTCTGAGGAGGAGCACGGCTCCAGTGAGGCCTCGCGGCTGAGGGGGTGGGGGTGACGCCGCCTGCTCCCAAGTTCAGCAGTTGCCTGGGGGACGGAGGGGGGAAGGGGCCCCTGGACAGCGCACTGCTCAGCAGGGGACACCCCTTCTTCAGGAGCCTGAGACCCAGGGGACCCGTAGCAGGGGCCACCTTCGAGCTGCTGACTAACGAGGTGGGAGGTGGGGGGTGAGGACAGCAGACAGGGTCAAGGCGTCAGGAAGGCAGAGCAGCTTCCACTCACACGGAAACGAGAAATAGAAACCCTTTTATTGACATGGTTACATGTACAGTTTATTAGCTAAGCAACATCCACATGCAACTGAGCACTAAGCACAAACCTACGGACAGCGGCGTCGGCTACTCGGTCCCCTGGATCCCAGTCGTTGCGGTTACTCAGCTGGACGTTTGTCTGTGACAACAGCGTTTGGAGCTGAGTGTCACCACCACGCAGGCCTCGCAGATGGCCACGGGCCCCACGGGGGGCACAGCCACGCAGGCGGGAGGCGAGCCGTCCATGCGAGGCGCCACCACGCAGGACCCGCCTGCTCCCAGGGCTGGTCACGAGCAACAGGGAGGAAACTGTTTCTGAAACGTCCTCGGGTCTCCCTGGTGTCCAGTGGGTCTCGAGTCTCCGGAAGGTGCCGGAAGGTGCCGGTCCTCCCCGGAAGCATCAGCTAGTCGACTCCCGTTACCAAGTCCTACGATCAAGTGTGGCTCCAAGTACAGGCCGCTCCCTCTCCTTCCTCTCCTTCCTCTGCTCCTAAGCGTCTGCTGTTGCTCACGGATCTTTGGTCGCAAGAAACAGGCACTGCGAGGCAGGCGCCGCCTACATGATGTACACCTTCTCGGCCTGGGAGAAGTGGAAGACCTCTTTGGTTCTCGGGCAGACCACCTTGTCGTCTTGGCGGATGGAGAGCAGAGACTGCGCGAGAAGACGGACGCATGAGGACAGACCACAGCGACCAGGCACCGAGCCACTTCCTGCAGGTGCCCCTCAAGCCCGCCCCCCGCGGCCCCGCTCACGTTGTAGCCGTAGACGTAGCCGTTGGGCAGCATCATGGGCGGGTTGTTCTCGTTCATCACGTCGCCCGAGATCTTGCAGACGAGGCGGGAGTTGGCGCAGTGGGCCATGGGCAGGGGCTGCGCCAGCTTGTTCAGGGAGCGGCTGCACACGGGGCAGTCGGGGCTCCTGGAGCTGCCGTCCTCCTTGTAGCACTGCCTGCGCGCGGGTCAAGGAAGGGTCACGGCCCGGCAGGAGGCGGCACAACTCTCCCCCGAGGCGGGCACCGGGCTCGGCAGGAACGCAGCCCGAGGCCGGTGCAGGCAGAGGCCACCCGCCCCACAGGCGGGCCTGCCCAGCGTGCCAGCGTCAGATGACGAGCAAGAGGCGCACAGCCCTGATGGGTCCTGGAGGGGACCCCGTGCACTGAGGGACCCACAGACCAGCGCGGGCCCGGGTCAGCTCTCTGGCCCAGGGGGGCTCCGCTCTGGGGAGCATGCCCACTGGGACAGCAGACACCGCAGGCCCCGGAACCCACCGGAAAACTATTCTAAACGGCCCAGTCCCGCTGCCAGAGGACCCGCACGCTTGCTCTCCGTGGAGGGTGTGTGGCAGGGCAGGTTTCTACGACGGCCGGCGCCACCGGGTGGGGCCAGCACGTGGACTGCACGCGTGACCAGGGCAGAGGCCGCAGCCAGAAGGATACGGAGTCTTGATGGCCGAGAGGCCGGCCTGCAGCGTGAGGGTGAACACGGAGCTGTTCCCCAGCTGGTGCAGCCGGTAGTTGTCGTACCGGAACTGCTGGATCAGCATCCTCCACCGGGCCGGGTCCAGCAGGTCCTGGGAGGGAAGGCAGAGCTGGGCCACCGGACCGGCCCCTCCCCCACGGGCGCTGAGGGTGGGGTCCCGCGGCCTCGGGGCACGGATGGGTCTCCGTGAGCCCACAGTACAGCGCTGAGCAAGCTGGAGCCTCCCGCTGGGAGCAGTGAGTGAACGGAACTCCTCCTTCCAGGAAGTAAAGGCTAAGCCTGGCCGTGTCTGCCCCTACAGTGATCGAGTTACACTCAAAGGCAGGGGTCCTCAAACTTTTTAAACAGGGGGCCAGCTCACTGTCCCTCAGACCGTTGGAGGGCCGGACTATAGTTTAAAAAAAACGAGGAACAAATTCCTCCTGTGCACACTGCACATATCTTGTTTTGAAGTAAAAAAACCAAACGGCAAAAACACCCGCATGTGGCCCGCGGGCCGTAGTTCGAGGACGCCTGCTCAAAGGCGTGTGTGTGTTTGTGGGGGGGCACACAGATGAAAAGGGAAATCCCTGACGTCAACCCGGGAGACCTGAGACTTGTCAGGTGCGCGACACCCCAAGCCCAGCAGCCACCACGCCGCCCTCCCTGCTCTCGTCCCAGCACAGGGCCCGCAGGTGGAGCCGCGGCCGGGCCCGCGCCGGAGGGCAGCTCTGTGCCTCCTCCCGGCCCTCTGCTCAGGCCTCGTCCTGCCTCTCGTGTGGCCATCACACGCCAGGACTCCCCGCCAGGCCAGGCAGCTGCACACGGCACGGGCTCGGGCCTCCAAGCCGCCCGTTCTCTCCGGGACTCCGCAGCCTCAGCTCTACGCTTCCTGTGCTGGGAAATGCCTGCTTCCTGGGCCAGGGTTCTCCCGTGGCCGTGGCCGTGGGCCGTGTTGGGAACCCCAGGCAGCGCCACCGCCAGGCCCCGCAGGGAGGAAGGCACAGGCCCCGCGCGGGACACCTGCTTCCAGGGCAGGTCGGCCTTTCTGGCCTGAGAGCTTCCTCCAGAGCAGGGCAGGGCTGTGTGGGGTCCAGACTGCGTGTGGGCTCCCCACCAGAAGCGCCAGGACCCGTGCCTGGGACGGGGAATTCACGGGGAGCTTCCCGATGCCCTGTGGAGGGGCGGGGCCGCCAGAGGCTGGCTGGCCCCTGGGTGTGGCCCCGCCTGGGATGGGAGAGACTGCAGGGGAAGCGCTGGGGCAGCAGTTTCAAGGCCGACAGCAGGGCTGGTTCAGCCCCAGGAAGGAAGTCACTTGGGTCCCAGGGCACAGGCAGGGCGGGAGGAGGTGGGCCGAGGGGAGGGGCTCAGAGCTCGCGGCCGCTTCCTGACGAGCAGCGTCCACACCCACCCCCACCCCCAGCCTCCAGGACGGCGAGAGACACTGCAGACGTGGGACGGACACGCGGCTGCACGAAGCACAGGAGCGGCTCTGGACGGGGACAGGGGGCGGAAGGGCGCGAGGGGCGGGCGCGCTTACCTTGTAGGGGGAGATGTGCGTGTCAGGCGGGAAGGCCAGCATGCCCATGACCTGCCGGACCTCGTCCAGCTGGCTCCCCTCGGCCTGGCTGAAGTGTTTCCGGGCGTGTCTACGAGACAACGGTTGTTCTGCTCAGTCTGCGTCCGCCTTCCAGAGCCGGAGCGCAGGCTACCCTCAGTGACCTGGGCCGGGGTCTGCGGGAAGCGCAGCTCGCCGGGGCCGACCCCACCCGAGGGACCGGGATGGGACAGTGTGAGATGCACCAGTGAGCACCCCCCAGAGACACCGGAGACAGTTACGAGCCCTTCCGGGACCCTGGTCTACACAAACCCGGACCCCAAGGACCCACACTGCACCCGGACCCGGTGACAGGACGGGTCCGCCCTCCCGTGCGCCCGTCTCGCTGCGTACCGCACAGCGTCCAGTCTCTTGTTCTGCCGGATGAGCTCAATGAACTCCTGAATCCTGAGGCTGAACTCCAGGCAGCTCTGAGGGCAAAGACGAGACAAAGGCTTCACCGGTGGTTCAGGGCCCGGCCTCTCCTGGCGCAGCCTCAGCAAAGCACGGTGGGAGCAGCACTGCCACCCTGGCCTAGGCCCTCGGGACAGCGGGGTGGACCCCACAGGTGTGGCCAAGGTGAGAAGCTGCCAGCTCACCCAAGGCTGCTGGGCCCCCCGAGGTCAGAGTGGGGACAAACGTCCTGGTGCAACAGGTGCCACGCGGGGACAGCTCCCTCTCTGCATGGGCCCTTCTCCTACCCGCTCCCCCTCCCGGTCGCCAGCCTCAGAGCCACAGAATCAAAGCCACACCCACCCTGACCTCCAGGCTGTCCCACACCAGGGCTGGGGGGGCGGGGGAGGGGGAGGGGGGAGGCTGGCCTAGGCAGAGTGTGAGGGAGTCAGGAGCCCCAGGACTGGCCAAGGCCGGCTGCGTGTCTGACAGGTGCCAGCCCACAAGCTTCACGTGACATTCTGGGGGCACCAGCACCCCATCAGCAGGGTCCTGGTACAGACACCCGAGCATTAACGCCGAGATCTCAGTGACACCCAGCCCTGTGGGGGGAGGGGAGCAAGATGACTTGTGCAACCTAAGGCGACAAGCTGGCGGCGCCGTCTCCGCGAACTCCCCCGCTCCACCGGGAAGCGGAGTCGTGGGAACGGAACAGGAGGCAGAGCCACGGCTCCCTCATCCTTCGAGTTTCCCAACACCCAGACCCCAGGTGGCCTGACTGGAGACCACCCACAGCAGGTCAGGTCAGCCCCCACGTCCAGATCTGCTCACTGCTCACTGCTCACCGCTCACGCGTGCTTCTCCCGCCCGGACCTCCTGGCTGCAGGCAGCCCCAGCTCAGCAGTGTCTCAAGCCCCATCCCTGTGCCACGGACCACGTGGCACACCACGGACGCGCTGCCCAGACCCTGGGGCCAGCAGGCAAAGATGCGAGAGCCACTTACCTGGTGCCCACACGCCACTCCACAGCAGGCTCCCTGCTCTCGCCCTGCCCCACGCGCACGGGCGGGCCTGTCCCACGCCCCACGCCTGACCCGCCTGGGTGAGGCAGGTGCGGGTGCTGAGTGGCAGGGGTGGCGGGGACCGTGGGGAGAGAACGGCCCGCCTCCCAGCCTCTCAGGCTAGAGCCCCCGAGGCACCAGGGACAGCTCCGCGCACGGACGCGCTCCATCGTTTACGAGGCGCTTTGCTCCCAGGCTCACTTTCAAACACAGCAGCTCCTGACTCGCCTCGTCTGGTAACGCTGACGAGGGGCCCAGGAAGGCTCTTCTCTGCACCCATCACCCGAGAACTGTCCCACTGGTCAGGCCCACGGCGTGTCAGGTGAGGACCGACTGCCGGCCGCTCACAGGTGACTGTCGGAAGCACCGTGGTTGGGTGACCGGGAGCACGGACCACGGACCACGCCTGTACTGCCGTGGCTGCCAGACACGCAACGCCACAGGGCTCTGCGCACACGGCCTCAAGTGTCTGGAGACCCCGGTCAACGCACCAGGCACTAACCTGGCACCTCCAGCTACGTGACACTTGAGCCTCCGAGCGCCTTCCCTCCTCCAGCCTCCTGCCTGCCCTGCAGACCCCGCTGGCCCTGGCGTGACCCTCCCGCCTGCGTGCACACATGCACACGTGTAGAGGCAGTCGGGTGCCCTGATCTGTCAGTCGACATCTATGAGCATGTCGCTAGGACGTTAGGGTGTCTCCCAAGCATGCTTCGTGTGACTGCTCTTCCAAGTTCACCGGCCGCCGGGCTCAGCCTGGCCCGCTCGCCCACACTGGCTGCGGGGCCCGTCTGAGAGCACCGAGGGGCGCCCTCGCCAAGCAGCCGTGGGTCTGGGAGGCAACGGGCTCGCAGGGACAACTGTCCAGACGGAAGCCCATTTCCTTCCGACCCGGTTCCCGCTCCGCGGGCAGCACGGCTGTGGGAAGGCGGGGGCGGGGCGGGCGGGTGTTACGTACCAATTCTGGCTTTCCTCTTATGGTTTCCATACCAAGATCCTCACTCTCCTTAGGGGAGCCACTGGCCACTCTACTTTTCCGTCCCGGCTTCGCGTCATGCTCGCCCTGGCGGCCCTGAGTGGCAGAGAGTGTCACCCTGGCTGGTCACCAAGTGCACAGACAAGCTCACACGGGAGGGGCAGGCGCTCGGGTGAGGAGACAGAGACAGGCTTTCTGACGGAGGCGGAGGCGGGCGGGTTAACGGCTAACGTGTCTGCGAGCCCCGGAAGCACCTCTCCACAGCGTGCGCGGGGTCGGTTCACAGCTGCTGTGGGTCTACACGAAGCTGCATTCGCGAACCCCGCCCGGAGCTCTGCACCCTGCAGGCTCCCTCCACCCGGACGATGCAGGCGGCGGGACGGGGCTCCAACCCCAGCGGCACCCACGCTGCTTACACGTGGCCGCCACTGGCTCCCTCCGAGCCTCATGCTTAGAACATCGGTCCAAACCCCAATGTAGAAGGGGGTGCGCCACCCGAAATATCAAAACCCCGCACCAAACCCAGCAGCCCCGCAGGTGTCCGGAACTAACACTCCGAACCAGCAGGCCAGGTGGCACCGCCTCAGCCCCACCCACCGAAGCCCCGCCCCTGGAAGCCCCGCCCCCGGGAGCCCCGCCCCCGGGAGCCCCCCCAAGCACCTTCATCTTGCGCAGCCGGGACTTGTTGTCGTGGCACCAGGCCAGGCAGGTGGCCGTCTCGCGCCTCTCCAGGGACTCCTCCACCTCTTTGGCCGTCAGGAACATCTCGATGTTCACCAGGTCCTTGGGGGGCAGCGGTGCACGCTCAGGGCACGGACCCCTGCACCCGGCCCCTCTCCCAGGGCCCCGCACCGGCCCGGCCAGGACCCCTGTGATGGCGCATTCGCACCAGTGAGCCCCCCGCCCAGCCAGCCGTCTGAAAGGGAAGGAGCTGAGGCTGGCCCAGCCCACCCTTCACAGGAAGCCCATCCCTCACTTTGTGTTGTTGCCTGAGGACTTACACCGGAGGTTTTCTAAAAGGGGCCAGAGGGGATGGGTGGGGGGGCCTCGGCTGCGGTTCTGGGCGAGCCCAGCGGCGCAAGGCGGCAGGACCGGCACCAGGCCAGGCCGCGCACCCAGGCTCGGACGTCAGAAAGGCGCCCCTGGAGGGAAACGGACACTTAGCGGTAAATGTCCGTCCACCAGGATGGGCTGCGGAACGTCCGACAAGAAGGCCCTGGGCTCGGGAGAACCAGCTCGGAGCGCCGCTGGTCCCGCGCGGGACCCCGGGGCCCCCCGACCGGTGAGGCGCTGTCAGGGCTGAAGCTCGGGAGGCAGGGGGTCCTGGGGGGCGGTGTGTCCCCGAGGGGGAAGGGGCTCCCCGAGGGGCTGGGCCCAGAGCGTCCCTGCCGAGGGCAGAGCCGCAGCCGAGGTGGTCCACCGGGACATACGGCTGAAGACACTGCTCTCGAGTTCAAAGCGTGGCCGTTCGGCAGAGTGGGTCGTGGGCAGCGCCTTGGACCTGGAAGGACCGGGCAGGCACACGCCCTGGCCCTGCGCCTGTCCCACCGGCGCCCCTGGAGGGGCGGATGGAGAGCGAGCCCCGCCCTGGAGAAGGCCCCACCAGCCAGAGCAGCGCACAGCACAGCGAGGGGGGGGTGTGCCCAGGACACCCACCTCGATGCCGCTCTGCCGCGCCAGCTTCACGGCCGTGTTGTAGTAGCCGCAGCGCAGCAGGTGCTCCACCATCATGCGGTCCATGCGCTTCCGCTTCCACAGGCTGGCGGCCGCCGGCTGGTCGCTGCTGTGCTCCTTGAGGTGCTCGATCCTGCGCTTGCACAGCTTGGCGCTCTCGTCCTCGGCCTGGATGGACTCCACCGCCTGCGGCGGGGGCGGGCGCTCAGCGCGGAGGCCAGCGGCCACCCCACCGTGGCGCCTCCCGCCCCGGGGCCCGCACCTTGCGGGCTGTCGGCCTAGGTGTCCTGCAGGGACTGCTGAGGCACTGCCACCACATAGAATTCAGTGTCACAGCTCCCTAACCGACCTTCTATCGTTACAAACTGACCTTTACCTTTTACCAACCCTCTTCCTTAAAGTCAGTTTTGTTCAAACGAACACGGTTGCTCTGCAATGTCCTAGCCTAGCCGTCCACACAGCCCGCCAACCGCGAGGAGTGGACGGCGAGTCCGGGCACCCCCTTCCCACAGTCGTCACTCTTGGGGGCAGCCAGCTGCTGTCAGGGTGTCTGCCACTCTTCACAAGTGGCCTCTCTCTCTCTCTCTCTGTCTCTCTCTCCCCCTCTCCCTGCTTTTAAGGTCAGTCTCAGGGTTTCACCGTTTTGTTTACTGCTTGGGGCCATGGACGGCAAACTCATTAGCCAACAGAGCCAAAGATCAACAGGACAACGATTGAAATTTCTTTTGAGAGCCAAATTTTTTAAACTTAAACTTCTTCTAACACCACTTCTTCAACATAGACTCGCCCAGGCCGTGGTATTTTGTGGAAGTGCCACACTCAAGGGGCCAAAGAGCCACATGTGGCTCACGAGCCGCAGTTTGCCTACCACGGGCTTAGGGTATGAACTGGCCCTGCTCTGTGTCTCTGCCCACCGCCCGGCAACTACTGCGTCTGCTCCCGCCTGCCCTCCTCCGGACCTCTGCATCCTGCTGCTCCCGCCTGCCCTCCTCCGGACCTCTGCATCCCCGGCTGCTCCCGCCTGCCCTCCTCCGGACCTCTGCATCCCCGGCTGCTCCCGCCTGCCCTCCTCCGGACCTCTGCATCCCCGGCTGCTCCCGGGGCTCCCAGCCCGCCTCCCGGCTCACTAGTTCTCACGGCAGCTGTCTGATGCACAAGTGCTCAAATGTGTCGTAAGCAAACACTTGAGTTTTTCATGTCATTTGTTTTTTCATTTCTTGAAGTTTTATTTGGTTCTTTTGAAACTGAGTCACTTGATCTATTTTCTGCAGAAACTTTCAAGGTGCTCTTTAGTCCTTAAACACAGCGAGCCAGGGTCTCTGACAGCTGCCGAGTCTGAGTCTGCGCGGCCCTCGCTGCACTGTCTTCTGCCGGTCCGCGGCGCCCGGTGCCAGCCCGGCACGTGGAGGATGGGACACCCCTCACACCTCAGAACGGCGCTCTCTGCCGTGTGAGGGGTGTCCTTGTGGGACAGCTACCCCAGTGGAAGGGCGGCAACGCCTTGCTGGGGGCGTCCACTCCTGGGCCCCCCCCCGGAGGGCAGTGCTCAGGGCCCGGGTCACTGTCTGCCAGGCCCTGGAGGGGTCCCGTGCGCAGTGGCCACCACGGCCTCCGCCCCTGCTCCCCTCGGCCCCGTCCTCCTGGGGAGCCCTCCTTCTAAGGAGCTCTGATATTTTAAAGTGTCTCAGTCTGTGGGTTGTCTCAGTGGGCACACCAGTGCCAACGCCCTGCCTTCCCACAAACAAACGCCCGCGTGCTGTTCTAGGTGAAATTCCAACTACACCCCCGCCCCCGTCCGGCTGCGTGGGGGCTCGGGCACGTGGAGCCAGGACGGCCGGGCCCCAGGAAGAAGGGACTGGGAGCTGGCCCGAGGCTCTGAGTGCAGGTGGCAGGGAGGGCGCCCGTCAGCACAGCCTCCGCTTCGGGCCACGACCCCCAGCCCTCCGGACAGCGTGGCGGGCAGGCCCGGCCCAGGACCAACCTTCCTCTTGAGGACGCTGAGCTTCTCCACCACGCCATCCAGAAGGCTGACCACGGAGTCCACGGCAGGGCAGCTGCTCAGGGTCTTCTCCAGCTCGGCCACCACCATGGTGACGTGGCTTGTCTCACGGTCGATGTTTTTCTGAGCAGCTCGGAAGCGTTTGTTCAGTGTTTCGTAAGGCACCTGGAGGGGAGAGGGGGGCTGACCCACCAGTGCCCCGGGCACTCCCTTAGGAGACCCGAGTGGCGTGGAAGATGGCACAAATGGAGGCTCCCTCAGTTCCTGAGCGCAGAGACCAACGCAAACCGCCCCGGCCGGGTGGCTGAGTTGGTTGGAGTGCCATCCCGTTGCCAGAAGGTTGCCAGTTCAACCCCCAGTCAAGGTGCGTATGGGAGGCAACCGATTAATCCTTCTTCCTCTCTCTCCCTTCCCCTCTTCCTAAATTCAATAAGCCATATCCTTGGGTGAGGATAAAAAAATTTACAAAGCAAACCGTCCCCACACCCTCAGAGCTGGCAGAAACAGGGGTGCCACGGCCAGCTTCGCCGCCGGGCCTGGATGTCCAGACAGGAAGCAGGAGGCGCTGTGATCTCACCTGCAGTCCGTCCCAGTCCCCAGTCCCGCGATTTATACCCTAAGGTTAGAGTCAACTTTACCTGTTTACCTTCTGACGAAAGAAATCACTGAGAATCTGGTGCATGTTGGGGTGCAGGCACCCACTGCTACACAGAATTGCAGGTGGGCCTGAGGCCCAGTGTCCACGGGGTACAGCGCTGGCCCACCCTGGGGTCACGGCGCCTCACGCTCCTACAGCTGCAAACACTCCACCTCAGCGCCCTCCTCTGGGCTGAGCCAGCCCTGCACCTCCCTCCCTCACCTCCGAGTGGCCCTGACCCGTACTTCCTGCCCCACCCCTCCCACGCAAGGACTGGCCTGCACTGGCCTTCTGCCCCCCCCCCCCCCCCCGCCACCGAGCCCAGGACCTTGGGTGTGTCCAAGGTCAGGGGTTGGCTAGCCCCGCCCCCACAGGAGCTCCTGGAGTCGGCCTCCCTGGCCGTGTGGGTGCTGAGCCACGTGGCAGCCGCTCCTGCCGCTGCTGCCCAGCCTCCGCCCAGGGCACCAGCCCGGCCGCTCAGCGCTGCCCTTCCCACAGCCACCCTGTGGGTCCCACAGCTCCTCCCCGGCTCCTCCCCCCAAGGGCTGTGGCCAGATGAGACAATGGATTCCAGACGCTGACGATTCCCACACGGCCCACCGTCACAGAGCAAGGGAGACAGGGCAGCCCCAGCCGCTCAGGGACCCAGGGCCGGCACCCCCCACGCCGGAGGAAAGGACTCCGAGGAAGGCCTCAGCCACGCCAAAACCAACAGCCAACGAGGCGAGACATCGGAGACAAGGAACAGCGGTGAAGGAAGAAACCAGTGAGACACAGTCAGGCTGAAGCCCGACAGAGAACACATGCTGCCTAAATGGACGTGGTAACGTGGCTAGAGATGAAACAGACTGGAAGAATTCAAACCCAAGTAAATAAAAATGGATCCTGAAAGGCACAGGCAACACAATCAAAAGTGGCCAAGGGGACCCCATCGAACTGAAACTGCCGAGAGGGAAGCAGCCCAGACTACACAGAGAACTCCTACAGCGCAACAAAACCCCGGGCAGAGTCTCCACAGACACTCCCGTCCCCGGGCAAGAGGCAAGTGAGAGGCGCTCGGCGTCACTCCAGGGAAGGGCGTTGGACCCAGAGAGCAGTTCACACCCACTAGGACGGCACCAGTGCTGGCGGGATGCGGCCCAGACCCTGCACGCTGTGGCGGGCCGCCGTGGTGCAGCCGCTGAGGAAACAGGCATGACCGGCCCTCCCACTGGTAGGCGCACAGAAAAGGGAACAGCCGCGTGGACTTCCTAGTAAGCCTGCCTCCACACGGACGGATTCCCGCCCCCAGAGCACAGACCCTGTGTCCAGCTGCTGTCGGTCAAACCGTGGACGGGACTCCGGGGACACAGGCCAGCTGTGCCTTTACGGGAGGCATTCCCGGTGAGCGCACCTGTCAGTCCACACGGGGCTGCTGGAGGGTCCCGTGCCCCTCAGAGACCTCTGCAGCCCTGCACAGAGCTGAGAGTGGAGGAGCCCGAGGGTCCAGCTACGGACGAAGGGCTCAAGAAAATGTGGTCTGGCCTGGCCGGTTGCTCAGTGGTTAGAGCGTTGGCCCTCGGACCGAAGGGACTGGGGTTTGAGTCCCAGTCAAGGGCATGTACCTGGGCTGCAGGCTCACTCCCCGCCCTGTGGGGGCATGTGCAGGAGGCAACCAGTCAGTATGTCTCTCACATGGATGTTTCTCTCCCACCTCCTTCCCTCCCTTCCACGATCTGAAAAAAAGCGATGGAAACCATCCTCCGGTGAGGATTAACAGCAACAAAAAGACAACACGACCCATGCACAGTGGCTACCGCTCAGCCCTAACAGGCAGGACACCCTGCCAGAGGCTGCGACGTGGCGGCCCTGGAGAACACGGCGCGGACGAGCTGAGCCTGTGCAGCCAGCCACTTCCATGAAGTCCTGGAGCTAGTCACATCCAGACGGAAAGGGAGATGGTGGGTGCTGGGCCGCGGAGGGTTGGGGAGCTGTTGTTCAATGGTGCCATGGACCCACGATGCCCCCCATAATCCTAGCCCCGACAAGATGGGGCCTCTGGGAGTGATAAGTCACGAGGGTGCAGCCTCATGAATGGGATTAGGGCCTTAGCGGGGTCCCGAGGGCGCTCCCTCTCCGCCACGCCGGCCTCCTGCAATTGGAAGCGGCCTCCCCAGAACCAACCACGCTGCCCGACCTTGGACTTCCAGCCCCCAACCGCGGCGTCTCTGGAGTGACCGCAGCCTGAGCGGCTCACACCGCTGTTTTGGCTGTTCTGGCTCCTTGCATTTCCCTAAGAATTTCAGGATTGGCTTGTCAATTTTTCTGCAAAAAATTTTCTGCAAAAAACCAGCTACAATTTTCTTATGGCTTGTGCTGAATCTGCAGATCAATTTGGAAAGTATTGCTATTTTAACAGTAGTCTTACTCCTAAATATTTCATTCTCGGTTTCCTTTTTGATTTTCATTTCTAAGGTATAGAAATGCCTCATATATGGACTCTGTATCCTGCTTATCAGTTCTACTAGGCGTCCACTTCTGAGAATTTCCCACATACAAGAGCATTTCACCTGCGAATAGCTTAGCTGTTCCTTTTCGACCTGAATGCCTCGTTTCTTTTCCCTGCCCTGACCAGGCCCTCAGGACGCTGCACAGCAGCGGCGAGAGGGACACCGGTCGGTGCCTGATGGCAGGCAGAGCGTGGTACCAACTGTGGGTTTTCAGACCCCTGACCAGGCTGAGGAAGCTCCCTGGTTTGTTGAGTGTTTCCGTCATCGGAAGGTGCCGAGTTCGGCCGAGTCCGTTTGCCCGTGGCCGAGGTGAAGACAGTGGCTCTGCCTGGGCCGTCAGGACGTCTGCGTGTGAACCACCTGGATTCCTGTGGCCAGTGAAGCCAGCACTCCTTTCACTCCCTGGTCCGATTCGACTCCCCAGCCTTTTGTGGGCGATGACTGGCACCTCTACTGATTCACTCTGAATAACGGCCACCGTTTTCGTGAGCTGTGTCTGGTTCTGGTGTCAGGGTGATGCTGACTTCCCAGGACAAGCTGGGAAGCGTTCCTTCCTGTTTTGGGAAGAGTGGGTCGAGGACCCAAAATAACCCTTTAAGCACAGAATTCACCGGTGAAGCCATCTGTCCTGGGCTTCTCTTCAGGCCACGTTTTCTGTGAATCTCTTCAAACGTTATAGGCTTATTCATGCATCGGTTTTTATATGATTCAATTCCGCACTTTGTCCCGTTTGTGCCGTGTCCAACTCCACGAGAAAGAGAGGTCTTGGATCTTCCTCTCAATTTGAATCAGCTCTTTCTAGTTCATATTTGGTGGGTTTTTTAGGTTTGTTATTTGCTTTTAAATTCTGATTTTACCTTATCTGCTCAACCGGAGACTTAAGTCTGCCTGACTCAGATCTACTTGGTTTTTCCTTGGTAACTGGTCGCGTTTCAGCTTTTAAGATGATGGGCTTTCTCCAGCCAGCGATCTGTTTCTCCAGCATTCCTCCCTCCCCACCCCGCCCCAGTGGCTCTGAAAAAGAACCCTTCCAGTTTTCATAACTGAAACGGGTCCTGGCAATGCGCGGCTGAGACCTGCACAAAACATCTGTGCTCCCGCCAGGGCCGCACGCCCCTCCCACAGGGCGGTTTGCTCCAGTGCCCAGCTCCCAGCTTCTGCAGTGTCTGCTGGGGCTCTCTGAGGAATTTGCTGACAAAGAAATGCATTTCACTCGTCATCACAATGCCTTCAGCCATTTCTCCCAGCACAGGAAGGATTTCCCCAAGGCATGAGGCCTTTTATCTTTCCCGATTGAGAAACTCAGAAGAGGCTTCTAAACATCTGTCACAAAGCCAAACACACCTCCCAAGGTGCTGGCGGGGCCCGGCAGGCAGTCCGCGCCCCCCGACGCCCTGGAGAGCTGCCTCTGCTCTGGTGTGCGCTCGGGACAGCCTCCAGCCCGGTGGCTGCGTGCGTCCTGAGCCGACCTTCCCAAGCACGGCACGCTCCCCGAGGGAGGCTCACCACGGACAGCAGCGGTTCAAACCCCGTTTTAAACAGGCTCCTTGAAAAATGGCAGGTTTCTGGTCCGTGTCCAGGGGTGCGAGGAGACCAGCTCAGAAGGCAGAGCGGTCGGCACCTCCACGCTCCTCTCGGTGCGTGTGCGGTCGTCCCAGCACCGCCCGCCGTCACCTGCAGGGCCTTGCCATTTTCAGAACGGGCCCTGAAGTAAAACAACACGAGCCACATCTCCCGAGTGGGCGGGTGTGCACAGCAGCATGGCGCCGACCACTGCCGCCGCGGGCAGGGCCAGGCCACCCTCCAGCAGGCCAGCGCCCCCCCCCGCCGCTAGGACGGCTCACTGACCAAATCCAACACAAACCCCGTGGGCACCCATGTCGAGTGGCATAAGTAACACCAGCACAGCTTGCTTCCTCACTTTAAAAAATGTTTACTGATCTTAGAAAGAGAGGAAGGGAGAGAGAAACATCGAGGATGAGAGAACCTTTGATCGCCTGCCTCCCACACGCCCCCTACTGGGGATCAAGTCTGCAACCCCGGCATGTGCCCCGACCCGGAAGCACACTGGCGACCTCTCGGTGCACAGGACATGCCCAACCGACCGAGACACACCGGCCAGGGCACTTCCGGGCTTTTATCTACTGTTGTTTGTTGGTTGGTTTTTTGGGGGATTAATCCTCAACTGAGGGTATTTTTTCCATTGCTTTTCAGAGAGTGAAGGGAGGGGGAGAAACAGCGATGTGAGAGAGATACATCGCCAGTTGCCTGCTGCACCCGCCCCAGCCAGGGTGGGGAGCAAACCCGCAACCTAGGCACGTGCCCTTGCAGGGGAATCGGACCTTCGGTGCACGGACCGATGCTCTAACCACTGAGCCACCAACGAGGGCTACTTGTCAGATAAGAAAGATAAATGGAAGCAGCCACTTTCCGTCAAGGTGTTACTGAAGCGCTTCACACCCCACTCTGGTGTCAGGCAGGGTCCAGCCCTCGCTGCCGCTTCCTCGTTGTAAGGAAGGGATTTCTGACCAAGCACACAGGCAGGGTGCCCGCACAGCTGCCATGGTCTGCAGACGCAACAGGCAGCCTCCTTCAAGGCTGCTGGGGACGCCGCGCCCGCGGCGAGGCTCTGCCAGGTGCTGTGAGCAACGGGCTTGGTGCAGTTATCATGTGCCGTTACCGTGCTGACCTCTCAGTCCCCGCATCCTCCCCAGCTAGTTGGCTTGTGTTTAACGGTATATACACAAGTGACGTCTCAGCCATCCTAACAGTGACGTTTGCTTCTGTTTCGATTCTTCCTGCTTTGGACAGAATTGCCAAAGTAGTATTGAAGAGTCTACTTTTAGTTGAACAGTTATTCCTTCTCTGCCCCCCTCCCCCCGAGCTTTAAGCCCCGGTTAGAGAGAGACAAAGCAGCAAATGCAGGAGATGGTGGGTTTTCAGTTTAAGTCGGTGGCCTCTGGGAAGGGCCCCTGGGCAAAGACCAGAGCAGGCGAGCGACTAGCTGTGTGCCATGTGGGGGAGGGTTCTGGGCAGAGCAAGCATGTGCCAAGGCCTGCTTTGGCAGGGAGGCCTGGGTGGCTCAGTCCCAGGGCAGCAGAGGAGGGGAGGGGAGGGGAAGGGAGGGGAGGGGAGGGGAGAGCAGGAGGGCCTGGGGACACTGCAACTCTGGTTCCAACCCAAGGAAGACCAGAAGCCCCCAGAGCCAGGAGGGAGGGCAGAGAGGACCAGCAGCTGGAGAACAGGGCTCAGGATGGGCAATCAGCGCTGTCAGAGGGGGAAACTGAGGCAGCGGGGAGAACCAGGTGCTGCAGCAGTAGGCAGGAAGGTGTGGGCCCCAGCACAAGCTGCCGGGACGGGCAGTTCGCCCACCAGGTCGGGCGGGGGGGGGGGTGAGGGGACGAGGTGAGGAGGCTGTGCGCTGAGGGTGGAGGCGGAGGCGGGCGGCCGAGCGCCACCTGGAGCCTGTGGGCCGCAGTCAGGACTGGCGGCCAGGCCGTCAGCACAGCTGGTGCTTTCCTCCAGGCTGAACGTTACTTTTAAACCTTTATATGTCCCCTTTTTTCTCCCACCGACCCCTTCTAGCCCGTCCTGCCCGGGCTTAGTTGTTAACTATTAGTTTGCAGTTGAAACAGTAGATAATTCTTTTTTTCACAGGTTTTCAAAATAATGGTCTCCGGGTATAAAGACTCTGGAGCAGTGGTCGGCAAACCGCGGCTCGCAAGCCACATGCGGCTCTTTGGCCCCTTGAGTGTGGCTCTTCCACCAAACACCACGGCCTGGGCGAGTCTATTTTGTGGAAGTGGCGTTAGAAGAAGTTTAAGTTTAAAAAATTTGGCTCTCAAAAGAAATGTCAATCGTTGTACTGTTGATATTTGGCTGTTGACTAATGAGTTTGCCGACCACGGCTCTAGAGCATGTTGCACCTGACACACCCACCAGCCCGCTCGGGCCTCACGGCAGGTCAGCCCCCAGCCCCCAGCCCTGCTCCGCCCGAAGCCCCTCGCGGGGAAGCTCAGGTGCTCTCGCCAGTGCCGCCCGCTTTGCTCTGGGGCGACTGTCCTCCTGGCTGCTCCCTGGTCCTGCTGACCTGCAGCCCCGGCACCCGGTGGCCCTTCAGTCAGCACCTCCGTGTGGCTTTGGGAACGCCCTGAGTCACGATGCTCCACGGGGCTGAGTGCCAACGGGGTAGAATCAGCCAAGACTGCAACACAGCCACAAGCCCTCCCAAAACACGAGCCACGGCCACCCCCCGCCACTGCACCCCCCACCGCTCCCCAGCCCTCCCACCGTCCCACACTTGCCTCGCCTTCATCCTGGTCGATAAAGGCTCTGAAATGTACTGTCCACGCGGTCAGTGCCTCCCTCCCACCGCCGGAGCCGCACCAGGACAGGATGCACTGGCCTTTTCCTTTACGACACTCCGGCACCCCCACAGTGCCCGCGCTCAGAGGCCACCCCCCAGAGCCGCAGAGGAGCCTCGGCGAGGCCTGTGCCTGGAGCCCAGCCCGCGCCCTCTGCCTCCGTCCCGCACTGTGAGACACAGGCCCCGAGAAGCAGGACCCGTCTGGGCGTGTTACGGGGAGCGCAGGAGAGCAGAGCCCTGAGCCAGGGACGGCGGCTGCGGCCACCTGCCCGCTGGGGGCTAGCACTGATTCCAGCTGAGCGGGCCCGGCACGGGGAGCTGGGCGTCAGAAAGCCCTTCTTCTCCTGACGAGACGCTGTTTGAGAAAAAGACTAAACGCAGCACCTGCAGCGAGCGGGAGGCCTCCCCCACCCAGCCTGCACTCCCCAGGAAGGCCAGGCTCGCTCCGGGCAGACACCTGCGGTCACACCTCCGGGCACTGTGAGGAAGATAGCGGCAGGCTCAGCTCTTCCGAGAAGGCGTTTCACCTGCGCTCCGGCCTGCGGGTCTGGGAGGACAAGGCAGTGTGGGCCGTGCTGGTGGGAGGAGCCCAGCGCGGTGAGGTCTGACAGGCTGGAGGCGAGGAGAGGACGGGAATTACGCTTCAGGGGCCGTGGGCCGGAGAGCAGCGGTCTGCACCGTAGGGCGGCCACCCTTTGAGGGAGGGACGCCTGACTTTGTACGTAAAAAAGCCTACAGCAGGAAGAAGTGAAGACCCAGCTAGGCCACCACCCAGGACCCCGCACACCAGGAGCAAAGCCCCCTCCCACCCGTTTGCCTCATGCCCACACGCCATGCTCCCCGGTGTTTCTCCAACTAGAGACCACATACCCCCAAATCCAGCCACGGCCAGGTGTGCAAAGCTGCCTGCAAGCTACAATCTTAGGCACGTAGTTGTCACCCAGATTCTGTGACAAGAACAAACCGGGCTTTGGAACCGCGGGGCAATACTTGGTCAAAAGACTGTCACCAAATTAAAAGCACAATTTACACGTTCTGGTAGAGAAGTCCTCTACAGACCCACACCCCCCAGCCTGCACCGTGAGGAGGGGACTGAGCTGGGTTGCTGAGATGAGGCTCCAGGTGAGGACGGAGGTGGGCCCCGGTGACGCGAGGAGCCAGGACCCAGAGCCAGGGGCCCGGAGGCCGTGCCAGGCCCTTCTCCCGGGCGGTGCGGACCACCCAGTCTGGTAGTAACAAAGAAGGTCTCTAAGATGCTATTTGACGTCAACTATCTGAAGGGAAGAAATAAAATATACCAAAATATTAATGGGATGATTAGCAGAATAATTTGGAGAATAAACAGTTACTTTTGTAATCAGAAAAAACTATCAAAAATAAAACTAGTTCAAGATACTGGGATAGGCACCCAAGTTTCTGTCCTGTCCGTCCGCGGAGGCCTGAGGGGCATGACCCACACCCGACACCCAAGGGCCCTCCAGGGTAAGGACACAGCCAGGGCCCGAGCACGAGGCTGCGTCCCCCCCACCCCACCCTTCGAGGAACATAAAACCAGTCCCTGAAGCCAGACGTCCCTGGTTCTCATGGGGTGGCTTCGTCCCCAGGGCACATCGGGCCGGGTCTGGAGACCTGAGGCCACACTCCTGGCATCTGGTGGGTGGAAGCCGGTTGTGCTGAGCATCCCACAGCCCCCACAGCAAAGCAGCACCCCGCCCAAAAGTCTGCAGAGGTGGAGGCCCGTGCCATCCACCCACCTGGCAGGATCGGGTGCCAGATAAGGGCAGGGGCAGCAGCACCTCACCACAGCTCCTTTCTCTCCTGGGTACTCAGGGGCCCCAGGCCCTTCGGCTGGGACACACCTGCCCCAGCTGCAAGCGTGAGGACTCTCATCCCCATTAGCCTGCGGGACACACGCCCTTGGAGCAAGAAGCACAGCGGCACCTTCCAGCACCATCCGGTACCTTCCGGCACCATCCGGCCCCAGCCCCCTGCCCTCCCTCCTCCTTCCGAGGTGGGCATTGTGTCCCCACCCTGTGCCCTGGGCCTGGACCCCGCAGGGCTGCACAGCTCAGCCATCAGCTCTTCCAAAGTCCCGCTAAATCTATGTTAACAAACATCCAAATCAAAGGCCCCTATTTCCCAGGGAAACGTCCTTATCCACTAGGAATCAGTCCTTCTAGGAAAATGTTAGCTCGGCGGGGACACTGACACGCGCCCACAGAACAGGAAGGACTAAACGGGCCTAAACCAGGGAGCAAGCGCTGGAGGCAGGGCCTCTAACTGCCAGCACTCTGCCTTTAAAATCGATCTAAAAAAGAAGTTCCACTTCTTCACAGAGCGGCGAGCTCACGTGAAACGACACGCACCGCTTCTCTACCTGTGTGCCCGTGCACAGCTATTTCCATCGCAGGCTACTTAACAACTGCGGGATCAAGCCACAGCGTGACTACGAAGTGACGGGGGAGGAGACACCATTTCCTGTCTGTGTTTCTGTCACCAGCCAGGTCCAAAAAGGACCCCCAGTGCTGACCTTCGAACCTTGTCTATCAGCTCAGATGACGGCATGATGGTGGGCGAAGACACAGGCCAGCAGGTAACAGTCCCCACTAACGCGGGGCCTCGGTGGGCCGCACGCTGACACCCACACCCTGACAGGGTCCCCTCCTGCCCGACGGCTGGTGACAGAAGAGCAGGGCCCGCGCCCGGCACGGCTGGCTCCGTGGGTCTCTTCTAATATGAGGTTCCCCCATTTCACGCTCAGGTGACAGGGGAGTTCCCGGTACCTGCCTCCGAGGGGAGTAAACATCGTGGAGCCTGAGGCCTCCCAGCAAGTGGTGAACAGGGGGCAGGCCTCCCAGCCACCGGCCCCCACTACCACCGGCCACCTCGAGGGGGACCCAGGGAAGGAATCCACAGCTCTCCCGGGAAGGCTGTGCCCTGACCCGGAAAGGAACTTACCCCCAGGTGCTCCCACCTGATCCTTCACGGGCACAAGCCTCGTGCTGGGAACACCATTTCACCTGATGGAATGCGCCTTGGCTAAGGGGCCACCCAAGGTCACCCAACCGGCAGCCAAGTGGCAAGGGCTGTATTTCAGGTTTGGTACCCCCCCCCCCCCGCAGAATGCGTTCCCATTAGCTAGTGGGGCTCTCCTTGCAACTCCCCTAATTAGTGACCGGAAGCCCAAGCCCACACACACCGCCTTCCGACACAGCACAGGGAGGGAGCTGGCCACCCGCGACCCCCCACGCAGAACCCCGGCCTCCACCCCGGCCCCGTCACCAGCCCGCCCGCCGCCACAGCCGCAGAGGGCAGCTCAGGCTGGTGCCGACGCCGGGGCCACAGGCGGCCTCGGAGGGCGAAGCCGGCGGCGGGCTGACCCGCTCCCCGCCTGCCACGAAGCCCTCGCAGGCCGGGCGGGACGGCGGCCGCCACCACGCGCCACACCTGCGCGGCCGGCCCCGCACCCCGCCGACCGAGAGGGCCCGGCCCCCTCGGACCCCGCAGACCCCAGAGGCTCCGCCCGCCAGCCCCGCAGACCCTGGGAAGCCGGACCCTGCACACCCCGCCGCCCCGCAGGCCCCAGACCTGACTACCCCCAGGAGCCCGGCCCCCCGAACCTCGCAAACCCGAACCCCGCGACCCCACGCCCGCAGGCCCCATGGACCCTGCCCCGTGGACCCCACACCCGCTGGCCCCGCCGCCCTCGGGGAGCCGGACCCCGCCGAACCGCAGGCCCCAGACCCCGCCGCCCCCGGGGAGGCCGACAGCCCCGGACCTCAGAGACCGGCCCCGCAGACCCGGGAGCCCGGCCCCAGACCCCGCCCTTCATCCAGGGCGCGCCCCCTCCCCCCGCCGCCACGGCCCCCCGGTCCCGGCCAGGCGCGGCCGCCCACCCGCAGACCCACCTTGAGGGTCGGGTACTCCTGCACCTTCAGGGTCATGGAGAGCTGGGCGGCCGACTCCTGCACCGCCATCTTGCGTCGGCCAAAACATTAGCGGGCGGAGGGGAAGCGCCGCGCGGCACGCCGGGTAGTGATGTTGCGGAGCGGGGCGGGGCCGGGTGGGCGGGGCGACGCGTCCGCACCAATCGCGTCCGCCCACCGGCCTGGCGGCGGAAGAAGGCGCGGCCGCGGCGTGCGCGCCGAGAGGCGTCCGGCCCGACCAATCACCGCCGGCCTGTCTTTCGTCCGGCCAATCAGCGGGAAGACCAGTTGGGCGGTTCTCTCCTTGAACTAGGGGCGGGGCAGGGTGGCCTCTTGGCCCCTGGTTGCTCCCGACCGACGGGCCGCCGTGGGCTGTGCGCGGCCGCCCGCAGCACCCGCGGGTGGAGAGAGATGGGGACGGAGTCGCTGGGGCTGGGACCCATGGGGGCGCGGCTGTGGGGGCGAATGGTGTGGGGTCACCCGCGGAACAGCCCTTAGGGGCCGGGACCCCTCCCGGCGGGGACCCCTCGTGTCAGTGCCTCCGCAGGAGGTGACCCCCTTGTGGCGTGGCCCTCCGGCGACGTGGCCAGAATGTCTGCCTGCCAGCGCCTGGGCCCCCTTTCCGGGTTAACAGCTGCTGGAGTCGCATCGGAACCGCAGGTTTCCCACTGGAAGAGAAAAGGGGGTTTTTAAAGCTAATTTGCAGGGAAAGCAGCTCCCAAGGCAGAAATAAAAAGCTCATTCCCCGGATGGGGCACGGTGTGCTCCAGCAGAGTGAGCCCCGCATTGCGTCCGTCCTCAGCTTTTTTTCCTTCTTGTCTGCGGCGAGAATCTTAGGGGTTTCAGCAGAATAGTCATCAGCTTCCCAGGCGCACTTTTAATATGTGGATGCATCAAAATGAGCAAATGGGGGCGCCAAGGTGGGGCGCCAAGCCGGGCCAGGGACGGGGCGGGAAGAGCTGGAGCCAGCCACCCGTCCCCTCTGGGCACCACGGGCATTTACACCCTCTGGCTTCGCAGCGCCTCCTCGTGACGTCACCCCGCGCCACAGCCAATTGGGGGGACTCTCCCGGGCCCCCCATCCCCCCACCCCGCTCCTGCCTTGCCCCCTGCTGCGCCAGGCCCCTTCTACCCGGACCGGACCCCAGCTTCCCAGTCCTGGGGGCAGCCACGGAGCGGAAACCCGAAAGCCGGCGGTGCTGGCGGTCCGCCACGTGGGCGGGTCCTGGCCCAGGGGTTTCCATGGTGATCGCAGCCCGGGCCTGACGCTGCAAGGCTTCTCCTATCTGATGGCCTAGACCTCGGAGAAAGAGAAAGATGGTCAGGGCTGGCAGGCTGCAGGTGGCCTGGGGCCAGGACAGAGGAGGCGGCGCTGCGGGGAGGGGAAGGGTTATCATACGGAGGGGAGGGCCCGGGGACAGCACCCACCACCCTCCTGTCTCACCACTGCGCCCTCGATGAACTGTCCATTCTATACCTGGACTTCGGGGCCTGGACCTGCTGTTGAAAACGTCGTCGGTCTTTCCCAGCCCCCGTTTCTCTCTAAATGGGTGACACTAAATGTCGCAGGTTCTGGTCAGTGTCAGCTGTCCCGGCCTCTGCGTGCAGTGGGCGCAGGCAGAGGCATTCCCAGGGCATGCCCGCCAAGTGGGGGCCATTTATCACCGTCTGCCCCTTCGTCGTTGCTGGGCCTGGCTCGGGGTGGGAGGGCATTTGACCCAGTTCCAGCCAATAGAGCCTGAGAGGGTGCCTGCTGAGGAGGCAGGTGGGTTCCGGGGCACATGGCAGGGACCAGTCATGGCTCTTTGCCTTTAACCCGCGAGGGTGAATATGTGAGGCGAGGATCTGTAGCAGCAAAATGAGGCCTCGAGGAGAGAGGGGACGAGAGCCCCGGGGGCTGGTGCAAAGGCCGTCTCCGCTGACCCGATGGGTGATCCACGCCGGAGCCTCCTGACGCCGGCCGGCTCCCTGGGAGATGACAATCACCGGCACCGGCGCCACTTTGGGCCAGAAGTTCGGGTGCAGGAAGGGGAAGGCATCCTAGCTGATCCCCGTCCCCCCGGCACCGTCTGCATACTTCCGTGCCCAGCCCACCTTCTCACTCCCAAGGTTTGTAATTCTCCTGCGAGGCACAGGCCACGGACAAAGCCAGGCCTCCCTTCCTGTGTCCTCCTGTCCTGCTCCTCGCTTCCCGCAGGGGCGGGTGCTAAAAACGTGGGTGATGAGGGGGTCGGCTTTCTGCTTTCAGTGGACCCGGAGGGTCCTCAGGGCGGGCAGGGTGGGGACGGGCCGTGGGGGGTGTGCTGTGGCAGGATGAGCGCCCGCATCTTCACGTCCCGGGCCGGCCAGGCTCACGAGGGGCCCTCCCTCCTGGGCTGCCCTGGCCCCATTTCCTGCCCACACCAGGGTAATGACACTTTTCCTGTCATAAACGCCTCGTGTGTCCGCGAGGGGTTCGGGTCTGTCCTGCGGCAGGAGGCAGTTGGTCACCTGCTCCCGAGGTGAGGGCTCTCCGGGTCGCCCTCCTGTTGGTGGTGTCCTCTGCCCCGCCCCTGGGGGGTGGAGCCAGCCACCATCCGGGCTTCAGTCCTGGGGGAGCAGCTCTGGCTCCCTGATTCTTTGTGGCCCTGAGCCGAGTTTGCCCAGAGGGAGGGAAAGGGAGGTCTCGACATATTTGTGGCCCATCTTGGAGGGGCACCCGTCCTTTCTGCTGTATTTTGGTCATGGGGTGGCCAGCGAGACAGTGCGTGTGTGAGAGCCGGGCGGGCGGGGGGGGGGGCGGGGGCTCATCGGAGGCCGCCCCACCACCTGCCCTTTCAAAGCGCCAGCTTTTGGCTTTGTTAATCCTGTCTAACGCGGGCTTTTCTTTCTACCTTTTCTGAAAATATACTTTTACTTATTTCAGAGAGGAAGGGAGAGGGAGGGAGAGAGAGATAGAAACATCCATGAGAGAGAATCATGGATTGGCTGCCTCCTGCACGCCCCACACTGGGGATGGAGCCCGCACCCGGGGCCTGTGGCCTGACCGGGAATCGAACCGTGACCTGGTTCACAGGCTGAAGCTCAACCCCTGGGCCACGGTGGCTGGGCCGTTTGGGAGGTATTTTCATAGGTGAGCACCGAGTGAGGGGGTAAAAGCATTGGTTTTGCAAACAGATACCTAGTTCCCCATCATCCTTTATGAATCCCCCGACTTTCTCACTGACTTATGAATTATAAAAACAAACAGACCACAGGAACGATTTCGGGAAGGTCCACCTGTTCCACAGAACTGCCCCACCGTCCCGTGTTCGCCCCTTCCGGGCACAAGGGCCTCCCAGGGCCTCCGGGTCCGAGCCTTGGGGCCAGGCCCTTCGGGACCTCTTAACGCAGCACCGGCGGGAGGTGCTGGCCAGACAGACTGGGGCGTGGAACTCTTTCCAGCCACACCCGGCCACCTCCCCGGACGCCCCCTCCCCGCCCCCCAGGGCAAGCCCCGGAAACCCCTGCTCGGCCTTCTCGGTCCCTGGTTTCCAGCGCGGTGCTCACTGGGGACCAGGAAGCTCGCCGGGCGCCTCCCGTCCAGGCTGCCCGCTTGGGCGAGCGCAGCCCATCACGCCCGAGTTTGGGGAGGTAGGTGTGCGGGGCGGGCGCGTGTTTGGTGCCACCGGAAGGAGGAAGCTTGGAGGCCCGGGCCTGGCAGATGCTGGTGTGGGGCCGAGGCGGGCGGGGGCAGGCTGGCCTCGGGCGGGGCGGGCGGGGCGGGCGGGCGCCGTCTGCAGCCGCCCGCGTGGTGCTGCGCGGCGCCCGCGCCGGGAAACAGGAGGCCGCTGGGCCGGAAGCCCCGCCCGCGTGCGCGCGCGCGCGCCTGTCCCCGCCCGCCCGGTGGAGCGGCTGCTGGCGCGGCGCGGCTCGGACGGCGGCGCCGGGGCGCAGGCGAGCGGGCGGAGCAGCGGACGGCGCCCAGGCCGCCCCAGGCGCCAGGCTCGCGGCGGAGCGCGCCGGACTCATCGGGGCCCGCGGCCGCCCGCGCCTTTCAATGGGCAGCTCGCACTTGCTCAACAAGGGCCTGCCGCTCGGTAAGGCCGCGCGCGCGCATTTCCGGCCGCGGGGGCGGGGCGGCGGGCGGGGCCGCCGCTTTGTGTGCGAGTGCGCGTGCGCGCCGGCGTGCGCGCGCCGGCGGCCTGGGGGCGGGGCCGGGCCGGGGAGCGCCGAGCGCGAGCGCGTGCTGCTGCGTGGGAGTGCGCGTGCGCCGGCGCCGCCCTCCCGCCCGCCGCCGCGCAGGTGACACAAAGGGGCGCGGGTCCTCGACCTTCCAGCCCCCAGCCCAGCCGCCCCCCGGCATTCTGACCCCGTGATTCACAGTCCCCGGCCTGTCAGGTTCCCTGATCCCGGCTCTCCCAGACCCACGGTGCCCGCACCCGCCAGGCCTCAGATCGCAGGTCCCGGTGTCCGCCCCCCAAAACGTTAGCTCCCAGGTCCCGCGTGTCCGCCCCCCAGGCCTCAGATCTCAGACCCTGGTGCCTGGCCAGAGGCTCTGGGCCCTCGCTGCCCGGGTCTGCCCCGGGGCCAGGGCCTGTCACCCCCTGTTGTGACTACCCCCAGGGCTTAGCGGGCTGGGGACTGTCACACGAGTGACGCGATTAACTGCACACAACTTGCTTTGAAAGGGAGGAAAGTAATTGCGTTCTGGCCCAGGGGGTCTGTGGCCCTGCCCGGGGCTCCTCGAGCCTGTTTGCTGCCCACTGAGGGCGGCCAGGCTGCCCTGGATGCTGGGCTGCTTGGGAGGTTGCAACCCTCAAAACGGAGGGTTTTTTCTGAGCAACAGGCGCCCTCCAGCCGGGTGGTCTCAGTGGGGCTGTGTTGTAGCCGGCCCTGTACTGCCATCGGGATGTTCTGTCCATTTCTAAAAACGTCCAGCTCGTGGCCTTCAGCGGGCACAGCCCTGCAGCCTCTGTGTGGGTGCACAAGTGGAGGTGGGGGCGCTGCAGGCCCTTCCCCGAGCCGATGTTTCCACCTTAATAATTCAAGAGCTTTGGACCCAGTTGTGTTTGGCACCTTCCCCCCTCGCGGTTGGAAGATGTCAGAAACGAGGGCCTGGGCGGGGGCTCTAGGCCACGCGGGGCCCCTGAGCCTGGGCCGTGGGGTTGCAGGCCGGGTTGGGGAGGGCCCTGGGTGGCAGCGGCCCGATGGCAGCTGCCTTCCTGCCCCGCCGACTCCGGTGGCCATCTTGCACTCTAGTCCTTGTCGACTCCCAGCCGCGAGGGCTGGGCCTCCTCCGGGGAAGGGCCGGGCGTGGCGGGGAGCGGCCAGGCTGCCGTCCGTGGGGGGTCTGCTTCCTCTCCCCGCCCCTCCCCCCGCCCTCGGAGCCCGAGCCCAGGCGGGAGAGGTGCCGCCGCACCTGAGCTGCGGGTGGGAGGCCGGAGCTTTGTCTGGCTGGGCGCCCAGCCCTGCCCTCTGCCGCTCGCGGGAAGCCAGGGTGCCGAGAACCGGGCCTGGAGCGGCCAGCACCTGGCCAGGAGCCAGCCCTCACAGCGATGACCTCTGCGATTGGCCGGGGTTAGGGCAGATTCGCTTCCTCATCCCCCGCGGCGTGAGGAGGGCCTGCTGGTGCTGAGCCACCCCCACAGGAGGAGGTGAATGCGGCCTTCTTGCCGGTGCGCTGAACCAGCCTCCCCCTCCCGCCCCGCCCCCACCCCGCTCCAGGTGGCAGGAGGGTCAGAGGGTCAGCTGCACGCACAGGAGGGCCCCTCCCCTTCTCCTCTTCAAAGCAGCAGCTTCCTTTGCAGGGAAACGCACTTGGCTTTGGGAAGCTGGCATCGGGCTGAGGCACTGCCGCCCACCCCCCTGCGTGGTGGCATCCAGGGACCCTGTCCTCTGCAGGCAGATGAGCACGTCTCTGCAGGAGAAGGCGCTTGGGGTTCAGAGCCAGGTCCGGCGCGGCTCCCCACAGCCCATTGGGTGACGCTTGGTGGGGCTTCCTGGGCCGGAGCACCGGGCCTCCATGGGAGTGTCCATGCGCGCAGCCTGGGCAGTGCGGCCTGAGGAGCCAGCGCTGCTTGTTGGTGCCGATGCACTTGGCCGGCCCCTGTGCTGTGGCCAAGACCCCGCTGGTAGGTCCTGGTGCCACCGGTGGTCAAGGGCGGGCACCGTGAGGCACGTGTCCTGTGCCCGCTCTCCTAGAGCACCCAGCCCTGCTGGTGGCCGGGAGGACCCCTGCCGGGGTGTCCTCCTCACTGTGGGACAGCTGGCTCAAGCCCTGGCTGGCCCTGGCCCTGCCGTCCATGCAGGTGGGGTGACCCACGCCGCACTGCGGCTGCCCCCCAGGACAGGACCTCACCCCATGTCAGGGCTCACCTCCTCCAGAAGCTCAGCCTCGGCTCAGCCAGGGGGCTGTGCACTGGCCCCTCAAGCCCCTCGGTCTCCTGAGAGGACACCCCTCTTCCTACAGAGCCAGGAACTTGGGGGCCTGTTGTCAGGCGGACAACAGGGAGGCCCTTAGTGCTGCTTCTGCCTATCATTCTGGGGAGGTGGCCGCAGCCGTGCCAGGGCGGGGCTCTGGGCATGGAGGGCGGGGCTCTGGGCATGGAGGGCGGGGTGACCTGGAGAGGCTGGGACCTGGGTGGCCCCCTGGTGGGGCCGGGCAGCACTGCAGCCTGAGGGGCCTGTTCTGGACCCGCCAGGTGGCCGGTGCCCGTGTAGGTGGGCTTGGTGTTCACATGACTCGTCCGTGGTGACTCGTCGGCGCGTCCGTGGCAGAGGCTGTGACTGCAGTTGGCTGGCGCTGACCACGGGTCGTTCTGAATCTGATGTGAGTCCTGCGGCCCCGCGGGTCTCCCGGCAGCGGGTACTTGTCGCGTGGGGGGGGGGGGCAGTGGCTGCCCCGTGTTCCTCCCAGGAGCCTGATGTTCTCACCTCCAGGATCTGAGCGAGGGGCCGAGCAGAGGGGCTGGTTACGGGGCGGGAAAGGAGCTGGGCGTTTGGGGCCGAGTTCTGGGTGAGCTTCGAGAGGGCTTGGCGCCTCCTGTGACCGGAGTGTGCCAGCTGCACCCAGGTCCTTCCTGGGAGTGCCCGTGCAGTGTGGCCTGATGGGCGGGGCCGCCGCGGCCATCCCCCCTCGGTGACGTCCCTCCCTCGCTCCATTTTCTCAGATGAACGGCTTGAGGCCCTTCTGGATGCGCCGGAGGCGATGGAGTGGTCGGAGGTCTGCCCCGCGCTGCCTGCTGGTGTCTGGCGCGGGTGGTGCTTGGTCAGTTGGCGTCGGCCGTCCCTCCTGGCCAGGCTGCGGTGTGCTGTGGGGAGCAGGTCGCCTCTGTCCTGGACTCGGTGCGGCACGCGGCCACGCCGGCCGCTGTCACCTTTCTGAGCCGCTGGCTGCAGGAGTGGGCGTGTCGCGGGCCCGGAGGCGAATCTGGCCGTGTGTCGGGTCAGCAGGTGCACGGCAGGTGGTTGTGAGAACTCGGTGCCGACGCTGCCGCCAGGCGCAGAGGCAGGCGCAGAGGTGCCTGCGGGGCGGGCTGACGTGCCGACCTCTTGGCTGTGAACGAGCACAGCCCGTGTCCCGGGGTGAACGCCGAGGCGGGGGGTCGGGGGGAGGGGGGCCCGAGGGAAGAGAAGGGTCTGGGGTGTCAGGTGCTGGGACGTGCAGGTGCCGCCCGGGCGGGAAGGCACTCTGACCGCCCGTCGGTGAGCTGAGAGGGTGAGGGCAGGGGATCAGCTTTGCTGGGAGTTGGTGGGAGACTGGACGGGCAGCCCGACCAGGGCAGGTCTCACACCTAAACCTGGGGCAGCCTGATGCAACGTGAGGTGACCCGTTCGTGCTGCCCGCTGGCCCTGTGGCTGAGAGGACCGAGTCGCTGCCTGGGAGGTGTCCTGGGCACTGGCCACCCACTCCCCGCTATGAACCGACCAGGTCGTCAAAGGGGCAGGGCTGTCCCTGTACGGCCACGTCCCGCCGAGCCAGGGGACCCGCAGGCCCCCCAGCTACTCCGGGACCTGGAAGCGCGGCCAGCGTGGGCAGAGCAGAGCTTCCTCGATGCAGTTTTCACGAAAGATGGGCGGGGGCACGGGGACCACAGGGCGTGACGCCCGAGCACCGTGGGGCCTGGTTCACCTCCGAGGGCGGCGAGGACCCTCGGGACAGGTGCGCAGCACCAACTCATCACCCCTGGAGCTGAGCCCCGGGCCCCTCGGAGGGCAGGACCGTCCTGGCCATCAGGGCGTGGTGGGTGTGAAGACGGCGGCTCAGCTGCCTGGAGGGAACGCTGCCTGTTTGGAATGAGCTCGTGGCAACTCTGGGACTCTTGGGAGCGAGAAGAGGTGAAGGAATTAGTTCGCCTCGGGCTGCAGGCCTTTGGGGGTCTGGGGGAGCCCCTCCTGCCAGGGCCAGGCCCACCGCGGGCGGGAGCCACTGCAGGCCGCCTCGCTGTGGGACACTCAGGCCTGGTGTCCCGAGGAAGCCCTGCTGGGCCCGCTGAGACCCGGGCGGGTTCCACCGCTGCTGGCCATCACGGGACCTGCGGCCGGCGTCCTCCGGGCTGTGTGCTGCCCGGGCCCTCGCACCTGGCGCTGTCCGCAGCGTCCTCTGTGGAGGTCAGGGCCGAGGGCGAGACTGGCCTCCCACTGCCGCCACCTGCTGCCCGGTGCTCAGGGGCCTTCGGACGCTGCCTGTCCTGCCCGGTGGGGGCTGCAGTGACTGGCTCACGGGGCACTTTATGCAGCGAAGTTAAAGGGTCCGTCGTTTGCAATGGAAAACGCGTTTCCCGTGTTCTCGAGTCACGCGTGTCCTAAAGCCGAGAGCCGAGTGGCTGTGAGTCGCCGTGAGAGGCGGAGGGGCCCCTCCTCAGGGTGTCGAGTCGGTCACATGGGAGCCGCTGTCCATGCGGAGTGGGCGTGGCGGGGGCCGGGGCGGCTGGCCGGGTGGGGCATCCCGTGCCTGGTGCGCTGGGGAAGCCCGTGCCCGCCCGGCCCAGGAAGAGCTGGTGGACCGGGAGAGGGACCGGGCGGGAGGACTCTGCGGCCAGGGCGGAGGGTCGGCCGGTGGAGCAGGCTGCAGCCGGGAGCCAGGATCCGGTGGGGGACGGGCCTCAGGGCGGGGCCACAGGGGGCCGGTGCGCAGCCCACTGCGGGGAGGAGGGCCGTGAGCCTGCGTGGCGGGGAGCTGAGATGAGTGTCGGTGTGGCACTCGGCCCCACAGAGGGAACGGAGGGGAGATTCTTCCGGGTGCGGAGCCCTTGGGAGCAGCCGTCCTCGACGCCTGGGACGCGTGGCGGCACCGGCTGCAGCTGGCGGTCCTGACCTGGCTTCCTGGGGGCCCGCAGCCCGGGTCCCGGGGGTGAGGCTGTGTACACCGTGGGCCGTCCCGGCCGTGGTGGGGCCAGGCTGCCCGGCCTCCCAGTGGCGGGGACAGGGCCCTCCCGGGAGCCTACCCTGCAGGGCTGCCTGGGGTCACGGCGCACACCTGCGCGTCCCAGCCCCGTCGGTCAGCCTGTGCCCGTGCCCAGGCCCGGAACCGCCTCGAGCTGGTCCCTGACAGGTGCGAGCCTCCGTGCCCTCAGGCCCTGGCCCACGTCTGGTCACCCCGCCGGGCAGACTGCGCACGCAGCACCTGGGCGAGAGCGGCTGAACTGAGCGCCGGTCCCTGGCGCTGCCCGGGAGGCCAGTGGTGCGTGTGCTGACCTGGCCGCGCCCCCCCCCCCCCCCCCCCCCCCCCCCGCCCACACCCGGCTCGCTGGGGGAAACTGGCGTCCCTGTCGGGGCTGCACTGCGCCCTCGTGGGGCCTTGCTGCAAGTCACAGGCCCGGGAAGCTGTAGGGACCTGAGGTAGAAGCTTCCGGAACTGGCTGCAGACCTGCCCCCTCGCCTCCTGGGTCATGGGCACTGGTGGCCGGTTGAGGACAGCTCCGTGGGGCCCGGTTCAGGGAGGGGACATCGGCCGGACTTCAGGGCAGGCCTCTCGCCGCGTCTCCGTCCCGGCCACAGCCCCGCGGTCACTCCCTCGCCAGCGTCGGGCCCCACCCCGGCGGCGTGGACCCAGTCCGCCTGGTGGACGTGCGGTCAGGCCCGGGCGCTCGGCGTGTTAACGTGTCTCTTGTGTTTGATTTTTAGTCAGACTCTGAGCCTGGCGCGGGCGCCCGTGGCTGCCGTGGACCCGGAGCCGCGGAGCTTTGGTTCGAGCCGTTAAAGACGTGGGATGAGGATCCCGTGACGGGACGCAGGTCTGCCCGGGCACTCGAAGATAGAACGCGGTGAAAAGTCGAATTCATGGTGGTGGAAGCCGAGCCCATTGTAGGCAATGTCAGGTTGGTAGGGGAGCCGCGTGGAGGCCGTGCTGACCCTCGCCCGTCCGCCGGCCTGCACCCCGCGCAGTGGGTCAGGACCAGGACCGAGGGCTCCTGCGCGGCAACGGCGCCCGCTGCCGTGTTTGCTGCGTGTTTGCTGCTGTGCTTGGTTTCTGTCGGGAAGCGGCAGGGCGGGGTGCTCAGGCCGGTGAGCGGGGGGAGGTGGGGGTGGTCCTGGGGCCGACGGAGACCTGCAGTTCCGCCGGCCACCCTGCCCGCGGCTGGCGGGTGCCGCGTTTGCTCTGGTGTCTGTGGCCTCGGTGTGGTGAGGGTCTCGCTGCTGAGCCCCGTACCTGCACCCCCTTGTGGTTCCGCCCCCCCCCACACACACTTACACACACACACACGCTCACACACATACATACACACTCATACACACACACACACAAACACACTCACACACACACTCACACACACACAGCCGTTGGCCAGGAGCCCTGACGCTGGGCGAGGCAGCCTGCTTCTGTTGAGTCGCCGAGTCCTGGTCCCAGCTGGGCCACCGGCCCCCGGTGCCTCCCTGCAGGCGGCAGGTCAGGCCACAGGGTCAGAGTGCGCAGGGTCAGTCGTGGGATGAGGGCCCTACACGTGTGGGTGGTTGTGTCGTGTGGACCGGCTGGACGTGGGCGTGGGCGCTGACCACGTCACTTAGGAACGGCAGCGGGGAGCCTAGTTCTCACGGGAATGAAGGTGACGGCTCTCCCTCCGGTGGAGCCGAGGCGGGCCTGGGCGCGTAGCTCTCTGCTGCTTGGGCGGGCGGGGGGCCTGGAGGCAGTGGTTGGGCCTTGCAGACCCCACCCTGGGGCCGCCGGCCACGGGTCTCGGCACCTCCGCATCGCCGCTGTTCGCGAGGGCGGTGGGTGGGCAGCAGTGGCCGTGGTGGGCCGTGTGGCAATGGGGCTGGCATGGTCACCCCTCTTGGCTGCTCCTGAGCCCTGGGCGCTGGCCTGTGCGGTGGGTTCCTGCGAGTCCCTGCGAGGGGGCGGGTGGCCCGGCACGGACGGGACCCCGGGGAAGCCGTGTCCCCTTCGCCCAGAGGAGGTGGGTGCAGCTGCCTCACCTTCGCAGGAGCTGAGCCCTCTGGTGTGGGAGGGCGGGTCCCGCTGCGTCCCCGGGTCCACCCTCTGCCTCGGCGCCGTCCTGCCGGGGTTTGGGGGCAGCCAGGCCGCAGCCTGAGGCAGAAAGGAAACGTGTCCCGGCGCCACGTGGAGACCACCCTGCCGGCCCCGGGCCCCCACGCCTGGCTGTCCCCGCCCTGCGGGTCCGGTCACCAGTGGTCTGTCACAGTGTCAGCGAGCTGTCCTTTTCCCCACTGGTTTCCACTCACATCTGACGAGGGTCAGGTGACTGGACGTGGAGCGCCGTCCCCAGGGTGTGGCGGGCGTGGGGGTGGCTGGGCAGCGGGTTTCCCGGGCCGAGCGGGAGGCTGAGCACCGTGTCTGTCATTGCAGGCGTCCGACCCCCGATCATGAACGGGCCCCTGCACCCCCGGCCCCTGGTGGCGCTGCTGGACGGCCGGGACTGCACGGTGGAGATGCCCATCCTGAAGGACGTGGCCACGGTGGCCTTCTGTGACGCGCAGTCCACGCAGGAGATCCACGAGAAGGTAACACGTGGCGCTCGGCGTGGGGCGTGAGGGCGGACCGGCCCCAGGCGGGGAGAGGAGACGGACTCACTCTGAGGAGCTTTTCAGTCGTCTCCGTCACAGCAGCTTTGCCAGAAGGCGGGGCTGTGGGTCCGGGCCTGGCAGCCTGTGGTGGGCCGTGGCACTGGTGCAGCCCACCGTGGTGTCTGCTCGGGGGCCCTGGGGTCCCCCTGAAGGGAAGTGGGTTAACCTGGTTTTCTGTTCGTAGTCACGGCCAACTAAGTCCTTCAGAACCACCTTCCCACTGAGACAGGGCGGAAGCTGGTTTTAAAACCAGCAGCACCCAAGAGCCAGCGGGCCGAAGGCCGGTCCTTGGGGGGTGGGCCTGGTGTGGCTGCGCCTGCTGTTCTAGAAGGGGCAGCCGCGGGCCGGGCCGGGCCGGGCCGCCTGGTCTGGGTCAGGCCTGGAAAAGGGACGAGACAGAACCCAGCAGCCTCCACGTCTGCACGAGCTGTGAGCTCGGGCCGTAGGCGGCCGGCTCCTGCCCCAGCCTAGGCTGCCACCCCCTTGGGAGGGGGGCTAGTGGCCTCGCCCACAGTCCAGGGTAACGGGCAGTGGAGGGGGGACCCCAGGCCACGAGCACAGCCACAGCCAAAGGGAGAAGAGAGCGTGACCTTCGACCGGGAACTGATAGCTTAGAAAGTGGCAAACGCTGCCGAGGATCTCGACCTGAAAGAGCCAAGCTGTGGGAGGACCCGGGGGTGGGAGGCCGGACGAGGGCGTGGGTGGGGAGAGGGGCGGGTGTGGCGTCCACGCTTCTGACGGAGTCTCAGAACGACGGCTGGGCCAGACCCTGCGGAGACGCGGCGGACAGTGCCCGAGGCTGAAGGGACCAGGCCAGCGGCGAGGCGGCGGCCCAGGAGGACAGACGCCTGTGGTTTCCCGTTAGGCTGGGCACCTGCCTGTCACACCCCACGGCCACACCTTTGGTTTTTATGCCAGAGAAACAGCTCACGCTGGTGAGGTCCCAGCAGCCTGGCTCCTGGCTCCTGGCCCCTGGCTCCTGCCCTGAGACGCGACGTCCCTCCCCCGGGCGACGGACGCTGCAAAGGGAGCGAGCTGCCCAGAGACCTGCGACCTGCAGGGGGCGCTAGGGCCGCGGTGGGGGGCTGAGGTCTGAGGGGGTGGGTGCCATGCTGGTCTCTCGGGTGAGGAGATGCTGGTGGGGGATGGCGGTGCCGGGGGCTGTGCGGGCACGCGTGACAGGAGCTGACAGGCGGTGCCCGTGGTGCTGGCGGCGAGGCCTGTGTCCGTGGTGGCTGCTCGAGTGCCAGGCAGGGCTGCCGGAGGTGGGCGAGGTTGTCCCGAGGGAGCTGGCTGGGGACAGGCACCCTCTGCAACGTTGGCAGCTTGTGAACCCTAAAGCTCTCAGACTGGAAGGACGTTCCTAAAAACAGCAGTTCCTGGGACGGAAGAGACCAGAGAGGAGTTGTACGTCACCAGCGGTGTTCAAACAAGTTTTGCCAATAAATTTGAAAACTAAGACCAAACAGCCGGCTTCTTCTCCAGTTGTAACTGGCCAGAACCGCCTCAGCAAGTGAGTCCCTCCCACGGGAGCCAGTGACAGCCCCGCCCCACCCGGCGGGCGGACGGACGGACGGACGGCCAGACGGCCCCTCTGCCCCGGGCGTCCACCTCCCGGCGGAGGGTCCTGAGCTCTGCGGTGCCTCCTGCCTGTGCAGGGAGCACCCTCAGCCGCGGGACGCTCGCCCAGGAGGAGCTGGCGTTAAAACGGGGGCACTCGATGGTAGTGGGAGCGTCGGAGGACAGTCCAGAGAAGCCCAGACGACGGAGAGGATGAGGCAGGAGAGGCGGCCGACCGGGAGCGCGGTGACCGGTGCCTCGGGCGGGTGCCCCGGGGACACAGACCTGGCACCATTTCCCCGGGGCGGCCGCGTGCCGAGTTGTGTCAGCACCGTCCCCCTTTCTGCTGGAACCCAGACGTGACGGCGGGCGCCTCGGCCGCCCTCGGGATGGGAATGCCCGGGAACCAGGAGGAGCCCGGCTCCTGGAGCGGGGGCTGACGCAGGCTCCCCGGCCGCCCGCACAGGTGTGGCGAGGGGGGGCAGCGGCTGCGTGTCGCTGGGCGGGGAGCCCCGCCCCCCAGCGGCTGGATGCCGACCTCATGTATGTGCCGCGGAAGGAGGCGGTCACCTTCCGCGGGGCCTGAGGAAAGGTGCCTGCACCCCACCACGCGAGTTCAGGTTCTGCCAGCGCCGGGGGAGGTGGTGCCGGCAAAGCCAAGGCCAGCCCAGCCACCGGGTGCTTCGGAGTCGGTGGGACGGCTCGTGCCGCACAGGCAGCTTCCTGTCCCTAAAGGCGGCACCTGTGAAGGAAGAGGCGACGGCGAAAGGAAGACGGGCCGCCCAGACGCTGGGCTGCGTCCATCGGGGCTGGTGGGGAGCCGGTGCCCGGAGGGAGGCGCTGGGGCCGGTGGGAAGTGAGGGAAGCCCAGGGAAAGCGCAGGAACGCTGTCGTGGCCGGTGGCTGCGGGGCGGCTGCGCCCGTGTCTGTCGTGGCCGGTGGCTGCGGGGCGGCTGCGTCCGTGTCTGTCGTGGCCGGTGGCTGCGGGGCGGCTGCGTCCGTGCCGAGCGGACAGACACTGTAAACAGCCCCCCCAAGGGGACACGGAGTGGCCTCCAGTCTGTGGCAAAGGCCTGGTGAGCCCTGGTGACGTCCGAGGGGGCCCTGACCCGTGGGGCACTGGAGGACCGTGCGGAGGGGTACGCTTACTGCCCCAGACCAGGACAGTCCGTCCTGCAGGAAGCGGTGGGTAGGAGGCCGTCTGATTGGACGGCAAGGAGACATCGCATGCGGAAGTGCCCGAGGCAGGGGAGACCAGGGTGTTGGCAGGACCTGCAGCAGGGAGGACCGACGGGTGTGGTCGACGATGCTCCGGGCCCTGGGAACCGCAAACCAGCAGGGGACCCCCCCTCCCAGGTGCTCGGGGCACCGCTCGCTGCGGGAACTCGCGGGGCTGTGGCCCGAGGCAGCTGGGCTCTTGCAAGGAGACATCTGAAGCATCGATGCTGGGCCTGCACATGGCGGCTCGTCTTGGAACCTTCTGGAAGGCTTCAGAGGGGCCCTGCTTGTAGATGTGGACTCAGGAGACCGGTGAAATGGAAGGACGCTCCCGAAAGCTTGTGCCCGGTGCCCACCGAACCCTGACTTTGCCGCGGTGCCCGAACAGCACCCTGGGGCCCTGCTCGGAGCCTCTGCAAGTGGGACCTGGGTCCCCTGTTCTGGAGTTGAGGGCACCGGGTCAGTCACTGGCCGGGTCACGCGGCTGCAGGGGGGTGGGCGCCTGAGTGGACATCTGCCCGGTGCCTCTGGGAGGCTGTAGGTCCCCACCCGAGGGACAGACTTCCTCCCGGAGGTGACAGGATACCCGGGCGCCGGCTGCTCTGCAACCACAGGAGCCGTGGGAACCGGCACGGAGAGCGGCCCGGAGGCCACAGCGCGGCGGCCCTGCCCCTGGGTCCCGGGCGGGACGGCCCGGCTGTGGGCTTTCTGCCGCTTTGGAGCGTGGCCGCCCAGTGGCCGCCCGCTACAGCTGGGCGGGGAGCTGCTCTGAGGAGCGTCCTCGTTCTTATTCTGAGCCTTCGCCTGGCGCCAGGTGGACAGTAGGCTAGGACAGTGGTCGGCAAACTGCGGCTCGCGAGCCTTGGTTTGCCGCTCTATTGACTGATGAGTTTGCCGACCACTGGGCTAGGAAAAGGCCTAGGACGTGAAAAAACAACTTGTCAAGACATACACGTGGGCAAGTTCCAGCTAAAATCATAGCTGGCAGTTCGCACCCATCACGGTTCCCATTCAGACTGCCCGGCGCTGTGCGGCCGGGCCGGGGGCGCCCCCGGGTGTCGCTGGCAGCCGCCCGGAGCCTTTGGAGGGCTCTGTGGTCCACCCTCTGGTTTGTTTCTAAGAATGGACACCCAGGACGTGGACAAGCACTGGACGCAGCCACGCGCCCAACCGTGGGAGCAGGCGGGCCCCTGGGCCCTCGCCCGGACGGAGCACAGTTCCCGGCAGCAGCGCAGACTTCACTCGGGATCAAGCCTGCGGGCGCGCTGCGCCTCGAGGGCTGTCGGTCTGGCCTGTCGGCAGCTGCGCCTCACCCTGGTGAGGGCTGTGTGCCCGCCCAGCCCTGCACAGGCCTCGCCTTGTGTCTGAGGCCGGGGCTGCTGCTCCTCGGGCTCCGTCGATGGGTCCACCTGTGTCTAGGGCGCGGCTGTGCCTGCTCAGTGGGCTCCTCCCAGCTGCCCACACCTGACTTGCCACGGGCCCCCCCACCGGCTCTGTGGCTCCCCTGCCCCCAGTTCACACAGCAGAGGGGCCTTGGCCACACTCACTGCCGCAGCGGTGTCCTCCCCACGCACTCCTGGTTCCTCCCTCTGCCCCGTGGGCCCTCCCGCACCAGGTCCGTCCTGGCACAGAGGTCCGTTGCCTGCGCTGCCTGACTTGCCCTGACCCCGGGGCCTGGCAGGTACCCAGCAGGTCAGCCGCACACCCACTCCGTGCTGCCCTGCCTCCAGCTGGTCCCAGGCCCCTCCCTTCACCTCACAAGCCCCGGCCAGCCCGGTGCCTGCAGGACCAGGGTCCAGGCCCCTGCCCCGCCACCAGCCATCCGCCTGGCCCTCAGAGTGGCCCCCAGGCCGCCTCCTCCAGGGAGCTGTGTGCTGGTTGGCTGTACATCCAGCTACAGCGGAGGCTGTTGTGGGAGGCGGCGGGCCGTAGCCCTGCATCCCACATGTGGAAACCCACTCTACTCGTCCACCTAACGGGTCCACGTCCAGACTCTTCTGGGTGCGACAGGCTTCTCCCTCAGCTCACACGTGGCGCCTGGGAGCCCGGCAAGTTGTGCGCAGCGGGGACTCGGCCTTCCTGCCGTCCAGGGGGCTCAGCCTGCAGGGGGCAGACAGCAGCCCAGGGTTCCACCGGCCACTGTTTCAGCGACTCCGAGGTGTCCTTGCTGCAGGGCCACGGCTCCGTCCTTGGGGGGAGAAGCCCTGTCCCCCAGTGACGACACGGCCTGCCGTACCAGTGCCCCGCCATCCAGAGCGGCCTGTCCGTGGCCTCTGCCCTGGAGCCCGGAGATTGGACGTTGTGGGTCATCCGCCTGCATCTGGCTGTTGCCAGAGCATTTCCCCCTCAGAACCCAACCCTGGGGTTTGGGCCCGATGCCCTCCTCGACCCACGAGGAGCCCCCACGGAGCTGCCCCCACAGAGGGCCTGGGGAGCCGGTGTGCTGGCGCTGGCCCTGCCCCGGGAGGTGTGTGTTCCTGCCGGTGGTTTTGCAATGAGAGCAGCGAGCCCTCGTCTGAACTCCGGAGACACGCACGCCCTGGGGCTTTGGTTCTGGACACTGTGCCCCCCGGTGCTCAGCATTCTCCATCCACGATGTGTCTGGGTCCAGCCTGCCCTCCCCGTGCTGGTGGTGGGGGCAGGGACCCCTGCTTTCCTGGCCGAGGCACCTGGTCAGCTCAGGTGGCTCCCGACCCCAGCAAGCCTGCTGCGCGCACAGGAAGCTACGGGGCCCTCGGTGGCCCCAGCCAGGGCGGGGCTGAGGGGAGGTGTCCACGGGCCGCTGCTGTGTTGGGCCAGGCGGGCGGGCGCCTGCGAGGCACTCACGGCCGCTGTCCTCACCGCAGGTGCTGAATGAGGCGGTGGGCGCGCTCATGTACCACACCATCACGCTGACCCGGGAGGACCTGGAGAAGTTCAAAGCCCTCCGGATCATCGTCCGGATCGGCAGCGGCTTTGACAACATCGACATCAAGTCGGCTGGGGACTTAGGTAGGACGGGCCCGCGGGTGTCCTTGGTGTGGCCTCCCCCTTCTGGGCTGTGCCAGCAAGCCTCCGCTGCAGCCTCCAGTTTGGCTGCCGGCGACCTGCGAGCTGGCGTCATGGGGCCCCACGCGGTCGGCCCCGGCACGTGCAGGCTCCAGTGCTTCCCTCGGCCTGCCCGCGCCTGTGCCGTCCGGGGCAGCTGGCACTCGGCCTCAGCTTCCCACGCTCCCTGGGCCGGCGGCCAGTGTGTCCTTGGGTTTCACACGTCCCCGTCCAGGAGACATGGGAAAGGCAGTACGTGTTGTGAGTTAGGACATGCATGAGTGTGTGTACACGTGTGACTACACGCACACACATGCACATGACAGTGAAGCGGATTAAACGTGGACAGCACCACGCTGCACGGCCAGGGAGGCGCGGCCACACCGAGCAGACCTGAGGCCGAGCTGGCACCGCTGGGGTCTGGCGTTGCCCCCTCCGCCCGGTGCAGCGTGGGGAGCCTCACAGGCCTTGGGGTCACTGCTGACCTGTCCCGGGCAGTGTCTCCGGGAGGCGCCTGCAGGTGGGGCTGCGGCCTGGACACTCCTGTCTCTGCGCCGTCGGCCCTCGGTCACCATCTCACGGCTGGGCTGACCGTGGGCCAGGGAGCCTGGGCACGCCCTGCCGTCATCCGCAGGCCGGGCCGGTGGGGATGCGGAAGTCCCAGGACCTGCTGACCCTTCGCGGGGGGGCAGCAGCTTGCTTCCCACCCGGCCTCCCTGCACCCCTCCTGCGTTTCCCGGGGAGCTGGGGTGCGGCCCTTCCTGGGTCCTCGTGCAGCTGTTTGTTTACTGGGCCCCAACCCAGCCACCGGGGGCCTCCTCGTCAGGGAGACGGAGACAAGGGGTGCGCCGTGCAGGTTGTTGGGGAGGGGGACTGGGAAGGGGCCGGAGCCACGGGGGCAGATCCCAGGAGCAGCGTGGGCGAGGGCCCCGTGGAGAGAAGTGGGGCCGAGGCTTGCATGGAGAAGCTCGAGGCAGCTCACTTTCCAGGGTCACTGCTGCTAAGGGGGCCCGTCAGGCTGGAGGTCGGGGACATGGGGGCTTCAGGGGATGGGGATGGCCATGGGGGGCTGCAGGGGATGAGAGGATGGGGCCATCCCTCTAAAACGAAGCCTCCATTGGCCCAGGGAGCCCGGGAAGACAGGAGCGAGGCCTGTAGGTGTGTGGCTGGTTCCAGATTCTTCCCTGACCTTGACCCCTTCCCGGAAGGTGGAGGAGCAGGTGGTCCAGCCAGGGCCCAGGCGCCCCGTTGTCCCGTCTCCTCCGTCCGCCCCGTGAGCGGCTTTCCCACCTGGTGTTTGTCTTGTGGCCTCTGGGTGGCCTGGGGCGTGTCCTTGGCCGCTCACGCGTGAAGCACTGGGATGGCCGTGTGACCACCCAGCATGTCTTGTGTCCCCAGGCATCGCTGTCTGCAATGTGCCGGCAGCGTCCGTGGAGGAGACGGCCGACTCCACCATGTGCCACATCCTCAACCTGTACCGCAGGACCACCTGGCTGCACCAGGCGCTGCGGGAAGGCACTCGCGTCCAGAGCGTCGAGCAGATCCGGGAAGTGGCTTCCGGAGCCGCCAGGATCCGTGGGGAGACCTTGGGCATCATCGGACTAGGTGAGTCCGCCTCTGCGTGGGCTCAGCGGACGATGAGGTCCCTGAGGTCCCCCACCCAGAGACGGTGAGGGGTGCAGGGGGCTCCGCCCCCGAGGCTGTGCGGGCCTCTGGGCCCAGGAACGCCAGACACGGGCCCCAGGTAGACATCACACGGGTGCCCACAGGTCACGCACACTCGTGCTCACCTGCTGCCCTCCCTGCCTGTGGTGACGGCTGAGTGGGTGTGGCCCTCAGGGGCGGGTCAGGTGGCCCTGAGGTCCCTTCGCCACTCTGCCCGCCGGGGCTTGTCCCCAGCAGCGGCCGTGGGGGGAGGAAGGTGTTCCCGCTGCCATACAGTCCCTCATTCACCCACGGCTCACGCAGTGGCCCCTGTCCTGGGGTGGGTGGCGTCTGGCCCAGCACACATGGGGGCAGGCCGGACCACAGCCCCACCCCGTGCACTGCCCCCTCGTGTCCACTAAGCGTCCATCTGTGTTCCCTGTGGGCTGCCTCCAGCCCCTGCCCCTTTTCTGAAGCCCATCCCCTGCACAGCGGCGTGGGGGTTCCCATGGCTACTGACTTGGTGGCCCCACGCTCAGTATCGGGGGGCAGAAGCCTTGGAGCCCAGAGGGTCTAATCCCACGCTGAGCGTATGCACTGAGGCAGGGGGCCCTGGCCGAGGTGACGCCCATCTCCCCCCAGGTCGCGTCGGGCAGGCGGTGGCGCTGAGGGCCAAGGCCTTTGGCTTCAACGTGCTCTTCTACGACCCCTACCTGCCGGACGGCACCGAGCGGGCCCTGGGGCTGCAGAGGGTGAGCACCCTGCAGGACCTGCTGTTCCACAGTGACTGCGTGAGCCTGCACTGCGGCCTCAACGAGCACAACCACCACCTGGTCAACGACTTCACCGTCAAGCAGGTGGGCGGGGCAGGGGCGGGCGGGGCCAGAGGTCAGGGCGGGGGCCAGGCGGTGGGCCCGTTCTGCCAGCACAAGGCATGCACAGTGAGCGACAGAGGGCTCCTGCTAGCTGCCTGCCCGCCCGCACCCCCCCCCCCCCTTCCCCGTTCCAGGGCCAGCGCCCTTCTCCGCTCCTGGTCCCGCTGGGAAGCTGGCCGCACAGCCTGCTTTGGGCTTCCCCACCAGGAGCCCCTAAAAGGCCGTGGCCTATGGCAGACGTGAAGCCGCTGAGCTTTTGGTGCCAAGTTCCCGGCGAATGGAGTGGGCACGGGGACCAGAGGGTCTTGGGGCCGCCCGAGGGTTGAGGCTTACATCACAGCAGAAGTGTTGGCACTGGGCGACCCACACGCTCACCCGGTGTCCTGAGCTGCCCTGTGTCCCGCAGAGCAGGAGCCGGGGCTGCTCCCACAGCGGGGGCGGGGGCCACACAGGCTGAGCCTGCGGCCACCCGGGGGAGCCAGGACCGCGAGGCACAGCCCCAGGCCTTCGCCGGCAGAGCCCAGCAGCCTGGTGGCCTGCCTGGGAAGTGCCAACGCGCCGTCCTGCTGCCCTGCCCTCCCGCCAGCCGCAGGTGGTGAGGCGGCCTGGCTGACCCGCTCTGGGCGGCGTTGGTGTCTTCCAGATGCGACAAGGGGCCTTCCTGGTGAACACAGCCCGCGGGGGCCTGGTGGACGAGAAGGCGCTGGCCCAGGCCCTGAAGGAGGGGCGGATCCGGGGCGCAGCCCTGGACGTGCACGAGTCGGAGCCCTTCAGGTGAGTCCTGGCAGGGCTTTGGGTGTCCCAACCCTCCACGGGCAGGGGCGTAATCGGGCTCGTGCCCAGCCCACGACCCCGCTCCAGGAGGACCGTCTCAGCAGGCGGCGGCCAGCACAGCACCTGGGCCAGGACCGCTCTCAGGGCCCTGTACCTGCTGGAGAGGGGGCGGGCTCAGACCCGCACTTCCTGCGGATGCCCAGGGCACGGGCTCAGACCCGCACTTCCTGCGGATGCCCAGGGCACGGGCTCAGACCCGCACTTCCTGCGGATGCCCAGGGCACGGGCTCAGACCCGCACTTCCTGCGGATGCCCAGGGCACGGTGTTGATGGTTGCCCAGGTGTGCGAGGCGGCCGGCCCCCATGTGGCCATGTCCAGAGGCCCCACAGCCAAGAAGCCAGTCTGAGGCCGCAGGCCAGCCTGGGTGGGTGGTGCCAGGAGGGCCTGGGGTCCGAGCCAGAAGCTCCCAGGACCAGTGTTCCCTCCAGGCGAGGCCCCCCCCGCCCCCACCACTGTCAGGAGCCCGTGGACAGGCCTGAGTGCCTGAGGACCCTGGGTCTGACGGAGGGGGCCGCCCGGGCTGTGGCTCTGACTGCGCTGTGCTGTCCTAGCTTCAGCCAGGGCCCCCTGAAGGATGCCCCCAACCTGATCTGCACCCCCCACGCGGCCTGGTACAGCGAGCAGGCGTCCATTGAGATGCGCGAGGAGGCGGCCCGGGAGATCCGGAGAGCCATTACAGGTGGGCGGGGCGGGGCGCCAGCGGGGCCCGGGGTCCCTCTGAGGCTGTGAGGTGAGCACTGCCAGGTGACGGGGTGGGGCCCCTCCGCCTCTCACCCATTCAGCCTGGTCTTCCCTCTGGCCGAGCACGTGCAGCCCAGGCCTCTCCCGCGCCTCCCTATGACCCTCCCTCGCTGTCACCCCGGGGTTCAGCTGAGGGGTCACGCGTTGCCAGCCTCTAAGCCAGACGACACGTGTCAGCCTGGGCTGGGCCTGAGCTGCTCTCTGAAAGCCCCAGGCCTAGCGGATGGGGGTGACTGCCAGACGACGGGACCCCCACGCTGAGGGGAGCCAGGAGGAAGGGAGGCATGGCTGGGGGACCCGTGTTCTCGACCGAGCTGCCTCTCCTGGGGCCCCCAGTGGCGGCTGTGTAACACGGACGCCGTCCTCCCCGTGCCCCTGCCGCCCAGGCCGGGTCCCCGACAGCCTGAAGAACTGCGTCAACAAGGACCACCTGGCCGCCGCCGCCCCCTGGGCCAGCATGGACCCGGCCGTCGTGCACCCCGAGCTCAACGGGGCCGCCTACAGGTGAGCGGGCGGGGGGAGGGCAGTGGTCAGGGACACAGGTCTCGGGGACGGCTCTCGGGGGAGAGGGGCTCAGCCCGGGCTCTGGGCCTGGATGTCTGTGCTCCCACGGGCCCAGTGGACACAAAGGTCAGTGGTCAGAGCCTGAGTAGGGTGGCCTTCAGGCGGTGGGAACAAGACCATGGGGTGGAGGCCATGCTGGGAGCAGGGTGCAGGGTACTGGGAGGCGGAGGGGGGTCAGGGTACGGGGAGGTGGAAGGAGGGGTCAGGGTATGGGGAGGCAGAGGGGGTGTCAGGATTTGGGGAGGCAGAGGGGGGTCAGGGTACACAGAGGTGGGGGGGTCAGGGTATGGGGAGGCGGAGGGGTGGGCCAGGGTACGGGGAGGCACAGGGGGCCAGGGCGGGGTCCTCCCAGCAGACAGCTTGGGGCGCAGCATGCCCAGCCACTGGGCTCATGGTGGCCTCCCTCCTTTCCTAGCAGGTACCCCCCGGGCGTGGTGGGCGTGGCTCCCAGTGGTATCCCGGCTGCCGTGGAAGGCATTGTCCCCAGCGCCATGTCCCTGTCCCACGGCCTGCCCCCGGTGTCCCACCCGCCCCACGCCCCTTCTCCCGGCCAAACCGTCAAGCCCGAGGCGGATAGAGACCATTCGAGCGACCAGTTGTAGCGCGGGCGGAGCTGCAGCTCGGTGCCGGGTGCCGGTGGCCGGGCCTCGGACAGGCGCCGGCGGAGGAGGCGCCCTTGGATGGCGGTGGCACTCCAGAGACTGTCCGGGCGCCCAGCAGCGGGAGGTGGCGCCGGCCTCCCCACGTTGACTAGTCCCGTCCCGAGGGCCCGTGCTGCCCCGTGTTTTGCGTCCTCGTTAAGCAAAAGCAGTTAGTAGTTAATTCTATCATGAATGTCCTTGTCTGTGTGCAGCCTTTAGAACATCACCAAGGATTTGTTTGCTTAGCTGTCACCACAGGCCGAGGGGCGTCAGCAGCCCTTCGGATCGCTCCTCCTCTGCGGAACGCCGTGCAAGGCAGTTGGCAAACTTCTCAGGACTGAATCCTTCCCGTTTTTCTTTCTACGCCACAGTGCATTGTTTTTTCTATCCGCTTGTCTTATTTTTAGAATAATTTAGAGAAACAAAACCAAGGCTGTTTTTCCTAATTTTGGCATGAACCCCCGTTCCAAATGAAGACGGCACCGCGAGATAGCGGGAGAGGCGCGAGCACGCAGTGCCCGGCCCTCGGCGCGGCCCCAGGGGTGCGAGGCGCGGCGTCTGGCCTTTGCGGTGCCGTCCTGCTGATGTGGTAGGCTAGCAGTATTTTGGTTAAAATCATGTTCGTGACTGTAACCATTTGTATGAATTATTTTAAAGAAATAAAAGTCCCAGAAAGAGCCGGCACGCCAGCTTCTATTTCAGTGGCTGTCTCGTAGGACCCTGGGTCTCAGTGCTGGCTCGTGGCCTCGGGGCTGGAGCGGGAAGCCCTGGGACGCTGCGGGGCCGTGTCCCCACCCTCGTGCGAGGGAGCCTCCTACCTGGGCACTGCTGCGGAGGGGTCCTCGCGGAGGGGGCCGCCAGCGGGCAGAGGGGGCGGAGCTCCAGCCTGGCCAGTGGGCTCACCTGCTCTCACGGCGGCCGGTCCTGGAGCAGCTCAAGGCGAGTCCGTTTCGTCTCCTGCTGACACAGCTGACCGTGGTCCTGGCCCCGCCGAAGCCCCACCGGCACCAAGCAGAGCCTGTGCGTGTGGGAGCACCCTGACCCTCTGAGCCCACCCTGTACCCCACGGCCTCAGGATGCCCAGCCCTGTGTGGCCCTGCACCCCACTCCGTCCCTGACCTCTGCCCTCCTGTGCGCCGTTGTGGCCTGGATTTGTGGCTGTGCTCCCTCATCCATCAACCAGACGGGCCGTGTCGGCCTGCGCCGTCCTTAGCTGGCGGTTCCCTCCCAGCCACCACCTGCTGCTCGAGATGTAGGGGCACAAGTCAGGGGAGGACACACCTTCCGCAGGTGACGGGAGCTCCCTGGGCAGAGGGCGACTCCTGGTGGGCAGATGTTGGGCCGAGACTGCCGAGGGCCTGGCCACCGTGCTCAGGGCCCTGCGTCCCAAGAACAAAGCATGAACCCTGGTGCTGGCGTGAAGAGGCGGTTCCCTGGGCCTGGTGCAGTCAGAGCGGGGGCAGGCAGTGGTGCCGGCAGACCGCAGGCCTAGTCCAGGCCCTGCCTCCATCAGGCTGCCTCTCTGGTCACTCAAGGAACTCGGCAGCCACTGCCCTCAGCTCTCTCCCCTCAATCTGGGTGCTGCTCCGGGGTTCGAGGCCATGGGGACACTGGGTGAGTCCAGGCTGGGCCTGGACAGGAAGCTGGGGACAGTCCTGAGCAGGGGACAGGGCGGCAAGGCAGCTCTCCCCCCATAACCTCAGCCCTGACCCAGCCTGGGCCCTGCCTCCTGCCCTCAGGCCCAAGAAGAGGCTCAGGACAGAGGAGGCAGGTCCGCATCCACCTGGCGCCTGCGGCTCCCAGCCAGGCCCACGGGGCTTGTAGAATTGTCTTCCAGCAAAAACAACACCAGGAGAGCTGAGACAGGGCCAGCGGCAGCTCTTCAGGGTTTCCGCTCCGGCGGCCAGGCCTGCGTGAGGAGAGCCATCTGGTGTGCTGGGCCGGCGCCCGGCCCCGCAGGACGACCTCGGGCCCCATGACCAGCACTGCCCCCGGCCGCCCCGCAGCCTCTCCCCCGGCACCCGGCATTCAGGCCAGCCTGGGTCACGGGCACCGAGCCTGGTCACCTGGCCTAGGGGCCCTGACAGGAAGGCATCGGTCCAGCAGTGTCCCCAACCCTCAGACCTGGGGCACCGAGGCCAGAGCAGTAGTCCAGCTCTGTGCCGGACCCGATCTCCCACCTGAACGCCCGCCGCCGTCCTCTGCAGGCCAGCGGTGCCCCTGCCGGCGTTGCTAGACCAGCACCAGGAGGCGCACAAGGCCAGGGCGCCATCTCAGCCCCACCCACAGCAGCTGCACCCCAGCAGCCGTGCGTCTCCTGTTTATGAGCACGGTGCATAAATCACCGCTCTCCCCCACAGGGCGCAGACTCCGTTCTTTTGTTGTTGTTAATCCTCATCCAAGGATATTTTTTCCGTTGGTTTTTCAGAGAAAGTAGAGGGGGGGGGGAGGCTAAGAGAGAGAGACACAGCAACTGGTTGCCTCTGGCACGCACCCCGACCAGGGCCAACCTGAAACTCGGGTGCTTTCCTGGAAATGGAACCGAGGCCCTCGGTGCCCCAGCCCGCACTAGCTCCTGTGCCACAGCCGGCGGCGTGCTTCCTCACAGTGGTCCTGGGATGCCAGCACCGGGTGTGCAGGAGGCTGCTGTGGCCGCCACGGCCTCACCTGCCCGCTCCTCACCTGCCCGCTCCTCCTCGTGCCTGCCCATCCTGCTTTCACAAAGGGTGGCTCAGCCTGGGGCTTGTCCTTGGGCCAATCTGGGGGTGCAGTCCCCACAGGGAGCGGCAGGGATCCACACCAGCAGCTGGGAGAGCGCTGCTCCCCACAGCACCCAGGCCCTGAGCCATGAGCCGTGACTCACATCCGTGCGGGGGTGGGAATGGCCCCTCTGGGCCAGCTCATGTGCTGTCTCCCGGTCCCAGGGAGCCCGCACTGCCAGGTCCCCGTGGCCCATGAGCCACCTGTTCTAACTATTTTCTATTTGGGAAATGGCGGCGGACTTTCGTACGGTTTTTAAGGCTCCGTGTTAGACATCTCACCTATAATGTGAGCTGTGAATGCAGCTCTTCACGTGCGGTTTACTGCATTGTTTGCTTACACACTTAACCCTCGCTCTCTGCCCCTGGATGGCCAGCCCCGGACGGCAGGGACTGAGCACTGTCCAAACACAAGGTCCCCTCTCCCAGGAGCCTGCTCCAAGTTCCCCGTCCCCACGCACCCTGAAGGCCCTCCTACCCAGATCCAGGGCACAGGCTCAGTGGGGACCCTGCCTTGCCCAGAGTCTGCGGGGGTGGAGGCGAAGGCAAGGCCCCAATGGGGACGCAGGCTCCCTCCTTGCTGTTAAGGGCCAGGGGATTCTGGTCCAGGCAGCTAAGGTCTGACGGTCTCATTGGGCCCAGAAACCCCGTGGAGGAAAACCATCCCAATCAGCCTGGGCCGGGGTGGTTAGGGCCTGTGTGGGACTCAGAGCCTGTGTGGGGCTCATGCCGTTACGTGGAGGCCAGGGATAGGGCAGGTGGCTCCTCTCTGTCCTTGAGGGTCAAGGGCATTGTTCTCAGCTAATTACCTATCACCTGGGGCACTGGCGACTCACCCTCAGCAGCCAGGCCCTCACCTGCTCTGTCCCTCCTGGTTGTTCGAGTTGTTCCCCCCCCCCCCCCCACCCCGGCCCCTGACACACAGCTCCGTCCCCACAAGCAGGGAAGGTCCCCCTCCCTGGCTGTCTCTGGGGAGGCCCTGCTCCAGGAAGTGGCCTTCTCAGCGCCTCCCCGTCGCCTGCCCCCTGACCTGTCCATCTGGTGTGAGCTGGGCCTCTGTCCCCTGGGGGCTGCAGCTCCCTGGGGCCAGAACAGAACAGGCCCTGCCCCCTCCTGCCCAGGCACAGGGAGGAGGGGGGCTGGGAGGGCAGCAAGAGGAGGTCCTGGGGCGGGGCCAGCCCAGCGCTTGGGGAAAGGCCTGGGCAGGCTGAGCTGAGGCCCGGACAGGCCACCTCCATCTTGTTGGTGGGAATCAGGGGACTTCCAGCCTCTGCGTCCCCCGCCCCCCAGCAGGGGGGTCATGGCCTCCCCGGCGGTGGCTGTCTGCCCTGGCAGTCCCCTGCAGCACCCGAGGGCCTGGCCACCAGGACGGCAGCCCCAGCTCAGGGCTGGGGGCCAGCTTTCCAGTGGAAGTGCTGTCTCAGCAGATGGGAGGCCCTGGAAACGGCAGGGGAACCAGCCCTGGGCGCAGCCCGGCCGGCGGTGACCGTGACGGATGGGAGCAGCGGCTCTCGGCTCCCTGGGTCACCGACAGGGTGCAGGGTGGGCGGGGGGATGCTCAGCTGGCCTGGTGGGGCCAGTCGGACCAGGCTGCGCCCTCACTTGTCTCACCTGCCTATCCCTCCCTCCACCAGACCCTGCTCACCCCCATACCCACGTTGGGTTTGACCTCTGTGCTCCTAGTGGGGTGCTTAAACCACAGCCTCTCAGGGGCTCCCAGCTCTTCGGATCCTTGACTGAGACGCCCCAGGACAAGGCCTGCTCCCCCTCAAGGAGCCCCACAACTCTCTCCGGAGGTGGGTCCAGTGCTGAGCCTGGGGAGTCTCCTACGTGGAGGTGCCTGAGTGCCTGCCGGGCACTGCTGTGTCTGGGCACCCGGGCACCCCTTCCCCAGCAGGTGGCCAGGCCCATGTCCCACTGAGCCCGCTGTCCACTGAGCAGACCCACCCTCCAGTGCACTGCTGTGGGCCGGCCCCTGTCTCTCCAGTGGCCCACACCCTCCCAGCTCTCATCAGCTGGTCCTGCCCCCAGGACAGAGTCCCCATGGGAGGGTGAGAACGTTGTGTGGTCACCACTGTGGTCACTGGTGGCCACAGAGAGTGAATGGACAGAGTGCCCAGCAGTCGGGGGGGGGAGTGGCCGTGTGACCCAGTGGCCTGGTGACCTTGGCTGTTGGCTCCCTGCCCTGGCAGAGCTGTGGCAGCTCCTGTGGGGCCTGGTTGGGGTACGTGCACTGGGGCATCTGCAGCCCAGGGGGTGGGGGAGGGAGAACCCACGGGAGGAGCCAGCACACCCACAATGAGAACCACATGCTGGGCTGGCCATTCCCCAAGCCAAGCTGGTCGGGAGGACGGGGCTCCCTTCCCTGGGGGGCTGGGGGGCTGGGGGGAGGCAGAGGTCAGGGCAGGTCTCCGTGTCCACTTGGTGTCCCCAGGACCCCAATCCCTATTGGCTGCTGAGCGCTGAGCCTCCCCACCCAGTTAACGTCTGTCCGGCTTCAGAGGGGGCTTCCCAGGCAGGGCCCACGGGGGGAGCCTCGCATGGGGGCTGGGCGGTGGCAGGCAGCCCAGGCATTCATGGGTGGGGCATCGGGTGAGCGAGGACAGGTGTGGGGAGGGGCCTGGTGCACCCGCCGGGTCAGCAACAGATGACGCCGGCCCCGCAGCCGCAGCCCTGAGCTGTGGTCCCTGAGGCCGTGGTCCCTGAGGCCGTGGTCCCTGAGGCCGTGGTCCCTGTGGTCCCTGAGGCCGTGGTCCCTGGGGCTGTGGTCCCTGGGGCCGTGGTCCCTGAGGCCGTGGTCCCTGGGGCTGTGGTCCCCGGGGCTGTGGTTGTGGTCCCTGGGGCTGTGGTCCCTGGGGCCGTGGTCCCTGAGGCCGTGGTCCCTGGGGCTGTGGTCCCCGGGGCTGTGGTCCCCGGGGCCGTGGTCTCTGGGGCCGTGGTCCCCGGGGTCGTGGTCTCTGGGGCTGTGGTCCCTGAGGCCGTGGTCCCTGGGGCCGTGGTCCCCGGGGCCGTGGTCCCTGGGGCCGTGGTCCCTGGGGCCGTGGTCCCTGAGGCTGTGGTCCCTGGGGCCGTGGTCCCTGGGGCTGTGGTCCCTGGGGCTGTGGTCTCTGAGGCTGTGGTCCCTGGGGGCCACTGGTGACGCATTGGGCGGCTTGGCCAGGTGACATGAGCCCAGCAGGCTCCCATGGAGCCCTGGGGACAGTGTGTGCTGGGCTGAGGCGAGCCCCCACCGAGGGACATTCAACCTGTGGCTCTAAACTCTAATGCCCATCGAGCCCCACGTCCTCACCATGTCAGGCACTGTGCTCTCAGCCCCACGGGCACAACCAGTTCCGTGAAGACATGGACGTGAGAGGCAGGGTCAGTGTTCGCCCCGAGCAGCTGCTGCGAAGGGGGCCTGGCCCGGAGGACCTCCCAGGGCGATGCCAGAGCGGCCTTCGTGCCCAGGGGCCCGGCCTCCACACGTCTCGCCCGTGTGCCCCAGCCAGGACAGGGCACAGGGCAGGACGGACTCAGCTGGCCAGGAGCCAACAAGCGTCCAGGACACCCCTCCTCCGCCCGTCACCTTGAGCAGCTCCGGGAGGGCCCCCCAACACTGTGGGCGCCATAGGAGAAGGCGGAGGCAGCTGCGCCCAGCGCGTGCTCACAGCGAGGAGATGAGAAAGGGAAGGCGCCGTGCACAAGAGCGGAGTGCACACGCGTGTGCCAGGTGTGTGTGGAAGCCCTGAGGGCCGCCGAGGAGGGCAGGCTCTGAGACAGGCGGGCCCGGCCTCTCCAAGGTGCCCGCTCGGCCTGAGCGCGTTTACGTGCCACCCACCGATCACAAGCACCAGTTTCTCCATCGCGCCACTAGAAGGTTACGATCGAAACAAGCAAGGGCAGCCAAGGAGTCTGGAGCAGAAGCCAGCGAGGGGGCCACGGGACTGATGTCAGCGTGCTCCGCGGGCCACATCGCAGCCGGGGGTGGGGTGGGGCAGGTGTGTGAATGGGCGGGCCGCTGTCCCCCACAGGGCGAGGCAGAGCTCAGTGCACAAGCAGCAGCATCTGGGAGAGGGGCCCTGCAATCCGCGGGGACCTGTGATGAGTTCCACGGTGCCGGCCACCCTCAGGGGCCCACCCTGGCGTGTCCCCCAGCGGGTGGAGGTCACGGCACCACTCCTGGCCAAGGAAGAGCAGAAGGCGGGTCTGTCACCTGCAGGGTGAGCCGGTTAAACACCCTTAGAACGCAACCACAGGTTAAGCGGACAGAGACCCCGAATGGACATTTCCCCAGAGGACACACGGCAGCAGACACGTGAAAGGATGCTCCCCGTCGCCGGTCACCAGCAGAGGCCAATGGAACGAGTTAGCACCTCCCACCCACTGGGAGGGCCAGAGCCAGAGCCAGACGACGGGCCAGTGCAGACGTGGGAGGACGGACCCCCTCACTCGGTTGCCAGGGCGCGTTGGGCAGACCTCACCAGGCGGCAGGCAGCGCACAGCCTGGGCTTGTGCAGAAGGAAACCAAAGCCAGGGAGCTGGGCAGGGGCCAGGCCCTGAGCTGGATGGGAAGTCTCCTGTGGGGCTGGGCCCGGCCATGCAGGATGGTCTGAACCATCCAGAATGTTCTGGCCTGGAGACCGTGCCTGGTGGGGTCCAGCAGAGAGCTGGAATGCTTCCGGCCAGAGGTCTAGAGGGCGGTCCATCCACCGGGATTCGGGTGCCCAAGACTACGCAGCAGGGGTGTAGGCCCCTGACCTGGGCCGAGGGTCCTCAATACCGTCACCACCACCTCTCCCCCTCCACCGGCTGGCGATGCCCACGTGGGAGAGATGTGCCCCCCTCCCCCCGCCCCAGCCTCTTCCTGCTCCGCTGCCGTCTGCCTTCCCACAGGTCTGCCCTCTGCGGCGGGTCCAGGCAGGGGGGTGATTTGGGGGTGTCCACCTGGCCTGCAGCGAGCAGCCGAGGCTTCCTGCTGGCACCCAAGGGGCAGCCAGGTCCAGGAGCCCTGATGGGGAACAGCTGTCAGCGGCAGGCAGGCAGCCAGCGGAAACCACGTTCCCCAGGCAGTGAGCTCACAGGGACACGTTCCCGGCAGACTGAATAGGTCATGCGGGCTGGGCGCCTCCAGCTCCTCACCCAGCTCTCCCAGCGCCCCTGCCTCTGCCCCAGGCCCCCGGCTGTTCCGGAAGGACCTCCTTGCCACCATCTTCCCCAGTTTCTCATTCAGGGGCCTCTGACGTGTTCGGGCCTCTATTCCGGGGTGCTGGACGAGTCACCCTCCATGTCAATGGCACAAGTTGGACCTGCAAATAGTACTAACACAGGCTGAGCCCGACTCAGCTCGCCAGACGCCAGCTGCGGGGGCAGGCACTGCTCACACGTCCACTCACTCACCCACACAGCCGCCCATTTGACAAATGTGGAAACTGAGGCACGGGGAGGCGCAGTCAGCACCAAGGTCCCACAGCTGGCCACGGGCAGAGTCGGGATTTGGGCAGGCCCTGACCCTCCTTCTTTTTAGTCTTAATTTTTTTTTAATTTATGGATTTGAGAGAGAGCGCATGGGAGAGAAACATTAGTTTGGTTTTCACTTCGTTGTGCATTGATTGACTGATTTTTTTAAAAAAGAGCTGGCATTTATTTATTTTTGCACCTTCCTCTTCTTTTTTTAAAAATATATTTTTATTCTAGAGAAAGGAAGGGAGAGGGAGAGATAGAAACATTGATGAAAGAGAATCATTGATCGGCTGTTTCAAGCCTACAACCTGGGCATGTGCCCTGACTGGGAATCGAACTGTTCACGGGTTGACAACCACTGAGCAACACCGGCTGGGCAACTGATTGGTTCTTGTATGTCCCTGACAGGGGATGGAGCCCACAATCTTGGCGCGTTGGGGTGATGCTCTGATGGACTGCGCTCCCGGCCAGGGCACCCCCTTCTTCCCTCTCAGGTGCCAGGCACTGTTCCTCCACAGCAGTTTGAAGGTTGCGGCGTCCAATTTGAAAAGTTGGGGTTCTGCCCTAGCCGGTGTGGCTCAGTGGATAGAGCGTCAGCCTGAGGACTGAAGGGTCCCGGGTTCGATTCCAGACAAGGGCACATGCCTGGGTTGCAGATTCAATCCCCAGTAGGGGGCGTGCAGGAGGCAGCTGGTCAGTGATCCTCTCTCATTGATGTTTCTATCTCCCTTTCCCTTCCTCTCTGAAATCAATAAAAAAAATATTAAAAAAGAAGAAGAACAACAACAACAGTTCGGATTCTAACAGGAAGTGCCGGCACCCATGACCCTGGGAGCTGGCGGAGCCTTCACATCGGCCAGGACTTCCTGTTTGCTTCTCCCCATGTCCACTCTACATCTTGTCTGTCCGAGGTTTTACAGTTTTTGTCGGTGAAAAGACTGCCTGGTCCCTCCTGAGACTGACAGCCAGGCTGCAGCCGGGGAGCGGCCGGCTGGCCTCTCAGATGCCCGACAGCCCCTGTGTCCTGGGCCCCGCGGCCCGACCTCAGGCCGGGCCGAGGAAGCTGCTTCGAGGAGGCCTTCACTCACAGAAGCTGGTCCATACCTCAGAGTCAAGAAACACCACCATCAGGGCGATGGCAAAGTGGGGTTATCACACTTAAGATTTCCGTTCACCAGCAGACGCCTGAGAGAGAATGGAGAGGCAGCAGGGGTTATCTGCATCGTATGTCTGCCCCTCTCTGGGACCCACCCCACGGAGCTTGGTTCTTGGTCCTTGGACCGGCTCTAATTCCTCAGGGATGGCCTGGGGGCCAGGGGGTGCCCCCACCACGGCCCGGCGGGGTCACACGGGGGACACACAGAAACCAAGGTGTGCGCAGGCCTCCCCAGCACACGTTCCCAACGGGGTTGGGGTTGGGTGTGGAGGGTGCAGGGGCTCCGGCACAGCCAGCCCCCTTCCTCCTGGGCCCCTGCCCCAAGGTCCCCTTTCCAGGTGCTTCCTGGGCTCTGATAGGACAACAGAGGCTCAGGGGCGCTGGGGCCCTCCTCCTCCTGGCCCTTCCAGGCCCCGCGTCCTCATCCTGTGTCCACGCCCTCTGGAGGCTTCAGCGTCTCCCTCTGCAGAGTGTGGGATGGGATGGGCTCACCAGATGGCTCTCGCTCCTCCGTCCCCCACATGCCTCAGCGGAGAGATAATCCCCTCCCGCATGACCCACAGGCGGCCAGGCAGCTTTGCTGCTCTGAGTCAGCCCACGGCCTTGGCAGCCCTTACCCGTCGGCAGGGCTGACGCTGGTCCTGGGAAGGGACCCGGGACTGGGGAATTACGCTTTAGCTTTCTCAGTCTCCTCTTCCCGACGGACTTTCTTCCCACTCTTCCCACAATGCCGTGCTCTAATGCCCACGAGGGCACGGGCTGAGTCTCCACAGGAAAAGCATCTTTCAAAGGACACGTGGCAGCCAGAAGGCCGGCTTCAGTAAGAGTGAGCAGAGGGGCACGCGAAGAGGGGGGTCAGGCTCCCAGATAGAGCCGGAATCCACCAGCACCCCCACCGCCAGCGAAGCCCTGGCAGGGCTCTGTCGCCCCAGCCCAGCAGGGCCAGCACCCCGGGAGGACCAGGGGAAGGCCCGCCTTCCCCCCCGGGACCACGCTGAGCCTGGGTCTGCGCAGGTGCTGGCGGCCCACAGCCCTGTGGCGGGACGGCCTGGCTCCGGCCTTCTGTGCCTACTTCAGCCGGCTCAGTGGAAATGTGGGTCAGCATTCGCTCACCTGGCCCGAGGCCAGAGCCGGGGAAGGAGGCACACCCAGCTGGGGCTGCCTGGGGCCCAGCCCAACCCCAGCAGCGACCCTGACCCCACCTCCTGATGGTCGGCCAGAGGGAGGGCCCTGGCACACGAGGATCCCCCGAAATCCAAGGCGCCGCCTGGGTCTCTCACGCACCTTCCTGCTGTGACTCCATCCGATTGAGGTCGACTGGCTTGGCACCAAAGGCCAGCACCCCACTCTCCCTGGTCTACTTTGCCCACAAGCCTCACCCAGCTGGGCTGACCTGGAGGGCCCCTCACCCACAGCACCTGCGCCTGGTGCCTTCACCCCTCCAGGATGTCTGCACCCTCGGCTGCCTGGGCACCCCGAGGCCCCAGAGCTCCAGGGGCGCCACTCTCGAAGGGCCAGGTGCCCTGGCGTTGCCCCTGCTGCAGCCCCTGCTGCAGGTCGCGGAGAGCTGGGTGTGGAGCCGGCGCCCTTTGCCCCATGCCCACGGCCTCCTTCTAGGAACCCCCAAGGCTGTCCCACAGCAAAGGAAGGAGAGGGGGCCTCCTCAGGATTTAAAGCAGCGGTTGCCAATTTAAACCAGGTGGCCACCGCGGATTTAAAGGAAGGATCAGCTCTCCCACAACCACCCAAAAGTGAGGGAAGGGCGAGGGAGCCCCAGCACGTCTCATCTGGGGGTGAAGGGGAGATGTGTGAAGGGGGGGGCGGCGGGCAGGGCTGCAGAGCCCACCTCGGGGTCCTGGAGGCCTGTGCTGGGACTGAAGGGGTGGGAGGGTGGGGCGTCTTCCCTCTGGTGACCAGGCAACCCCGGTGTCTTCTGCGCAGGGCCAGGGGCTGGCCTGGGGCACAGCGGGCAGGGCTCCCTCAGGCAGATCACACAGCCTTGCCTCCCACAATTCCACTGCCAAGACACTGCTTATTTGTCCATCCCTCAGCAGCCTTCCCACTCGTGACCACCCCACACTGCATGGCAGCCATGTCTCCTGAGGACCAGAGTCCTGGAGGTTTGAGGGGTGCTGCTCAGGCCCGTGTTGGGGTCTGCCTGCCAATCCTCTGCCTGGAGTGAGGCTGGTGTGGGCAGGAGTCCTAAGGGAGGAAGGGATGTCTGTCCTTCTATCTCAGGGGTCAGGTCAGGGGCCGTGCCCATTGCCGGCATGTTTTTTTATTTTTTACTAGAGCCCCGGTGCATGAAATTCATGTACAGGTAGGGTCCCTAGGCCTGGCCAGCGATCAGGGCCGATCGGAGCCTTCCTTCCAGCTGCTGGCCGAGGCCTTCCTTCGTTCCACGCCGCCCCCTGGGAGTCAGCACATGTCACAGCAAGCGGTCGAACTCCCAAGGGGACACTGCATATTAGCCTTTTATATATATAGATTTTATTTTTATTGATTTCAGAGAGGAAGGAAGAGGGAGAGAGAAATAGAAACACCAATGATGAGAGAGAATCATGGATCGGCTGCTTCCTGTACGCCCCCCACTGGAGATCGAGCCCGCAACCCAGGCATGTGCCCCTGACCGGAATCGAACCCGGGACCCTTCAGTCCGCAGGCCGACGCTCTATCCACTGAGCCAAACCAGCTAGGGCTATTGCCGGCATGTTAATCGCTGTGTGAAGCCTGGTGATGAGTCCTCAAGGTCGGCCACCTGGGACTAGCTGGCTGGGGCAACACACCCCACCCCATGGCACAGGCCTTGTGGATGCAGATCTGATATGTGGGTGGGTGGGTGGCTCTGGCCACCAGGTGCAATGCACAAGGCCCAGCTCCCCGTCCTCTGCAGGGTGACACTGCCGGGCTTGGCAGTCAGAACATCTGAAGTCCTGGACACCTGTGGCCACAGCCATTGGCTGGCACCGTGGCTCTGGCTGTGACAAGTGGTGAGGGTTCTGGCTCAGCCAACGAGGGGCTGTGTGGGATGCAGCTGCCTGCGGGGAGCAGTGATGGGCGGCAGATGTGCCGGATCCAGCAGGGCCTGGCGGGCTGCCCTCCACCCCACCACTGAAGGCAGCACGTTTTCACCTGTGCTGTGTGATCTGAAACCGGGGGGACTGCCTCCTGTGTAGGAGGCTCACGAGCCCGAGGCTGCCCACCCTCCAGCGTGCCTATCACCCTTGGCCCCACACGCCCGCAGCCTTCTTAGCTCCAGACCGTGAAGCCGCACCTGGAAGGTACCCAGCCTGGTACCCAGCGAGGGCTCAGCTGGGGCTGCCCAGGGAAGCACAGTCTTCCACTGGGTGCACCCCCACAGGAGGCCACGCGCTCTGGGGGCAGGAGGCCAGGAGCTTTAGGCTCCTAACTCGCCAGCTGTGTGGCCTCAGGAGCTACTCGGCTTCTCTGGGCCTCGGCTCCTCCCCACCTGAGAGCGCGGGGTCTGAGCAAGTCTCTACGGCCTGTGTGCCTGTCACAGCTCTCATGTCTGTGTGACACCCTGAAAGTGGCCACGGGCTCACAGACAAGAACGTGCGTGGCTGCGTCCCAACACAGCGTTATTGACCTCATGCGTCCATGAGAGCCCGAGGGAGGTTCTGAAAGTGGCGAAACGGTGAGTGCTGGCAGAGGGCTGGTGGGTGCTGCTGCCATGATCACAGCGCCGTGGCCATGCCCTCCACAGGGGCCCCCGCTCTCTCCTCGCCTCACCTCACCAACCCATGGCCCTCCGGGACGCACGGTGCAGCAGGCCGGGGAAGGCTATGCGCCTGCCGACCAAAGGAGCATGTGATTCAAGGGAGAAAACACCACCACCACAGCCTGCAGCTCGCGTCTGCAGCCCTGGCCAGAGGACGGCGCGGTGACACCCGTGGGCCGCTGAGGGAGAAGGACTCTGCCCAGGCAGCCAGCCCAGAAGTCCTGTGAGCACGGGAGAGTTAGTCATCCCTGCACCCCGTGCAGGGGAACACCGGGAGACTAGCGAAGTGGCCATCAGTCAGACAGAGGCTATAGGGCCGATGCCAAGTTGGGGCGACACGGAGGAGCAGGATGGCGAGGAGCCGGTGCACACGCTCCACACCGGTCTGTGCACCGGTGAGCAAGTGACCGAGACGTACGCCAGGAAAGTCCACGTGCCAGACAACCAGACGCCGTGCACAGGCCGAGTGGAAGGGAAAGGGCCGGCACACAGCAGGCATGCTCACGGCGTCTCCTCACATCCAGCTCCTGGCAACGGAGACACCAGCAGGCGTGGTGCAGACACCGATCTTCACAGCCTCAGAGGGAAAACAGCACGTGCCACAAGGCCACGTGTTCTGCGCTTGTCTGAAGAAAGTACATTAATCAAAATGATCTTATTGTAATCCAGCAAGGTTTAAAATAAATAACAAAAACGTCACGCACATACCCTCAGTATTAACAGTCGGAAACTAAGAGACACACTCGTAGGTAGCCCTTAGATACGACGAGACATCAAATCTGAACACGCGAGCTGCCGGGAAAGCCACAGAAAGTAAACACGTCTCGGCAGAGCCAGGGGCTCAACTGACACGGAACTCGGCGGCTGGGGGAAGAGTCACGGAGGGACTGTGTGCCCATCTCAGGAAACCCGAGTGAGGACGATAAGGAAGGGAATAAGGAAGGTCAAACCAGAGGTTAAGAGAAAACCAATAGGTGAAAAGGAGAAATGATCGTGTTCTTGCTAAAACACACGAAGCAGACACCCCGTCCCATGGAAGGCGGACTGGGAACCGCGGTCTCTGTTGTGTGCTGGGGCCGGAGACCCGTGATCAGGAAGGAGAAAGGACCCACGGAGGGGAGGGGTGGGAGCGTGCTCAGTGCCATCACCTGCAAATCTGAGCAGCTGTTTGACAGTCTGGGGAAACAGGTAATTTTCCAGTGAATGTACTAAATTACCGCAACGACTTAAAATGGGGGAAAACCTGAACAGGGGAACAGGAACCTGGGAAGGTGATTGAAGGTGAAAGAATAAAGTAGTGGTCGGCAAACCGCGGCTCGTGAGCCACATGCGGCTCTTTGGCCCCTTGAGTGTGGCTCTTCCACAAAATACCACGTACCCTAATTAAGTTAATAACAATGTCCCTACCTATATAGTTTAAGTTTAAAAAATTTGGCTCTCAAAAGAAATTTCAATCGTACTGTTGATATTTGGCTCTGTTGACTAATGAGTTTGCCGACCACTGGAATAAAGGAAAGATCGGGGACAGATGCTCACGGCCCAGGAGGCTCTGACCTTAGCTTGGGAGAGAAGTCATTCTAGTGCTATTTTAACTTTCCCAAGACAAAAAAGACGAGAACTCTGCAATTCATCTCATGAAACCAGTATAATTTAATACACAAACCTGATGTGATACAAAGAAAACTACAGACAAATGTCACTTATAAATGAAGATGAGAAAAAAATCAAGAGATGAGCGAAGAGAACCCAGGAAGAAACTGCAGGCCTGTCCATCAGGACTCAGCAGGCCTGCACAGGCTCCGGGGCGGACTGACGTAATTTCATTAACAGTTAGCACAGAAAATTCAGAGAACCCGATCAGTAAGTACTGACGAGAAATGTGGTGAAATCCAGCAACCATTATTAGTAACACTAATTAAAACAGAAGCAATCAAAGACTTGGCACACAACAGAGGCCACGCTCATTCTACACAGGAACACAAAACCGGTCCAAGACCTGCAGGCGCCTGGTGGTGCTGGCCGTTGCCATGGTTACTCAGCGCTTTCTTGGAGGGTCTAGCAAACACCGTAGAATAAGAAAATCAAATAAGTGACATAAACATTAAGAAAAATAGATAAAACCATTTGTGCTGATGACGGGATTGCAAACCTAGAGACTTCCCTTTACCCTAGTTTAAGAACTAGGAGTCAGTAAGAAGAGCGACACCGGTGACTGCTCCTCTAGCCACGAGCACCAGAGGTCAGAGCCAAGACGCAGTCCACAGCAGTGACTGCAGTGGAGGCGAGGGTGCTGACAGCGGGTGAGAACGCCCAAGGTGCTCCCGCTCCTGCACCGCGGGGCCCGCTGCTCCCACAGCCCAGGGACAGCGCCCTCCGCCGCCCCGCCCCCTCCAGGGGTGCGGACACAGCCCTCCAGCCCGCAGGAGTGAAGAGCTGGAGGAAGGGGCCACGCCCAGGCTGTGTTCTCTTGGGGAAAAGCTTTCATGCTGGGGGAGCCCTGAACCAAGTAAATACAGGCAGCCGTGCCAGCGGGGTCTTCCCAGAAACCACCAGACAGGTCGGAGTGGCACCTTCCGGGAATGCCTCTGGGAACGAGCTCCAGCCCAGCCCTTCCCATCCGGGACAGACAGGCTATTATTGGTTTTCACCACGAATGCTGCACAGAGCGCGACAGTAGGGGTGAGCCTGGGTAAATGCAGCCACCTCATTGCTGCCGAGGAAGAGGAGACACTGGGACCCTGTACACTGTGGGTGGGAATGCAAAAATGGCACAATCACGGAGGTTCCTCAAAGAAGGAAAAGTACAACCACCCTATGACCCAGCGATTCCACTCCTGGGGGCTCCCCCAAAGAACTGAGCGGGTCGGGGGAGGTCTTTGTGCGCCCGTGGTTACAAACATGGGAGCAACCCGCGTGTCGGTGGACGAGTGAATAGATAAGCCAACGTGGCCCATCCGTGCAATGGACTGTTGTCAGCCTCAGAGAGGAAGGACACGCCGGCACAGCTACAACACGGGTGCATCGGCCTTCAGGTCGCGAAGGGCAAATACCGTAATGACCCCACTCACACGAGTTCTCTGCAGTGTCCCGCTCACCAGGTAGAATGGTGGGTGCCATGGGCCGGGCAGAGGAGGGAAGTGAGTGTTGGAGAGGGACAGTCCAGGTTCACGAGGAGGGAAGTGAGCGTTGGACGGGACAGTCCAGGGTCACGAGGTGGAAAGTTCTGGGGATGATGGTGCTGACGGTGCCCAGCAGTGGCACTGATCTAAGACCACTGAGCCGGGCACTGAAGATGGTACAGACAGACAGACAAAACCACCTCGCAACGTGGCCTCCTGCCCTCAGCACGACTCAGCCAGTTTTCTTGGTAAAACCCAAACTTGCAGCCGGCCTTTGGCTGCCCTGCACAGGCAGCCGGCCCTGCGTCAGGCCAGGCCGCCGCCGGCTGTTTGGCTCTGACCTTGAAGATGCTGCTCAGGAACTTCGCCCTCGTTCACAACCACGAGCCCGGGGCACGACTGCCTTTGTCTCCTGTGGTTTTGCTTAAAGGCGCAGAACCCACGGAGGCCACTGGGCACTCATGCGACTGAAACAAAGCCTGTTCTGACCTTTCCTGCCTGTTTTCTCTGACGAAGGACAGGCATTTTCGGAAACCCCCTCGGCGCCATGCTTGCTGAAGTCCTGACTTCCAATGTGAATGAGGCCGTGGTAAGTGCAGCCGGCACAGACAGACCTGTGTTCCCGGGCGGCGGACACATCTGGTTCACGGCCAGGACGGCACACCACCCAGCTCTGGGCCCAGAGTGCGGCCCGGCCTCCTCGGAGACGTGGAGCTGGAGGCCATGGCCATGCTTGGCCAGAGCCCTGGGTTCCTCGACCCCCTGCTCGGTCAGAGGGGGCATGGTTACTGAGCGAGGCTGCAGGCAAGGCCCCCACCGGGATAGCCGTGGGGCTCCCTTGCTCGGCACCTCCCAGATCCTGAACTGCAGAGGGTGTGTAAGCCCGGGATCTGGGGTTCCCCACGGGTCTGGGGTGCTCTGAGCAACCTGAGCCAGAGTGGAGCTGAGCTGGAGGGAGGTGGGCAGGTTCCCAGGCAGGTGGGCGAGGAGCAGCTGGTGGCTTTGGCAGCGCAGCCAGTCTGTCCAGCCTTAACAACTCTGGACGTGGCTGACACCTGAGGCAAACCCTCTGCCTACACCAGTCCAGCTCCTGGCCATGACCAGGCACTCCTCCCAGGCCTGAGGGAGGCGCCTGGAAGACTCCCGGGAGTGCCCTGGCCCAGATGGGTACAGGGAAGGTGCGGAGAGGAGGGACCGGGCGGAGGCTGGGAAGCTCAGCCTGCAGGACGGAGCCGCCCTGGTGAAGCTGTGTGCGGTCTGTGGTGTCTGGCGGGAACGGCTCCGGGTGGATGTCTGCTGAGTGGGTGAGTGAGCAGACAAGTGTGTGCCTGTGTGACTGGCACTTAATCCCCCCAGGAAGCCAGACACAGGCCTGAGTCTGTGCTGAGAAGCCGGCCTGTCCCCACCCTCACCCCACCCACGTCGGGCTGTGTCATGCCCAGGGAGGGCCCTGAAAGAGCCTGGTCAGGCCAGACCTAGAGGCCCCTGGGCCAGAAGCCACATGACGGGGTGGCCAAGGTCATCGGGTCCAGCTGGAGGCAGAGCGCCCCGGGGCATCCTGGGTCTGGGCTCCACGGCAAGGCCACGCTGGCAACAGGAGGACGACACCGCTTACCCAGCGTCTCTGTATGCCAGGCCTGTCCTCAGCAACTCACAACTCGGGTCCTGGAAACCCACACCCTCTGAGGCCATCTGAGCAGCACAAACCACCTCCCCACGCGGGAAGGCCTGCGCAGCTGCCCAACGCCCACCATTAGCAGCGCCCTGGGGTTGGACACCTGTAAACACTGCAGACATCCTCTGAGGTGGGCCTGCAGTGTCCACTCTGTACTTACACTCATCTGAGCTACGGCAGACGCTGAGGTCGGGGGTTAGGGGACAGGGATGTCCCCCGTAGCTGTTAGAGCCACAGGGGAGGGGAGCAGGCAGGGAGCGTGGGGTGCAGACAGGAGTGTGGGGGTGCACAGTCCTGGCCTACAGCCACACCCTGGGCCTCATTCCTCTGAAACCACCTCGGGGGTGACTGAGCACAGTGACTTACAGGAAGGGGCCCAAGTCAGTGTCGACGTTAACCAAGCACTCACTGAAGAACAGAACCCCTAAAAAGTGTATTTCCCGTCCCCTCCAGTCCCTCCTCCTGAAGCCTTAGGGAGCAGGGCTTCCATCTATTGAGGTCACTCTGTGTCCCCACCACCAAGACCCAGAAAGTACTCAGCTCTTAGTCCTCGGCAGGAGACAAGATAGAGCGTCCTGGTTTGCAGAAGAGGAGCCTGAGGGTCAGAGTGGTTTGCAGCAGAGTCCAGGACTCACAAAGTAAGCCTAGTCCCTACAGCTGGGCTCCCCACCTGAGGCCCGGCCCAGACCAAGGGCCACAGGTCACATGCCCCCGGAACTCTCCTAGGCCCCTCTCTGAGCACAGCAAATAGTTGGGCCCTTCCCCGTCCCATGTGTCCTAAGAACCCCCTCAGGCATGATCTTGAAGAGGGGCATTCTACCACCAAAGGCAGCGCCTTCCTGGCCAACCTCCTCTCAGCCCCCCACCCTGGACAAGGCCGGGCCCTGTCTCCTGGCCTCTCGTCCAGCAGCACGTCCCAGGTGGGGACCGGAGAGGTGAGACCTCTTCTGATGGGTGTGGGTGGCTGGGGAAGGGCCCCCGATGACGCTGGGCTGCCTCTCGGCCATCCTGGGCCCACTGTCAAGTGGGGTGAGCCCGGAGGGCCCCGTGGCCGGTGAACAGGGGCGAGACTGGACTATGCCTGAGCGAACGGTGGGAGAGCAGACGAGCTATCCCAGGCATGTCCTGCCTCTGTCCTCAAACCCAGACGCTGCTTCTCCAGGAGAACCCGGCGCCGGAGCTGGGAGCTGCCATCTGCTGTTGCTCACGCTCCCTCGAGGGTGCGGGCTGACGGCAGGTCCACACAAACCCACCGAAGCCGTGCGAGCACTGCCCTTCTCCGGGGGGCCGCACAGACGGCGACCACGACTCACCTGTCTGGCAGGCGCGGGAGCCAGACAGGACAGATGGACGTGAAGGCGGAGCCAGGCCACTTGCTCACAAAGGTTTTCTTGAAAACTGTAGTGGCGGTCACAAACACTGCTCTTTCTGTGAGCATGTGGCTGGTTCCCTTGTTATTTTAAGTGAGTGACGTATCCTGAGTGACTGTCCATCACCCACGCACAGGAGCTCTTTGGTGTGAGGGTCCCGAGTCCACGTCTGAGCTGCGGGGCCTGCAGCCTCCACGCAGTGCTCACAGCCACGTCCCTGAGCCCGTGTTATTGCTTTGAAATGCAGGCGACATGGCTTGTTTTTGTCTGCATTCTGTTCTTGTTGATCCTTTCCCCTCCTTTTTTGAATACGTGAAACATCCTAAAACCACCATGCTTTCTGTTCGTGCCCCAGACCTCCCAGGCTCGTAGGAGCGAGACCATCCTGCCCTCTCCCCGTTCCCAGGCCTGTGGCTCGGTCCTAGAAACATTCTCCTGACAGTGAGCAGAGACAGACCGGAATCTGACAGCGATGTCCTGCGGGCCAAGCACCCCTGACCTCTGTCCCTCGAGGGAAGTGGGTCAGGGACGGGCGCCTCCTGCCCCGAGGGACCTGGCAGCCCTGAGGGTGGGAGGTTCTCCTCCCTGAGCACGCCCCCCCACCCGTGGTTCTGATTCCCTGGGGGCGCCCGCCCAGCTCTGGGCAGCTGGATGTGAAGGAGGCGGCTGTGTTCTAAGCAAGCGGGGCCCCAGGCCCCTCTCGCAGCCTGGCTCCGGCACTCCCACCACCAGCAGGCTGCGGCTGCGGCTGTAACACGCTGGCTTTGGCACCACCTCCAGGGAGACACTGGGAAGGCCTGTTGGGAAAGCAGAGAGCAGCAGGGAGAGGAGAGGGCGGGGAGGCCGGGAGGGAGGGAAAGACAAAGAAAGGGGTGCGGCAACTGGCAGGCACCCGACCAGAGCAAGAGTGACCTCAGCGCCGGAGCAGCCTCTCAGCCTCAGAGCCAGGCGGCCAGGGCAGCTGCAGGGCACGGAGTCCCTTTCTCCTCTGCGCTCCGCCGGCTGCAGTGGGGACCTGGGCCCGCTGGCCAGCCGGGTGCCATCCTCAGCATCAATTGGAGCTCTGGGCTCTTGCGGGGACCATCCCAGGCCACAGCCCAGCTGCCTGCCTTCCTGCTGCTCCTGCTGGGTGAGTACCGCGTGTGCGCCTCTGACCCCAACCCCTAAGTCACCGGCCTCCTGGCATTACCCACCCCCATACAGAAACCGGCAGCACCGCGGAGGGAGGCCCGAGTTGGCCATGCAGTTCTGGGCATAGTGAGTCCAAAAGCTGACCCTCCAGGTTCTGGGTTCCCTCGGACGGCAACACCAGAAGTGTGTAATTGGGGATGCCACGCCTGGGCACCAGGGCCCCAAACCTGTCGGGCACCCTAGGTTCCTAGACACACACCTGCAAATCCAGCTTCCACTTTCCAGAATGGGGGCAGGCCAAGCCCGAGCCGGAGGCGGAGCAGGGAGGGAACGGCTCAGGCTGTCAGCGAAGGCCCTGTCTGGGCTGGCACGCAGCAGGGTGTCTGGGGGCCAGCTGTGCAGCCTGTGGAGCTCACCCCTCTTCTAGGGGATGGAAACCCGGACCCCGGCCGCCGCCCAGGGCAGGGCCCTCTGGGCTCTCCTACTGGCCACACTGGGCACCACAGCCAGCCAGCCACTGCGGGGAGACTCCGTGTGTACGGCCCGGCCTCTGGCCAAGTACAGCATCACCTTCACGGGCAAGTGGAGCCAGACGGCCTTTCCCAAGCAGTACCCACTGTTCCGGCCGCCCGCGCAATGGTCTTCCCTGCTGGGTAAGCGCGGCCCTGCCCCTGCGCTTGGCATGGCCACGCGGGGGGACGGCACCTGGCAGCAGCACCACACCTCGCAGTCTGGGGGCACTCTCATCCAATTCACTTCAGTGCCAGCTCTGTTTGCTGGACACCGACTGCATGCTGGCCGGTGATGGCCTGGGCTCTGGGGGTGGGGGGCAGGATGGCCAGAGTCAGGGGAAGGCCATTGAGCTGGTCACCAGCAGTGTCTCTGGGCAGCACGAGGCCACAGGGTATCCCCATGTAACGGGGATGGGGAGGGGGGAGGGGTGCGCTCACGCGGGGCGGTTGCTCATGCAGCAATGGGCCACAGGGGCAGCGCACAGCTCCGACTACAGCATGTGGCGGGAGAACCAGTACGCCAGCAATGGGCTGCGGGACTTCGCGGAGCGGGGCGAGGCCTGGGCCCTGATGAAGGAGATCGAGGCGGCCGGAGAGAAGCTCCAGAGCGTGCACGAGGTGTTCTCAGCACCCGCCGTGCCCAGCGGCATGGGGCACACCTCCTCGGAGTTCGAGGTGCACGCTCGGCACTCACTGGTAAGTGCAGACGGTGGGCAGGAGGGGAGGGGCGTGGGCGTGGCGGCCACCCTGCTGAGCCCCTGGCCCCCCAGGTGTCCTTTGTGGTCCGGATTGTCCCCAGCCCCGACTGGTTTGTGGGCGTCGACAGTCTGGACCTGTGTGATGGGAACCGCTGGAGAGAGCAGGTCACCGTGGACCTTTACCCACACGACGCGGGGACAGACAGCGGCTTCACCTTCTCCTCCCCCAACTTCGCGACCATCCCGCAGGACACAGTGACCGAGGTGAGGGACGGGGAGGCGGTGACAGCACTGGCCACTCGGGGCAGCTCCTGTTTTCCAGCTTTGTCTCTTGTTTGGACAGCACCCCTGTCCGTAGGGTCACAGTGAGCAGGGGCGTGGTCCTGCCCAGGAGGGAGCTGGCTGCGCTGCAGGATGGGGGGTACGAGGTGGGGGCCCGGAGGAGGCCAGGCCTTCCTGGTCCCTTGCCCGGACCATGCACCAGGCGCCCCAATGGGCCGCGAAGGCCCAGTTGGGGTGTTTCCACACTGCCCTGCTGGCTCCCACCTGGGCCAAGCACACAGCAGGTGCAGGTGGGCTCCTGGGCCCCCAGCCGAGCTGACAGCCCTTCTCCCATCTCCCCAGATAACCTCCTCCTCTCCCAGCCACCCGGCAAACTCCTTCTACTACCCACGGCTGAAGGCCCTGCCCCCCATCGCCAGGGTGACCCTGGTGCGTCTCCGGCAGAGCCCCAGGGCCTTCGTGCCTCCCGCCATAGACCTGGCCGGCAGGGGCAACGAGATCGGGGACGGCCTCTCGGGTAAGCCCAGGTCCCACCCCCACTACCGCGTTCCCTGCCCTCGACAGCCGTGCTCCTGGGCCAAGTGCTCAGGCCCGCGGGAGCCGCCACGCCACCACTGGCGCCTGAGGGCAGAGAGCCACTCGGTGAGCGTGTCACACGGGGCTGAGCTCAGCTTTCATGGCAACAGCAGCGCCGACGCCCAGCCCTGCACCGGCTCTTACCTCTCACCCTGAGAGTAACCCTGAAGCAGTGTCCCAAGAGGGACTGTCTGACGTGGCAATACCACCACCTCCCCCCCCCCACTCTTCCGAGGCCAGCCGCCCACATGTGACCCCACAGGGGGTGACGGTCCAGGGGCCAGGTCACGTCGTCCACCCCCACGGTGCTCCCCTGCAGCAGCCCCAACTTGCCATGGAGGTCACCCCATTCTAAGCCAGGCTCTTGGGGGTGATTGCCCACCACCAGGCTGGGCCAGGACCCCAACAACATCAGGGGCAGGAAGGGAGTCAAACCAGGGAGAGGCCACTGATGCCCACACAGCCCAGGGCCCGAGCTTAGGGTTCGGCACAAGACCTCCGGGGTCCTGGTGGTTCACAGCAGGTGGTACAAGAAGATGGGGTTCTGGGGGTTCCGAGCGTTGGGTGGTTCAGAGCATTCTGTGAGGATGACTAGAATTCTGGGAGACTTGGTAGTTGGTTGATTCAAGCTCTAAACTTACTAACATTGGTAAGTGCAGCCGGAAGGAGGTGGGAGGTGGCCCTGCCCACGGGGGCGGGATACCGGTGTCAGGCGCTGGTGAGTGTGGGGCCATGCTCGCGTGGTCAGCTCTGAGCGGGTCAGTGACTGGATTCACAGCAGGGGTCCTCTCCCCCAGGAATGTGGGCATGGCTGAGTCCCGGGCTCTCGTCCCCACGCTGCCTGTGGAGAGGAGCAAGCACGCGGCTCGCAGCGCAGGAGCATTAAGCCAAGTCGTTTCCGTGGTTCCTTAGGAGGGTGGGTGGCACTTTCTTGTCGCGGACTGAACCACGCTGCGAAGGCGCTTCCTCTCCACTCTGCAGTCTGGAGCAGGTCTCACGGGTGACCACACCGGGTGCCCTTCTGCCACAGCTCCTCCTCCCTGCGGCTCACAGCCCCCTTCTGTGCTTGGTCCAGTTCCAGAAACGCCGCTGGACTGCGAGGTCTCCCTCTGGTCATCCTGGGGGCTGTGCGAAGGTCTGTGCGGGAAGCTGGGAGCCAAGACCAGGACTCGCTATGTCCGCGTGCAGCCTGCCAACCATGGGGCGCCCTGCCCCGAGCTTGAAGAGGAGGCCGAGTGCGTCCCTGACAACTGTGTGTGAGCCACGGGCCCAGTTGCTTGGGTTGGGGCCACTCAGCGAGCAGGCCGAGCGCAGCTTCATCACCTCTGAGCCGCACTGCTGACCGACGCTCTGCACAGCGTGCCCGCGGGCCCGAGGGGCATCAGAAGCAGGCGTCTCCTTTCTGCAAGTTCTCCCTTGTGGCCCCACATCCTAAGGTCCGCTCGTGTGGACGCACACGTCTGCTCTAACCCATGTCCGGTGTGTGTGCCACCGTGCAGCCATGGTCCTCCGTGCAGAGGACGTGTGCACAATGCCTGGCTGGGTGCCCTGCAGGACAGCCACCCGCCCCAGGCCCAGGAGCCGAGCCGCATGTGCTGGCTGTGAAATACCTCGGTCCTGGAGCCCAGGCGGCCGCGGGCACAGGAGCCCTCACCACGCCTGCTCCTCAGAGCAAGGCTGCCTGGGCACTGGCTGCTCCTGGCATCCAAGCAGTGACGCCTCAGGAGGTAAAAAAGGGGGTCAGGCTGGGGTACCTCACCTGGTATTGTCACATGACTGATTTTGCACTTGAATAAAGACTATCTGTTTCCTGACATTGGTGGCCATCACCTGGCGGGCACTGGATAAGGGCAGACAAGGGCCGCCCACCTGCCCCCGGAGCAGGGTCTCCCCCAGACTTCCTTGAAGAGCACACAGCAAACGTCAGAACATGTAAACATGGTGCCAGGCTCCCTGCACATCTGCAGTCCTCCCCAGGCCATTGAGCACCAGGGCCCCACCTCAGAGATGGCCCAGAGGGCTCACTGCTTGCCTGCCCTGGCCCTTGTCTGAGGTTGGGGGTTCGAAAGCTTGTGCCACCAGCATGGATCCCTCAGGGACTCCCCAGGGAGCAGAGTGGAGGCTGGGCTGGGCCCTCAGGACGGTGGGAGATGGAGACACTTTCAGGCCATTATTCCTCCTGCTTGGGTTCCCGCAGGTCCCTCTCTCTCACCCACCCTGCAGCCAGGGGCCTGGAGAGCGCCCCCCCTTCCCAGGCAGGCTGCCCCCATGCCTTCCAGGACCCAGGGGCCATATTGCTGGCCCTCTCAGGAACGGGGCTCAGCTCCCCCTTGACACAGCAAGTTCCTGGCCGGGAGATGCCCCTTCCCCTCCCTGACAGGCCTTCCTGCAAACTTGACCTCAGGGCCCTTCCATCCTCTGCGAACACTCCCCTCCTTGGCCCCATTCCTCTCTCCAGATTCAGATCCCCAAAGGTCACCTTGACCCTTGGCCTTGGGGAGGAAGGAGGAAAAGCAGCTGCCTGTGACCATTTTGCTAAAGGCGGGGGTGTGGGGTGTGAAGGCACAGCGAGTGCCTTAAACACGCGCTCAGGCCTGGAAGTGCTGCTAAACAGACTGGCAGCGTCCCTGAGAGGAGGCACTTTTCTGCAGAATGTTCTGGGCATGTAATCTTGGGGCTCCCCTCAGAGATGCTTCCTGACAGCGCTCCCCAGGGAGGGGTACCGGCCAAGCTCCTCAGGGAGCCCCGTGTGCCTAGCCCTGCACTCCAGCGAGGCCCCATGTTGGGTCTGTCTGCTCACGGACACCCTCGCCCCTAGGAGCTGGCCGTGCAGGCTCCCAGCGAATGGCTTTGGGGTGAAGGGCACTCACGTGGTGACAGCACTGCTTGGGCACGTGGCAGACACAGCAAATTCTTGCTGAATGAGCAGGGACTCCACTCTCCTCATCTGTTTTGCCCGAGTCCTGACACTGAGCACATAAGATACCAGACAAAATGAGACACCCTTTAAGAAAAGATAATGCCCTGATGAAGCGGTAGAAGGCACGGAATTCCTCCACGGCCAAACAGCAAGCAGCCACTGGGTAAGTGCACGTGCAGGAGCCAGACTCCACCCTGGATGCCCTGCTGGCCTGGGATGTCCGAGGCTCTTATCTCACAGCGTGCCCCCCCTACCCCCCAGTGTAGAGCGAACAAACAGCTGGCCCTACAAGGGCACGGCCTCTCTTGCACTTGGCTCTGCGGAGAAGAAAAAAATTGTCCCTGAAAATTCCTGAATGTCAGCCCCTGCTCACACAGGCAGGAGATCGAAACACCCATTAAAAGTTTTGCTTGAAAGTTCCTGGGCTGGTGACGCCCTGAGGCTCCTGGAAGACATGAGCACAAGTCCTCCCTGGAGACCCTACTGTGGATTCGGGACTCACAGAATTCCCGCTATAAGATGAACTCACAATCTAAATGCACCGACACACAAGGGAGTCAGCAGGGCCCCCCTAAATTAGAGGAAACAGCAAACTACAAAGTCAGACCCACCATGCCCAGGTGCAGGATCGTCATGGGGAGAACGTGATTGAGCACATGACTGTGTTATGCAGCCGGAGTGCAAACTTGAGAGCGTTCCATAGAACCAAGCATGGAGTCTGACCTGAACACATGCTGCACATGCCAGTCCCATGACAGACCAGCAGGCAGGTCTCCCAGGACCATGTACTCTATATAGGGCGTGTACAGTCCCAAAAGAACACCGCAGGTGGGGGGCAGATATAGCGGTACAGACCCCTGTCGACACCATGTTGCCTCCCCTTCTTCCGGGGCAGGGGGAGAAGTGACAAGTGTCATTTGGGGCCAGAACTTTTACTGCTCATGTCAGATGCTCCAGACCCCAAAGTGTATGACAACATGGAGGCGCCTTCGCAGATGCCACCTGGAGCTCACACACTGAGGACCCCCACCCTGGAAAGTGCCTCGAACCTGCAGCCAACTTAGATATAACCTTTGTCGTGTTAAGACGCGGAGATTTGGGAGACAGATGATGGAAGTAAACAGTAAAGGAATCTTGCGTTACACAGTGCTCAGCTCTGGAGAAGAACGGATTGAATACTTGCTGGTGGTGACGATGGTGCTGGTGCTGGTGCTGGTCCTGGTGGATAGTAGTGATGATGGTGGTGGTGGTGATGATGATGGTGGTGATGATGATGGTGGTGATGACAGTGACAGTGATGACACTGGTAATGCTGGTTATGGTGATGATGATGGTGATAATGGTGATGGTGATGATGGTGGTGATAATGGTCATGGTGATGATGGTGACAGTGGTGATGATGGTGGTGATAATGGTGGTGGTGATGATGATGGTGGTGATGACAGTGACAGTGATGATGATAGTGGCAATGCTGGTTATGGTGATGATGGTGGTGACGGTGGTGATGACGGTGGTGATGATGGTGGTGATGATGACGGTGACAATGTGATGATGGTGGTGATGATGATGGTGACAGTGGTGGTGATGATGGTGATGATGACGGTGACAATGTGATGATGGTGGTGATGATGGTGGTGAAGATGATGGTGGTGGTGTCAACCCTAGTCACAACATTCAGTACAGGAAGGTTTTGGCCGCCTGGGTCGGCCCAGGGAGAGTGAGGGAATGAGTGAGGACAGGTGTACTCCGAGGCTCCTGTGGGTTTGGCGTGCTACCATGTGCTGGGTGGCTGAAGGGCACTGGGCCAAATGCGCTGTCCCAGCATCTACTGCGATACCTGCAGGTCTCTCGCACAGGCTGGGAATGTGTACCCTGGGCTTCGAGGGGCTGCCGGCTGGGCCCAGCAGGGGCGGGACCCAGAGCTGGCACGTTGAGGAGGAGGCAGAAGTGATCGTCAGTGCCAAATACAGGAGGAGGGGAAGGTCATGGCGATGGTCCACCGTGCTCACCAACACCAAGCACGTGACCAGGGCAGGGCGGAGCAGCTGGTGGCATTGGGGGGTTAGAAGGTAGGGATAGGACGTTGAGAAGTGATGGGAGGGGTGTCCTGGCAGAGATGGTGGACTGAACACTCACATCTAACCCACTTCTGTCCACACTCCACTAAGACTACAGAAAAGGATGTTTAGATGGAATAACCCAGAGGCTGCCTTGGGCACTGGGTCTGCCCAGGCGCTCTGAAGGGACCTCCCCCTCCACACACACACACACACACACAGCCGGACCCTAACCCAGGGTGGAAACACCATCTGAGACACTGACATTCCATAAGAGTTCGGGGAGAGCTCTCACTTCCTCCCACTTTCACAAATAAGCAAACAAAAGCATTGAACTGGGCCTGGAGCAGAGGCGCTGGGGTCAGGCCAACTATGTGAGCAGCTGGAAGGGCAGGGCTCCTGGGGGCTGCTGCTGAGCGTGGGCCAGAGCAGAGTCCAGAAGACAGCCTGGCGCTCTCCTGCTCAACGGGCCCTCCCAGACAGCGGTGTCCCTCGATACCAGGGAAGAGCAGATGCATTCTCTCTGCAGGAAGCTTTCCCAACTCCCAGTGGGGTCTCAGGCCTCCCACCAATCAAAATCAAGCCTTGAGTGCCACCCAAAAGCCACCAGTTAAACCAAAAAGCAAGTCACTATAATTGAAAGTAAAGAGAAAACCCCCCAATAGATCCTGAGAGCCAAGCTAATGAAATGATCAGAACTAGAACACAGAAAAGCTACAACAAAAATGACCAATCAACAAGGGATGATCATAAAGGAACAGCTACCTTCGGAAAGAAAAGGCCATGTGGGCCGCCAGGCCTCGGTCAGTCGGTTAAAGAGCCGACCCAAGCACAGCTGGAGGAGGAGCTAGGGACCTGGAAGGCATTACTGGGACATCCCCCAGAATGCAGCACAGAGGAGGCAGAGGCAGGAAACTTCCAGAAGATACGGAAGATAAAATGAGAAGCCTTACTCCCGACACTGAGGATATGCCAGGGGTAGCGGAGAAAGCTAAAATAGCAGCAGCATGGATGGATCTGGAGAGCATCATGCTCAGTGAAATAAGCCAGTCAGCGAAAGATATACCACATGATCTCACTCATTTATGGAAAATAAAGAACATCACAAACGGTTGAACAAAAATAGAGGCAAAGAAGTATCGAACAGACTGTCAAACTACAGTGGGAAGGTAGGGGAGGGTTGTGGGGGTAAGAGATCAACCGAAGGACTTGTATGCATGCATATAAGCACAACCAATGGACGCAAGACACTGGGCATGGAGGGACGAGGGCAAGTGCCGGGGGGTAGGGGAGGCCGGGGGGAGGTCAGTGGGGGAAAAGAAGAGACATATGTACTACTATTTGTAATACCTTAAACAATAAAAAATTTTTTAAAAAGGTATCTTTAGCCGAAACCGGTTTGGCTCAGTGGATAGAGCGTCGGCCTGCGGACTCAAGGGTCCCTGGTTCGATTCCGGTCAAGGGCATGTACCTTGGTTGCGGGCACATCCCCAGTAGGGGGTGTGCAAGAGGCAGCTGATCGATGTTTCTCTCTCATCGATGTTTCTAACTCTCTATCCCTCTCTCTTCCTCTCTGTAAAAAATCAAAAAAAGGTATCTTTAGAACAAGAACGCGTAATAGAGCCCAAACAGGACAGAGAAAAGCCACCACGCCCGTGCACATGAAACTGCCCTCCACCAACACAGGAGACGGCCTTCAACGGCCCAGAGCGGGGGCACATCACCACGAAGGCGCGTCTGCTGGAGCGACCGCGTTTTCCAACAGCAGCCACGGGGTCAGAGGCAGCCAACACCGCCGTCCGCATGCTGAGAGGAACTGTCAGCCCGGAGCAGTGACGGCATGAAGCTTTCAGGATGAAGCTACACACTCTCAGATGAAGGAAAACTGAGCGTCACACCAGGCAGCTGCCGGGGAAGGAGCTCCTTGAGGAGCTTCGGCACAAAAGCACCCTCTCTGCCCTGGAAACGCTCAGCGCAGACGGCCCTGGGGACAAACACCCTCTACCCGGTGTCTTATCTGTATCAGAGGAGCCCAAGACCAGGGGCAGCCGGGGGAGAGGAGCACGGGTCCACCTGGACCACCACCAGAATCTGTCTGATGCAACTGCCCTGGAGCGCTGGAATCTGAGGACGGCCAGCAACGCCCAGGGAAGACTTGGACGGTACATTGTGGTTAATTTTGCCCAACGTCAGCTCTTAGCACAGTAGCAGCTACCCGTCCCGACTCCAGCCAGGGTCAGGCGGCTGTGTACCTGCTCCTGGAGCAGCCGACGTGCAGCCTGCAGGGACCAGGTGGGCAAACAGGGCCTTGTCGCCCAGGGATCTGTGAGCGGACTGGTGACTGGTGCTTCTGATCACAGCGATGCGAGGGCGGGGGGGGGGGGGGGGGCCTTGTTACAAGCCCTGCCCTCTCCAGTGGAAGGGGCTTGCAGGAGACTTAAAGAGCTGGCCTCCTTTTCTGTCGCCTCCCCCTTAATTTTTCACTTTTCCCCTTTCAGAGCCAAACACGGAGAAGGTATTTAAAACAACTGCGCACACAGGGAAAACGAGAGAGTGACTGGGCATGCCGGGGGACGTCTCAGGAGAGACCTGAGGAGACCTTAGGGCCATTCCTCCGGTGGCCTTGACAGAGCCAGCCCACAACACGTGACAACAGTAACAGAACAGCACCCTGGGAAGGGGGAGGATGTGATTTCCAGAGTTACCACGATATTCAATCCAAATAGCCCGTGCCCAACAATTTATCACGGGCTACAGAGAAATAGGAAAGTATGGCCCATTCAAAGGAAAAGAATAAGTCAACAAAGTTGCCCACGAAAAAGCTCTAATGGCAGATCTAGTAAACAAAGACCTTTTTGTAAAGATGCTCAAAAAGACAGCACAACCAACATCCAGTTTGGTTCCACGACGCAGTTATGCGAAACGTCACCACTGGGTAGGGCTGGGCACATGGGACCTCTCTGTACTCTTTCTGCCACTTTTTGAGGGTCTATAAGTATATAAGGACAAAACAAATTTTCAATTTAAGTTAAAAGAAAAAAATAATTTAAAAAATTAAAGCTCAGGAAATACATTGGATGCCAGAACGGAAAGGACCTAATGGATCGCACGGGTGATTTTAACACTTTTCTTTAAAATAAGGAAACAGACTCGGAGAGTCTTGTCCAGGGCAAGGCCTCTGAGGGCAGCACATCTCGCCTCAGCAGCCGGCTGTTCCTCTGGCACATTCCACCCGTCTCCCTCCTCTGGACCCCTCCTCTCAGCTCTGCACCCCAGGACAGTCTTCACCTCCTGCCAAGCAGCGGCGACCACCAGAAATGGCCACGCGGGCTGGGTCACCGGGCAGCTGCTGGGCGTGGCGCTTTGGTTTCCCCAGGCCCACGTTGTCCTTCATTCGTTAGAACTCTGAACCCCATCAAACAACAGGTCGGCAGGCAGGCTGATGTCATCAGGCTGGGAAAGGCCGGCACAGACGTCTTGTTCCCTGGGCCTTGCTGCAATCACCTGCCCAAGGGTAGCCAGCACATGTCACTTCTCACGGAAATCAATGAACACACGTGTCGGAGGAGACACACACTCCCTAAGCAGCAGCACTCGCCATTGATCCGTTTCAAAGCAAGCACCACCGGGAGTGGCTGAAGCAGCCGAAATGCGAGCGCTGGCATTTCTTTTAAGTTTCTGTTTTCCACTTTCCACTGCTTTTTATTTCCACGCCGGGGAGCGAGAGGAGAAGTGCATCATAGAAGACATTCCCAGCGACACGCTGATCACAGGTAGGTGGTGTGCTCTGAACGCTGAGCTGGGGCGCCGGGCTGTGGTCGCGCGCCCGCCCCTGATGTATGCGTTGTGGGCAGTGAGCGTCATGCTGTGTGGTTTCCTCTCGAGACAGTCTATCAAGTCACGCAAAGCCAACGTGAAAGCGTTTGAGAGTGACTTGCATAATTCGTAAACAGGAAGCCCAGAGGCAGCACCACAGAATGCAAGCTTGGTTTGTTTTCCTGTTGTCATGTTTCCTTCAGTCAGAGACTCCGATGCTATCCATTCTGCTAAGTATGGCTGAATTCTCCGAAGACACGCGAGGGCTCTAGACGGCTCCAGCAAAACGGACAAAACAGCAGATGCTAACATGTCCTCTGAACGCCCATGTCCCACAGGGTGGGGCGGTGAGGGGCTGACGCTGCTGCCCGGGCCAGCTGCCCACGAAGCCTGCCACCACCTCGGGACGTCTGCTCGCTCCCATCCCCACCCAGTACGCCCCGCACGGCGAAGCTTCCCTGGCCTGCTGAGAGAGAAGCACGTGGCAGGGGCTCAGGGTTGCAGAGAAAATCCAGTGTGTTCCACATTCAACATCAAATGCCCCGATTTTCATGCAAAAAAGGAAAAAAGGAGCAGGTGCGAACCCGGTCGTTCCCTGTCGGGCTGGTCATGCGTGCGTACGTGCAGCTCACTCCAGCGCATGGCGTCAGATCCTCCTGCGTTCTTGGCCTCCACACTGGGGAGTTCTATTGCAAAGACCAATATCCATCCTGAAAAAGCCCCACCACGCACCGCGCCAGGGCAGAGGAAGAGACCGCGGTGTGGGACGGACCTTGGGGAGGGGTCGCCTGCAAAGCAGACACACAGAAGCCCTGTGGCAGAGCCTCGCGGCGGTCGCGGCACGGTGGACATGGGCTGGGTTGGCACTGCGGAGCACCGCCAGGTTCAGGTCCCAGCTCTGCCGCCCAATAGCTGTGTGCCCTTGGGCAAGTGATTTGACCCCTCTGCTTCATTGGTAAACGGCATAAATAACAGTGACAACCGTTTATTTTGGTTGTGATGATGCTCGCAGGACTCAACCACACACTTCCCTGACCCCAACTCTTCACCTCAGGGACGCCCCAGCTCCCGGTGGTCGGTGATCACTTTCCCAGGAACCTGTGCGCCTGTCAGCCCGCGTGTGAAGGGGAGGCGGAGCAGTAGGAGAAACAGGAGTAGCCTACCTCCCCTTCGCCCGCTGCCTGAGGCCCATAAGCTGGGTGGACTTGGCCCAGGGCACACTCGCTAGCAGGGAGCCCAAGCATCACCTGACCCACAGGAGGGTCTGAGGCAGGAGGCCAACGAGGCCAGCGGTGTTCTGCGCTGCCAGGAGCAGATCCCGGTCTGGCCAGCCCCTCCGCCCCAATCAGGGCCTCTCTTAGTCCTTGTCCCCCATGGACATTGGGTCCACCCTCTCCCGGTCCTCCCTGCCTCCAGCTGCCCCTTCTGCCCTGCCTGCTCCAGCCTCCGTCTCTGCTCTCCCCGCTGTCCCCTCTGGAGCCAGCACCCCGTGCAATTATTTACTCAGCTTCCAAAGTCTGCTGTAACCACAGGGACAACTTGGAAAGGTGTCGGGTCACCTGCTCACATTTTTCTTTCACAGAGAATGTGGCCCTAAAGTCCCAGAGGTGTAATATGCTAACAGAGAACGAAGCAGGGGTCAACAGGACAAACGGAAAACAAACAGAAGAACGCAGGCTGAAGCCCAGCTCCAGGTGACACTGCGCGACGTGACAACGGACAGCGCTCCCAGGAAAAGACAGATCCTCTGGTTTAAAAACAAAGTGATACACTGTTTCCAAATGAAACACTTCTCACACAGGAAGGAAGGAAAGGAAAAGCGAGGAAAGGCATGCAAATGTGAACGAAGGAAAGCGGGTGTAAAGGGCACGTGCAGAAAACCCGTCTCCGAGAGGTAAGGGACGCTGGGCCGAGCGATAGAAAGATGCCTGGACGTGCTTCCGGCGTGACTCGTGGGCCCCCCTTTTAAAGGCATCTGAGCACATACTCGTGTGATCACGTTCCTGTAGCTACAACCAGGCCTCTCCTCAGCAGCCCATTATGTACACGCGCCAAGTGACATAGAGCATACCTCACGATACAGTTCTTACACATCTCTTTAAACCCCTTTCGTGAAAAAGCTTTGCTTCCTGTTTGCTGTACGCTGTGTCCACGGTGTGTGGCAAGCCCGTGTGTCTTCAGCGAGAACCTGGCCGCGTTCACCGGCTCGCCGTGTGGACCCGCTCCTGATGCTGCGGGCCAGGAGCTCGCCGCCTGTGCTGCCAGCGCCAGGAAGGGGCTCCACGCTCCCCCACAGCTCACTGACCCGTCACAAAACCTTCGCCGCCGGTGAAGTCCCCGGCTCCCACCTGGCGCACGCTCGGTCATGAACACACTTGGTTCAGGAAAGCTGACCCAGAATACACTTAGGTTTAATTTTTAGATCGCCGCTAAAGGGACAAACAGACGACATATTCCTGGGAACCCGTGGGGCCCTGAGACCGGGAAGAGCACAGCCAGCTGCTCGCTTCTCTCCTCACGGCTCTGAGGCCAATCTGCCCACCGAGAGGCACCCGTCGGGAGGCCGGAGAGCCCTCGGAGCCAGGCACCAAACCTCCCTGAGTGGATTTTGCTCCCTGGGACTGAAAATAGCCGGCCGGGAACGTGAGCTCGGCCCGCCGCCCCCATGGCGGCAGCTCGGGGCCCACAGGGGAACAGAGACCCGATCTGGGAGTCGAGGTGAGGCGTGCTTTGCAGCTGCCTTTGCTGCCCAATAGCCGGTGACTCTGAGCTGTTTCCTTATCTGTAAACGGAAGCTGCACCTGCCCGGGAGGACACCTGGCAGGAAGTGAGCAGCTGCAGGTGTTTGTCAACGTCGGTCCCCACCCCCTTGGACTCTGCCCCAACCCCGTCACCTGGCCTCCCAGTGTGTGCCCCAAGCTACTGGAGAAGCAGGTGTGGCTGCCACTCCGGCTCATGTCCCTCCCCCAAAGGAAGAAAATGTGCTGAGAAGCAGAGAAGATGTGGGCATTCCCCTCCTGGGAGCTGAGAGGGTGACAACAGAACCTGAGGGCCGCGCAGTCCAGGGCGCCGGGGTCAAACGCAGTTGCTTGGGAATGTGCTTAGAAGCTTCAAAGTCAAACGTATTCGCGTTTATAGAGCTTCTCTTAGCTCTCTTAGCAATGCTCTCCAAGAACACATTCCAGACGGTCTTGAATGAAAAGGGAGCGAGGAGGAGCAGGGAGGGACCTCTGGAGGGGCCTTGGTGTAGGTCCCGGCTGCCAGCTGGATGAGTTTTAAAACCACTTGCTGGTCCTCGCACACATTTTTTTTTTTTAAACAAGGCTGTTAGTCCCTTATAAAAGGCAGGCACTGAGAGCAATGGAGAGTGCCACGGAGCACAGTGATCATGAAAAAGAAAATAATTAGCTCGGCTGGTGTGGCCCAGGGGTTGAGCATCGACCTGTGAATCAGGAGGTCACAGTTCGATTCCCAGTTGGGGAACATGTCCAGGTTTGAGGCTCGGTCTCCAGTGTGGGGCATGCAGGAGGCAGCCAATCAATGATTCTCTCTCATCATTAATGTTTCTCTCTCTCTCTCCCTCTCCCTCCCTCTCTGAAATCAATAAAAGTATATTTTTAAAAAGTAAAAATAATTAGAATTCTGCACCAATGCGTCTGCTCCTGGTTGCTCCCTTTCAAAGGTCCCAGATAGGACTCTTGCACTCAGCCACATACCAGGGGTGCTGTGTGCTGCTTCTTTAGAGCAAATCTCATTAGGGAGCAGGAAAAATTAAATGACTGTTATCATTCATCACCCCACCCGTGTCTCACAGAAGCCCACGCCACACCCTGGGTGTCTGAGGTTGGGTGCTCTCTGGAGCGACCCTGAGACAAGGATTCAAGTACACGTGACGGATGAAGGCGCTCCCAGGAGCCAGGAGAGGTGAGATTTCAGGTGAAGCCGGGCTCAGGAACATAAGATGCCAATGCAGACACGACCCAGCACTCCTGCTCTGAGTAGGCGTCCACGGGAGCTGAAAGCAGGGGCTCCGGAATGGGCCCACCCAAGGTCACAGCAGCAGCATTCGCAACAGCCAAGAGGGGAAGCAGCCCAGTGGCCATCGGCAGATGCACGGATAACAGAACGCGGTGGCGTTCTTCAGCCATCAAAAGGAAGGCATTCCGGCACCTGCTACCACGCGATGAACCTTGAGGACACCACACAGGACCACTACTGTCTGATCTCACTACGTGAGTGAGGTCCCTGCAGACGCCAATTCAGAAAGCAAAAAGCACAAGCGAGCGCGCCAGGAGCGGGGAGGGGATGGGGCGTGCCTCCAACGGGGACGGTTTCTGTTGAGGGTAATGGGAAAGTCCTGGAAAGGATGGTGGTGGCTGCACATAATGTGAGGGCACTTAACGCACCGGAACTGCACACTTAAAACGGTTAGAATGTTCAGCTTTGTATATACGTTACCATGATTTTCTAAAACATTAAAAAATAGTCAGAAAAAAGAAAAGAATGAAAAAGAAAAAAAAAACAGTCGGATGAGATACCCACAGAGTTTGGCCCACCTCCAGGCTAAGGAGCTGGGCATTGTCCCCTCACCGTTCACTTCCGGCCGGGGCAGGGCCCAGGTCACCGCACAGCGTGTGGCGTGGGGCTCACAGTGTCCACCAGGGCCGGGCCAGCACGCGTCACGGCAGGTGCTCTCATCGTCCTCAGTGAAAACGTGACAAGTACCTGAGAATGAAGTGAGGGGACACACCAGCACGGAGGGCTGTCCCGTGTGGCTGGGACAGAAAATCGGGCGGAGACAGGCGGATGCCCCACGAGAGGAGACCAAGCACCCAGAAAGCAGATGGAAAGGGGCTCCGCTTCCTTCATCTTCAGGGCAACACAGAGCAAAGCCCGGGAGAGGCACATCCAGCGGATGCAAACGAGAGAGAGAGAGAGAGAGAGAGAGAGAGAGAGAGAGAGAGAGAGAACAGCAAGCGTGCGGGCAGCCCTCGCGGCCCGGCCCTGACTTCCACTGCACGGCCTCCACGGGAGTTCAGCACAGGCACACCCGTGACCCAGGCAAACCGCAAGTTCCCAGCGGAAACGCATGCACGTGCTCACACGCACGAGAAGCTTCGTGGCAGCACTCTCCGTAATGCCGGGAAACAAAGCAGTCACCCATGCAGAGTGGAGCGCTGGGCAGCACACGGGCCTCACAAACACGGGTCGATTCGGTGCCGACACACGCGTACACGTACTTATACAAGGGCCAGTCAGACAGAAATAGCCTGTCTTTAGAAGTCAGTGGTGGTTGCCTTGGGGCAGGGGGAGGGGTGAGTGGCAGGGCGTTTGGGATGCTGACCATGTTTTGACCAGGGTGAACTGGCGAGCTATCCACTCATTGCGCGTGTGTGACGTGTGACGTGCGTATTCACTCCCTCTCAGCCACACAGCACCTGCCTGCCCTCCCCGCTACGTGCTATCTCAGAAAGGGTCCCTGGGGAACCTGGAGCATTCTAGAAGGGACCACTCTGTGTTCATAGCTACTCAAGAGCAACTGCTTTCCTTGCCCAGGGCTTACCAGGGGTCAACCAGACCACTGGGCCTTTGACCCCACCCCTTCATTCTTTTACTCATGGGTCAAACTCCGGACCAGACGCCCAATTCCTGTCTGCAAAACTCTGCACTCAGCTCTGAGTCTTCCTTCCGCTCTGAACAGCCCACAGTTTAGGCTCTAGAAGAACCTTTAAGGATATAGAAAGACGGTCACAAAATAGGGTGGAAAAACCAAGTTACCGAGAGTAGGTGCAGTCTCATCTCCTCTTTTTAAAAAATATTTTTATTGATTTCAGAGAGGAAGGAAAAGGACAGATAGAAACACCAATGATGAGAGAGAACCATCAATCGGCTGCCTCCTGCACACCCCCTATTGGGGACCGAGCCAGCAACCCGGGCATGTGCCCTGACAGGAATCCAACCATGACCTCCTGGTGCATAGGTCGACGCTCAACCACTGATCCACACTGGCTGGGCAGTATCATCTTATTTTTTATAAAATATATAATTTGTATTTATAGGAAAAAGGTCTGGAAGGATCATACTGAGCACAGAAAACTCCTAGAGGGGATTTTTTGCTTCCTAAAATTCCTACAATGGATGCATTTTATTTTTCTGATACTAAATCAAGGGCCCATGGCTCCAGCCTCAAGGACTGGGGTCAGGGACAGCACATCAGGTCACAGGACAGGGATGAGAGGCTGAACAGTGCGTGCACTGCGCTCGGGGAGACCAGGAGAGGCACCTGTGTGCGTGGGGTAACTGGTCTGCACGCGCCCCGCTCTCAGCCCGTGTCCCCTGAAGGGACACCCCGTGGCAGTGAGGCTGGCCCGCAGGCTGCGTACCGAGGTGGGTGAACGCACTTTGTGGCGAGAGCGCAAGGCCCTCGATTCCGGGACCTTGTCATTCGCTCAGCCTTTTGCTGTCGGGTGGTCCCAGAGGAGTCGCTTAGGCCCTGGGGCCTGAGCCGCCTGCTCTGCGGCCGTGGGGACGGCTGTGCCAGCTTTACAGGGAGCTCACAGAAACACTGCCCATTGAAAGCCCACGGAACTGCCCGGAATCATGTATCAAGGCGTGCACAGAGCCTACAACGTGCCACGTTCTGTGTTAAGCAGCTGACAAATATTAAATCACTTTTTAAAAATGGTTATTTATTGGTTTCAGAGAGAGAGAGAAAGAGAGGGGGGGAGAGGGAGAGGAACATCCATTTGTTGTTCCACTTATCTGTGCATTCATCGGTTGGTTCTTGTACATGCCCTGACCAGGGATCGAACCCACAGCCTTGGCATCCTGGGGCGACACTCTAACCCACTCAGCTACCAGGCAGGGCTTAAATCTCTCTTCATACCCTAAGATACTTGCCTTCGTTATCTTGGTTTTACAAGATGGGGAGCCTGAGGCACGCAGTTCCGTGTTCTGCCCATGTGCTCGTGTCTAGCCAGAAGCCCCTGCCGCTGCCTCGCCATGCGGTAAGAAGCATGAGGAGGCAGCTGTCCCTGTGCTCTGTCCCCTGGGCCGCTCCACCCACACTAAGGAGGGCTCTCCCAGGCTGTGCCCAGCATGCTTCTCTCCTGCCATCTGGTGGTAACTGAGGGACATGACATCTCCCTCCAGCTCCCCTCCCACCCAGGGGCCCAGTGGGGGGCTTGGGGCTGGGTGATTATAGTGAGAGCCAACAGAAACCACCTCACTTGTTCTGATTACTCAGGCAGTGAGCCAAGTACACTGGCGTTTTAACAATGGGCCACTGACATGCATTCAGAACTCTCTTCTTTTTTTTTAAATATATTTTATTGATTTTTTACAGAGAGGAAGGGAGAGGGATAGAGAGTGAGAAACATCGATGAGAGAGAAACATCGATCAGCTCCCTCCTGCACACCCCTTACTGGGGATGTGCCTGCAATCAAGGTACATGCCCTTGACTGGAATCGAACCCGGGACCCTTCAGTCCGCAGGCCAACGCTCTATCCACTGAGCCAAACCAGTTTCGGCCATTCAGAACTCTTTATTGAACATGTACTGGGGGGCATTTCTACCCACCCCACAAATCCTTACCAAGCTTCTGCCCTGGAGCCAAACGCTGCCCTGGGCTTACAGCCAGGCCCCAGCAGCCCACGGAAGAGGACACAGCATGTGCCTGTGCCCCACAACCTCAGCGTGCAGACCCGGGATGGCGACAGAGGAGCTGGCACAATGACAGGACCCGGAGTGGGCCAGTGTGGGAGAGTGACAAGAGCCAAGTCCCAGGGGAGGGGAGGGCAGCCACTGGCAGCAGGGGCACCCCACCCAGGGCAGGCAGAGAGGGGGTTGCACAGGTGAGCACTTGGTGGTGGAAAGATACTGTCGCCGAGGGAGGCCAGGGAACCATCTCAGGTGCGTGGGCTGCGGGAAGGGCACAGCCTGGGACTAAAAGACACGCTGATCCTGGTTGGCTACCGCACAGGCTGCTCAGATGTGTGTGCAGGACGTCAGGAAACACGCGGCAGAGGCTCCCAGGTGGCCACGCGTGCGGGAAGCCTCCCACCGCATGGCTGTGTTCTCTTATTCAGTAAAGCCCGCGTTCACTCAGCCTCTTCAATCTGTGGGCTTCTTTCTTTCAACAGATTTGGGGTTTTCAGCCATCATTTCTTCCCATTTGCTTTATTATACTTTGCAGATGTTGCACTTTTTACAAACTGAAGGTAGGACTCTCCACCAGCAAAAAGACTGTAACTCGCTGGAGGCTCAGAGGATGCCGGCATTGTTAGCGCGGAAGTATTTTTAATTAGGCATGCATGTTTCTAGATGTGTGCCGTCACACACCTGGACCACAGTACGGTGCACACACTTCCCCGCGCACTAGGACACGAGAGGTCACATGGCTCGCTGCGTTGCCACGTGCACCTACGGGCGTGGTCTGGACTGACCTGCAGCGTCCCCGAGGCGTGGCTGCACTTCTCCCCCGGGACCTTGTTCCGCAGGTTCATGAGGCTCTTTCCCCCATTCATTTTCTTTTCATTGAATAGATTTCATTATTTCTATTGATCCAATTTCAAGATCACTGACTCTTTTTTCTGTTGTCTACAAACTTTTAGTGAGTCTATTCGGTAAGTTTTCAATGTCAAATGTTGTATTTTTCCTATTCTGTGTTCACTTTTTCTTGTTATACCTTCTACTCTTTTGCTGAGAATTCCTATTTTTCCATTTTTTAAAGGGTGTTCCAACTTCTAGTTGATGCACTTTTAAGACGGCTGTTTAGAATTGTCAGATAATTCCAACATCTATGTCATTCTGATGTTGGTGTCTGTTAACCATCTTTTCTCATTCAAGTTGAGACTTTCCTGGTTCTTGGTATGGAGAGTAATCCTGTAATGTAATGTATCCTGGACAGTTTGAGTATCATGTATGATTCTGAATTCCATCTAATTACTGTTTCAGTAGGCAGCCGACCCATTCAGATTCAGAACACACCCTGATGCTAGTTTAGTTTTCCGAGACTTTGCACAACTGTTGTGGTCTACCCTGCTGTGTGCTCCACGTCGGCCCACCTAAAACCTGGGCAGCATTCCACACCGAGGTGGGTTCTCCGAGCTTCTGCCACGCTGACCTGGTTGGCTACAGCACAGGCTGCTCAGAAGTGTGTGCAGGACGTCGGGCGCGGTCTTCAAGGTCCCTTTCTCCAGCTCCCTCCTCTCTGGGACCCTCCCTCAGCGCTCGGGGGTTGAAGCGGGATATGCTGCCTCTACTGTCCTCTAGTGCAGGGCGGGCATCTTGACAGGCCCCACCGACCTCAACATCGGCCGTGTCCAGGGGGAGGAGAGCAATTTCTTCCATCTGGAGCAGGGCAGGTAGACGTGGAGGGGCTGCATCCTGCAGGATCACCTGTTCCAGATCCCTTGACTGGAGAGACGTATTGGGAGTGGGTTTTCTCACTTCCTTCCCCCCCCCTCTAATTTGGTCTGCAGCTGCATATTGCTCTAGCTCCCAGGTGAGGACGTGTAAGTGTGGGGAAAACAAACTGAATGCACTGCAGAGTCGTGCTGAGTCATGAGGTCCTTAGCCAGTGAGCTTGTTTTTCCATCTTCCAGAGTTTCCTGACCGCTGCCCAGTGCTCAGTTGTAATTAGCAGGAGGAAGGGGGTGGAATAGACTTGCTCCCTCTTTTCCAGAAACATCTATGATACTTTTTAAAAGACCTTAAGGTGGACCATTCTAAAAACGACAGAGTATTCAGTTAGCAGACTTCTAAAGGGAAGAGGGCAGGTCTATGCAAAAGATCCCGAAGGTCCCAGTTACTCAGGGTGCAGGCTGCAGCCTCCGTCCCAGGAAATGCTCTCCCGGTGTCCCTCAGGGTCCCCCACTTCAGAGCTGCCCCCTGCAGCTGCGTGAGGGAAGGGCTCCCATCTCAGGTCCCTGTCAGGCCTGTCCGCTTGCCTCCCAGCAAGGCCGTGTGCACTGGAGACCTCTGGGCTTTCGAAGCAGGTGACTTTGGCGGTGATTCTGCCTCTGCCACTTATTCCTGGGCGGCTCTGGGCTGTGACTCCCTCTCTGAGACCAAGCTCCCAGCTTGAACAACAGGGATAGTAACACAGACTCCAGCATTCTGTGCAGCCTCCACACTAGCACCTGCTCCACACCACCTGGATTACGACAGCCTCCAGCTGCCACTCCTGATCCGTCCTCATCCTTTTCTCCACACAATAAAATTTCAAAATGAAAACCACAGCATTTCACTCCTCCAACCAATTGCTTCCCCAAATCCTTACCACGGACCTGTAGGCCCTCCCTGGTCTGGCCCGGGCTCTCCCGTCAACCCATCTCCCTGCTAAGCATTCTCTCCCTGCTAACCTCACTCCAGCCATCTGCTGTTCCTCAGACAGCGAGCATGCTCTTGCCCCAGGACCTCTGCACGTGCTGCTGCTGCAGAAGGCCCTTTCCCCGGGGGGACAGCACCATGTGGTGCTGAGGGAAAAGGCACGCGCTGCCTGGGTCTGAACCCCGAGTCTGCCACGTGCTAGGTACGTGACCTCTGGTAAATGGCTTTTTCTAGGCTGTGGCTTCAACATCTGTAAAATCATCATAAGAATAGTCCCTAGCAGCCCTGGCGGGTGGCTCAGCTGGTAGAGCATCATCCTGATACACCAAGTTTTGAGTTCTATCCCTGGCCAGGGCACATACAAGAGTCAACCAATGAAGGCATAAATAAGTGGACAACAAATCGATGTTTCGTTCTCTCTCCCTTCTCGCTTTCTAAAAATCAATAAAAAATAGTATCTAACTATATAATGTTGTCATTAAAATTCAGATTATATGTGTGAATTCCTTAGAAAGGTGCTTGGCACATAATTAGCACTGAGTGTGATAGAAATGTAACTTTCATATTACATTTCTAAGTGCAAATAGTATAAAATTGTGCATTTCTACCCCCTATTCCTCAGGCCTGTGCTCAATGCCAGCAAGCCCCCCGACTCCCCACAGAGTCCTCGAGTCCCGAGCACACCTGCTGCTACCTGCTCGTCGGCACCAGCACGCCCCACACTGGGTATCCGCCCGCTTGTACCTGACTGCCTGTAGGAAAGCTCCCGGGACAAAGACATTGTCCGTTCCATTCACTTCTGTCCTCAGCTCCTGGAGCAGGGCTCCCACCCGTTACATACTTGTCACACGGCTGGGTGAATGAATGAATGGATACCAATACTTTCCTAAGAGCACGCTTTGAGAACGCATGCGACAGTGAATGTTAAATGCTAACATAATGCCTGGCGTACATAAGGTACTGTTAGATCTTTTCCAACCAGTGTTAGCTAGTTCTTCCTTCTGATCGTACCTCTGAAGGCTAGGAGGGGAAAGCTGAGCCATAGGATGCTTATTGGGTCCTAAAGCGAGAAGGCGGGGGTCCCTTCAGCAACCCACATTTTAGCAGGAGCCTTTGGAGACAAAAGCATCTGGCATGCACACACCTAAGCTTGAAGAAGGAATGATGCCAGGAGTGTTCAGGGTGAGTTGGGGGTCGGGGAGACACTGAGGCGGAACCGCTGAGGAGGTGCTGGAGGAGGCCCTGCATGACCCATGCCAGGTTATGCTCTGGCGGAAAGCTTCATAGGCTGTCTTCCCCGCAGCCCCATGGCTGAGACCTCAGGACTAGAACTGTCCCCTCCTCGCTGCATAGAAATGCAGGCTCAGGGCGGCGAAACCACCGTAGACAAGAGACGGGACCAAGAGCTCAAACCTTCCTACATATTCCAGTTTTCCGCCTCTGCCACGTGACCCACTCAGGGTGTAAACGGCTCCAAAGCACAAGTGCGTGTAGCGGTGATCACGGTAGCCATGCCTTAGTTCCCCTGTAACCTGTCGTGTCTCATGCTCTGAAACAGGCTCCTTCAAGCTACAGCAATGGGACGTGGTCAGACAGGACTTCCTCGAATCGGCGCCTGGCCTGGGGCTCTTCGTGACTGTCACAACGTACAGCGAGGAGGTAAAACGCTCTTACATTGTCACTAACATGTTCCAGTCCCTAAATTCACAAGGCACGCATCCCCACGAATGTTTAAAATCTCCGCATAAGCACTCACGAACCAGCATTTTCACTTTTTAACAGTCAGCCAGGCACTGCACCAGACACAGAGGGGGCCTGCCATCATGAGCCTCGTCTAGCTGATGCCCGGACAGAGAGTTTAAAAACAATACAAACCGAGTTTTGCTGGGCCTGCTGGGCAGAGGGCACCCACGGGGTCAAGGCGTCCCAATGCTTCTGCCGGGGCCACATACACACCCTCCCCGTGAGGGCCAGACAGGACACCTCCCGGGTCCTGGCAGCCTCTGGCAGGGTCTGTGTGGCCTCTGGGCGTTAGCAAAGGAGCAGGAGGCCTCCTGACCCAGGGGAACAGACACGGGTGGTGGGATCAGAGCCAAGTACAGTGCAGACTGCCTCTCAGCTGAGTCCTGAGCAGGACACTTGCCTGCGTGACCCTCCACTTTCCGTCTGCACGATGGATAGAAGGACGGCCATCCCTGACCAGCCAGCTCAAGGTGCTCCGGCCTGCTCGGCCAGCACCGCAAACACAGCTGCAGGCACTGCTGCCCCGACTGCCGTCGTCCTGCGCTGGCTCCTGGGAGCAGGATGTGGTGGAGCGCCGCCCGGTAGAACAGGCACCGCCCCTGCGCGGAGAGGTGCTTGGTGTGGGCAGGACAACGTTCCTCTTCTCATGAAAACTAGGGGTACCTGGGCCTGAGCGCAGGGCAGACATGTGACACCCCTGCTCATGTGGAGGCTGGAGCGGTCGCTGGAGACTCCATTCCAGCTGGACGACTGGACACTTGGTTCTTGCCTGTTTAGTTCTTCCCTTGGCGCACTCGCCACCTCCTTCCTAACAGGTCCAATGGGACCCTTTCCCTCCTCCAGGCCCCTGTCCTCCCTGCACCCCACCTCCCGTGGCCCTTGTCCGGGGATACCGGAGCCCAGGTCTCTTGCTCTTTCCCAGTAGCCCTTCATGAGCAATCTGGAACTGTCTCCACGGGTTATTAAAACCAGAACCCAAATCCTAGTTGGGCTAAAAACTGTCACAGGAAAATCTGTTTACTGTTATGAAGACAGAGAAGGTCTGTTCTTCAAAAACACAATTGCCTAAGAGAGGAGATAGGTTTCTGTTCATTCTGCAAACACCCAACACATCTTATCATGGGCCTACTATACGCCCGGCCCTCTGCTTGGCCTAGGAGAGACAAGACTCTCACCTTCAGGCCTTATTTTCAGGAAGGCCCTTCTGTTTGGAATAAGATAAGAAATGGCAACGCCCTAGCTGGTTTGGCTCAATGGATAGAACATCGGCCTGCAGACTGAAAGGTCCCAGGTTCGATTCCGGTCAAGGGCTTGATCCCCAGTGTGGGGTGTGCAGGAGGCAGCCAATCAATGATTCTCTCTCATCATTGATGTTTCTATCTCTCTTTCCCTCTCCCTTCCTCTCTGAAATCAATAAAAATATATTTTTTCAAAAAAAGAAATGGCTCTAGTTTCAGCATTTCGTACAAGATCAGATCCCCATTTAAGATACCTATCGGCACCCCCACCACAAGGACACTAGGGGTTTGGGGTCCTCTAAGTTGCGTCCATTCATGCATGTGACCGACAGCCCAATAGAATAGCATGCGCATGCAGGGCAGAACACATCAACAATGCATATGTACCATACAAACATGTCTTCTGTGCTCCATTTCCCACTATTCCGTGTCCAATATTCCTATTCCATGTTGTAGAAGAAAACCTGTTGTTCTGAGAGGTTACATGACAGACAAGAGCTCACCATCAGCAAGTGGCAACAACGAGATTTAAACTCATGTATGTGTGTCTTTTCCAATACACCAATCAGCAGGCATTCAGAGTGTGTGCTGACTTGACTATGCCCTGGAAGTAGACTATGCAGAGCCTGAAGCAAACATGAAATTAAAGCCCAGACACCGAATGTGATAACCAGCAGTCATAATGCTTTTTCAGAGAAGAGTTCTCTGTTATTCATTTAAAATCAGAAATCCATGGTAAAATCAGAACTTTGAATGCTGTCTTATTTAATAAAATTTCCCCATCAAGCCTGGCTGGTGTGGTGTAGTGGATTGAGCGTTGTCCGATGCAGAGGTCACCGGTTTAATTCCCAGTCAGGGCACATTCTAGGATTGGGGGCTTGATCCCCAGAGGGGGTGTGCAGGAGGCAGCTGCTCTCATTGATGTTTCTTTTTTTAAAAATATTTTTAAAATATTTTTTATTGATTTGGGAGAGGGAGAAAAGAGGCAGAAACATCAATGATGAGAGATAATCATTGATTGGCTGCCTCTTGCATGCCCCACACTGGGGATTGAGCTCACAACCCGTGCATATGCCCTGACTGGGAATCGAACCATGACCTCCTGGTTCATAGGTCAATGTTCAACCACTGAGTCACATCAGCCAGGCTTCATATATTTTTATCGATTTCAGAGAGAAAGGGAGAGGGAGCAACAGAAACATCAATGGTGAGAGAGAATCATCAGTTATACTTTTTTTGTAAACATTTTTTTTTATTGGTTGCCCTAGTGCAGTGGTCGGCAAACCGCGGCTCGCGAGCCACATGCGGCTCTTTGGCCCCTTGAGTGTGGCTCTTCCACAAAATACCACGGCCTGGGGGAGTCTATTGTGGAAGTGGTGTTAGAAGAAGTTTAACTTTAAAAAATTTGGCTCTCAAAAGAAATTTCAATCGTTGTACTGTTGATATTTGGTTCTGTTGACTAATGAGTTTGCCGACCACTGCCCTAGTGTTTGCAATATATATTTGCAACTAGTCCGAGGCCACTTTCAAACAACATCCTATCACTTCACAAGCACAGCAAGTGCCTTACAGCACTTGGTATCCCTAAGTCTTCCTTCCCTTGCATCACTGCTGCCATTCATTTCACTGATGCATAAACTATAATCATTACTGCTGTTATTGTGAACAGCCTGTTATGTGTTAGATCAGTAAAGAAAAATTAAATGTTAAAGTTTACTTTCACTTACTCCTCCTCTAATGCTCTTCTGTTCTTTATGTAGATCCAAGTTTCTGACCTATATTGTTTTCTTTTTCTGCGAAGAACTTCTTTAACATCTCTTTCCTGGCAGGTCTATCAGTGACAAATTCCCTCAATTTTTTGTTTGTCTGAGAAAATCTTTGTTTTTCCTTCACTTTTGAAGGAAAATTTTGCAGGATACAGAATTCTATGTTGGCACGGTTTTTTCTCTCTCTCTCAACACTGTTCCACTCCCCTCTCTACTTACTTGATCGTTGCTAAGGGTTTTCCCCTCTGGTTTCTTTCATGAGTGTATCTTTAGTATCTGCAGTTTCAACATAATATGCTTGGGCATTTATCCTGCTTGGTGTTCTCTGAGCTTCCTGGCTCTGTGGCTTGGCATACGACATGAATTTGGAGGAAGTTCTCAGTCATTGATGCTTTAAATATTTCTCTCTTTCTTCTCCCTCGGGGGTTCCCATTATGTGTGTGTTACACCTTCTGCAGTTGTCCCATGGCTCTTGGATATTCTGTCCCTCTTTTTTCTCTTTGCTTTTCAGTTTTGGAAGTTCCTGTTGATCTATCCTCAAGCTTCGAGGCTCTTTCCTCAACGGTGTCCAGTCTGCTAAGGAGCCCATCAGAGGTCTTCCTCACTTCTGCTGCAGCATTTTTACCTCTTGAGTTTATTTTTGATTCCTTCTTCGGATTTCCACTTCTCTGCTTACACTGCCATCTGTTCTAGCATAGTGTCTCCTTTTTTCATTAGTGCCCTTAGCATATTAGTCATAGTTTTTCTAAATTCCTGTTCTGATCATTCCAATATCCCAGCATGTCTGAATCTGATTCTGATGCTGGCTCTGTCTCTTCAAACTGTGTCTTCTTGCCTTACAATGTGCCTTGTAATTGTTGTAAGCTGCACATGACGTAATGGGTAAAGGGAACCCAGTACTGGTTCCCACAGAGGTTCTTCTCTGGTAAATTGTATTCTTTGTATTTGCTTGTTCTTCTCTCCAATTCTGGAGGCAGCAGTTGGCCCTGTGACCTCAATTCTCTGACAGTTCTAAGAAGTAATTTCCTTCTGTTCAGCTTGTTACTCGTTGTTAGGACAAAACAACAACTTCTAAGCTCCTTATATGCCAGACTAGAAGTCCTATACCTGTTTTAAAATCCCAAACAATATATAAATAAACCAAAGTTCCCCAACAAATATAACCACCTAACAATTTGGTGTGTGTTCTTTACAATTCTCTTGTAAGCACACAGCAACATATACGTGTATTCATTCTTTTAAAAATGATACTTTTTTTACAAAAAGAGAATCCTATACAGACTGCTCTACCAGAGGATATTATGGACACCTTCTATACAGATATGGATATCCTATCCTATATAATAAAAGGCTAATATGCAAATTGTCCTCTCAGGAGTTCTACTGACCGGGAGTTCAACCACTCGCTATGACGTATGCTAACCACTAGGGGGCAGCATGGAATGAAGGAAGGCCCAGCCAGCAGCTGGCAGTCAGGGGAAGGAAGGCCCCGATCAGCCCTGATTGCCGGCCAGGTCTAGGGACCCTATCCATGCACGAATTTCATGCACTGGGCCTCTAGTAATATATAATAGTGGCCCGGTGCACGAAATCCGTGCACATTAAAAGGGAATTAATTAGGAGAAACATTTTAATATTGCTATTTGCTCTTTCTCTATAATAGAAGTGTCAGAGATGAAAGAAAATTAGTAAAATGTATATAAAATCTCCCTCCTGTCAGAGTCCAGGGCGCGCCATGGGACCTAGAGTCAAGTCCCCGCCCACCACCCGCACATGCTTTGAAAATGCAGGAGACCCAGACCCGCTGGCCCTACCCTCATTGGGTGAGACCCAGACCCGGCCAGCCCCACCCCCATTAAGCCCCTCCAGGCAGGGGGCGCAGCCTCAGGTCCCCCAGCCTGGCGCTGGGCGGGGGCGCAGCCTCAGGTCCCCGGGCCCGGTGCCGGGTGGGGGGGCGCAGTCTCAGGTCCCCTGTCAAGCCCTGCCAGGTGGGGAGCGCAGCCTCAGGTCCCCCAGCCTGGCACCGGGGCAGGGGGTGCGGCCTGAGATCCCCTGTCAAGCCCTGCCAGGCGGGGGACGTGGTCTGAGATCTCCCGGCCTGGCACTGGGGCGGGGGACGTGGCCTGAGGTCCCCCGTCAAGCCCAGCCCCCTCTGCCCCGCAGCATCACATTGGCGCTGAAGGGGGACGCACACAGGCAGTGTCACATCCTAGCCGGGGATGCAGGCAGGCAGCTTCACCTCAGCACTGGGCAGGGACGCTCGCAGGCAGCCTGACGTTAGTGCTGGGGGCGGAAGTCCCCGCCCCGTCCCCGCCCACAGACTGGTCATGACTGGGACACCATAATGGACAAATTAGCATATTACCTCTTTATATGTATAGATTCTCTTTTAATGCTACATGTTTCGTTATTTGGCTTTGCCTGAATTTAATCAATCCCCTTCACTGAAAGGTGTTAAAATTATTTTAAAATTGCAATTTTGGCCTGGCCAGATGGCTCAGTTGGTTGAACAGCAGCATCACTCACACACACACACACACACACACACACACACACACACACACACACGGTTGCAGACTTGATTCCCAGTCAGGGCACATACTGGGTTACAGGTTCGATTCCCGTTGGGGCACGCACAGGTGGCAACTGATCGATATTTCTCTCCCACATCAATGTTTTTCTCTTTCCCTTCCTCCCTCTCTAAAAGTAATGAAACTATCCTCAGATGAAGATTTTAAAAAATTTTTTAATGTAATTTTGCTACTATGAATAACATCACACTGGATATCCTTTTACATATAACTTTATCTACATGTGCATTTCTATAGGGTAAACTTCCATAGGTAGAACTCCTGGGTCACTGGTTACACACATTTTAATAATCAATATATAGTGCCAAAGTACTCTCCAGTATGGTTGTTCAATTCCCAAAATAGTGTTGGGAGATAGTATTTCTCAATACGTCCTTGGGCACTTTTAAATTGTTGCCAACCTGGTAACAAACAAGGGATATCCTACTGTGGTTTGTATGTTTTTTATTTTTAGGAAGTCTGAATATTTTTCATGTTTGTTGGCCATTTGATTTCTTCTTTAGGAATTGCACACTTTTTACTAGATATACAGAGAAGGTTTATTTTTAAGAAGGGCAACTAGAGAATAATAAACTTACACTATGGAAATCCTCCATCCTAGGTACTATTGTCCAAGTTATATGGCCCACAAGGAACATTCTATTTTACTTCACATTCACCTGGCGAACACATCATTTGCTTAGAATCTAATTCCACGAGGCTTGTGTCGTTTGGAGGGAGTAAGCTGGTAAGTACCCGCCCCACGTCGCTGCTGCTGCACACAGTGTCAGCACTATTCAGGCATGACATCAGTATGCAGAGCCATGACACCCGGGCCGGCTAGAAACTTATTAAAGTCCTGCGCCCAGATCTCGGCGCAGCAACCACGGAGGGAGCTGGAAAGCTTGGACGGGGTTCAAAGGAGCGCCACGAAGTTGATTAAAGGGCTTGAAAAGTAAGAACTGTGAGGGGAGGTTAAAGGAACTGTGATTATTCAGGCTTGAAAACAAGTGAGGGCTGAGGGTGAATTAATAATGGAATTCCAATAAATAAAACTCTTCACGGTAGATGGTGATTGGCTATTTCCTAAATGTGCTGAGAACTAACGAGGAGAATGTGTACTTTAGCATCAGAAACTCAGTTGTGTGTAAAGAAACTTTGCTGGGAGTAATCAGATTCTCAGCACCAAACGCATTTGCCTGATAGTAAATTTGATGTCCAGGAGGGTGTGAGTCCCTCGGGTCAGTAGGTGAGCATTCAGTGCATTATTATGACAAAGAGGACTGCTGAGTAAAACGGGGGACAGAGTGGCCGTGAGGGGAAGGGGAGCTGGAGAACGAGGGGCTGCCTGCTCTTGAAAGGGGGAAAAGGAAGGAGAGAGGAACTGAGGACACGAAGAGAGAGAGAAGGAGAAAGGGAGCTATTTTAAAAACGCCTTCTTCATTCTGTTTGCACAGCGGATCCATTTAGACATCCGCGTTGGAGAACATGACCTCGATGCCGCCATTGCTCAAGCCAAGGACAAAGTTAATGAAGTTAGCTTCAAGCTTGAACATCTAATTGAGCAAATTGAGCAAATAGTCAAAGAACAAAACTATCAAAGGGTCAGTTTGCCTGTTCAGCTCATTTTCTCTCTTCCTGCCAGGAACGTAATTCCGCAGACCAAGTCCCTGAACCGAGGAAAGAATAAACTGCTGCTCGGTCCTTCCCTCTGAGCCACACTGCGTGGACACGCGGGGTGTGGGGGGAGGGCAGTTCTGCCCCCTGGACAGCAGGTTCCTCTAGGACTGGGGGCTGCGGCCCACTCACCTTTGGGGTATGAGTTTACAGAATGAAGGAATAAGTGCTTCCAAATACAACCCACGGATGTGAAGAGGCTAAGCATGCCCACTTTCTAAATCACAGCTTTGTTCCTGCGACAGCATGCTTTCTGGGTCACTGCACTCAGTGGACTCTGGTCAGACGAGCGCTCAAATACGCTCCACCAATCACTAACCTCGTGTCATCTCTAGGCCTCAGTTCCCTCATCTGGAAATAAGATGAGGGCAGGTGTGCCTGACACAGAGTCCAGCTTAGAGTAAAGTAAGAATTCAAACCATGAAAATCTACAACTATTGGGTAACGTTCACTTTGCTTAATAGAGACAGATGTATAAAGTAATAGATCAAGTATCTGATATTTTACACCAAAATACAAAAATGTCTTAAAAGGTTGATTCTTAATCCTTGTCTTTGCCAACACCACACCTGGCTTAGAAAATCAGAGATGACACTTTGGTATAAGATACTAATTGAGAAACATCAAATACTTTGTTTTTTATTTGTTTGTTTGTATTTTTGTGTGTGTGTTTTATTTTATATCTAATACTTTGAATGCATACAACACCTTCCCCTCAAACTCATGCGGTAAGTTCTTTAAGAAACTGCCCTGGTCGGTGTGCTAAGTGGTTAAAGCTTCAGCCCCCCGCACCAAAGGGTTGTGGGTTCAATTCCCAGGCAAGGACATATTCCTGGGTTGCAGGTTCAACCCCCCACCCTCTCTCTCTTTCTCCACCTCCTCCCTTCCTTCCACTCTCTCTAAAAAAGATCAATGGAAATATCCTTGGGTGAGGATTAACAAAAAAAAAAAAAAGAAAGAAAGAAAGAAAAAGAAACTAAACCTGCCTATTTCTCTTCTGTATAGGACCGTGAAGAAAATTTTCGAATGACCAGTGAAGACACAAATAGCAATGTTTTATGGTGGGCTTTTGCACAAACATTAATCTTTATCTCAGTTGGAATTTTCCAAATGAAGTACCTTAAAGACTTCTTTATAGCTAAGAAGCTTGTTTAAAATGCTAATAAAGACAGATAACTACCTGCTGATTTGCATAACATTTGAGTTAATAAATCAAAATACATTCATAAATGTGTATTACAGCATATCCTCAAATAACATCATTTTGTTTAATGTCATCTATATATCCTATCTAATAATAGAGTAACATGTAAATTACCATCACTCTGCTACACCCACGATTGGGCGGCGGGAGGCTGGGGGGCGGGACTCGGGGTGGCCTATCCGGCCATTGAGAGGCACGGATCCGCTGCCACTGAGGGGGGCTACCCTGCTGTTGAGAGGCGCAGGGGGCGGGACTCCCGCCCCCTGTGCCTGTCAACGGCCAGATCCGCGGCCGCTGAGGGGGCCTGCCGCGGACACCCAGCTGCGCCTCTCAACAGCAGGGTAGCCAGGTGTCCGCGGCAGCCCCCCTCAGCAGCCGTTGAGAGGCGCAGGGGGCGGGAGTCCCGCCCCCTGCGCCTCTCAACAGCAGGGTAGCCCCCCTCAGCGGCTGTGGACCATCAAAAGCGTGGGAGCTGGGTGCCTGTCTGCTCCTGCACCAGGCTTTTCAGAAAGGCCTGGTGCCAGAGCAGACAGGCACCCAGCTCCACCTCGAAAAGCGAAAGCGTGTAGGGGACCCTACACGTGCATGATTCAATCATGCACTGGGCCTCTAGTATATATATAAAATCCTAATATGCAAATAGACCGAACAGCAGAACAACTGAACAACCGAATAACCAGTCGCTATGATGTGCACTGACCACCAGGGGGCGCACATGGAACATGACAGGCGTCAGCCGCAGCAGGATGGTGGAGCAGGTGAACGGGGGCACCAGACCAAGGTGGGGCCCTGGTCGCTGTCATCGGGGCGAGCCTCTGGTGGTTACTGAAAATTCTTTGCTCCCATGTGCCATGGTCCTGCCCAGCACTTCCACCTACTGCCGGTGCCCTGCGCTGGCCCTGATTGCTCGGTGCTGTCAGCCAGTATGAGTGGCGGCTGTAGGCCCTGATCACCCCTAAGGAATTCTCCACCTCCCTCTGCTCCTGAGGGGTGATCAGGGCAGCAGCAGCCGCTTGCACCCACTGCTGGCGCTGGCCCCAATTGCTCCATGCTGTCAGCGGGTGCGAGCGGGGCCGGCACCATCAGTGTATGGGAGCGGCGGCGACAGGAGCAGGGCTTCTAGCAGACAGGGGACCGGGGCCACGGCGGGAGGGGCTGGGTGGGGGTGCGGAAGATGGGCCAAGACCTGCCCCTGTGCCCACCGCAGCCTCGCAGCCCACAGTTCCTTTCAAGGTGCACAAATTCGTGCACTGGGCCCCTGGTTTTGTCATAATATTGATAAGAAAAATGTTTCCCAGCTGGGCTCACTATCTGTGGAATTTACACTTTCTCCCCGTGTGTGTGTGTGGGGGGGGGGGGTCCTCCCACATCCCAATGACACACACAGATGTACATGTGAAGTGAACGGTGCATCCACACTGTCCCAGTCGGAGTGAGTATGGGCGTGGGTGTGGGTGACCCTGCGACGGAAGGGCATCCTGTCTGGGTGGGGTCCCACCTTGCACCCTGAGCTGTTGGGATGGGCTGGCCATCAGTGATCCTAAACAGGAATAAGCAGGTTGGAAAATAATGATCTTGTTTCCATTAATCTTTTGTTTTTGTTGTTGTTTTTTTTTTTTGTCTTTTTTTCATTAATCTTTCTTAAATGTATATGTAGCTTATATTTACCTCAATGGTTAATATGAGAAGTGTTTGGGGTCTTTATTTAGAAGTTAGGTGTTTTTCTGACCAGAAATATGCCTTAGGAACTTAACTCTTGTTAATATCAATTAGCCTAGGCCCTAGGGTGAAATTGGTTTCATTATATATTATTTTGTTTAAAGTTACAATTTCCAAGAACCTGTCAACGACGTTAAGTGAGGATTACTGTACTTCCATGACTCCAGTCATCAGAGGTTGAAGTTATAGAATTCTAACACTGATAAAAGGTTGCTTTGACAACGTAGCTCCTGGGTTTGATGGGTAAGCGCATCATCAGTTCTTATTTCAAACTTGGCGTATGCCATCACTGCCCAACAGAAATAAAGTCTCAGCCACATAGGCAAAACTGAAGTTTTCTGCTTGTCACATAACGAAGGTTTTAAAAACCAGCAAAATCAACCCTAGTGACACATATTTAACCCATTACATCAAAAATGGGCCGGCTGTGGTGGCTCAGTGGATTGAGCATCATCCCATGGACCAAGAGGTTCCAGGTTCGATTCCCAGTCAGGACACATGCCCGGGTTGGGCTCCATCCCCAGTGTGGGGTGTGCAAGGGGCAGCAAATTAATGAATCTCTCTCATCATTGATGTTTCCATCTCTCTTCCTTCCTCTCTGAAATCAATAAAAATATATATTTTTAAATGTTACCACTGCTGGTGGGTGTGGCTAAGTGGTTGAGCACAGACCCCTGCACCACCAGGTCTTGGATTCCCCAACAGGGCACATGCCTGGGTTGCGCTCCACCCCCAGTAGGGGGCGTGCAGGAGGCAGCCCATCAATGTTGCTGTTTCTATCCATCTCTCCCTCTCCCTTCCTCTCTCTCTCTAAAATCAATACAAACGTGTTTTTTAATGTTACGGCTTATATAGAATCAGCACAAATTGTTACTGCACTCCTTTTTCCATATGAGGGCTTGGGAACGTGGGTGTTATTTTATATTATTTTGCACTAGGCACACACCTCGGCTTGGACCAGGCACATCTCAGGTCACAGCCACGTCCCAGGGCTCAGAGCCACATCTCAGCAGTCACAGCCCCATCCCAGGGGTCACAGCCACATCTCAGAGGTCACAACTATGTCTCAGGAGTCACAGCCACATCTCAGAGGTCACAGCCATGTCTCAGGGGTCACAGCCCCATCTCAGAGGTCACAGGCCCGTCCCAGGGGTCACAGCCACATCCCAGGGGTCACAGCCACATCTCAGAGGTCACAGCCATGTCTCAGGAGTCACAGTCCCATCTCAGGGGTCACAGCCCCGTCCCAGGGGTCACAGCCACAGTAGGACGGCCCACGCTGAGCGCAGAGTCATCCTGAAGCTCCGCTTCTCCGACTGCCCAGGAGACACCACTTTCCTGCGCGCAGCCACCGCCCCGGCCCCTCTGAGAGGAGTTAACAGCTCGGCCCAGCAGGCCTGGCGGCGGGCTCCACCTGCTTCCTGTTCCTTCGGACGCGGAGGTAATGGCCGCACGTGGGGAAGCACCCAGCCCTGGCCGAGCCCTCCAGGTGCGCGAGAGGAGGCGGCCGCCCACGGGCGCACCTGGCCCTCAGGTCCCCGGACTCCACCGCCCCTCCCCCCAGCACCCCACCTCCCTGTCCCCCCAGCGCCCCGCCTCCCCATCACCCTTCCCGAACTTCTGGACACCCGTGTCCCCGCCCGGCCTGCCTAGCCCCAAGGACCCACCCTTGCACCCACAGTTACGGACAGACGGACAGATGCGGGGCCACCTGGTCCCCCCTAGGCCGCGCCGTGTCCCCGCAGTCGCAGTCGCGGCCTCACCTGACCCTGCGGCCCACGCGGACGCCACACCTTGGCGGTGGCCTGGCCTGCGACCTGCTGCCCTCAGGACAGTCCAGCCCGGGAGGAGGTGCCAGGTCCTCGGTGCTTGCTGCTCCCTCAGACGTGCGGCGGGAGCAGGGGAGACAGGCCCGCCCCGCGCCCTCACGCCGCCTCGCCCGCGCCTGTCAGGCTGGGGGTTCCGCTGGGGTTTTGGCGGGAGCACGGGGCGCAGGCGGGGGTGCTGGTGCGCATGCGCGGGGCTGCGCTTCCCGTCGGCGCAGGCGCAGAGCTGCCCCGGGCGCAGGCCCGGACTTCCGGCCAGCCCTGGGCCGCCGTGGCCGCGCGTGCGGGCCGCGTGGGCGTGGGCGTGGCGGCGGGCGCACGCATGGCCAGCTGGGTGTTCTGTAACGGCTGCTTCCAGCCGCCCGGCCGGGCCTCGCACTTCAGCCTCACCAGCTGCGGCCACGTGTACTGCGACGGCTGCCTGAGCAGAGGTGGGCGCCGCCCTGGGGCCGGGCCCGGGGCGGGGCGGGGCCGTGGTGGGGCGGGGCCGTGGTGGGGCGGGGCCGTGGGGTGGCAGGCCTTGGGGGGCGCAGTGGGGCCTTGGGGGGCGGGGCGTGAGGGGCGTGGCCAGGACACGGTGGGGCCAGTGGCAGAGACATCGGGATGGTGAGATGTCAGCGCTGCGGGGACGTGGGGGGGGGGCGTTCCCCCCCAGGACGGAGAGGAAGGGGTGGTGAGCTGGGCTCCGTGGTGGGAACGGGTGGAGACGCTGAAGCCGGTCACAACTGGGGGCCCCTCTCTCCTCAGCCCGTACGAACCCCGCAGAAGGAATGGGGGACACCCAGGAAGTAGGGGACACCCCGTAGGGCTGCAGAGCCCGCGGTGCTGGGACCCACTTCCCAGCTGGGTGATGCCGTCCTGGGTCAGGGGACACCGGCAGCTGGGTTTGGGGTGCGGGCTGCCACCTGGGCCCAGGCTGCTGGGGGAGGGAGCGAAGCTGGCGGGGAGCGGTGCGGGGCCTGCAGGGAGGAAAGGCTGATGCTGGCCACGCGGTGGAGCTGGGATTCCAGCGGAGCCCCGAGGAGCAGGTGCTGCAGGCGCTGGGTTTGGGGCAGAGACTGGGGGAGGCAGTCTGTCCCTTTAGGGTCGCTGTTTGGGGGCGTCTTTGGAAAACAGGGAAGAAAAGGATTGTTAGTTGTATAAATCTTTTCAACTCCATCCAGAGTCTCACCCACTGTCTGAAGGTGAAAAAAAAATGTAAGGGCCAAAACCCTGCCTGTTTTTTGAAGAAGTGTTACCACTTCAAGTCTGTATTTATGTGTAAAAGCACTGCCGACCAGGATAATACAGCATTTGCTCTTTTTTCATATAGGTAAAAAGGATGAATGCTTGATTTGTAAACTTCCTTGTCAAACAGTTTTACTTTCGAAACATGTAAGTTGAAATCTGCAGTGTATACTCTGAATATTGATCACCGTCTTTCCCCTTCCATTTGAGATTCGATTTTCAGTCATTTGTGGTGTCTAAAATTTTCGTTCATTTTGTCAGGTTGACTGGAAGGTCTTACAGAATTTCAAAGTACCGTTAGGATTTGGTTTGGGAGACTTCATACAACCTTCTTAGTTGTAGGTTGGTCATTTGCTGTGCGTTGTTCCTGGGAATGAAAATGTGTTGCATGGATTCCTTCAGGGCAATACAAGCTCCTTAAGGTGATGGAGCCCTGGCCGGTGTGCTCAGTGCTTACTAAGCACACCAGCCAGAGGTTGAGAACCACAGATTGAGAACCGCTAGCAGGGTTGCCTAAGACCATTGGAAAACACAGATATTTACATTACAATTCATAACAGTAGCAAAATTACAGTTATGAAGTAGCAACGAAAATAATTTTATGGTTGGGGGTCACCACAACATGAGGAACTGTATTAAAGGGTCGGCATTAGAAAGGTTGAGAACCACTGGCTTAGAGTGTCAGCCCACGCACCAAAGGGTTGTGGGTTCAATTCCCAGTGAAGGGCATATATCTGGGTTGCAGGTTTGATTCCCGGCCCCGGTCGGGACATGTGCCGGAGGTAACCAATCGATCTCTCTCACATCAATGTTTCTCTCTCTCTCTCCCTCTCTCTCTCTCTCTCTCTCCCCCTCTCTTATCCTTCCCCCTTCCTCCCTCCCTTCCACTCTCTCTAAAAATAAATAGAAAAAATACCTCGGGTGAGGAGTAACAACAAAAAGAAGAAGGTTATCGAGTTTGGTTTTTCACAGCTGTCATATCTAGTTAAGAGGATTGGAGGAAAGTAGGTTTTAAATGGATTGCTGTTGCAGTAGGCTTAAAACAATGTCTTTTGTTCTCTTTGTAAAATACATGAATTTAACTTGTTTGCTTTAAATTTAGTTACAAATAATTGTCCTCTTTACACTTAGGCTCCCGAGATGTGTATTTGACCTGATACTTTAATCTATAACAATTGTTCTGATGACAAATGTAAAACAAAGTGACACGTTATGCAAATGATACGAAAGATCACAGTGGAGGAGGTGGAAGCCCCAGACACTGTTGCCCAAAGACAGCAGCCAGGAGTGGAGCGCCCGGTCTGTGTGCTACTCGGGTTTATTCTTACAAAAATGGTATTTTCTCAGGCGACATATTGTGGGCACACCCACACTCTTTAAAGGTGACTGCATAGCCCTTTAAATATGTTTTTATTTATTTTTTATTTTTATTTTATTATTATTATTATTTTTTTTTTTAGAGAGAGGAAGGGCGAGGGATAGAGAGAGAGAAACATAAATGTGAGAGAAACATGGATGGGCTGCCTCCCACACGCCCCCTTCTGGGGATTGAGCCTGCAACCCAGGCATGTGACCTCTTGGTTCTTGTGTTAATGCTCAACCCTGAGCACACGGGCCGAGCATGATGAGTCTGGTCTATGAACTTACACCTACGGGCCTCCTAAGTGCGCTTGGTAACTATTGGCTCGGCTGTGGTTTGTCCACACTCCGCAGTCGCGTCGTCTCCGACTGTGTGTCAGTCCTTCTGTGTTTGTCTCCCCGGCTCAGCCTGGGCTCCGTGCTGTGTGGAGCACAGACGCCGGGACGTCTCCCGATTTCAGGGTCCGTGGCAGTGTTTCCGTGAGGTGCTGTGTGCGGCGTGGTTTTTTTGCTAAGGCTTTTTATCATGAACGGTGTTGAGCTTTACCTAATGGCTTTTCTTTACCAAATGGTATTGAGCTTATAATTTGGTTTTCCTACTTTATTTTGTCAGTGTGGTGAATTGCATTTGTTTTTTAGAGCTTGAAACTCACACTAGCTCCCGGAATAGGTCCGGCCTGGTGCGAGGCAGCTGGTGCGCGTGTCTAGATGAGCTAGACGCCGTGCACCTGTGTCCACGTGGGCTGCGCGTGGCCCTCTCCCGGGCCTCTCCAGGCTTCGGGGCGAGCCTCGTGGAAGCAGCTGGGGCCTTCCGTCCGCTCCTCTCGGCGATGGGGGTTATTTGTAAAATGTGGTGGCATTCTCTGGTGAAATTGTCTGCACCGGGAAGGGATGGGGGGGGGGGAGGTTCCCACCAGGGACTTAATTTCTGTGTAGACATGTGACTGCTCAGCGTGCCTCCCTCTCCTCAGAGGACCTAAGTGAGCGTTTACCAGGAGTGTGTGCACTTCATCTCAAGGTTTGAACGTCCTGCCCCCACCACGTGTTCAGTCCTCCGGTTCTCAGTGTCAGGAAGGTCTGGAGTGAAACGTGTTTTTTCATTTTAATGGTGGTTATTGTGCCTTCTCTCCTTTTCTTTTCTTTTTAAAATATATTTTATTGATTTTTTACAGAGAGGAAGGGAGAGGGAAAGAGAGTTAGAAACATTGATGAGAGAGAAACATCGATCAGCTGCTTCCTGCACACCCCCTACTGGGGATGTGCCCACAACCAAGGTACATGCCCTTGACCGGAATCGAACCTGGGACCTTTCAGTCGGCAGGCCGACGCTCTATCCACTGAGCCAAACCGGTTAGGGCTTCTCTCCTTTTCTTGAACAGTCTTGTCAAGTGCTTGTTGACCTTTATTCGTCTTTTTCAAGAACTAACGCTTGGTTCTGTGTTTCTTTATTGTACACTGTTGTCTGCCCTTTTGTCTTCTCTTTTCTCGTTGCTTTCGTTCGCTCTGTAAGATGGTGCTCACATCACTCCCCACCTGTCTTCCTCCTGTTTCCACCCCAGGCCGGCCCTCCATCTCTGCTCATCCTTGCCTGAGCAAGACAATTCACATTTCTTCTCAATTATTCTGCGACCCATGGGTATGTTGGTTAATTTAGAAATACTGGGGGATTTTAGTTACCATTTCTACTAACTTTCATTGGCGTCTAATGCAGGAAGTGCACAACGTAAAAGGGCACAGCTCAGCGAATTCTGCACGATCTGAGAGTGACTCGCCCTGGTCGGGGACACCTGAGCGCACAGCACTGTTGCCTTTAAAGTCAGACAGGCTCCCATCCCCCCGGGCGGGGCCTGGACGCTCTGACTCCACTTCCTCCTTCCCACGGTTCCTAGTGCTGCCCCGCACACCTTCTCTCCCAGAGACGTAAAGCCCACAGACATCGCTGCCAGATCGCCACCGAAGCCCAGGTTCCCACAGTCCCGCTTCCTCCGGCTCCCCCGCTCCGGCTCCCTGACGCCCCTGAGGGTCACTTTCTGCCCTCGGGAATTCCTTTTGTCAGTCCTTCATTGAGGCCGTTGGTGCCAAGCGCCCCTAGCTGCCTGCATTGTGATGCATATTGCACTCGTTAGCCTGCTTTCCTGGACATGAATGCTTCCTGTGTCTGGGATAACACTGATCTGTTTGCGGTGGCTTTTCACGGGTTGGCTGTCCTGTGGTATCCTGCTGAGCTTCAGGGAGACCCCAAAACCTGTGCAGGGGCTGTTATCAGAGTGGAGGTGCTCAGCCTCTGCTCCCTACACCCAGTCCCTCTCAGGGTCCTGTTCACACAGTGAGACCACACTGCCTGTCCACTCGGGATCTTGTCCACGTAGAGTGAAGTCATACCTGTCTGCCCACTCGGGATCCTGTCCACGTAGAGTGAAGTCATACCTGTCTGTCCACTCGGGATCCTGTCCATGTAGAGTGAAGTCATACCTGTCTGTCCACTCGGGATCCTGTCCACGTAGAGTGAAGCCACACCTGCCTGTCCACGCGGGTCCCTGTCCACAGGTGTCTTCACTGTGTGACAATCTGTGTGTAACTTGCTCTCCACTCCTGAGCACAGGCTGCCACGCTCTGTGGGCGCTCCCCATTTCCTGCGGCCTGGGCCCCCAGGTCCTCGGAAGGCATGCTTCCCTCCTGTGGCCCGGGGCCAGGCTCTGAGGTGTGGGGCGAGGCCAGGGTGGCAGGTTGAGTTGGTGCAGAGCAGGGCTCACGGGCACCTGGAGCCCCGCCCCGCCTGAGGTCCCCCTGCATGTGACTTGCAAGGGTGGGGTCCAGGGACCCCGCTGTCCAGACACCCTGTGTGGCCTCTCCCTCCAAGGTCTGGCGGCGGCTCAGGGCCAGGCACGGCCTTCCAGGACATCTTCTAGCTCCTACTGTCCATCAAGTGTCCTCCCTACACTTAGCTTTACTTCATTTTGGTGGGACCTGGGAGCACAGGGAGTTTAAGAGGATGGGCTCACATTCCATTCTGATGCCCGGGTCATGCTGACGGTTCCGAAGCCAGGGCCAGGCTGCAGAGGGGACGGCTCGCCGGCATCTTCTGGGTCTGCTGTCCTTATCCGGGGGCTGTGTTTGTCCCCGTCTGTCCCTGCTCAGGGCGTCCTCCCACGCCTATGCCCTCGGATGGCTGTCACTGTTGGCCGCTGCGGATGCCGGGCTGTGGGTGCTGGGGAGGGGGGGGAGGAGGAGGCAGGAATGACTCTGGAGTGGGCAGCACCACTTCTGAACCCCGCTTTTCCTCGAGTTCTTCATATTTGCTTCTTGAAGGACTGACTGATGGGAGGCTCCTCAGCACTCCCTCCCGGACACAGTGTTTCCTCTGAGCTTGGCTTCCCCTCCGCCCTGAGCCCTCCCCAGAGGCCTGGGCTCCTTCTGACAGAGGGGGACCCGTGGCCCAGAGGGCTCTACCAGCTGCCGGGCAGGCTGCCCTCACCCACAGCCCCGGGCCGCCAGGAGGTGGGTGCCCCGTGCCTGCTGGGGACAGCGAGGGAAGCACAGGTCCCCGAGGTTCACTCTGGGCCTCCAGTTTGCCTCTGCATCACGCCCTGAGCGTGTGCCAGGGCAGCGAGCAGCTGGAGTCTTTCTCTTCCAGACGGACCCAGGGATCCAGGCGCTCTTCGTGGGCATAGACGGCCTGTGCAGGAAGTACTCCAGGGAGACCTCCCAGGTGCGTGGGCGCCTTCTCCTCGGCACGCGTGCCCGTCGCCGTGGGAACCCGTTTCCTGATGACCCAGGGCCAGTGATCTCACCCTGGAGAGAAGACCCCAGGGGCCGGGGGGGTGGGTGGGGCTCCCTGCCCCTGCCCCATCTCCCCTGCAGGGATGCCACTCGCTCTGCTCCGTGTTCCTGCCCCGCTGCTGCGGGGTGACGGGTCCTTTGGTCGGGACGCCCGGCTGATGGCAGGAGTCTGTGTCATGGCGCTGTGGCTGCAGTATCTGACCCTGAGTCTCTTGGCTGCAGGCGCGCTCCCCAGCCCCAGCCTCTGAGGTTGCGAGTCGGTGCCCAACCTGGTTCCGATGCCAGTCTGACCTCCTGGTCCACCAGGCTGTCCAAGGAGCTGTCCGGAGAGCAGCCCTCTCCGCCAGCCCATCCTGCCTCCCCTCTGATAGCAGTGCTGCCCCCGCCCCCCGCTGTTGGCACCTCCCCCGCCCCTCCCTGAAGAGGCCGAGCAGCAGGCTGAGCGACCACACTCTGGCCAGGCCATTCTCGGCCATTAGCTTGTCCTCTCGGAGACATGTCAGCCCCAGGACTGCCCTGCTCTGGGGGCTGCTCTCGGGTGCAGTGCCCACGGTGTCAGGGCTGTGCCCCTCCACCCTGCAGGCTCCCGGGGGCCTGGGCACAAGGCAACAGCCAAGCAGGGACATGGACTGACTTCGTTGCACATTCCCAGGGGGCCTCTTGCGCCAGGTCCCCGGGACCCAGAAGCTGCCGTGTTGGTGAGCTGGGGAGCCCTCCCCATAGCACTCAGACCCGCAGGCAGAGCCTTGGGCAGCCTCAGGAGGAGGTAGGGCGCCTCCATCTCGGGCCCCACGCCCCGCCCAGGTGGAGAGAGGCCATGGAGGCAGCTGGCTGCCGAGTGCCTCCCTCCAGGCCCCTGGGCGTCATGTCTGTCCCAGTGCCACCTGGGATTCCAGAGCCCCGGACACCAGGGATCGCAGCTCGCTGTCTACCTCAGCATTGGGCTTGCTGTTATTTTACAGTAATAAATGCTTTACGTTTCTCTCAGTATTAACTTCTCGTGGGGAAACATCGACAGGTAAAACCCACATAAGCAGAGCTCTTAGGGGTCCTCAATAACTTGAAGGTGAGCCTGGGACCCGCCCTGGGACCCGCCCTGGGACCCCGCTGCGTCCATCAACCCGCCCCACCTTCGAGGTGCAGGAGCCGGAGGGGCTTTCCCGCTCTGTGTCTGATACGTCCCTGACGTGACGTAGTGCTTCCCTCCCCGGGTCAGCACAGCTGGTAGCGCTGGGGCCGCCTCCAGACTGCGTGCACTCCGCGTGCAAGGGAGCTCCTGAACGGAAGTGCGGCTGAGAACCCAGCCCCGTCACAGCTCCCGGGAGGCGGCTTGTCCCGCCCACCTAGCCCTCTGCACGAATGTGTCACGGGGGCGGGGGGTGGGGGGGCTAGAGAGAGACAGTGCCCTGTGTGTTCCTGGCCTCAGTGGGGCGTGCTCCCCGGTGTGAGCGTGCCCGCTGCATTCTGCGTGCACGGCGGGGTGACCAAGGTCGCGAAGACGCAGGCAGCCCTGGGCCAGCAGGCAGCAGGGGGTGGGGAATGCACAGGGTGGCCATGTGCTGCTGCAGCAGCTGACCTGTGTCATCCTCCCAGATTTCAGAATTTCAAGAAAAACACAGAAAGAGGCTGTTAGCCTTCTACGGAGAAAAGGTAAACGCCATCTCGACTTCATGTGACCCTGTGACTGACCCCACATCTCGGGGGAGGGCTGAGGGTGGGCATCTGTCCCGTGGACCCTCAGCCCATTGCACGGTTCCTGTCCGCCACAGCGATGCTCAGGGCCAGGGGTCACTGGGCCAGTTTTATATCGGGGTCACTTCTGACCGTGGTGCCCCCCAAACTCACCGGGCACATTTCATAAACAGCGACTCTGATGAGCGCTTACACGGGAGGCTCAAAACGCCTGCTCATTTGCCCGACACACATCCTCCTTCCCTGATTGGTGAGCTACGTGAAGGCAGGGGACGCTCCGGGAAAGGAAGCTTCATTCAGGGCACGTTAGCTGGCTGGGACCAGGCCTCCTGGAGGGACAGGGACCGGCAGAGGGCAAAGGGGCAAGGTCAGCTTCCTGTGCTGGGGCCACGCCCACAGGACACACCCCAGGGCCGCACCTCACCTGGCTGCTTCCTCACCTGGGCGGGAGTGATGTCTGGGCCTCAGAGCAGCTTAGACAATTCAATCATACCATCGTGTTTTTTTAAAAATTGAAGGTTATGGAGTGAGTAGGGTAAGGGGCCTGGCTTTGAAGCCACAGACTCTACGGCCACCCCCTCGAGTGTGGAAGCCGGCTGGTGTCCATCCTGTGGCCGTGACGTCTCTGTGCAACAGGGCAGGTGTGAGGTGTCGCTGCCCTTAGGCCTGGCCCTCCAGTGCTTGGTATCTCCTGCCGGCTGCCCTCCTTACATGCCCCAGGCCAGACCTTGGGTGGGTCTGCCCAGAGGGGACGTGTCGCTGCCCAGCCCCGGCCCCTGTGGGTAGAGTCCGCACCTGGCCACTGCCCCGTTGGCCCCGGCACGCTGCCCCAGGCCCAGCAGCTCCCTCCCGACTTGGGTGTAAGAATTGAGGGTCGCGATCTTTGCACCGCCATCTGTAACCAAGTCACTCGCTGCATGTGTGCAGATCGCCAGGCTGGAGGAGTCCCTCAGGAAGGCCATGCTGCGGGTGGAGCAGCTGCAAAGGTGGGTCTCCACCCCCACCCCACCCCACCCCCACCTCACCCCGCACCCCGGAGCCCAGCCAGGCGTCCGCTCGCTGCCTCCCAGGCCAGCCCTCACGAGGGGCCCTGTTTCCCAGAAGCTGTCGGGGCAGAGGTGCGGAAGGAGGGGAGAGGAGAGCACACAGCGAAGGGGAGTGGCTTCCCAGGGGGCATCCTGTCCTGTGACTAGCAGGCCGCGGGAGGGCTGGGGAGCCTGGGCCTTTCCCAGGAATGGCGGTCATGGAAGGTGAGCACAGGCTGCCGTCCGTGCACGGTCCACGCGGTCAGGGAGGGCGGTGCTGTGGGACGCGGCTGAATACTCCGAAGCCCTGTGTGTAAGACACGTTCACGTGAAGGCCACGGCGCCGAGGTCCTGAGGGGCTGCTGTCGGCTGGCTGTGTGTGCAGGTGCCCGGCGCACTGTGGCCGGGCTGCAGCAGGAGCTGGGCACTCTGTCCCGCTCAGCCTCTGCCCACCCGCCGCCATCACAGGGCTGCTTTCCGAGGGTGCACCCCAGCCCTCACTGGGAACAGGCCCCCTGGGGTGCGGCTCGGAGGGAGACCCAGTTGCAGGGGCGCACAGGGCCCTTGTATTTGTCCCCCTTTGTATAACCTGCTTTCCCTCTGGGCAATCATCTCATCATTCTGGAAAGTTCCAGCCGTCGCCTTCCCGGCTGTGGCCCTCTGAGTCCCCGGCAGCGTTGTCTGTGCCTCCCGCCCGCAGGCTGGCCCTCCCGCGAGGCCCCCTGACGCCTGCGGGCGTCCTTCAGGCTCCAGCCCTTCTGCTCTCACCTCTCCCTCGAGCGTGTGTCTCTGCTCTGCTCAGCCGTCCAGGCCATCTGGTCACCCTGACCGGGGCTTATTTCTGTGTCTGCCGGGCAGCCCATTTCCTGCCCCTGAAACCCTTGAGAGGCCAGGCCTGCCTCCCCCTCGGCTCGCGCTCGCCGCGGAGCGTTTCTGGGGTGGCGGTCCGGGCAGGGTCCTCTGGGCATGGGGTCGGTGCACGCCAGTGTGGCCTGGTTTTCCTGCAGGGTGGGCCCCACACACCCCGCCGCCGGCAGGTCCCTCGCCCGTGTCCACGCTCCCTCGCAGGCATCCTGGGGGGAGGGGTCCCTGCCCTGCTTTCTGTCCCGTGTGGTCCGGGGAGACAGCCTCCCACGTGCCCAGTTCTGGGGTCGTTGGGAAGCGGGAAGTGCTGCCGAGGCGCCGATGGGCCCGGCCCTGCCACTGCGTGGCCAGCCTCAGGGCCTCCTGGCCAGGCGCGCTCCTCAGAGCCTCTGGGCTGCAAGTGAGCGCTGGGCGGGCGAGGCGCTGGTGAGGGACCGAGGGGGTCTCAGCCCTGCCCGCCGCTGGGAATAAGTTCTTATGGTTTACCAATCCCTTTCCCCGTCTGTTTAGTATGAGACCGTCCCAACATACAGCCTTCGGCGCGCTACGAAGTCCGGTTTCAAGTAAGTGGCGGCCTGCTGCGCGGCGAGCCGAGGACGTGCCAGGGCAGAGCCGAGGGCAGGCGCGCCCTCACCGTGCGGTGTTTTGTCACAGCTCCTTCAGCAGAGCCCCGCGGACAACTGTTCCGGCCTCCCGGCTCCTCCGCCTCCTCCGAGAGGTGTGTGCGCAGGGCTGGGGGAGCTGGGGGGGGGGGGTGTCTGTGAGCCACACTCAGGAGCTGCAGGTCCTTCTTTGCCATCCCACGCCCCTCCTGCCACCTCCACCCCTCCAGGTTCCCAAGTTCTGACGCTCAGCACCGGCCCCCGGAGCTCGCCCTGCAGCAGTTCTTACTCATCGCCAGGGCCTGGGGGCTGGCCCATCCCAGCCCTGTCCCTGTGGCCTTGCGGCAGGTGGAGGAGTGGTCATGTGACTTGGGTGGGCCTCTCTCCTCTGGGGTCAGGATGCCCAGGGCGGCTCAGGAACAAATGTGGCACAGGGGACCCCCTGGCGGCCGGTCCCTGGAGAGCATCCCTCCTCCACCTGTTTTTCCTTGAAATGCTGGGAGCTGGGTCCGAACGCAGCACCGGAGGCCCTGGCGGCATCTGCGCACTGCCCGTCCGTGTCCCCAGGGCACCGGGCTCTGGCGCTGAGCACGCAGCCAGAAGGTGACTCAGCGATTGATTCCCTCCTCTCCCCCCTCTCTCTTCTCCCCCCTCCCTCCCTGCCCTTTCCTCCTGTGGGGAAGCCAGGGGATGCTTCTCTGTTAGCCTTGAGCAGTAAGCTAAGGAGCTGGCCCTGCGAGCACTGATTGTGTGCAGTGAGCCCAGCACTGAGTGGCACCGAAAGCAGACGAGATGCCGCACCTCCAGGGCACCTGGAGGACCTGGAGGAGCAGAGACACGGTGGAGGAGGCCGCCTGCCCTGGAGACACCGTGGGCCGGCCAGGCGGGGCCTTCCCAGAGCGCAGCAGGCCCTCCCTCTGCGGTGGGGCTGGGTTCGGTCTGACAGACAGTGGCAGCCAGTCAAGAGCTAAGAGGGAGGTGACTGATGGGGCCCAGCGTGAGCGAGGAGCATGGAGACAGGCGTCCTGGCGCATCGTGCGCGTGTCAGTCGTCCAAGTCTCAGGCCAGTAACTGTCCGGCTGTCGGTTCACAGAGTGGAGCCCATGGAGGTCGACCTCACGCCCTCCCCGCTGAGAAGGGTGAGTAGTCTGTTCCCCTGTGTGTCGTGTTTCCTGCACATTCAGGGCCTCCTGCTTCTCAGCGCTAATGACCGTGGCCATTCCGTCCCGACCGTGGCCGCTCCGTCCCGACCGTGGCCGCTCCATCCCGACCGTGGCCGCTCCATCCCGACCGTGGCCGCTCCGTCCCGACCGTGGCCGCTCCATCCCGACCGTGGCCGCTCCGTCCCGACCGTGGCCGCTCCTTCCCGACCGTGGCCGCTCCTTCCCGACCGTGGCCGCTCCATCCCGACCATGGCCACCCTTCCCGACCGTGGCCGCTCCGTCCCGACCGTGGCCGCTCCGTCCCGACTGTGGCCGCTCCTTCCCGACCGTGGCCGCTCCGTCCCGACCGTGGCCGCTCCTTCCCGACCGTGGCCGCTCCTTCCCGACCGTGGCCGCTCCGTCCCGACCGTGGCCGCTCCGTCCCGACCGTGGCCGCTCCTTCCCGACCGTGGCCGCTCCTTCCCGACCGTGGCCGCTCCATCCCGACCATGGCCACCCTTCCCGACCGTGGCCGCTCCGTCCCGACCGTGGCCGCTCCTTCCCGACCGTGGCCGCTCCTTCCCGACCGTGGCCGCTCCTTCCCGACCGTGGCCGCTCCGTCCCGACCGTGGCCGCTCCTTCCCGACCGTGGCCGCTCCTTCCCGACCGTGGCCGCTCCATCCCGACCGTGGCCACCCTTCCCGACCGTGGCCGCTCCGTCCCGACCGTGGCCGCTCCGTCCCGACCGTGGCCGCTCCGTCCCGACCGTGGCCACCCTTCCCGACCGTGGCCGCTCCGTCCCGACCGTGGCCGCTCCTTCCCAACCGTGGCCGCTCCTTCCCGACCGTGGCCGCTCCATCCCGACTGTGGCCACTCCGTCCCGACCGTGGCCGCTCCTTCCCGACCGTGGCTGCTCTGTCCCGACCGTGGCCGCTCCTTCCTGACCATGCCGCCACAGAAGGCAGGGCCACGCTGCCGTGGGACACGTGGTGGGCTGCCGCCATGCTCTGCCTCTGTCTGGGCAAGTGGTGGGAAGGGGGCTGAGTGAATCCAGGACCCCTGACAACCTGTCGGTGAGGAGGTGGTCAGCTTCACCGTGAGAGAAGCATGGGTGGCGCTGGCATGTGCCTGGCTGGGAGCAGGCCCAGCACGCGGGCCCTGCCAGGGCAGTACCAGGCCCCGTCCTCAACACCTGGGTTTCCAGGTGATGGTTTTGCACCGATAATGAGGATTTACACGGGATTTTAAAATGTTTAACGTCAGCTAAAACTGTCTGCTTTTTCTCTGTTCTGAAATTCTTAGAAGCACCTAGCGAATCCCTTGTCCACTCAGTGCTGTGGGTGCCAGGGGCACAGTGGGGGCAGTGGGACACCCTGTCTCACGGGGCTACATCCCAGCAGCCCGGGCGAGGCGGGCCTGGCAGGCTGGCGAGGGGCTGTGTTCTCGGGGCGGAGGGGCTCTCGTTACCCATGAAGAGGGATGTGACCCACTGTTCTCTTTCCCGTCCTTAGCCCGAGCCAGCCGGCCCCACCAGAGTCTCCCTGATCAGTCCCCCCCAGGACGGACGCATGGGTGAGTCCCTCCCTCACCCGGACCCTGAGGTTGTCTGATCGCGTCCTCCAGGCCGTGCCCGAGGGCCGCCGTCAGCCGTCTCCCCTCCCCCTGCTTCACAGCGTCCGGGCGCCTGCTCAGCGGGGACTCAGCCTCGCCTGGTGGCACAGGGAGACGAGGCTCCCACGCGCCCGGGGCTGACCCTCCCTCCTGGACGCCAGGTGTTTCGGAGGCAGGTCTGTCTGCGCGGAAGCCTCAGGCCGCGGCTCGGGCCCTGGGTCGGCAGCGCTCTGGCTGTCTCTGCTGGGCTGAGGCCCCAAGGGCGCCCTCCGTCTGCCCTGAGCTCTGCTCAAGAGGTTCCGCCTCCATGCGCCCCAGCAGACCCTGCGCCCACGGCTCAGCCTGAACCCGCAGAGCCCGATGGAGAGCCCGACGTCGGGGCACCGGAGGGCCCGGGCCACCTGGCCTCGGACCCAGACAGTTCGTGACCAGTCGGGGCCTCGAGGCCCTCGTCACGGTTGACCACGGTTACCCCACAAGCCCCTGTGAGCGTGAAGAGGAGGTGCTTGCGTGTGTGGGTCTGCCTGAGCGTGAAACCGGGATTTGTACATTGGCCGGGAGGCCGCAAACCGGGAGACGACCGCCACACGGGCCCGTGGGCACCAGGCTCCTCAGGCCAGCTGCCGGGGTTGGCCTGGTTGGTGTGCATGTGCTGGCGGTGTGGGGGTGCTGGCGGTGTGGGGGTCCTGGCGGTGTGGGGGTGAGGGGCTGCCCCTCGGGTCGGCCCTGCCTCAGGGGTTAGGGCAGAACGGGGTGCCAGATGGAGGAGGTGGCCAGAGCACAGGCTGTGGGCAGACACATCCTCACAGGCAAACCTCTGACCCAGGCGACAGCCTGCCCAGTGAGAAGCAGTGTGTCTGGATTAGCAAGGCCCCGGGAGTCCCACCATCTGAAAATACAGGAAATAAAAAGAGGAGTAACAGAACCTGCTGGGGTGTTCGCATCGCGGGCTCTCAGCTGTTCCGCGGGGTCTGCGCGTCACCAGGGCAGTGTCCCCTACAGTCCACGCAGCCCAGGCCACTTAGTGCTCTGCCGCCTCGGGAGCGGTGCCCAGCCTCTCTGATCCGGGCTCTGGGCTGTGAAAGGACACAGGGAGCCTCCCCTGCCCACTCTCCCGTCTCTGCCTTTTGTCCGTCACCATCCTCCACAGCAGGGCTGCCAGGGCCACGCGTGCCCACTGGTCTCACTGGCAGACAGCCGGCCTTTGCATCAGGAATGGTTCTCATAAGCCTGGTGACGCGGGCTGGGGGAGACGTGGGCTCTGCCAGGAGTGGAGTGGGGGGGCGAGTGCTGAGCGCCCTGTGCCCCGGCCTCGCCCTCGCCACCACACAGCACAGGCGGAGGTCAGCCGCAGCCCGCCCTGAGCAGCCCTGTGGCCTTCACGCGGCCCGCAGCCCGCCCTGAGCAGTCCTGTGGCCGTCACACGGCTGCTCAGGGTGGTGGTGTGAAAGCTCTCGGTGCACAGGGGTGCTGGCTGAGTTGGGGGGGCAGTGTGCAGGGCAAAGTGTGGGCGTGGGCGGGACAGCAGGTGTGTCCTCCTGAAGCAGCGCTGTGTTCACCCCCCTCACCCATGCCTGCAGGCAGCGTCTCCCACCTCGGCCCTCAGCAGCTCAGCCTGACGCCAAGTCGCACCAGCGGGTCCCAGGCGCTCAGGTAGGTCCCCAGGCAGCTCCCGAAGGACGTTCAGGGTGGGGAGTGAGAAAGGAGGTCCCACGTGCTGCTTTCCAGCCCGCTGTGCGCTCGGGGATCATGCTGTGCGGACCACATTATGGTTCGCTTTTCTGAAGTTAAAATGTAACTCAGGCTGTTCCTGTTAGAAGCAGCTCCCAGGCGCCCTGCGTGGCTGCAACGTCTGGTCTCAGGGTTCGCAGGCGGGCGGGGAGCCGATGGCACATCTGTGTCCCGACAGCTGCTGACAGAGGCAGGAGCTGGTTTGGCCCTTGGGCTGCCCTTTGCCACCCCCTGAACAGAGCATAACCCGCGACCCAGCCTGTTGCCTGAGACGTGGGCCCGCATCTGCGCAGGGCTCTGCCTGGGCACCGGAGGTCAGGCGGGTGCCCCTCACCCCTCCTAGAGCCCCTTGTTGGCTTCCCATGCCAAAGGCCACGTCCACACTTGGCCGCCTGCCACCGTCCAGCCGTGGCCTTCGCATCCTCCCCAGCCCAGAGCCACACTGGTGCCCACGGCCCCGGTGCATGGGGCAACCCCACCCGCTGCCTGACCACAGCTCCCATGCAGGACTGTGCCAGCCCCTCACCCCGCCCGCTGCCTGGGACCCGGCCCCCTCACCCCATCCACTGCCTGGGGACTGGCCCTCCCGCAGGTGCCTGCGATTGTGACTCCTGGATTTTGTGGGCACCAGCACAGAGGACAGCAGTGGGAGGGCCTGCTGAGAGCAGGCACCGGGCCCTGGTGAGGGGCAGCCACACGCATCAGAAGCTGCCTGGCGAGCACTGCGTGTGCCGTTGTCCCTGTGCCATCGCCCAAGCACAGGGCATGACCTCCTCCTGGGCACTGGGAACGTGTGTTTTAATCAACACGTGGCCTTTAAAACTAAAAAAGTATGATGTTGCCAAAGTCATTTGAAGCGCTGGTGACTTTGTGACCTTGCTCCTAGGATCCCACCTGTGCTGATGCCCGGCCGGGGGTCGTCCCAAAGCCTTGGCCTCCAGGCGGCCGGCAGAGCGGGAGGAGGGGGCTCGGCCCCGGCACCCAGGCCGCCCATCAGCATCTCGGGGCTCCTGCAGAGGCAGCAGTCAGGCAAGGACCGCCGCCTCCCTTGGAGAGGCGTGACCAGCGTGGCGTGTGGCAGCACGTGTTCCTGAGTCGTGTCTGAGCTTCCGCTTGGTGCCTCGGGGCTGGTGGTGCTCACACGGTGTCTCTGGTCTGTGCTCCGCAGGGTCTGCCAGCCTCGGGGGCTTCCCGCCCAGGAGGTGACATCCTGCCCTGCCCGCCACACTCCAGCCGCCCGCCACGCACTCACCACAAGCTCACGAGAGGCAGTGGGAGGATTGTCCGTTTCTCCTCAATGCAGCGCTCCGGCAGTGCCATCAAATAAAGCGTTTCCTGGTTTCGTAGGCCTTGAAACTACCTTCCTGGCGCCCCTACACCACGGGTTCCGTGAGCAGCGATTGGGAGGCTTTCCGATCAGGCAGGTGCAGAGCCGGGAGGTGGGGCCGCAGCCTGAGGAGCCCCGGTAGAGCCTTCAACTGACGACCCGCAGGGCTGGCCAGCAGCTCGGGCCTGGTGACTGTCGTCTGTGACATCCTGTCACGTGTGCCTGTGGCTCAACGTGACGCTGTTCCCAGTGACTGACTCCCCGTGGCTCAATGTGACACTGTTCCCGGTGACTGACTCCCAGTGGCTCAACGTGACGCTGTTCCCAGTGACTGACTCCCCGTGGCTCAATGTGACACTGTTCCCGGTGACTGACTCCCAGTGGCTCAACGTGACACTGTTCCCGGTGACTGACTCCCCGTGGCTCAACGTGACGCTGTTCCCGGTGACTGACTCCCCGTGGCTCAACGTGACGCTGTTCCCGGTGACTGACTCCCCGTGGCTCAACGTGACGCTGTTCCCGGTGACTGACTCCCCGTGGCTCAATGTGACGCTGTTCCCAGTGACTGACTCCCCGTGGCTCAATGTGACGCTGTTCCCGGTGACTGACTCCCCGTGGCTCAACGTGACACTGTTCCCGGTGACTGACTCCCCGTGGCTCAACGTGACGCTGTTCCCGGTGACTGACTCCCCGTGGCTCAACGTGACGCTGTTCCCGGTGACTGACTCCCCGTGGCTCAATGTGACGCTGTTCCCAGTGACTGACTCCCCGTGGCTCAACGTGACACTGTTCCCGGTGACTGACTCCCAGTGGCTCAACGTGACGCTGTTCCCAGTGACTGACTCCCCGTGGCTCAATGTGACACTGTTCCCGGTGACTGACTCCCAGTGGCTCAACGTGACGCTGTTCCCAGTGACTGACTCCCCGTGGCTCAATGTGACACTGTTCCCGGTGACTGACTCCCAGTGGCTCAACGTGACACTGTTCCCGGTGACTGACTCCCCGTGGCTCAACGTGACGCTGTTCCCGGTGACTGACTCCCCGTGGCTCAACGTGACGCTGTTCCCGGTGACTGACTCCCCGTGGCTCAACGTGACGCTGTTCTCGGTGACTGACTCCCCGTGGCTCAACGTGATGCTGTTCCCGGTGACTGACTCCCCGTGGCTCAATGTGACGCTGTTCCCGGTGACTGACTCCCCGTGGCTCAATGTGACGCTGTTCCCGGTGACTGACTCCCCGTGGCTCAACGTGACGCTGTTCCCGGTGACTGACTCCCCGTGGCTCAACGTGACACTGTTCCCGGTGACTGACTCCCCATGGCTCAACGTGACGCTGTTCCCGGTGACTGACTCCCCGTGGCTCAACGTGACACTGTTCCGTGGGGGACAGCGCACCCCGTCCTGGTCTTCATGGTTCCTCATCCTGTTTTAATCACAAGGTGACACCGCTTCCTTCAAGCCCAAGACGGAGCGAGTGGGGGGCAGTGAGTGCACGCTGGCTTCTCAGGCCCCAGAGACGGGCCAGCCTGGGGCAGGGCCGCCACCCAGGACCCTGGTCCCCTCTCCCCCAAACCCCCTCTCCCCCGAGACCCCTCTTCTGCCGCCTTCCCACCAGCCATCCCACTCAGGAACCACCCCCCCCCCCCCCCCCCGGCACAGGGCCCCGCCCGGCCACACCATCTCCTTGGGCTGCTCAGTGCCTTCCGGGCCAGGTCTCACTTTCAGTCCCTGCTTGTGGGCGGGTCACTGGGTCTAATGAGCACGGGACCCCGTGCGGGTCGGGGTCTTCCAGCGTGGTTGTGAGCTCCTCCGTGGCTCCGTGGCCCAAGGGGGAGTGAGCAAGTCCTGCTTGGTGCCCTCCTCAGGGAGCACATGGCCGCACCCCCCCCCCCCACCTATGATGACAGGCCTCAGGGCACAGGGCCCAGCCCACCAAGAGCGCCCTAAGGCCTCCCTGACCCTGGAAAACCGGGGGGAGGGGGGCGGGGGCTGGGAATGGGGCTCAGCCTGGAGATGAGCGGATATCGGGGTCTGCAGCAGGAAGGGAGCCCCAGGATGATGGGGCTCCAGGGCTGATGCAGGTGGGTCTGGGGGCTGCCCGGGGACGGTCCGCTCCGAGACACTCGGCAGGCAGGTCGGGTCCTGCAGCCGCCACGGAGCCCCCAGGAGCACGGCCCTCTCGGCGGCCATCACAGAGGCCCTTCCGCCCCGGCCGTGACTGGAGGGAGGCTGTGAATGAGTGCCTTCAGGCCGGGAGGAAATTCCTAGAGTTCTTAGCGGGCAGTGCTGGGCTGCACTCAGATCCTGTCGCACTAGAGGCCGCGCGCCGCACTCTGGCGGTGGAGCAGGGGCACAAGCCCTCGGACCCGGTCCTCCCGAGCGAGCGCGCCGACGCCAGCGGCCTGGTGCCCCACGGGACCCACCAGGTCTGCCCTTGAGGTCCCTGCCACCATCCGTGCAAGTCAGGAGAGGCCGCCATGGCAGACACGCCCCGTGCCCGGGGACCACACTCACCCCGCGAGGCACCTGACCTGTGTGACCTGCAGGCAGGAGCGCCCGCTGCCCGAGCCCCGGCACCAGGTCCGCTCAGGTTCGCCTGTCAGCCTCGTCCTCCCGTCCCGTGGAAGGGACCTCACACGCGTCCTCATGGCTGCGTCAGGGAAACCGTGGCCCCGAGCCACGCCCAGCCCCCTGCTCCTCATTGCCCTCGGGGTCCATACGTGGCACGGGACGTGGTGGCCTCTCCTAGCCCCTCTGGACACACCCCAGCCACGTGCACCACGCGTGAATGGCGCGTAACAGCTCATCCGGGCCTCCCACAGGGGTGGGTGTGAGCAGGCCCCCGGGCGAGGACCCTCCCGCGTCCACGGAGCCTGGGGTGACCCCAGCAGGGGAGCCATGGCCCGGCCCGTGCAGACCTTGGGACGCTCGTCTGCTTCGCTCCATCCACTTTCGCTGCCTCTGGTTTCTGCGCTTTTAAGTCTGGGCCTAAATGTGGCGGGAGAATGATTTGCCTCTGGACTTTCCTGAGCCAAGACCCCCGGCGACTAGTTGGGAGCCGGCGGAGCCCGAGCGGGCGTCCTGGGCTGGGGTTTGCTTTCTCTGCAGGGCCCAGCCTGGAGCCCGGCCCGTGCTGGCGGGCAGCGCAGACCCGGCCCGTCTCCCTGGCGCCCGAGGCGCACGGAGCCACAGGAGTGCTTTCCTGGCGCACGCCGCGGGGCTGGGTCACCGTGGGCCCCTCTGGCGTCCCCACCTCGGGAGAGAGGATAGCTGGGCCACCGTGGCTTCTAGAATTCTCCACAGGGTCACCCTTCACGAGGACATTCGACAAGACCCGGTGTCAGAGGAGGGGCCCCTCACACACACCCGGGGCCGCAGGGCAGCTCGGCCGGCTGAGGATCAGGCCGGCGCTCAGCCTTCTGGACCCTCTCCAGCTCCTGCCGTGAGAAACCTCCCGGGAGCTGGTCCCAGAGTCACCCGGGGCTGGGGCACCCCTGGTGGGCGGGCGGGGGCCAAGCACGGGCTGGAGCCGCCGCCTCCTCGTCCTGCACGGCGGCCGGCTTCCAAGTGCGAAGAGCTCGGATCCGGTCCTCGGAAGCGTTTCCAGATGTTTTTGGCATCGGAAGGAGCCTTCCGTGGACCTGGGAGCGCGGCCGGGCGGGCGGGCGGGGGTCCCGCCTACCCCGTGGGCACCTTTGTCATCTGCATGTCAGCACGCGGCACCAGGAATGTTCGCTGTTTCCAAAGAAAACAGGCCGGCGGGCGCCTGGCGTGGGGGACACGGGGATCAGGGCCCCTCCCCGAGGACGCCTGCCTGGGCCCAGCACGCCCACCCCCGGCCGACAGGACCTCAGTCCCTCCCAGAGACCTGACCTGCGTGTGGGCAGATGAGGAACACGCTGACTCCCGCTGTGTACACGCATGCTCAAACACACGTGTGCACCCAGGTGCGTGCATACCACACACTCACGCAGCAGCTCCAGATGACGGCCTCACGAAGCCCCGGCCGCCCTGAGACCCCGCCCCCTGGGCGTGCACCCTGCTGTCCCTGGCCCTCCCGGGAGTCTGTGCCCCGTCCCGCGGAACGCCCGGCGGTGACGCGTGGACATCGTGCCCACAGGACTCGGAGCAGCAGCTGGAGGCAGGGGCGCCCTAGCCTTGGGGTGGGGGGCAGCCGCTGTGGCCCGTGGGGCGTGGAGGGAGCTGGGAAGCCTGCCCACCACGGGCCAGGTGATGACCACCGGGGCGAGGACCCTCCGGGACAGCGGCCTCCGACGCGGCCACGCGGCCTCGGTCCCCACCTCCCGGCCGCCGGCCGCTCCAGCTGGCGGGCGCCGTGCGGCGGCCGCGGCCACTTCACCCCGCGAGCTCCTCAGGAAGCTGGTGTGTTTGCGATGTTAAAAGCTCAGCCAACTTTCAAAGCGGCTGTTTTTCCAGTGGAAACTGTAACGTGAGCCCAGAAGCGTTCTCACTCACTCGCCGCGCAGACACCCCGACGCCCCCTCCACCGTGAGGCCGGCGCCGGGCTCCGTGGCCACGCCAGGCCAGCTCCCCGCCTTGCCAGCGCGGCCCGACCACGGTGCCTGCCCCCACCCCCCTGCTCAGGCCTGAAAACCCACCCCCTGTCAGCCTCGTTGGGCCCGGCCGGGAGGGGAGCAGGGCCGGTGCAGACCCCGTGCAGGGCCCAGAGGGGGCGCCAGGCCCAGGAGGAGGCGCCCACCGCAGCGCCCGAGGCTTCGGCGCAAACCCCCAGTGGCGCCTGGACCCGGCCCTCAGCCAGACCGAGCCTTTCACTCAAGGCCCCAGCTGGCCAGCTGGGGGCACGCGAGGCCTACCCATAGGCACCCTGGTTACAGCCCGCCAGGCTGCCGGCCGGGCCCCTCAGGGAGCCCAGCGCCTGGCAGATGCCTTGTGCTCCAAGGGTGCCCTCAAGGCCATGACCCCTGACCCCAGGCACCCGGCATCTGAGCTGAGAGCCGGCGTGGTTGTCGTGCGGCTTCCAGGGCCCCCAGGCCCGACCGGTCCTCCCACCGGGGCCAGGACCCCGGGCTGCACGCTGGGCTCGCCGGCCACTGCCTGGCCCTGGGAACAGCCGTGTCTCCAGCCGCTTCCGCTCAAGCAGCAAAACATGAGACGACGGCTATGGACTTTGCAACCCAGAGCTTCCCGAGACAGCCCGGTGCTTTGCAGGGGTTTGGGGGTGAACAGATGAACAGTGGTCCCTGGAGACCTCACAGCTGGCCCTGGGCAGACGCAGAGGTTCCTGGGACCCCCCCCCCCCCCCATGGCCGAGGTCTTTCCTGATCCCAGGGCCACCCTCCCGGGCACCAGGGGCAAGGGCGGGCTCAGCCTGCTGTCCCTGACCCTCCCGGGAGTCTGTTCCCACTGCCCATGCTGAGCCCCAGGCCCCCGGGGCAAAGGCGTCCCAGAGGACAGACCCCGGGGCCGGGCACACCTAGCCCCCGGGCTGCTCCCTGGGTGCCGGGTGCTGAGGCCACAGGAGTCAGCCCCGCCCTGGGGCCCCCGGTGCTGCAGCCCAGGAGCTCTCTGCAGAGCCGCAGCCGGCCTCCCCTGGGCCTCCAGGGGACGGAGGGGCCGGTGGTGGCGGGAGGCGGGGCCCCAGCCCTGCGGCGGGCGCGACTGAGAAGCCGCCCAGGGGGTTGCTGTGGTCTGAGGCCTGCGTTGGGGGCAGGGGCAGGGGCAGCGAAGGCTGGTGGGGAGTCCAGCAGACCCAGCAGTTGGGGGAGTCAGGGAGAGGCCCGGTGGGCCAGGGGCACCCCAAAACCAGGGGTGGGCCCCTCTCGGGCGTGGGGCCATGTTGCCCGAGCCTGGTCTTCCCGGAAGCAGTTGGCACCACGGCCAAGGCCTCGGCAGCCCCTGTGGTGGTTGGCACGGCGGTTACCCCACACCCGCCTCACCGTGCAGGGCCAGGCTCCGGCCTCCCGAGCCCCTGCCCCTCGCCACGCAGCACCCGCCCGCCCGCCCAGCCGTCCTGGGACAGGCCCCCTGCCCTGGGGCCTCCCACTTCCAGGTGGGCTCGGGCGAGGCCAGCCCCAGGGTCCAGCTCGCAGACCTGAGGTGAGGGTGGCCCGCCCCCGCTGCTCCTGCCTGGCACCCGAGAACTGCTGTGTCCCCTCTGGGTGCCCGTCCCCAGGTGGCACCTGCGGGGGCCCAGCCGGGCCGGCGGCGGGAGCCTGTCTTGGTGGGATCTGCCAGCGAGGGGCAGGGTCGGCCTCGGGGGGAGGATCTAGGCGCAACAAAGGACTTCAGGCGCCACCCCTCAGGAGGCACAGCTCAGGCGAGGCCGCGACTCACTGAGATGGAGACCTCCCTCGGGGGCCGTCCTGAACAGGCCCCAGGGGTCCTCCGTCCCTTTGTGGGGGGATACGGCACGAAGGGAGGTGTCAGGGGGACAGAAGGGGTCTCAAGCCCCACACAGCCACCTGCACCCACAGGTACATGCACACGCATGCACACAGACATACATGCACTCACAGCACACGTCCCATCAGTGGCCCTGGGTAGCCTGACAGGATGTAGCAGAGGGGACAGCTCCCCAGACAGCACCCTTCAGACCCGCGACCCTCCTCGGCGGGTGAGGGGCCAGCTTGGCTGCCTGAGGAGGGGGCAAACCCTGTCGGTCCCGTCTGCCGGGCTCTGGGGAGCAGCAAGGAGCAGGGTGGGCCTGGGCCAGCCCCCCGCCCCCCACTCCTTCAGTCTGGGGCCGGGGTGGGGGGGAGAGAGCAGGGGGTATGGTCGGGGGGCAGGGGCCTCCTCTGATGGGAGCAGGGTCTGCCCAGGACCTGCCCTCTGCCTGCTCAGGGTGGCCCTCCCAGGCGCCCAAGCAGTCTCACGGGTGGGGGAGGGGGGCGCCTGACGGGGCTGCTGGAGGTGAAGGGGGGAGACCTGGGAGGTGGCCATGGGGACCTGCCTCCCCCTGGAGGGTGCCCAGAGCGCTGGCCTGGGACTTGGGTGCAGCCTGCCCCTCCCAGGAGCCCCTCCGCTGGGCTGGGCCTGGCGTCCACGGGCCCTGGCGAGAGGTCTGTGGTGGGTGAGGCTGCTGGCTGGCGCTCCCCCCCCCCCCCCATTTCCTCTTGGCCCGCAGACTCCCGGCGGCCTCGGGAACAAAGGGTGGATTGTGCCCCGCTCTGGGCCTGCTCCCCGCCCAGCGCTGCCCCTGACGGGCCCCGTGGGCGATGTTTGTGTTTGCAGCCAAGCAAGGCTCCTCCGGCCAACCTGTGAGCCCTGTGAGCGCCAGCCGCGGGCACCGGCGGCCGCCTGGGGCCTGGGCCTGGGGCCTGGGGCCTGGGGCCGGGGGCTGGGGGCCTGGGGCCGGGGGCCTGGGGCCTGGGCCTGGGCCTGTCCCAGCCAAGCGTCCTGCCTCCTCCCCAGCGCCCCCACGAGCGGCCCCCGCGCACGGAGGCAGGGCCTGCCAGCACCTTCCCCTGGGCATCACGTCCTGTTGCCCGCCGGGCCCCCCACGTGTCCTGTCTGTCCACCCAGCCCCCGTCACCAAGCCTCTGGGTGCCCCTGCTCAGGTGGCTTTTGCAGGAGGCAGGATGGAGGCGGCGGGGCCACAGCTCCCCCACCGCTGGCACCCCAGCCCCACATCCTGGGTCCAACCACCCCTTCTCCCACCAACATTAGTGAGCACCACTGGGTGCAGGAATGGGCACAGAGCCCGGCCCTCCTGAGCCCACGGGAGGAACGGGGCAGAGGACAGACACCCAAGCCAAGTGCCATCCCATTTCCCAGTGGGCCCGGCGTCCTGTCTGCAGCCCCCACGCCACCAGCAGACCGTGCAGTCCCACCCTCGGACACTCGGACCCTCGCACCCTGCCGTGCTCCAAGACCACGCCCTGGTGACATCGGCCCTTCACCAGGGGAGCCCGAGGGCTGGGCTCCAGGCAGGCGAGTGCGGGCGCCGTCCTCACAGAACTGGGCACAGTCTCAGCCCGGCAGAGCCCCGGGCAGGGATCCCAGCACAACCCTGTGTACCCCCTGGTGAAGGCACGGCGGGGGGGAGGGAGGGGGGCTCTCCCGGCTGCCCCATCCCTGCTGTGGGTTCGGCTCCGTGACCGTCAAAGGAGCTTTGTGGCCGCCACGGGAGCGGGAGCGATGGTCTTGGAGGCGATCCAGGAATGAACCGTGGAGGGCGGCTTCGGGGGAAGCGTGGGGAAATGGAGGAAAAAGCTGTGAAAGAAGAAGGAATTCGCCTCTGTGAGGCCTGGGGCCACTCCGTCCCCTCAGGAGCCAGGCCTGGGCTCGCCTCCGAGCCACGCAGTCACCTGGGCCCTCTCTTCAGCCACTGAAGAGGAGACCGAGGGTCAGAGTGGCTGGGTGGCTGCGGGGCCCCTGAGGCCTCGGCTGTGAGCACTGAGGGGGGAGGCGCTGCCCAGGCTGCAGAGTGGGGCCAGGGGGGCCGAGTGCTGACCCGGAGGGGCACCGTGGGCGCTGGCCGCGGCACCAGACGCTGGGCCGCTGGGCCGTCCTCCTGGGAGCCGGCAGTGACACCCCTCACAGGAGGCTGGGAGGTGGGTGTCAGCGGGCAGAGCCCGTGCCACCCTGAGCTGGCTGCCCCTGGCTCGCTTGGCAGGCCTGCAGCTGGGTGGCCCCAAGGTCCTGGAGGTATAACCCCCCGCCCCCCGAGACCAGGTCCCAGGGCGTGGCGGAGGGAGGGGTCTGGCCGGGGAGTGAGCAGCTCGGGCTGCCTGGCTGGGGGTGGAAACGGCTGCTGAGCTGATGCTGGGGCAGCCGTCAACGGAAGGCTCCACCCTGGAGACAGGCGGCTTCCCGGAAGGTCGGGGTCTGGGTGGGACCCGCTGCCCCCGCCCCCCATGCGAGTCCCCGTCCCTCTGGCCAGGGCCTGCCCCCCGAGGCCCACCTGCACCGCCCCCTCAGGGTGGACGCCGCCTTCGGGCAAATACCCGGCCTGCTGCCAGCCTCCTCCTCCGGCCCGTGGCCCCCAGGGGCAGGGGCAGGGGCAGGGGCAGCGGAGTCCTCAGGGAGCCTCCTCCCGTCTGTCCCGGGCGTCCTGAGCAGCCCTCCTTCCAGGGCCCGGGAGGTGTCTGGGGGACGCGGGTCGGACAGCTCACCCTTGCCGGGACTCACACGCACCCCCTTCCACCGCCACGGGGCCCAGCCAGACCCCGGCCCTCACCTGTGGCCCGGGGCAAGGCCGGCGCCCACCCCTCCCGCCAGCTGTTGGCAGCTGTCACCACCTGCCGGCCCAGGGCCAGATGCCAGGCGGCTGCCGCGGGAGTGGGGGCGGGGCACGCTGCGCCGGGCAGGGGACCTCAGGCCACGCACCGCCCTCATCGGGGGCTGCTGCCGACCCTTCAGCGTCCCCCATTGCCTCCTGGGACCCGGCGTGTGTCTCAGCGCAGCCACCACGGGGCGTCTGAGCTCACCTTCCCACCCGGGGTCTCCCCCACCCAAGCGAGCAGCATGCGCCCCTCCCCAGAGCTTGGGTGCGGGGCGGCCCATAGGGGTGGGAGGGTGTGGCTCAGTGCAGCCTCTGGAGGTGGCCCGTGCCCCCCAGCCCAGGAGAGAGGCCTGCGCCAGGGCCAGGTGGCGGGGGAGGGGCCTACAGGCTGCCGGCGCCCGGGGTCTCGGAGTGAAGGCGAGTGGGCGCTCAGCCCGGCCCGGACACGGCTGCAGCCTAGGAAGCCCCGGGCCACTGAGGCGGCCGCTGGGCCTGACCCACACGCTGTCTTCTCACCCAGACAAACACCAAAGTCAGGGCCCTCCCCAAAGAAACCGCCTGCACCCCGAGAAGCATGTGCTGACGGCCCCTCACCCAGAGCCTCGCCCTGCCCCAGCCGATGCCCAAACCTTGCACAGGCAGCAGCAGCCCAGGGACCAGGGTGCTGCGCTGGGGCTGGGGGTGTGCCGACCTTCGGGGCTCAGACCCAAGGTGAGGACTGACCAGGGCTGGGGTGGGGGACACCCAAGTGGAGTAAAGGGGTGGAGAGAGCCCAGCCGGCATGGCCTGGGGGTTGAGCGTCGACCTCTGAACCAGGAGGTCACGGTTCGATTCCTGTCAGGGCACAGGCCCGGGTTGTGGGCTCCATCCCCAGTGGGGGGCGTGCAGGAGGCAGCCGGTCCATGGTTCTCTCTCATCATGGATGTTTCTCTCTCTCTCCCTCTCCCTTCCTGTCTGAAATCAATAAAAAGTATATTTTAGGGAGAAAGGGAGGGGGAAATCAGGAGGACACCGTGGACGGTCACGGGGCCCCGCGGGCAGGCAGGGCTGACAGTCCGTGCCGTGGGACAGGGGCGTGGCGGCGGGTGCCTGAGGGTCTGGGCTCGGGCGCCAGGGAAGAGGCTGCGGAGAGGCTGTGGCACAAGGTCCTGCCCGGACCAGAAGCCCAACTTCAGGTCCAAGCTCTGCTGGGCCTGACGGTGCCTGGTTCACACTGACCCTGCGCACAGTGGGGCGGCGGGGCCTGGGAAGCTGGGGACCCTCCCTCTGCTTCCAGAGGCCAGGCCCACTCGGCCGCCTCCCGGGTCCTGCCTGCCCACTCGGCCGCCTCCCGGCTCCTGCCTGCCCACTCAGCCGCCTCCCGGGTCCTGCCTGCCCACTCAGCCGCCTCCCGGGTCCTGCCTGCCCACTCAGCCGCCTCCCGGGTCCTGCCTGCCCACTGAGCCGCCTCCCGGGTCCTGCCTGCCCACTCGGCCGCCTCCCGGGTCCTGCCTGCCCACTCGGCCGCCTCCCGGCTCCTGCCTGCCCACTCGGCCGCCTCCCGGGTCCTGCCTGCCCACTCAGCCGCCTCCCGGGTCCTGCCTGCCCACTCGGCCGCCTCCCGGGTCCTGCCTGCCCACTCGGCCGCCTCCCGGGTCCTGCCTGCCCACTCGGCCGCCTCCTAGGTCCTGCCTGCCCACTCGGCCGCCTCCCGGGTCCTGCCTGCCCACTCAGCCGCCTCCCGGGTCCTGCCTGCCCACTCAGCCGCCGCCAGGGTCCTGCCTGCCCACTCAGCCGCCTCCAGGGTCCTGCCTGCCCACTCAGCCGCCGCCAGGGTCCTGCCTGCCCACTCAGCCGCCTCCAGGGTCCTGCCTGCCCACTCAGCCGCCTCCAGGGTCCTGCCTGCCCACTCAGCCGCCTCCAGGGTCCTGCCTGCCCACTCAGCCGCCTCCAGGGTCCTGCCTGCCCACTCAGCCGCCGCCAGGGTCCTGCCTGCCCACTCAGCCGCCTCCCGGGTCCTGCCTGCCCACTCAGCCGCCGCCAGGGTCCTGCCTGCCCACTCAGCCGCCTCCAGGGTCCTGCCTGCCCACTCAGCCGCCTCCCGGGTCCTGCCTGCCCACTGAGCCGCCTCCCGGGTCCTGCCTGCCCACTCAGCCGCCTCCCGGGTCCTGCCTGTCCATTCAGCCGCCTCCCGGCTCCTGCCTGCCCACTCAGCTGCCTCCCGGGTCCTGCCTGCCCATGGGGCTCCCATTCCAGGCGGGCTCCACTGTGGGGTTGAAAGGGACCCTGGGTTGGCCTCTGTCAGGGCCCAGGCACAGCCTTGGGCAGGAACGACACCGCGGGCATGTATTTCCTGAGAGACAGTGTCCTGAGCCCTTAACTTAAACCTCGAACCCCAGGGTCCCAGTTCCCATGTGGCCCCCGGCTCCCCCCCACCCACCTCAGGACCCTCCCAGCCTGTCCTGTGAAGGCCCTGAGCCCAACCCGGCCTGGGCGAGGTCACACAGGCTCAGAGGCAGCCCAGCTGCCGGGCCCACCTGCCCCAGGACCCACCCGCTCCACAGCCCCTGGGTGGGCACCAGAGCTTCTCACGCCTGACGCTGGTGCCAGGCACAGGGCAGGGATGCCTCCCACGTCCCAGCCCAGGGGCCCAGCTCCCGCACAGGGAGTCCCTGTCTCTGTACCCCACTTCACAGCAGCCCCCCGCCCCACAGGCCCACATGTCCTTGTGCCCTGGGTCTGGGCAAGGTCACCTGGGGGCACCCCTATCAGTCCCTCCAGCAGGTCCAGGCCCTTGTGAACCCCACACAGCACCCCCAGGAGTCCTTGACCCTCTGCCCCGGGTGCCAAGCCAAGTCTGTGTCCACCCAGCACCCCGTGCTCCTGTGTCCCACACCCTGAGCTCCTGTCCCAGGTCGCCTGGCCCGGCCCCAGGACAGGGCTCTGATCTCCTGCCAGGCCTCCCAACACAAGGCCCGGGGGGAGGGCTGCCCCACGGCCCCCCATCCTGGCCTCTGTTGTGCTGCCCATCCCTGGCATCAGCCCGGCCCCGCAGGACAGCTGCGGGCGGCTCGGCTCTCCTTTGAAGCCGGCGGGCTGGGCAGCAGCAGGGGCAGTCACACCCGAGGGTGGCAGAGCCCAGGCCACCCTTTCAAGTTCCCCGCCTTCCAGGGGACCAGCTGACTGTGCCCAGAGCGGATCAGAGCACCTGGGGCTGTGCCCGCCTGGCACCCCGCCCACCCAGCACCCGACGCCCACCAAGGACAACAGGGGTCCCCGAAATGGCCCAGCCCGGCCTGGTCTGGGGGTCACTCGGAGGACACAGTTGATCCCCCTCCTCCACCTCCAGACTGAGCTCCAGGGCAGGGCCCAGGCCCCCCCACCCCCACCCCCACCCCCCGCCGCCGCCCAGAGGACCCCGCAGAGCTGGGACAGCGGCATCTGTGTTCCTGTTGGTGAACCCAGAGTTGGCAGCTGCCCACCGGCCTTTCTGCCTGTGGCCAAGGGCATTTGGGGGCCTGGTCTGTGTAAGTCCGGGGCAACGCGCAGGGGCCAAGGAGCCCAGGGCTCCGCCCACAGAGCCCGCAGGCTAGTCCCTGACTCCTCCCGGCACCCTGGCGTGTCCTGCCCATCAAGCCCCCCACGCCACACCCCACACCCCAGGCCCCCCTTGCACCCAGAGCCTGGCCTGCGAGTCCTCCAGGGAGCAGAGTGGGGGTGACCGTGGGCAGAGCCACAGCCCATCAGGGTCTGCCTGTGAGCCAGTGTCAACGCGGGTCAGGGTGGACTTGGCACCCCTCAGGGCACCCCTTTCCGTGACTGCAGCCTGCACACCTCACCCGCCTTCTCCCCTGTCCGACCCACCACGGAAGGGACCCAGGACTGTCCACTCGGGGTGTAAGGAAGTGAGATTCCGTCCGGGGTGTGGGGCAGGGCAGCTCCCATGCACCTCTGCAACGTGGGGGGACAGAGCCGAGGCTGAGGGGCGTCCTGTGGGCCCTGAAGGCACCCAGGGGTCAGGGCAGGCCGCTTTGAGCTGGAGACAGCCCAGAGACAGGATGGCGTGGGGGTCACAGCTGGGGCCGGGGCTGAGGGCCTGGAGGTCGGGGAGCCCACTCCCTCCTGGCAGCACCTGAGGACGAGGGAGCAGGAGAGACACGAGGAGGGGGGAGGGGGGCGGAGCCAGGGTGTGGCCTTGGGTAGGGGCCTTGGTCCCTGAACAGCCCAGCACCCCTGAAACGGCCCCCTGGGTGGGGAGCCCAGGCCCCGGGCCCTGCCAGGCCTGCCTTGCTCATGAGACTTCCCTGGGGCTGAGGGCCGGCCCCTTGGGCCCCGTGGACAGCACTGGACACGAGGCCAAGAAGGCCCAGGCAGAAGGCGGGGCTCTCGGTCTCCTAGAGGTTCTGGGGGCTGCCCCCACCCCGAGGGCCGGCCCTCGCTATTCCCCGACCTCGTGTCCAGACGGCACACGGCCCAAGGTCTCTCCACCCCTGGACAGAGGTCTCCCTGCTACCGAGGTCACTGCCCTCCCCCTCCCCCTCCCCCTGACTAAAACCCAACCGTGCTGCTTCCGCACCCCCAAGCCTGCTGTCTGGTGAACACCTCTGTGGGCCACCATCTGTGGGCCCCACGGCTGCTCGGTCACTGCAGCCCCCACAGCCGCCCGCTCACGGCAGGGCATCCGGCCGCTAGGGCCCAGGCCTCCCATGTCCCCACAGGTGGTCTCCAGCACCTGGGCCGGACCGTCCAAGCAGGGCCTTCTCCGGGCTGGCCCCTGCCTCCTCGGGGACAGGAGTGGGGTCCCCAAGGAGCATGTGGGACGATGGTAGGATAAGGGCACCCCTCAGGGGACCCCTTTCCTGCACAGCACGGAGGCCCTGGGGGCCCGTGAGGAGGGGCCCCCCGTGTGAGAAGCTGAGGGAGGGGTGCCCCGCCCTGACCTTGGGGAGCCCAGCAGGGCCTGCGAAGGACGGTGGGCCTCCCATCCAGCAGGTCAGAGCCTGTCCTGGTCGGAGAAGCCGAGACCCAGCGCTGGCCGGCGGTGCCCTGGACCCCAGCAAGGCCTTGCCCCCCGCCCCCCACCCCCCCCCCCACCCCACGCCGGCGGCTTTGCGATAATCACGCCATCTTAGTGCCTTCTCCCAAGAGGCTGCACCCGGGGGCTGGAGGAAGCCCCGCCCACAGCGCTGGCCACGGCCTTGGAGCCTCAGCTTCCCCACTGGGCGGCTGGACGGGGGGCCCCGCAGGCAGGAGGGGCCTGGGTGGAGGTGACCTCACAGCCCAGCCCAGCCCAGCCCAGCCCTCCGAGGGCCAGCTGAGCCCCAGAAGGTGGGGTCGTGGGGGCTGCACCCATAGAGGGGCCTTCCCTGGGCCGGGGGCCGGGGCTGCAGCTACCACGGAGGCGTGTGGGGGGGGCAGGGCTTCTGTCCAGGGGACTGAGAGTGAGCCCTGGACACCCAGGGCCCAGGCCGGACCTCAGGCCCAGCAACGGCACTCAGAGCCCAAGGCGCAGGCCCACACAGGCACATGTGAATGCACACACATGTACAGGCACAGGCCCACACACGTGTACACAGGCCCATGGCGCACTCACGCACACATGTGTAGACACAGGCCCCCATACAGACACAGATGTGTAGACACAGACCCACATGCACACACACATGTACAGTCGCAGGCCCATGGCACACCTGTACAGATAGCCCACACACACGTCACTCATCTGTACAGAGATGCACACAGGCAGAAACACTAGTTTAGAGAAAAAGGATGCACATTTTCTTGTTTAACAAAATAAATTAAATATACGAAGCTTCAGCTCAAACTCTATATAAAATTACAGAGGTCTGGGGCCCCCTCGGGCAGCGGGGCAGCGGGTGCCCGGCCCCTGGGGGACGTCCAGCTCGGCCACAAGGCCAGGTGGTCCTGGGCCCCAGGAGAGGCCAGGTCTGTGCCCAGGGCTCCTCTCACCATTAATATTATTATCTTAATTTTTAAATATAAATACCAGGCCCTTCTCTCCGGCAGGGAGGCCGGGGTGAGGCACGCCCAGCCGAGCTCCGGCCTCTCCGGACAGGGCCTGGGCCCGCTACGCCGACGCCCGGCCCAGGACACCCGGGGGGACTCCTGCACACCAGACAGGTGGTGGCAAAAATAGCCCCCCACCTGCCGAGCAGGGAGACGGGCGGGCCAGCAGGGCGGGGGTGGGGGTTTTTGGTTTGCTAAGCTGGGGGCCTCTCAGATCTCCTGCCAGACCGCAGCTGTGAAACCCTCCTCACAGGCCGAGGGCTTCCTGCAAGGGCCAGCGCTGGGCGCACACGGGGAGCAGCCGGCACAGGCCTGTGCAGGACCTCTCTGCGGTCAACGTGCGTGTGTGCGTGTGTGTGTCTGTGTGTGTGCATGCCTGTGTGTGTGTGTGTCTGTGTGTGTGTGCACACGGAGAGCAGCAGGCGCAGGCCTGTGCAGGGCCTCTCTGCAGTCAGCGTGCGTGCGTGCATGTGTGCGTGTGTGCGTGTGTCTGTGTGTGTGTGTGCACACGGGGAGCAACCGGCGCAGGCCTGTGCAGGACATCTGCGGTCAGCGTGTGTGTGTGTGCGTGTGCGTGCTCCTCGCACAGGGCGCCCAGGCTGCTGGCCGAGCCCCTCACCTGTGCACCTCCCCCCACAGCCTGGGTGCTCAGCCCGCCCACCTGGCCCGACCTCCAGGTGCCCCCGGCGGCACCCGCCCGCCCCCACTGTGCGCCGGGGCCCCCAAGAGCAGCACCCCTAGCACTGGTAGTGGATGTGCTGGTGCTGGTGGACCTTGCCCTCCACATGCGAGTGCGTGTGTGAGTGCGTGTGCGTGTGTGTGTGCGTGTGCACGTCCGTGTAGAGTTTGGGGTAAAGCTTGGGGCCGGCAGCCGACCCAGGGCCCAGCAGGTGCTGGGGGGCCGCTGGGACCCCGAGCTCCTCACACAGCCCCACGCTGGCAGCGGTGCCAAGGGCCGGTGACACGGGCAGGTCCTTGTCGCCGCCGCGGTCGCGAGAGGCCCCGGGTGCACGGTGTGCGGACACAGGGGGCGCGGGGACGGGCGCGCACGGCTTCTTCTTGGCCTGGCAGAGCCACAGGAGCACGGTGCCCAGGATGAAGACGGCGCCGGCTGGGATGCCGATGACCACGGGCCACGGCAGGCTGGTGGCAGAGGACGAGGGGGCCACGGGGGGTCCTGGCGGCTTAGGATCTTCAGAAGAGAACAGGAAGGGTGTGGAGGGTTAGGAGTGTCTGTGCAGGCCCGGCCGGCGGGGGCGGGCGGGAGGGCGGGTGGGCGCGGGGCGGGGCGGGCACCTGGCAGCACGGTGAGGAAGGCACTGCGGAAGCTGTAGCCCATGGTGTTGGCGCCCAGGCAGATGTACATGCCCGCGTCGTCCTGCCGGGCGCGGGTGATGAGCAGCTTGTTGAGGTAGGAGCCATCGGGCCGCGACCACACGTCGCCCGTGGGCAGCACCACGAACTTCTGGCCGCCCACGTCGATGGTGGAGTTGTAGCGGCCCTCGGCGCCGTACTCCACGCGCTTCAGCCACTGGATCACGGGCTTCACGTCGCTGCGCACTTTGCACTGGAAGGAGGTCGTGCCCCCGAAGTCCACGGTGGTGTTCACGGGGTGCGTGCCCGTGAGGACGGGCTTGGACCGCGTCCGCTCTGCGGGGAGACGGCGTGTGGGTGCCTCCCCGCCCCGCCGGCCCCGCCCCGCCCGGCCCCGGCCCCGCACTCACGGATCACGTCCACCTTGTAGGTGGCGTTGATGGCGCCCGCGCGGTTGGACACGCGGCACGTGTACTTGCCGCTGTCCTCGGGGCGCAGGTTCTTCAGGCTCAGCGTCCACTTCTTGCGGTGCTCGCTGGCCTCGGGGCGCGTCAGGGCCCGGTCATCCTTCATCCACACGATGTCGGGCCGCGGGTGCCCGCTGGCCACGCACTTGAGACGCACGGAGCTGCCCACGGGCCGCGCGATCACCCGGCGCCGCATCTTGGAGGGCTGCGTGAAGCGGGGCCGCGCTGCGGGGGGCGGCGCGAGGTCAGGGGGGCCCCGGCGGGAGGGGGGCCCGCCCCCGAGGGGACAGGGCGTCACCATGCTCACCCCACTGCTTGCTGGCTGGGTCCTCCTGGCCCCCGGAGGAGCCCTCGTGCCCTGGGCTCTCCCTGGACGGGCTGGTGTCCTCTGCAGGGGGAGGGGTCCATGAGAGGGGCTCCCCCTGCCCCCCCAGACTGGGCTGGCTCCCAGGCCCCCGGGTCTGGCCCAGCTGGGAAAGCTCTCGAAAGGCACACCCACATCTCAGGCCCGAGACAGCTGGGCAGGGCCCGCCCAGCCCACCCCCCGGGTGCAGGTGACCCTGACAGGCGCGGGGGGGCGGGGCCTGAGAGCTGGCCCCTCACCCCGGCTCCGGGGGGTCTGCAGGCCGGGGGAGGGGCGGCCGCGGCAGCTGCAGTAACCCTAGCCCACATCAAGGAGCCGAAGGCTGGGGCAGCGACATGGCCCGCATACCGCCCAGCGCTTCTCCCCTTGAGTGGACAGTGTGGGGGGGCCCGCGTGTTCCCATTCCACAGCCAGAGGGGGCCCCGTGGCGGGGGGGGAGCTTGCTGAGGAATGCCCCCTCCCCAGACAGCCTCCCCCAACCCAGGACCCAGCGGGGCGCAGGCTCCTGCTTTGTGAGAGGGGCCCACCCTGGGGAGACCCCTTCCCCGGGGACCCAACACCCAGAGACCCTTCCCCAAGGGACACCCGGGCAGCACGCGGGGAAGGCTGCGGCCGAGCCGGAGCAGCGAGTGCAGGGCGCAGCCGGGACCACGCCCAGGCCCGAGCAGGAGAACAGAAGGTCCTTGGCTCCGCGGCCCCTCTGAACTCAGAAACCCGAGCCTCAAAGTCACTGCCGACACCGAGGCCACCGGCCTGCCCGCACGCCCTGCGGTGGGACCACCGTCCGGGCACCAGCACCACCCGCTGCCCCTGCTGCCCGGCTCCGGCGGCAGGACCCCGGGGAGGAAGGCTCCCTGAGGAGCGGGCCTGGGAGGAGGGGCCGGGCGGGGGTGGGGACGGAGGTCAGGCCCCGTCCTGGGCTCAGAAGGGGCGACTGGACTCCTGGGGGCAGGGGCCCAGCTCAGGCAGACGGGGTTGGGGGGCGCTGGGAGGGGCTCAGGCCCGCGCCCCGGCCCGGCCCACTGACCCATGACGATGAGGGTGTAGTTGACGCTGAGGCTGCCGAAGCCGTTGGTGGCCTTGCACACGTAGGCGCCCGCGTCCTCCCGCTCCACCTCCTTCACCCGCAGGCCCTGGGGCAGCACGCGGAACCGGCTCCAGCCGCCGTGGATGGTGCGGCCGTCCTTGGTCCACATGGTCAGCGGCGGCGGGTCCCCCTCCACGGGGCACGGCAGCCGGACGGTGCGGCCCAGCCGGGCCACCAGCCGGGGGACCACCTTGTCGGCCATCCTCGGGGGGCCTGCGGGCGGGTCGGAGGCCTCAGTCAGGGGGCTGGGGGTGTGAGCACTGGGAGCCCGGGGAGGGGCTGTCCCTGAGGGTCCCCACCCCGGACGCCGCCCCGAGGCTCCTGCCCAGCACAGACCTGGGGGCCGAGGTCAGGACCCTCCTCCCAGACCGTGGCCGGCACCCACCGGGGCCCACAGCCACTGGGCGCCAACCACGGGCCGCTGCACGGACGCAGGAACCCCGCGTGGTTCAGCAGCTCCCCGGACGCGTGTCCACGGGAGAGCGGGGCCCCCCCTCACGCCCCCGCAGGGGCACCCGAGTGTCTGTGTGTGCAGCCGTGCCGAGTCAAGTGGCACCCGCATGGGACCCCAGGTCTAGGGGCCCATTTCTGTGTGTACGGGGACCCGTCGCCTGGGCCAGGGCCTCCCTGCTGCCAGCCACACCCAACCCGTAGCTGAACCCAGGCCCGGGGGTCACGGGGCCAGTGGTGGGCACGTTGGCCCAGGCGCAGGCTCCTGTCCGGCTGGCGGTCCGTGCCAGCTGCCGACCAAGGTAGAAGCCACGTCCCAGGCTGAGGCCGGCACCCCTCTCCACCGGGCAGACCCCCGCCCATCCCCACCAGCTGCGTCCAGCCTCGGGGCCTCTGAGTCAAGTGAGGGGCAGTGGCGACCAGGACTGGAGGGGACTGTGACCGGCTGGCTGGGAAGGACACTGCTGGTGTCAGAAACGACAGCCCCCCCTGCCCCCCCTCCGGCCTGTGGCCGGGGCTCCAAGCCGGGGGCGGTACACGGTGCAGCTCCTGTGTGTGGGTGGCCCCCGAGCGCTGGGCTCTCGTGCAGTCGCCCGCCCACTGAGCCCCGGCCCTGAGGAGGCCACCCCAGGCACCCAGCTGCCCTCCCCAGCTCCCGGGACCCGCCAGCACCCCGCCACGGCCATGGCCCGTGTCCTGGCCTCACGGGGGTGCCGGGAGGTGGTGGGGCCGGGACGCGGCCGGACGGGCCCTTGGCGCCTGTGTTTTCAGTAACCAGACGGTACTCCTTCCACAGGCGACTACCAGCTGGCGACGGCGGGGCCAGTGCCACCGGGGCGCCAAGGGCCCTGCGGGTCCGTCGAGACCGCCAGCGGCAGCTTCTGCCTCGCCATCGCCCGCCCCCGGGACCGCCCGGGGCACTGAGCCCTCACCACGCACTGGGGCTGAGGGAGGGGCAGGCGCCATCCCCTGTAAACAGGGGCCCTGGCCGGGGTGGCCTGCGGACCGAAGGACCCGGGATTGATTCCGGTCAAGGGCACGGACCTCAGCTGCAGGCTCCCAGCCCTGCTCGGGGCCTGCAGGAGGCAACCGGCCGATGTGTCTCTCGCATCGGTGTTTCTCTCTGTCTCTCCCTCTCCCTTCCACTCTCTAAAGGTCAATGGAAAAGTATCCTCAAGCGAGGACTTAAAAAATGAGAGGCAACTTCCAGCTCAGGGTTCGGGGTCTCTGGGCTCCCAGTGGGGAGGGACTCCTCCCAGGCCCCCCGCCCCGCGCCCTCACCCTGCCCGGCTCACCCCACTCCGCCAAGCCCCCCGGCCCAGATGCAAGCCCACTCCCCATCCTGCCTCTACTCAGGTCCCTCCCACCCACCACGTGGCTCCCCGACTGTGCACCTCGACCCCAGGCCGCTGCGCTCCCGCCAGCCCCTCCTCATCAGCTCCCACCCATCCCCCGAAGGGATGAAAGTAGAGGGTCAGGGGTCTGAGACCCACCTTTCCCTAATGACTGAACTGTCTGCAGCCCACCCCCCCGGCACCCCCTCGGACCCCCAGACAAGGTCCGGCCTCCTTCCCAGGCAGACCCTGTCCACCACCTGTCACCGCCTGAAATCCCACCACGCACAGGGGCCTCCCGACCGCAGGACAAAGAGGGTCCCCGCCAGCCTGCCCGGGCCTCCAGGGCTGCCACCTGGGCTCGCAGACCCACCGACTGTTCGAGTGCAGGGAAGGGGGACAGTGCCAGGCCAGAGGGGTCTGCCCGTCCCAGCTCTGCCGGAGGGCACAACGGGGCTGGTCCAACACCCGTTCCCCAAAGGAGCCTGCTCCGTGGCACAGAAAGGACCGAGCTGCCCGGGGGGTCCCCTCAAGGCCCAGCCCACCCCGGGCAGAGGCGCCGGGGCCGTGGGGGTGTCTACAGGGCCAACAGCCGCTGACCGGTGCGGCCGGGGAGGCCAGGACGCCCCTCGTCACCGCAGAGGGACAGAGCCAGGAAGTGTGGCCCCGGCTCGGCCCTGAGCGGTGCTGGGGGCCGGCCGGCTGGAGCCAGCCTTATCCTAAAGCAAACAGCCCCTCCCCCGCCCTGCGGCCGCCCGCCCCACCCACCCCTGCTGGACCCAAGGCCAGGCAGGGCCCGGGGCAACCCCCACACCAGCCTCACAGAGACCCCGCAGGCGGGCGGGCGGCCACGGCCACGGGAGGGAAGCCCTCCCCCTGGCAGATTCCTGGGAATTCTGGCCGTCGGCGTGGCTGCTGCGGCTCTATATTTAGCCTGGGAAACACAAGCCCCCATTGTGCCACCTGGGCAGGGCGTCCGCCCCTCAGCCACGGACACTGAGGCAGGGTGTCCGCCCCTCCCCCAGCCCTTCCCTGCAGGCACCTCCTTCAGGAAGCCCCCAACCTGCCCGCAGCCTGAGCCACGGCCAGGGAAGCTCCGGGCACAGGCAGGACACGGTGGCCGTGCGTGGAGGGGGCAGCCGTGGGGTGAGCGGGGCCGGGGCAAGGTCTCGCCCCAGTGAGAGCTGAACCCTGAGGGGGGAGGGAGGGAACCCTCTCCTTCCTCCTCCCCCAGCCGTGAGAACGCGGCAGGAAAGGGGTGCCAGGAGGGGCCAGCGGGCCTCGCACCAGCCAACACCAGGCTTCCCAGCTGCTCCCCAGAGCCCAGGTGCACACAGACCTGTCACATAGTCCGCGGACACGCATGCTGCCCAGACACACATGTCCCCAGACATGCAGGCTGCCCCAGACATACATGATGTCCCCCCTAGACCCATGCTGTCCCCTGAATGCCTGCTCTGCCCTCAGACAGTCCCCAGGTGTGCAGGCACACGCACACGCACGCACACATACACACGTACAGTGGATACAGGCCCCTCCCAGAGGGACAAAACCCACCTCCAAGCACCTGAGGCCCCAGGCCACCCACCACCCGCCACGCGCCTGCCCGCCGGGTTAAGTAAAACACGGTCCCTCTGTAAGCCCAGAGTCGGCCCAGGCAGGGCAGAGGGGCAGGGCGCTGGGTAGGCGGCGAGGTGGCCCAAGAGGGAGGGGTGGGGAGGACCTGCTTCACCACCATCAGCCTCCACCGCCCTGGCCCGCACCACCCCTCGCTGACCCCAGGGCCTCCACTCGGGCACCCTCCCTCCCCTCCTCCAGGGCTCCCACACCCCCTTTTGGGGCGGCCTGGGCACATTGTCAGGGGCCTGGCCCTGGGCTATGAGCCTCGGCCCCTCCCACCGCCCAGGGCAGCCTGTGGGCCTGACCTGCTGACCAGCCGCTCCCTCCAGGGGGCTGGGCCAGGCCCCGCCCCGCTCCAGCCCCACAGGGTGGCAGGGGCTCGGCTCCGGCTCGCCCCACACTCTCCCCCTAGTCGGGTCCCCCGCCCTGGTGGCCGCAGACGCCGATGGGAGGGAGAGTGTCCAGGGACCCCCTGGCCAGCTCATCGGGGTCAGCTCCGCCCCAGCACGCCCTGCAAAGCCCCAGGACGTCCGGCCTGGCGATAATTCTCTGGCCGGGGTGGGTGGGCATCAGGCCCCTCATGCAGGGACCAGCCATGGGGCGAAGGTGCCACCGGAGCCGCTGACCTGCTGGGCCCACCCCTCCTGGAGGACCCGAGCGGCCTGGGCACAGCGGGTGGGGCCTGTCCGAGAGGGAGGGGCGGCAGGTGGGCACGTCCAGGAGGGCGGGGGCTCACGTCCTCACCCCTCAGCGAGAGCGCTGGCAGACCCGCACACGGCGCCCCAGGGGCCAGCCCCCTCCCCAAGAAGGCGAGACGTGGGGGAGGGACAGGGATGCCCACAGACGGGAGCACAGGGGACAACCAGGGCAGGGCCCGAGGGGCAGGCCAGGCGCTGCCCAGGCCCCGAGCCGGTCAGACACCACACACACACACACACACACACACACACACACACATATGCACACTCACACAGGCTCCCAGTCCCTGGGCGGCCCCCGGGGCTGGACCCACAGGATCCGTGGTGGAACTGGTAGGACCCGCAGGACAGGTGGTTGCCCCAGAAACCAGGCCATTCTGGGCGGGGCAAAGGGACGGCCTGACCCACCGAGCAGCCAGCGGGCGGGCGGGCGGGCTGGAACGTCCGTCCCCGCTCCTGCCCAGCGGGGCCCCAGGCGAGCCGACAGGTCTGCTTCCTTCCCTGGAGTCCTCAGGGGGTCGGTCACAGGAAGTCCCTGACCACAGGAAGTCCCAGGGGGCACAGAATGTCACACCGATGATGCCACTGCCTGGGGGAGCCCCACGTAAACGGCCAGCAGCCGGCGGTGACCAGGTGCCCAGCCAGGGGCTCAGCCCGCCCCATGCCCAGGTCCACCGGGCTCCAAGGTGACCCCGCACCCGGCAGGCCACAAACTCCGTTCCCCTGGACCTCAGGTCCCCACCCAGCTGACGGGGAACCCAGAAGGCTCTTTCCGCTGGGCCTCCCTCGAACGCCAGCCTGGACCCTGCCCACCTGAGCACATGCCTCCTGGACGTGTGCGAAGAGCCTGGAACCCTGGGCCCGAGGGCGGGCTCTGGCAGAACGGATGCTCTGGCACACTGGGCAGCCCAACCCACCCAGCACTGGCACTGGGCACCCCCAGGCCCGAGGGCCCCTCGCGCCCACCCTTGCCGGCTCCCGCACCATGGCCCACGGCCCGTGGCCCAGCAGGCTCCCCAGGACAGGCCTGAGGCGGGGCCACCCAGCTCGAGGGGTACACGTCAGGTTCAAGGCGTGCCCCGCAGCCCCGCAGGGCAGGGCAGGCCACGGCGGGAGCCCAGAGGCAGCCCCAGCCCGAGCCCGGATGGACGAGGAGCCGCTGTGAGCTCGGCTCTGCCGGGCTCAGCACTGTGGGGGCCGAGGGGGTCCCCGCCCAGGTGTGAGGCCAGGACGAGGCAGAGCCCCCCTCCCGCCCCGGCCGCAGGCCCTCTAGTCCCTCCTCGGCACTCAGCGTGTGTCAGTCTCTCACGAAACGGACTCGCCAGGCAGGAAGAGCATTGTTCCCAGCAGGATGGGGAGCCTGGGTTCAGCGGCCAACGCAGGAGCACCCTCCTGCCTCCCGCTCTGGGCACGGCCCCGGCAGCCCGCACCCACCCCTGCTGGCTGCCCCCGAGGCAGGCCCTGTGTGCGAGGGTGGGCAGGCCTAGCTGACCTGCCCAGCTCCAGGTCCTACCCGAGCCGCCCGTGGGGGCACGGAGCATGGACTCCTTACTCGAGACGGGGGGCTGGGGACGGGTGGAAAAGCCCCAGCCACCCAGCCCCAACCTGGCCTGTCCCCGCTCACAGCCCCCCGTCCATCTACACCCGGGCACCCATGTACCCTGGGTGTCCACCTGGCCAAGGAGGGCCACCCCTCTGCCCAAAGAGCCCCCCGCCCCCGGGAAGCCTGTGCTCTCCTAGGCCTGTGTGCCCAGCCTCTCCCGGGCCCACCCACCTCCTTCTGGACTGTGGCCCCAGGACAGTCCTGGGCTTGACCGAGGGCACCCAGTGGCCACCCCTAGGAGAGGAGCTGGTGGGAAGGGGGTCGCAGCACTGGGAAGGGTGTCCGTGGGATTTGGGGACCTAGGCACCCTCCCTCCACGCTGAGACCTGCCCACCGAGGCCGCCCCGGGACACACCAGGTGAAGCACAGAAGGAGCCAAGGAGGACGCCCCTCGTGGGTAGGTAGCCGGCGGCCAGCGCTCCAGCCTGCGGGGTCACACCCTGCCCCCCCACCCCCACCCCCGGTGAGCAGTGCTGAGCCGGTCCTGAGCAGGCCACAGGCTGGGGCCGAGGTGCCGGGAGCGGGGCCATTGATCCCGCACAATGGAGGAGCCAGCCCTTCCAGGCCCAGCCAAAGGCGACTTTGTTCGCAGCTCCCTCCTCCCCATCCCCCCGGGGGCAGTGATTTATCCTCCCGTCCAGGAGTGGGACCGAGCACAGGAGGCAGCTGGCCCGCACCCCACCTGGCAAGGCCTGGGCCTGGCTCCCGCACCCACCTCAGCCCCACCACTCAGGCCAGCCGCCGCACAGCGGGGGCTGGGAGGCAGGCGGGGGCCCCCACCACCGCCATCCTGACAACCGCACACCTTCCTGCCGAGTCACACACCACAGACCCCGATGGCCCCCGAGACCGCCCTCCCCGTGGGGTCGGGGCCCCCGCGTGCCGGCCAGCACCCAGGCTTCTGGGACCCGTGTTCCGTTCACCCAGGGCACGGGCCGGCCTCGGGGCTGGCTGCTCAGAGGCCGGTCGGCCGCGCCAACCTGGGAGAAGTTCAGACGTGGCACTTTCCAGAAAACCCCTCAACAACTGCCCCCCAAGCCCCCCGCGCAGCGCACTGCGCCCGAGCCTCCCGGGCTCCCACTGGGAGCAACAGAATGGAAGTGGAGAAAGCCAAATCCTATCTCCTCTCAAATTTGGGGAAAGAAAACAAAAAACGTTTTAGACAAACCCACCAAGATTGTGAAACTTTGGGAAAAGGGGAACTTTAAAAACATGATCCGACTCCAGAGATGTGATTCCAGACATTGTGACACCACGGGGCCAACGGCGTCGAACCAGCCAGCACTCTGCGCACAGGTTCCCGGCCTGAGGAAGTCCACGCGCCCGGCGCCCGGGCAGGGGAAGTGCCAGCACATTTCAGGGAGAGTGCCCCCGCCCCTCCCAAAACCACAGAGGCCCTGCCCTTGGACGGCGGCCCCCAGCTCCCACTGCCCGGAGCCAGGCTGGGCTGGGCTGGGCTGGGGCTCGGGCTCGGGCTGGATACCAGGCACAGCCCAAGGCCCAGGCTGAGGGGCACCGACTCGGGCCCGTTGCCCGCTACCATCCACTGCCGACCGCCATCACCCACTCCCGCCTCGGGGCCAGCCAATGACCAGGCCAGGACAGTCGCCTCAGAGCCTCCCTGACCAAGTGGCGAGGGGACAGGCAGGTGCGAGGATGGGGGGTCCAAGCAGATAAAAGATCCGCGTCCGGGCCGCCCGCTGCCAGGAGGGCCTTGCTGAAGATGACCGGAGCGCCCGCTGTACCCAGGACGCTGCCCAGCCCAGTCCAGCCATGGCTGGGCAGCCCCCACCCTCAAGCCAGCCGGCCAGTGCCCGGCCAGGCGGGCGGAGAGGGGGGGTACCATGGCATGAGGCCCACCTGGGCCGCCGCCCGCCACCCAACACCCGAACGCGGCCATATAAGGCCACGTTGGGCTCGGTGCGCCCGCTGGGTAGCAGGGGAGGGGTTCAAAGTCTCCGAGGACTGGCGGATGGGGCAGGGCCGATCCTGAGTGGTCAGCACACCCAAAGGTCCCGCCTAGCTGAGGGGAGGCCAGCACTGACCATGGCGGGCAAGAGTCCGCGGGCACTCATCGCCCACTGCCTACCCGCCGAGGACGGCCCCGCTCGCCGGGCTGGGGGCAGGGGCAGGTCCCTCAGGCGCACACCGGCCTGCCCACCTGGACATCAGGTGGGTGAGCACACACCCAGCCTGGCGTGGCGCAGGCGGAGGCACAGTGCCACCCAAGTAGGTAGGCCTTGGGGTCTGCCATGAACAGGCACCACCCCCTCCGTGCAGCAACCCCAGGATCTGTACTTAGGGGTGCACAGGCCCAGGGAGAGGGCTGGGTCACGAGTCCCAGGCACCAAGCATGTCCCCCCGTCCGCACACTGGACCCTGGCCCCCCTGGGGGTCTCTGCCGGTCCCTGGGGATCTAAGAGAGTCCACTGTGGCCGAACACCTCACCCGCCAAGAACCCAAGGTGACCAGCTGCCCTCAGCGGCAGGCATGTGTCCTGTGGGGAACGGGGCCAGAGCCCACCCTGCCAGCAAGGGGGAGTCCCCACGGCTGAGCTGGGGGTGCCCTGTGGGGTCCCAATGGGTGAGCTGGGGATCCCAATGGGTAGGAGGGGTCCTTGTGTGAGCTGGGGGTACCCTGTGGATAACCTGAGGGGACCTTCAGGGTAGGCTGAGGGTGGACCCTGTGGGTTACCTGGGGTGCCCTGCAGGTGAACTGAGGGGACACCACGGGAAGGTTGGGGTGCCCCAGGGGTGAAAGGGGACACTGCACCGGTGAGCTGGGGCCTGCGGGTGAGGGACCAGGAGCGCGGCCGGCAGGGGCGGGGCGCAGGCACGCGCCAGGCGGGCACTGGGGCAGAGTTGAGGGCCGGAGGGAAAGGGGCGGCGCTGGCGGAGGCCGGGGCGCCGGGCCGGGCGCCAGGACTCACCTCGGGCGGCGGCGGCCGGCGGGAGGGCCCCCAGCAGCAGCGGCGGCAGCAGCAGCAGCAGCGCGGGGCTCGGCGTCATCGCGGCCTCCGGACCTGGGAGCGCGGGGCGGGGGGGCGGTCACCGGCGCGGGCGGGGGTCGCCCCCTCCGGCCTCGGCCCCAGGCCGCGGGGTCGGGTGCGGCCGGGGCTCCGGGCGGAGGAGGCGGCGGGGAGACCGCGGATATCAAAGCAGACAAAGGGTTCACACGAATTACCTCCCGCCGCCCTCCAGCCCGTCTGGATTCCGGCGCGGGGAGCCCGGGCCTGCCCGCGGGACACGCAGCGCCGGCGGCCCCGCGATAATCGCCTGCGCCATTAGCGGACAAATTTGCGCCGGGGGGCCACGTGGGGCGCCGGGGGGGCGGGGCGCGCAGGACCCCGGGCGGGCGGGCGGGAGCGGCGGCGGCGCGTGCCAATGCCCGCAGCGGCCCCGGACCGGGGACCCGGACCCCCGGGCCTGCGCCCCGGACCCCGGACCCGACCCTCCCGCTCGGCCCCCAGGGGTCCCCGGGCCGCGGGCGCGCGCAGGAGCTCACCTCGCGGGGCTCAGGGCGGCGGGCTCAGGGCCGGGCCCGCGGGGCGCGCTGCGCGGTCATCGCCGCCCCGGGCGCCGCACCCGCCGCCCCGCGCCCCCGGGCCCGGCCTCGGGACGGCGCGGCGCTACCTGGGCGCGGGCGGCTCGGGCCGGGGCCGGGGCCGGGGCCGGGGCAGGAGTCGGGGCGGGCCGGGCGGCTCGGTCGCGTCCGGGGCCGGGGGCGGCGCCGGGGTCCCGGGGCGGCGGGGCGAGGGGCCCGGGCGGCGCGCCGCGAGGCGTCCTTCCCTGCGGGGCTTTGTCAACTCTCCCGGAGCGAGCGCCGAGCCCGCCGCGCGCCCCGCCCCCGCCCAACTTCCCGCCAATCGGCGCGCCGCGGCCCGTCCGCCCCGCCTCTCGCCCCGCCCCCTCCCGAACTTTCCACCAATCGGCGCGCTCGCTCGCCCCGCCCGCCGGACCCGGGGGCTTAACCCTTGCGCTGCGGGCGGCCCGCGGGCGGGGCGTCTCCCTCCACCCCGCCGGGTGCGGTGCCGCCCCATTCGGCCCTGCCCCCTCCCGGGCCCGGCCCCTCCCGGCCCCGCCGGCCCCACACCCGGCCCCCGGCCCCGCCCCCACCAGGCTCCGCGCACCGCCAGGTGCCCTGGCGCCCACCCCACACCTGCACCCACCCGCGACCGGATCAGAGGTCCCAACCCCAGTGCACCCCGCTCTCCAGGACCCCAGAGCTGACGTCGGGCCAGTCCCATCCGCGGCCCAGGAGAGGCAAACTGGATGGCCTCGGGCGCTTCTGGGCCTTGAGGTCCGCGTTTCCCGGAGCTGTTGGGAGCAGAGGGGTGACCCAAACCCGGCTCACGCCCAAAGCGGCTGCCGGAGCGGGGCAGGTCTCAGGGGAGCGGGCCCAGGCTTACCTGGTGCCTTTGACCGAGGGCAGGTGTGTTCCCACGGCCCACCTGCGGGCGTCTGGCCTCCCACCCGCTCCCGAGAGCAAACAAGGAGTGAATGATAACAGGACACCACGCTCCGCGCCTCCTCCATCCCACAGGCGGGTGTCTGTGTGCGCAGGTGGGCCGTGCAGGCCCAGAGGGGCCTGGGAGCGCCCGCCACCTCCCAGCCAGGGCGTGGCGAGCCGGGCACCGGAGCCCAGCTCCCGCTGTCCCTCCTCCACATGGCGCTTTCCCTGCGCAGCGCCCTGTGCAAATGGCTCCCACCACCCCCACCCCCCCCCCCTCTGCCTGAACTACTGGGCCAGGCTCCCCTGGCTTCCCTCCCACTGTCACTGGATCAAACATCCTTTTTAAATACAGCCCTTATTCCGTGTGGCTCACCAGTGCCCACCACACAAACCCCATGACCTTTGGGGCCCTGGATGCCTGGGCCCTGTCCGTCTCTAACCCAGCTCTGCCCAGATGGCAGCGGCCTCGCCCCACCCCCAGGGCAGCAGCCTCTCCTTCCCCCAGGACCTCTGCCCATGCTGTTCCATTGGGGTCCCGGCCTCGTGCCTCTTTCCTCTCAGGATCCCCGACCCCCCACACCCCCCCACCCCCCACTCCCGTTCTGAGAAGCCTTCCAGAGAAGACGGGGCTGGAGAGGCCTACAGGCCAGTATCCCCAGGGCAGAGGATAGCTCGGGGAGGGGTCCAGCCATCAGGGGCAGGGCCCATCAAGGCCCAGTCTGCCCACCCGTCCACAGCCAGTGAGTGGCAGGTTCTCGCCCTAGCTGGTGTGGCTCAGTGGATAGAGCTTCGGCCTGAGGACTGAAGGGTCCCGGGTTCGATTCCGGCCAAGGGCACATGCCCGGATTGCAGGCTCGATCCCCAGTAGGGGGCGTGCAGGAGGCAGCTGATCAATGGTTCTCTCTCCTCACTTTCCCTCTCTCCCTTCCTCTCTGAAATCAATAATTATATATATTTTTTAAAAAGAAAAAAGAAGGCAGGCTCTTCAATCCTCTCTGAGCCGTGTGAGCACCCCGGGATGGTGGGGAGGAGCCTGGCCGCCCGCCTGCCTGCACCGGGTGGGGACCTGGGCAGGCAGCGGGAGGAAGCTCGGAGCCACGCCCAGGGCCCACCAGGACCCCGAGGCTGCGGTGGCTCTGAGACACCCTGGCATGCGGGTGGGGAGGTCCCAGGCCAGTTCGAAGGGGCCGGGACTTGGAGGACAGGGCCGTGAGGAGACACCGCCGGCCGTGAAGAGCGAGCGCACAGGTGCGCGGGCTGCCAAGGGCAGGTGTGTGGAAATGTGGCTCTGAAGTAGGGGGAGGTCAGAACAGGAAGTGGGGGGGCAGCGGGGAAGGGGTCACAGCAGGTGAGCAGGCCACGTGGGGGTGGCAGCCCAGGTGCAGGTGGCAGCCCGTGGGGTGGGTGTGATCGGGAAGGGCTGTCCCTGCACGGTGACACGCTGCCCCCTGGTGGAGGCGCGGGGCGAGGCGGCCCCCTCCCCTGCGGTTCCAGCTCTGACCCTGCGGTCCCTGCAGGCTCCCCAGCCCCACGCCCACGCCAGGCCTGCTGAGCGCTCAGGGGAGGCCGCTTCCTGTGAGAAGCCCTGAGGCCCGCAGGCTCCAATGTCCCTTCATGACAACCGTCCGGGAGTGAGGAACCCGTTCAACTCTCGCCCCTTTTCCACGGAGGCTCAGGGCAACTAGCTAGCCTCCGGTCTCGGCCCCACCTGGGCGATCCCATCGCGCAGAATTACCAGGAGGATGGCAGGGTTTCCGTCGCCCCGGCCCGGCACCGGGGACCCCCTAGAAGTACTGACTGGCTCGTCATAGGGTCCTCAGTCAACCAGGCTCTGTGCCAGGCTCTGTCCCGGGGCTGGAGATGTGGGGTGCAGTCTGGAGGACGGGGGCCAGCAGGAGTGGACGGTCCGTGGCAGGGATTCAAACTGGCTGGTGCACAGCCTTCGGTTCCCAGTTGGGCACAGGCCCGGGTGTGGGCTCCATCCCCAGGAGGGGGCGTGCAGGAGGCAGCCGATCCATGATCCTCTCTCATCATGGATGTTTCTATCTCTCTCTCCCCCTCTCCCTTCCTCTTTGAAATCAATAAAAATATTTTTTAAACTATTTTAAGGAAAACTGACCAGAATCTTTCCAAATGTAACGAAAAACATAAACCCCACAGCTCGCAAAAGGGCGACAAAGTGTAAGCACAAGAAGGCGGGGGGGGGGGGGGGGGGGCGGGGGGCTACCCCAAGGCATCACTCTCAAAATGCTGAAAACATCCAGAAACATGATAGTTTAAAAGCAGCCCAAGGCAAAGAGAAACATTGTGTTTGCGGGAACAAGAAAAGGAAGCTTTGTTGATGTCTTGTCGCATGAACACAATGCAAGCTGAGCAATATCTTTAAAATAATGAAAAAAGAAGCCCAGTCAACCTCTATTTTTTTTTAAATATACTTTATTGATTTTTTACAGAGAGGAAGGGAGAGGGATAGAGAGCTAGAAACATCGATCAGAGAGGAACATCGATCAGCTGCCTCCTGCACACCCCCTACTGGGTATGTGCCCGCAACCAAGGTACATGCCCTTGACCGGAATCGAACCTGGGACCCTTGAGTCCGAAGGCCGACGCTCTATCCCCTGAGCCAAACTGGTTAGGCAACCTCTATTCTTTACTAGCAAAAAGATCACTTGGGCCCAGCTTGTGTTGCTCAGTGCTTGAGCGTTGACCCATGAACCATGAGGTCACGGTTTAATTCCTGGTCGGGGCACATGGGTTGTACCCTCAATCCCTAGTAGGGGGCGTGCAGGAGGCAGCCAATCAATGATTCTCTCTCATCATTGATGTTTCTTTCCCTCTCTCCCTCTTCCTTGCTCTCTCTGAAATCAATAAAAACATAATCTTTTAAAAATGGTTTTCTTGTTGTCCTGGCCTGGTGGCTCAGTTGGTTGGAGCATCATCCCATACACCAAACACACACACACACACACAAACAGTTGTGGGTTCCATTCCTGGGAGGCAACTGATGGATGTTTCTCTCTGTCTCTCTTACCCTCTCTCTAAAATCAATAAAAGCATATCCTCGGGTAAGGATTTTGAAAAATAAAATAAAAAGAGAACTCCCTGGATAGGGTTTCCCCTTCTCTGTGTCTGAAAAGGAAGACACGTGTTTTTCTCATTTCAACCTCTCAAAAAATGATCGACTGCTGAAAGCAAGAACATGGATGTGCTGCGGGGTTTGTCTTGCATAAAAAAGTAAAATGTGAGGCCCAGAGCACAGGCGGGGTGGGGACCAGGACATAGAGCTGTGAGGGCTCCTCACTGCAGGGGCGCCGGCACCCTGTCCCTTCACAGCAGACATGGGCGAGTTCACCAGGTATGCTGCTCAATTCCCAAGCAACCACCGAGGTACCTAACGAGGGGAGGCACTAACGAGGCAGCCAGGGAGACAGGTGGAATGGTTTTTTGTTTGTTTTTCTTTTTTCTAAATATATTTTATTGATTTTTTACAGAGAGGAAGGGATAGAGAGTTAGAAACATCAATGAGAGAGAAACATCCATCAGCTGCCTCCTGCACACCTCCTACTGGGGATCTGCCCGCAACCAAGGCCCATGCCCTTGACTGGGATTGAACCTGGGACCCTTCAGTCCACAGGCCGACGCTCTATCCACGGAGCCAAACCGGTTTCGGCTGGAATGGTTTTTTAAAAATAATAGTCCAGCCCTCGCTGGTTTGGCTCCGTGGATAACGTGTCAGCCTGCGGACTGAAGGGTCCCAGGTTCGATTCCGGTCAAGGGCACATGCCCAGGTGGTGGGCTCGATCCCCAGTAGGATCTCTCCCTTCCTCTATGAAATCAGTAAAAAACAATAATAATAATAATAAATAAATAAAAATCCAAAAGAAAGGAGAAAAAGAGGGGGAGAGAACGGCTGAGACAGATAAAAGGTACGCATCAGGATGGTGGATTTCACCCCAAACATACCAACCCTCTCACTCAGTGGGAGGGAGGCCGACGGGAGAGAGGAGCTCAGGCAGAGGCTCCCAGACCGGGTCGGAAAGCAAACTTCACTCCGCTCGGTGCCGCCCACACAGACACACGGCCACCTGCGCACACACGGCCGACGTGAGAGGATGGGGAGTACCGGCCGCGGAGTCGCTCATTAGAGAAAGCCGCGTGTGTGGGACGACGTGGGGCAGCGCAGATTTCAGGCCAGAGTCGTTCCAGGGAGAAACAGGATCGTTTCAAACCACCAGGAGAGACCGACCCTAAAACAACAGGTACCCAAACCCCGGGAGGCCAAGCTGATGGGACAAACGGGGGAACCCACAGTCACCCTCGAGATTTCAAACCCCCCGCCCAGCATTTGATTCAAGGGCGGACAGAGTCCCGAGGAACGCACTAGCGTGGCCTCATAGATGTCCTAGAAGAGTCCGGCATTTTCCGGGCCACACGTCTCAATGCGTTTAACATAGTTTGAGCAATTCAAAGAATGTTCTCTGACCGTGTCGGAGTCACAGTAGAAATCCCCAACAGAAGGGTGTCTGGGAAATGCTCACGTATTTGCAAACCAAATAGTCCACTCCTTAATTTCCCATGTACAGAAGAAGCCAAAAGGAAAATTAAAAATTATTTCAGCCTGAATGGAAATGAGAAGGCAACACATCCAAAACCGGGGCACGCAGGTAAGGCGCACCTGGGGAGAACTCGGTAACTGAGTACCTCTGTTAGGGGGACAGGTCTCAAGTCTGTGACCTCAGCGTCCATCCAAAGAAACGAGGAGAAATGAGAACAGACAAAACCCAAAGGAAACAGAGGGAAATAGCGGAGATCGCGTTAGAAATCAAGGAAATAGGAAAAACAATAAAGAAAATCAATGAAAACAAAAAGCTGGTTCTTTGAGATCAATAAAAATCGAGCCCTAGCTGGTTTGGCTCAGTGGATAGAGCATCAGCCTGCGGACTGAAGGGTCCTGGGTTTGATTCCGGTCAAGGACACATGCCCAGGTTTTGGGCTTGATCCCCAGTAGGGGGCATGTGGGAGGCAGTCAATCAATGATTCTCTGTCATCATTGATGTTTCTCTCTCTCTCCCTCTCCCTTCCTCTCTCAGATGCCCCCATCACACCTCTGCTGCTGCCACTGCCGGCAGCGCAAGCCTCAGCTGGCCCTGGTTACCTGAGCCTCAGGCCAGCCCTGGGCGGCTGGGGGGCTGAGGGGACTGGGGGACTCTGGAGGCAGGCGTGCAGTGGGGTTGAGGGGACTGGGTGCCACCATCTTGTGTCTGTGGGCACCGCCATCTTTGAGGGCAGGGCAGTCAATTAGCATAGTCCCTCTTTATTAGGTAGGACATTTTTAAAAGGCACTGAACTAACATCAGTGCACTTGGCGAGGTGCCAAGATGCCAGAGCACTCTGCACACATCGTCGCGTGGGGTGCAGGCCTGAGAATTGGGGCGACCCTGTGGGGAGAGCAGGCTAAAAGCCAAGTCCTCCCCGCAGCCGTCCCACCAGGCGCTCCCCACCAGGAGAGAAGGCGTGCAGCAATGGAGGTTCGGGCACACGGCTCACAGCGGCTTCCTTTGCAGGAGCCCAAGCTGGACACGGCCCAGACGTCACAGACACGCGGACGGGCTGCTGCACGTCATCTCGGGAGAGGAGGGAGTGGCCTGGCCGATGTGGCTCAGTGGATAGAGCGTCAGCCTGTGAACTGAAGGGTCCCGGGTTCGATTCCAGTCAAGGGCACATGACTGGGTTGCAGGCTTGATCCCCAGTGGGGGGCGTGCAGGAGGCAGCTGACCATGATCCTCTCTCATCATTGATGTTTCTCTCTCTCTCCCCCTCTCCCTTCCTCTCTGAAATCAAAATATATTAAAAAACATATATATATATATATTAAAAAGGAAAAAAAAGAAAGAGGAGGGAGTGCTCCACACGGCAGCACAGATGAAACAGTTGTGCTGAGGGAGGAAAGCCCATTGGAATGCAGACCGCGTGATGGGACACTGGGAAAAGCCTGTGGCTAGTGGCGGAGCTGGGGCTGCGGGAGGTGTGGGCGGGGAGGGGGCATGAGAGGACAGAAACATTCGCTACACAGACAGCCGTCATGGTTCCATGTCAAACATGTCAAAGCTGATCCAACGGCAATGCCTGACCCAGTGCCGCTTGCGCCCTGGCTGACGTGCTCGGTTGGTTGAGTGCTGCCCCATGAATCAAGAAGTCACGGGTCCGATTCCTGGTCAGGGCACATGCCAGGGTTGCGGACTCGATCCCCAGTAGGGGGTGTGCAGGAGGCAGCGGATTGGAGCTCCTCTCTCACTGATGTTTCTATCTCTCCCTCTCCCTTCCTCTCTCTCTCTAAAATAATCAATACAACCATTTAAAAAAATACAGTGGAATAAGTCGCTGTACCTCTCTGCCCACTTCTAAGAGGCACGGTGCCCGGTGGGACTGGGACTTGGGGAGCCCCCGGTACCACACCTGCAGCTCTGACCCATTTCCTGGGCAACAGGTCATGTTGGCAAGACAGCCTCTGCGGCAGTGCGGCGTGCCGAGGCCCCACCCCCGGCGTGGGCAGACGGCTCCGGGGCTCAGGTGACCCGAAGCAGCACCGAGAGCAAGGCTCCTGCCCGGACCCGGGCACCCCAGGCAGGCCCGCTCGGTCCTCTCCGTCAGCCCTCCTCCCACCGAAAATGTCTCCGGCCTGCAGCTGAGCTCTGGGAACTGCCTGACCTGGGCTGTGACCCCAGCACCCAGCCAGCGCCAAGTGCAGGCAGCGTTCTGTCCAGAAATGAGTCACGTGTTGGACTGGAGGCTCCGGCTCCGCTGAAGTGCCGCCCTCCCTCGCCCGCGCTGGGCTGCCCATCGGCTGCACGGAGAGAAGGGAATAGCACAGACGGGGCTATGGCAGCGGGTACACACTGCCAAGGTGGCACAGCGGGCCCGTGTGGCTCTCCCATGGGCAGCAGCCAGGAGGTCGACCAGTTAACCAGACTCAAGGCCCAAGATGAGATGTGTCGGGTGAGGAGGTCTGGGGTGCCCCATAGGAATGCCTTGTTGACCCCGACCGCCTCCCCTCTGGGACTCTCATAAACGGGGCCCAGGTGCAAGTGGCCGTGGCCGCAGGGGCAGGGGCTGTGTGAGCCATTCATGTGCCCCCCCCCCCCCCCCCGCACCTCAGCACAGCGCCACGCCCAGCCCCAACCAGCCAAGGCCAAAGACAACACAGCAGCCTGACGGCCACCTGGCTACACGGAAGCCAGTCCCGGTGCAAACGGTGGCTTTTCCCCTGGGGACAGAGGGACAGGGCAGATGACTGCCCACAGGCCACAGCCACCTCCCAAGGAGGGGCCATCTTACCAGGACAGGAACCCAAGCTGAGGTGCGGCCTCAAACGTGTGCTGCTGTTTTGCTGGAAGCCAGAGCGCTCAGGGCTGGGGAGGAGGATGGGGGAGGGCCACCCACCACCCCTCACTGCCTGTGGGATCTGCGCTCAGCATTTGCAGGCCCTGCTGTCCAAGGAAGGACGTGGTCCGCCAGGGAACCCAGTCCCCTCCCAGTGAGCAGGAAGCTGAGGTGGCCCGACCCAGCAGGCGGAGGGGCTCTGCTCTGCCCTTGAGGTGATGAGTCCTGACACCAGGGGACACAGGTCAGGGCCCGTAAGCTGAACCGTCCCCCCAAAGTTCATATGTTGAAGGTCTAGCCCCCAGCACCCCAGAAGCGGTCCTATTCAGAGATGGCGCCTCCGCAGAGGTGATGATAGTATCATGAGTAGGCTCTACTGCGTGTGACGCGTCCTCATACGTGGAGATCAGCAGCACACAGCCAGCCACGGAGATGGCACCGTCTGCGAGCCCGAGGAGCCTGTCTCCCCTCACCTGGGTCTCAGGCTTTCTGCCTCTGGGACTGTGGGAAGATCCATTTCTGTTGTCTGAGCCGCCCAGACGGCAGTGTGTGTGTGTGTTTGTTTTTGTTTTTTAAATGTTTTTATTGATTTCAGAGAGGAAGGGAGAGGGAGAGATAGAAACACCAATGATGAGAGAGAGACATTGATCAGATGCCTCCTGCATGCCCCCTACTGGGGGATTGAGCCTGAAACCCGGGCATGTGCCCTAGACTGGAATCGAACCTGGGACCCGTCAGTCCACAGGCCGACGCTCTATCCACTGAGCCACACCAGGGCTATGGTAGTGTTTTGTTATGGCCGCCCGAGCTGACTCAGAAAGGGCTTCGTTATGGGGTAGGAACCCTTGTGCGGTCCCAGTGGTCAGTGGGCAATGGTGTCCCACAAAGACACAAGGCCCCCCCGGCCCCGAGCCCTCAGGCATCCACATGGGAAATGGGCATGGGGGACAGGTGCTGGCTTTGGGGTTCACATGGACATATGACCAAACTGATGTCTCTCCCCCCCCCCCATGACAAGGAGTTGGTGGCCCATGAACGTTTCTTTTTTTAAAAAAATGTATTTTTATTGCTATCAGAGAGGATGGGAGAGGGAAGGAGAGAGAAACATCAATGAGAGAGAATCACTGATTGGCTGCCTCCTGCACGCCCCACACTGGGGATCGAGCCTGTAATCCAGGCACGTGCCCTGACCGGGAATCCAACTGCAATCTCCTGGTTCACAGGTCGATGCTCAACCACCGAGCCACGCGGGCCGGGCTGAACTTTTCATATCGACACTGGATGGGCAGTCTGCGGGTGGACGGGGCCTCGTCTTCCACCTGCCCTTCCAGACCCATCCCCTCCCAATCTGCGCTCAGGGCAGCCCAGAGGGCGGTGGGTAGGAGTGGGATCGGGCCTCCACACCCTCCACTCCACCCGCAGGGACCCCAGGCCCAAGGTCTCCGCTCCTGCCCGGGCGAGCTCTCCACACGCCCTGGTCTGCACAGCCAGTGCCCTCACCCGCTCTGTCTGCCGGGAGCGGTGGGCTGAGGGGCTGGGGGCTGGGGTTCTGTACGCCCCTGTGGCTACCCTGCCCTGCCCACGGCCCTATAGATGTCCCCAAACCGTCTTCAACTGAGCACACCATCAGTCTCCCTCGGGGCCCAGACAGGGAACAGGATGTCCGTGGGAGCGGGCACAGCCCCCGGGCGGCCTTTTCTGCTGCTGGCCACAGTCTGTGCCAGGCAGCCTGGACCCCAGCCTGCCCCCACCTGGCAGGTGCAGGGAGAGCCCAGCTGGGCCTCAGGAAGTGGGTCCCCCCTGTGGGCAGAAGGTGGGATGGGAATGGGGCCTGCTGCCCCTGGGTGCCACCAGAGACCCCAGCTGGGCAGGGAACCACCGAAGAGCAGTGCCTCGGCCCCTCCGCCTGCTTCCCAACCTGGCACCCGCGGAGGGTGGGGGGGGGGGCGGTTTGAGTGGCAGGGAAGCAAGGGAGACTTGCTCCAGCCGGTGTCTCCACAAAGGTCAACTCCAAGGCCCAGGTGTGGGAAGGCACTTTAAGGGGGTGAGTGACCGGGCGGGAGGGCGAACAGATCTGACAACCGACGGGCAGCTGGTGCCGGTCCAGCCCACCGGTCAGCACAGGCGCCAAGTCACTGGACAGCAGGGCCCTCATGGGGCAAAGGCCTCCAGGTACCGCACTGGGTTCGAGAAGGGGCCTGGCCGGGCCCAGTAGTCCACCGCTCGAACCCGGTAGGAGCCAGAGACGACAGCCGTGTCTGGGGGCACAAAGGTACATGCGTGTTCTGGAGCATGGGACCCCCTGAACCCACATCCAATTCCTGGCGCCCCGTGACGGAAGGCTTCGCAGGCCCCGGCCCCACCCCAGGCGCACGGGTGGGGGGGGCGGGCGGAGCCCCAGGAGCTGTGGCGGACGCACCTGGGCTGAACACGAAGAGGTTAAAGGTGGACGGCTTCCGGCTGACCGGCGCAAACACCTGGCCATCCGGGGAGAACTGGACCTCGTAGGTCCACAGGCACCTGGGAGGTCAGTCGGGACAGGGCTGGGGTCCAGGTGGTGGGGCGCGCAGGGCCCTCCCAGAGCCCAGTCCCCCCAGCCTCCTCCTGGCTCCTCCCAGGGCCCTGGGCACTCTGCCCGCTGGGAGGACAGGCCACACTGGGGGGGGGGGGAGGGGCAGGTGTGTGAGGGAGACAGCGTGGCCTCCGGGTGGTGAGGGTGGTGAGGGCTACAGTGGGGTGACCACGTGGGCTGCACAGGCGCTGGGGAGCATGTGGGAGGGGAAGGATGGGTGAGCGGCGCGCAGGGGCCGGGCCGCCGGAGCGCCCATACTCACGTACTTGGAGCCCGTGCGCTCATCCGACCAGACCAAAAGCAGCTGCCCACGGGTCAGGGGCAGAGCGCGGAGCCGAGTCACCTGGGAAGAGGGAGGCGGCGTGACGGGGCAGGATGGGCGGGGTGGACGGGGGAGGGACGCAGTGGGCGGGGCCGGGGCCGCCACTTGCCTGGCCCGGGGGCTCCTCGGGGCGCGCGCACACGTGCACCAGCAGCAGCGAGGGCAGCGGGAGCTCGCGGCGCAGCGTCAGGCGGCCGTCGGCGGGGACAGGGCGCGGCGCGGTGGCCACAGGGTCCTGGGGACAGAGCCGGGTACTCAGGGCCCTGGGACCGGCGGGCAGCCCCGCCCCTCACCCCACCCCCCACCCACCCCGCCCGCGGACCTCGGCCGCACGCAGGCGCCGGAACTGCTCTGGCGAGGGGAAGACCGGCCGGCCCAGGCGCTGCCACTCGCCGTGGGGGCTGCAGCGCTGGTTGTCCAGGTAGAGCGTGACGTACACGAGCCCTGCGGAGCCGAACCATGGGCCCCGCCTCCCGGGCCGCCCCCCGGGCCCCGCCCCCAGACCCAGCCTGCTGGGGCCCCACCCCACGCTGGGGCCCCTCGCTCACCCGGGCCCGGGGGCACCCCGTGCAGGCGCAGGGTCACAGCGGCGCTGCGGTTGGCGTGGGCGCGGGTGTCATCGCTCGCGTAGACCAGAACCGTGGCGCGCCAGGCGTCGGCGGGGCCGGCGGGGCGGTGGGCGCTGGCCAGGACGCCCACCGTGTGGTTGGCGTCCAAAACCGCCCCAGCTTGCGACACTTGGGCCCAGAGCTGCTCGCCGTCTGCGGGGCGCGGGCAGCGGTCACCACCCGGAGGCTGCCCTCCTTTTGCTCCGCTCCCCGGGGGCCCCCGCCAGGAGGTCCCGGACACACCGCAACCTCTGCGCCCACCCAGCAGGGCACAGCCACCCGGCTCCCCCGGCTCCTCAGGGCCTGGAATGTCAGTCCCGCCCAACCCGGGGTGTGCGCGCCCAGCCCCGAAGCGATACGACCTGGACCGGACCGGGCCGGGCGGGGGCTCACCCAGCAGGGCCAGCAGCCCCATGGCCGTGAGCACCGGCTTGCGCAGCAGCTGCACGTGGGGCGGGCGCGTGTCGTTGACCTGGAAGCGCGCGGTGAGCGTGCGCTGGGAGAAGGGGTGCGGGTGGTAACTCAGGAAGGCGTTGTCGTTGCTCAGCAGCGCGTAGCGGGTGGAGGCGCTGCGGTTGGCCACCAGCAGGTCCTGGTGCTGCGCGATGACCTGTGGGCACCAGGCGGCTGGGACCGTGGCCGCCACCCACCGCCCCACCTTCCGCCGCGGGGGGAACCGCGCCTGGGGCAGGGCCCACCTTCACCACCAGGGCCGCGTAGGTCACGTCCGCCCGCCACGGCTGCGGCAGGGACCAGCCCACCAGCGGGTCGGCTTCGTCGTTGTAAATGGGGGTGTCGGCGAACTTGGGGAACAGCTGCTGTATCTGCTGCACGACCTCCTTCTCCTGCTCCAGGATGTAGATGGAGCTGCCCGCACCCTGCGGTCAGCAGCCCGGCCTCAGCACGGCCGGCCGGCGTCCACCCGAGAGACCGCCCCGAGGGCGCGCAGGGTCCCCGCGTACCTTCCTGTGGAGCGCGATGTAGTCCAGCCGCACGCCCAGCTCCCCGGTGAAGAAGTTGGCGCCTCGGTGGCAGTGCGCCAGGAGCCCCCAGCTGAGCGGGGAGCGCGGGGGCGGGTGGAAGGCGTCCCCAGGGCCGCCCAGGCGCAGAGCGGGGCTGGCCGCGCGCAGCCCCTCGGAGCAGGCGTCGTAGTAGTTGAAGAAGCCTGCGAGGCGTCAGGAGGGCGCATCCTGCACTGGAGGCCCCGCCCCCTCCACCCCCCACAGGCCCCGGAGCCCCGCCCCCTCCAAACACAGGTCCTGGAGGCCCCGCCCCCTCCGCCAGGAGCCCCGCCCCCCAAGGTGCCGGAGGCCCCGCCCACCTTGCAAAGTCATGGACACGTTGTCGAAGTCCTTGTGGTCCGGCTCATTCCACGTCTCGAAGTTCCACTTGGAAACCTGCTCCAGGCCGTACCTATCTGCAGAGTGTCCATGCGGTGGCGTGTGGGCCCCTGCCCTGGAGCAGGGCTGCCCAGGGTTGGGGTGTGGGTGCCGGGCTGTCTGAGCCTGTGAGTCTGGCCCCGCCCACCACCCTGACCTTCCTCCCCATCAAGTTCATGACAGATGCCCGGCCAGTATGGCTCAGCGGTTGAGCATCAGCCTATGAACCAGGAGGTCACAGTTCAGTTCCTTGTCAGGGCACAGGCCCGGGTTAGAGGCTCAATCCCCAGTGTGGGGCGTGCAGGAGGCAGCTGATCCATGACTCTCTCTCATCATTGATGTTTCCCTCTCTCCCCTTTCCTCTCTGAAATCAATAATAGTTTTTTTAAAAAGTTCATGACAGCCGAAACCAGTCTGGCTCAGTGGAAAGAGCATCGGTCTGCGGACTGAAAGGTCCCAGGTTCGATTCCGGTCAAGGGCATGTATATTGGTTGCGGGCACATCCCCAGTAGTGAGTGTGCAGGAGGCAGCTGATCGATGTTTCTCTCTCATCGATGTTTCTAGCTTTCTCTCCCTTTCCCTTTCTCTCTGTAAAAAAATCAATAAAATATATTTAAAAAAAAAAAGTTCATGACAGAGATTGGTGAGGAGGCTGCAGAGGTGCATGAGCACAGCCAGCCTAGGAGCCCCCCCCCCCCCCCCCCCGCCCAATCCCTCCAGGTCCCCGCTTCCTCACCCACCGATGTACCTCCTGGCCAGGAGGGAGACCAGTTCCTTCCACTCAAACACCTGCTGTTTGTCTTCAAAGTCAGTGAAGTGTCCAGAGGGGCTGCCCATCAGCTCGAAGCCTGCAACACAGGAGGCTGTCTGTCCTGCTGTCCACCTCCCACACAGCCCCATGCTTCCCAGGCCTGGCCCCACCATGTCGTGCCAAGGCCAGTCCTGGGGGAGCAACCAGCCAGGACCCAGAGGGGCCAGGTCATGGGAGAGCGCACCGTGGGCAGAGGCTGGGCCAGCCACTTACCCGGGAAGAGCTGGTTCTCCCTGAGAAGGTCCAGGTACCCATCCAGGTGAGTGAAGTTGTAGCTCAGGCCCTGCCCGGCCGACCTTCTGTAGAAGAACACGGAATGTCAGGACAGGAAGAGACAGCCCTGGGCTCGAACCAAGGCCACATCATGCAGGTAGAGAATCCACAGGTGTACACAGGATTCAGCTCGACTCATGGGCCCCTCCCCTTGGAAAAACACCAGCTATGGAAGCCTATCCCTCACCGCCTAGTAAGAACTAGTGTGTAAACATTTCTCTCTTTTCCGCATCTAGCGCGGCTAGAGAGCGGTCCGGTTCCTGAGTAGGGGCTGCTGGGGATTGAGAAAATGAAAGAAAGAGACAGACACAGAGATAGAAGGAAAAAGCTGGGGCTGGGTGGGACAGCTGTCCTCTGATGGAGAGACAGAGACCCAGAGCTGATAAGGCGCATTTATTTTATACGGCAAAATACCAAGAAGTTTTACTAAAGCCCAAGACAAAGGAGATTATGTGCATTCTTGTGGGTTCTTTGTAATCGTCACTTCTGGGGGGGCCCGGATAATCATGTTTGTTCCTGGTGCTTGGCTGGATTTAGATAATGAAACCCACCCCCTGGCCCCCTGGACTGAAGGTCAGACTGACAACACACCTGCCTCTGGCAAGGTGTGTTTCCAGGATGCAGCTCTGCCAATGCCACTGGATTCAGCTGACAACAATTAAAGAAATGCTCATGTGCCTTCCCAGGCGCTCTCTACACTAGTGCCTGTCCTGGAATCCCCAACCCAAAGCCATCGGGGGCTCTGAACAGCCAGGGCCTCAGGGGCGCGGCAGGCAGACAAGTCTGAGAATGATGCAACAGGATAGAGCAGGGAGAACCGGCATCCTGCAGACAGCTGGCCTGGACCAGGGGCTGGGGGACAACGGTCGACGGGACCTGCTCTCCTCTGCCCTCCTGGAGGCCAGCGCCCCTATCTCCTCTCCCACACTCCAAGGGGCAACCTGGGCAGACAGGAACGGGGAAGGCAGCCTCCCCTCCCAGCACACATCCCAGACAGAGGCTCACTGCCCTCAGGGCTCCTATTTGGAGAGGAAACGGGCATCACCAGGCAATTAAACAAATCAGATGTGCTGGGAGGGGGATGTGACAGGGAGCCAGGGTCAGGCGGGGGCGGGCCTTCCAGGTAGCGTCCAGGACCCCCACGTGATGGGACAAACCAGCAATAAGAGTGCACAGGGGACAGCGTGTGCAGTCCTGAGGCAGAACCAGGATGTGGGTGTGAGAAGTGAGGTCACATGGGGCCTGGCGACCAGTGAGGAGGGACCCCGACTCAAGAGGAAATGGGGAGCCCTATCAGAGACTCAGGGAGAACAGTGCCATGACTTTTTTTGTTTGCTTGTTTTTTGTTGTTGTTAATCCTCACCTGAGCACATTTTCCCATTGCTTTTTAGAGAGAGTGGAAGGGAGAGGGACAGAGAGAAACACCGATATGAGAGAGACACGTCGATTGATTGCCTCCTGCACACACCAACCAGGGCCAGGATCGAGCCTGCAACCCAGGTACATGCCTTTGACCGGAATCGAACCCGGGACCCTTCAGTCTGTGGGCTGATGCTCTATCCACTGAGCCAAACCGGCCAGGGCTGGGTTTGCTTGTTCATAAGACTTTTTTTTTTTTTAACAGCAGTTTTAGGTTTACAGGAAAATTGAGGGAGGTACAGAAACTTCCCATCCTGCCCCCCACAGCCTCCCATGATCAGCCTCCGCACCAGAGCGGGACATCTGTGACGACTAATGAGACGACACTGACACGGCATCGCCCCAGAGTCCTCAGTGTGCATGAGGGTCACCCTTGGGGATGCGCATCCTGTGGGTTTGGGAAGATGTCTAAGGACCCCTCTCTACGTCGTAGAGTCTCAGGGCCCTAAAATCCTCCCCTGCCCCCTCCCTCCACCCCACACCCGTGACAAACACATCTCTTTCCTGTCCTCACAGTCTTGCCTTTGCCGTGTTTGAAAGGATCCCCCTGGTACTAATTGGAGCCAGAAGATGGTCCCCAGGGGCAGGTGTGGCATTCAGACCAGGAGGGCTGAGTGGGAGGGGGGAGGGCTGAGAGAAAGGGCTGAAAGGGAAAGGGGGCGACCAGCACCTGATAGAGCCAGGGGAGCTGGGGGGCGGAGAGTCTAGCACAGCCCTCATTTCAGCTTGAGCAGTGTGGCAGGCAGGGGTGCAGGTGGAAGAGGCAGGCAGGGGTAAGCAGCAGTAAGATAGGCCACAAAGGTGGGCGTCCCAGGGTGGACCTGGCTTTGGGCTGGGAGGAAGCGGGTGGTCCTGGTCAGGCCGTGGGCCTGGCAAGCAGGAGGTGGCCCAGGCAGGTGGGGAGGCAGGGGTTTGAGGGCTCCCCTTGAGGGCATGCCCGGCCCACCCACAGATCTGAGGGTGACAGCAGGGGTGGGTGGTAAGAGGGTGATGGCAGCGGGTTCGTGGCCTGTGCACCTGGAGGAGGGGTCACATGGGTCAGGCCCTAAACAACCCTTGTCTGTCTGTCTCCAGCTCACCCACAGCCTGGCCGGCCCAGCTTGTCCCCTGAACAGGTCAACACCCTCCCAGGTCCTCTCTCCCCCACCCCTCACAGCACCCCATCAAGGCAGAGCCTGGGCCTGACCTGCAAAGTCCACCCACGTGCAAACCCTCCTGCTCCTTCCGGCTGCTCCCTCGCTGGCCCCTCTGTGCAGGGGCCACTTCCCACTCTGGGCCCAGCAGGACAGGCATGTGCACAGAACAGGCGTGTGCCCGGCAGGACAGGCGTGGGCCCAGCAGGACAGGCGTGTGCACAGGACAGGCGTGTGCCCGGCAGGACAGGCGTGGGCCCAGCAGGACAGGCGTGTGCCCAGCAGGACAGGCGTGTGCCCGGCAGGACAGGCGTGGGCCCAGCAGGACAAGCGTGCGCACAGCGAGGATACACCCCTCCCCCCACCTCCCTCCCATCCAAAGGTCACAACTGGCAGCAAAAAAAGAAAACTTAACAAGCTCTTGGGTAAAAATTAAATGCATGCAGCAGGTGGGTTCCAAAGTCCCACAGATGTGTATGTGGGGCGGGGGGAGGGAAGCGGGGCGGAGAGACAGGTGCAAACAATGCTGACCAAGTGCAAAGTGAAGACACAGGTCCCTGCGCACCTGCCCACACAGCGCTGGGCCCAGCAAGCCTTTCTAAATGTGGCCCCTGCTCGGCCCCGAGGTGTGCCCAGCCTCAGCCTGTCACCTGGATGAACTTGTGTGTCTGCTGGCCCGGCCAGCCTGGGCAGCCAGTGCACCTGCCCCCAGGGCCAGGAACCCGAAGGCGGGGGCTGGGAACCCTGGTGCCTCCGCCCTGCTGGGAGGGGAAACGGTGCTGTACAGTCTTAGCCGGGGGCTGAGCGGGGAGGTGAGCGCACTGCCCATCCCAGGACGCCCCCCGCAGAGGCCCGGCTCGCACACGCGGCCTTGGCCACCGCCCGACCCGCAAGGCGCCTCCACCCGACGGCCCGGGCGGGTGGAACCTGGGTGTGCGGCGCAGCGGAGGCGCCTCCCGCACGTGCCAGGGCGCGGCGGCGGCACAAGGGCTTCATTCACAGCGCGCGGGCCGGCGGTGCGCGGCACCGGAGCCCCCACCCCAGGGCCTGCGCACGTGGCCCCGAGGACGGAGCGGCGCACCGCCCGGTGAGTGCTCGGTGCTTGCGGGACCGAGCCAGTCGCCCGTTGCTTGGCAGGGGGGACGCGGAGCGGGGCGCGCGCGCGCACGCGGTGGGATACGCAGGTGGAGACCCAGGCCGGCGGCTTCCAGAGGGGGGATGGCGTGCCCGGAGGCGCGGTCTGCCCTCCCGGGATGGGGGTGGGAGGGTGTCAGGCCACGGGGCCGGCAGACGGGTCTGCTTGGCCTTCCTTCTGGAACCCGGGAGCGCTCGCACACGCGCTGTGGCGGCGGGGCTTTGGGGGAGGGGAGGGACGGGACGGACTCGGGTCTGTCCTCAGGGCCCTGGAGGCTTCTCTTTCCTTGTAGGAATACAGTGTTTCCTTCTCCAATAACTGACCTTAACCATGAAAACCTCGGCTGGAAGACAAATATTAAGGAAATAACCGTGTGGGTGTGGCAGGGAGTGGGCAGGCGGCTGGTGCAAGGCCCTGGAGACCCCAGCCCCTGCCCTGAGCCAGAGCCTGCAGCTGGGGGGAGGGGCACGGGGGGGGGGGCCCAGACACCTGCCCACGAGCTTGGCCAGACCACAGCGGCATTGTCACCCAGGGGATACCAGACACAAGAGCAGGCCGAGGTGCGGGTGTGGGTGCTAGACCCAGGGGTCCTGCCATTCTCTCCACGGTGCTCAGCCGGGTAGGAGCTGGGGGTATCAGGCTCAGTCCACACTGCCAAGGACAGCCGAGGCCAGGCCCCCACGCAGCTGACAGGATGGGGCGCACGGAAAACAGCCCTCCCCGAAATTCCCACCTGCCCAGAATCCCACCACAGGTGCTACAAACCCAGACAGCCCCAGGTCCTGCCCGCTCCTGTGAGGGAGGAGGGGCCCCCTCCTACATTAGGGTTACCCCAAATAACCTCCCCCTTCCTAAGCCCCCCACATCCTGTCCCAGCACGGATGCTCATCACTCCCAGCCCCCAGCCCGTGTCTGCACCCCAGAACGCTCCATGCCTCTTACATGTGTGTATGGTATTGATTTCAGAGCATAAGGGAGAGAGATGGAAACATCAACGATGAGAATCATGGATCGGCTGCCTCCTGCACGCCCCACAGTGTGGATTGAGCTCCCAACCCGGCATGTGCCCTGACCCGGAATTGAACTGTGATCTCGGTTCCTAGGTCCACGCCCAACCACCTCCATGCCTTTCAGCTCTGGTGTTCCCCACCCCAGGCAGTGAGCCCAGGGGAGTTCCCTCACTGCCCTTTTCAGGTAGCTGGTTCAGGAGACAACTGTTTTATGACCCCTCAGTAGCTGCCTTCCCCCACCCACACCTCCCTCAGAAGGGCACCTTATCTGCCCCACGTTGGAGCATGAGGCCCTGAACTTCTGCCTCACCCCACCCAGACCTTGGGCCAGTGAACTGCAGCGCCTGGTCCTGGCCAACAGCTCCCCGGGGTGAGCGGGTCCCAGGCCCGACTCCCGGGCAGTACGGCCTGACTCTGCCCTGTGCGGCCTAACCCACTCTTCAGGGACAAGGGATCAGATCTGGAGATAGAGCCGGCCTAGCCAGTGGGGACCTCACTGCCTTGAAGTGTGGGGACCCCTCTCAGTCCCTGGCCATCCACCCCTGGGCAGCACTCCCGTCTTTGCCCCCAGATGGGGCTCCTGGTCTCCCCAGCCAGGCCAGGCCCTGTAGGCAGGCTTCCCGAAGTCCCCAAATGGGCAGAGTGTGATGGGGTCTGGAGGGAGCCCCTCACTGTCCCGTCCGGCGGAACAGAGTCCTGCAGGTTGGTGGCTGCTGACTCTGGCAGGGCCCGTGGGGATGGGAGGATCAGCTGGGTCAGGGCCAGGGCCAGGGCCAGGGCCTCCAGGACAGCAGCCAGGCCAGCTCGGCCCTCCAGCGCCAAAGGGACCACCACCTCCAGGACGGGGACCCCTTGAGGCTTCAGCACCCCCAGGATCGTCCCCTTCTCACCCACTCCTTCACTTAAAAAACGGGGGACTGAGGTTCTGAATAACCACCGTCAACACAGCAGCCTGCCCTTAGCGTGTCGTGTGGGGCACGAGGCCGCGTGCCAGCCCTGCCAGGAGGGCCCTCCCCCCGGAGGGAATGCACCTGCAGGAAGCCAGGCGCCTGCCACTCACGAAGGGTCAGCACTGGGCTGGGGCGCAGGTGGTCGGGCTCCGGGGGACAGACTCCGGACCCGTGCCCACAGCAAGAGGGGCACGCCTGGCTGGTCCCAGAATCTCAGTCAGCACCTGGCAACCCCCCTGCCCTTGGCAACACACACACACACACACACACAGCAGCCTTTCACACAGAGAACAGAGAGGATGTCAGGGGCCCTTCCCTGGTCCGTACCCATCCTTTAGGGTCCCAGGTGCCAGGGCCTCCTCCCAAGCATCCTGCCCAGCCACGCGCGGCCCCGGGCGGCCCGGTCCCCCACCTGCAGCCCCGTCCCGGGAGGCTGGGAGCCTATCGAGGCCACACATGTAATTATTCGGGGCCCGATTACAGCACAACTCCCAGGTTGGCCGCGCAGGTCACACGCGTCGGGGGAAGTCTGGGGGAACTGACTCAGCAGTCTCTGGGGTAAATAATTTAATGGCCGGCCCAGCCCACCAAGCACGGCCTGGAGTCGGGCTCGGGGTCCAGCCACCAGCCAGCAGACCCAGGCCGGGCCGGGAGGACAGACAGCCGCCGGCCCTCACCACCCACCGAGCCCGAGCCCGGGAGGGTTCCCTCAGGTAAGAGTCCTTCCTGGAGGCTCCCTGGGGAGAGGAACGGGCCAGGCTTCTTTGGGGGACCCTCAGCACAAGGCAGGTGGCATTTAAAGCCCCGGGCCGTGTGGTGAGGTCTCTGGACACAGCTTTCCTCGGTCCCCTAACGGGAAGAACCACCCGGAGTCCACGGGGCTGTGCCCACGCCTCGCGCCCTCCACGCCCCGGCAGTCCAGGCCCGTGTCCTGGCCCGGCTCTCAGCACAGGCGGGGAGTGACCAGGGTGAGGTCACTGAGAGGGCAGCGTCAAGGGCCCCAGTCCGGGCTGAGCAGCCGGGCCGGGATGCTCGCTGAGCGCCGAGTGCGGGACAGGGTCGGGCCAGATGGCAGGCACGGCCTAGCACGCGTGTTTGCACGGTGCACCCGTGTGTTTTGAGGCAAGACCAGGAGAGCTGCCTCACGCGTGGAAAGGGGGACCCGCAGTCGGAACGGACAGCTGGCCCTGCAAGGCCCCTCCCCCAGAGCAGGTGCCAGGGTTCCCGCCACGGGGCCCGGCAGGTGGCGAGGGCTGCCGCTCCTTCCCCGGCCTCCGTCCCCCCAGGGCCACAGGGCAGGGGGAGCTCGGTAGTCTGGGCGGGGGCGTCGGGTGAGGGGTGAGGGCAGGGCCTGGGCCTGGACAGGGAGGTGGACGGGGCGCAGCAGAGCCTGGGTCCGTGACGAACCTCCCCCTGCCCCAGGGTTGACACCACGTCTCCATGGCAGGTTCCCGAGGGCCTGGCTCCCCACGATGGACGTGTCCCCCGAGCAGCAGGGCGGAGCACCGGTGCTGGCCCGCCGGCGGCCCCCGGCACCCCCAGGCCTGCGCCAGACGCTGAAGGCCAGGCTGCGGCGGAGCTGCGCGTGCAGCGTGCAGGGGGCGCGGGCGCTGGTGCAGGACCTGTTCCCCGTCACGCGCTGGCTGCGCAGGTATAGCCTGCGGGAGGACCTGGCGGGCGACGTCGTGTCCGGGCTGGTCATCGGCATCATCCTGGTGCCCCAGGCCATCGCCTACTCGCTGCTGGCCGGGCTGCAGCCCGTCTACAGCCTCTACACGTCCTTCTTCGCCAACCTCATCTACTTCCTCATGGGCACCTCCCGCCACGTCTCCGTGGGCATCTTCAGCCTGCTCTGCCTCATGGTGGGGCAGGTGGTGGACCGGGAGCTCCTGCTGGCTGGTTTCGACCCCGCCCAGGACGGCCCCAGGCCCAGGAACAGCAGCAGCGCCCTCAACGCCTCAGCTGCCGGCCTGGCACCCGGGCTGCTGGACTGCGGGCGCGACTGCTACGCCATCCGCGTGGCCACGGCCCTCACGCTGATGACTGGGATCTACCAGGTGAGGAGCGGGCGCAGGGGTCCTGCCGAGCTGCGGGGGGGCCCCTGTGGGTTCTCACTGTGCCCCGGGAGGGCTGGAGCCTCGAAGGATGGGGGCGTTTAACCACAGGAACCAGACCGAGCAAGGCACAGGCAGAGGGAGGCCCGAGATGGCGCCCGGGGCAGAGCGCCTGGGCTGAGGGTGCCCAGGGCCCATGGAGCCTGGCGGCCAGCGGCGGCCTGAGCAGGGATAGGTGGCCGGAGTGTGACTGGCCCACACGGCCTCCCCGGGCTTCCTGCCCCCGGTGGGACCCTGGGGGCTGCCTGCCTTCCTGGGGCCGCCCCATACCACCCTCTCCGATACCGGCTTGTCCACCGCAACCCCAAGGCCCCCCCGCTCTGGGTCTCGGAGGGGGCGGTGCCACTTGTGGGGCGGGAGGGGGTGCCTTCCCGTGGCTGGTCAGGCTCTCTGTGTGGCCACGCTCTTGGCCGCAACCGACAGCCACTGCCTCACGACCTCTGCCCACAGGTCCTCCTGGGCGTCCTGCGGCTGGGCTTCGTGTCTGCCTATCTCTCGCAGCCACTGCTCGACGGCTTCGCCATGGGGGCCTCGGTGACCATCCTGACGTCCCAACTGAGGCACCTGCTGGGCGTGCGGGTGCCCCGGCACCAGGGGCTGGGCCTGGTGGTCCGCACGTGGCTGAGCCTGCTGCAGAGCGCCGGACAGGCCAACCTGTGTGACGTGCTGACCAGCGCCGTGTGCCTGGCCGTGCTGCTGGCGGCCAGGGAGGTCTCGGACCGCTGCCGGCACCGCCTGAGGGTGCCGCTGCCCACGGAGCTGCTGGTCATTGTGGCGGCCACGCTCGTGTCCCACTTCGGGCAGCTCCACGCCCGCTTCGGCTCCAGCGTGGCCGGCGACATCCCCACGGGCTTCGTGGCCCCCCGGGCGCCGGACCCGGAGCTGATGTGGCGCGTGGCACTGGACGCTGTGCCCCTGGCGCTCGTGGGCTCCGCCTTCTCCGTCTCGCTGGCGGAGATGTTTGCCCGCAGCCACGGCTACTCGGTGCGCGCCGACCAGGAGCTGCTGGCCGTGGGCTGCTGCAACGTGCTGCCCGCCTTCTTCCACTGCTTCGCCACCAGCGCCGCCCTGGCCAAGAGCCTGGTGAAGACGGCCACCGGCTGCCGCACGCAGCTGTCCGGCGTGGTCAGCGCCGCCGTGGTGCTGCTGGTGCTGCTGGCGCTGGCGCCGCTGTTCCGGGACCTGCAGCGCTGCGTCCTGGCCTGCGTCATCATCGTCAGCCTGCGGGGGGCCCTGCGCAAGGCCGGGGATGTCCCCCAGCTGTGGCGGCTCAGCCGGGCCGACGCGCTGGTCTGGGTGGCCACGGCGGCCACCTGCGTGCTGGTCAGCACCGAGGGCGGGCTGCTGGCAGGCCTGCTCCTCTCGCTGCTCAGCCTGGCCAGCCGCACCCAGCGTCCCCGCGCCGCCCTGCTGGCCCGCATCGGGGGCTCCTGCTCCTACGAGGACACGGCGGAGTTCGAGGGCCTGGTCCCCGAGCCCGGGGTGCGGGTGTTCCGCTTCGCAGGGCCACTCTGCTACACCAACAAGGACTTCTTCCTGAGGTCCCTCTACAGCCTCACGGGGCTGGACGCGGGACGCCTGGCGGCCGGGAGGGCGGAGCGAGGCCCGGGGGCTGGGGTCAGCGAGGGCGGCCCCGTCCAGGACGAGGACCGGGGCCCGGCGAGCAGCACGGCCGTGCTGGTGCCCGCGCCGGCGGCGGGCTTCCACACGGTGGTCATCGACTGTGCCCCGCTGCTGTTCCTGGACGCGGCCGGCCTGGCCACGCTGCGGGACTTGCGAAGAGATTACGGGGCGCTGGGCATCGCCCTGCTGCTGGCCTGCTGCAGCCCCCCGGTGAGGGACGCCCTGCACAGAGGGGGCTTCCTGGGGCGCGGCCAGGAGGGCGCAGGCGAGGAGGTGCAGCTGCTCCACAGTGTGCACGACGCCGTGCAGGCGGCCCAGGCCCGGCACAGGGAGCGAGCGCCCGCCAACTCCTCGCTGTAGCAGAGGCGGCGCTGCCCAGACCCAGTCCCAGCGGTGCCCACGCCGAGGCCCTCACCACCAATCACCCAGACCGACTCCTCCAGGGCATGGGCGCCGTGTCCTCCCGGGAGGACAAGGGAGCCTTTAAAACAGACGCCACCTCTGTGCGAAGCTGGACCCTGGTGCTGTGCGTCGTGGGGTCGTCTGGCACTCGGAGTTACTGTCTTATTTGAACGAGGACCCGAGACAACCCAGTGGCCTGCAAGGTGCCAACAGGACACCGGGCCCTGGGCCCCCACAGCCCCTCCCCCTGGGGAGAGCGGGCCGCTCTGGCCAGGCCGGAGGGTCTGAGTCTCTGGAAGCTCCCCCAGCACCCCTCCCCGAAGTGTCCCTTACACCTGGCCAGGCCCCGCCGGGCTGTAGGGCCAAGGCCATGGTGTGACCAGCGCAACCTCAGGCGGCCCGCGGGCACCACCTCCCCGCACAGCCGGCTCACGAACACCCAGCACATGTCTAGCCGGTGTTGCTCAGTGGATAGAGCGCTGGCCCGTGGACTGAAAGGTCCCAGGTTTGATTCCGGTCAAGGGCACATGCCTGGATCGTGGGCTCGGTCCTCAGGGGCGTGCAGGAGGCAGCCAGTCAATGGTTCTCTCTCATCACTGATGTTTCTCTCTCTCTCCCTTCCTCTCTGAAATCAATAAAAATACAAATAAAAAACCCGGCACAGGGTCCGAGTGTGAATACTCGCTGGAGCGGTCCGGCCACAGAGCCAGGGCGGCGGGACCCAGCCCCACCCTGAGCGCCAGGCGACCAGCAGGAAGCCAGCAGCGCCCATCCCGGACGGCCCAGCACCCACGGCCCCGTGAGCCCCGGAGACGCCTTCCCTCCTCCCGTCCCCACAGGACACTTTGCTCGGAGCCAGGTCCCCCTCCCCGGTGCCCCCCCAACAGCCGCACGGCACTGTCCTCCCCGGACACAGCCTCGGCCCTGTCTCCGTCGAGTGGGCTCTGCCCAGCCGCTCCGGACTGCCCACCCCCCACCACCCACCTGGCCGTGACGAGCTCCAGTAGCCAGTGGGTCCGAACCTGCTCGATGCCGCCGTGGGGGACGGCGCCCACGTAGGCCAGGTTGAGCTGCTGGTCCCAGCTGAGGTCGTACTGGTCAGCCCGGCTGTGTGGCAGTGGGGGGCTGGGGACAGAACAAGGGCGTGGGAGCATTAGGCTCCGTGAGGGAGGCCCACAGACCAGCCTCACCCAGCATCCGCACGGGCGAAGCCACGGCCAGGCCTGCCCGGGACACGGCTCCGGCAGGCAGGCTGGGAAGTGTCCACGAGCGGACGATGCTCTGCTTGGTGCGACACAATGACCCCCAAGGCCGGAAATGTGATGAAGCCTCATGTTTTGGGGGTCGGGGGCTCCCTGAGGAGAGGACCTCATCCCCACCCTGCTCCTTGCTCCGGCAGCCGCGGGTCTGAGCTCGAAGCCTGACACAGAGGGGGTTGGGGACCCGCCGAGTGGGGACAGGTCCCAGGGCAGGGGTGCCCTACCGCCCAGGGGCCGCCCCTGGGAGGGCTCCGGGTGGCCGAAGAGCAGGGTCCGGAGACAAGGCCCTCCCAGGGCCAGGCTGCCTCCCATCCCCGCCTCCGCCATCAGCCAAACTCAGCCTGGCCCAGGCCTCCATCCCCCAGGTCCTGCCTCAGCTAGAACACCCGGAGGCACCCCAAGCACCCATGGAGCCGGGACAGAGGAGACCCCACCGAGTGAGGGCGGGCCTCCAGGAAGGAGTGGGCCGGCTTGGGCCGCCTTCCGGACTTGGTAGCGCCTACTGTGTGCCACGGGCGCAGGGGGTCCCAGAGGCCCGGGAGCCGGGCAGGGGCTCAGGTTCGAGGAGCGCTCAGCGGGAGAGGCGCAGCGGCCGCCCGAGCCCCGCTCACCAGAAGCCGGTGCTCCTCCAGAAGGGCCGGAGGGGCCGCAGCGCGCGAGCCGCGTCCACGCGCACCAGGTGCGGGGCCTCGGCCAGAGCCGCCGGGAGCGCGACCAGGAGCGCGAGCAGCAGCGCCCCGGGCTTCGGGGGGCGCATGGCCGGGCGCGGCGCGGGCACACCCCGGCCCCTGCAAGCCCGCGGGGTCCTCTGCGCTCCCAGCGCGGAGATGTGCGCCACGCCGGGCGGTTCCGCCTCCGGGTCGCGCGCCACCTGACGCCACCCAGGGGCGGACCCTCGGGGCCGGGCCGTCGGGGCGGGGGCGGGGCTTCGGTGGGCGGGGGGCGGGGTGAGCGGTGGGGGGGACAGCGCAGAGGAGGGGGCGGGGCCGGGCACCCTGGGTGGGGGCTCTCTGGGCTCCAGCCGCCCGGAGGTTGGGTTGCTGATTCCCCTGGAAGGTTCCTTCCCGCGCGCCCTCCCCGCCCCGGGATGGCAGTCCAGTCCCCGGCCACGCGCGGGACCCTTGGCAGCCGGGTCTCTGGGCAGCGGCGCGAGGGTGAGCCCCGCTCTGGCTGCGTTGGAAGCGGCCCTGGAGGCCGGGAGGGCCGAATGGGGCTCGGGGCGGGGCTGCTGGCGGGCGGTGGGGTGAGGGGGCACCTTGGGGCTGGATGTGTGGGAAGAGGAGCAGAGTCCAAGGCGGCCCGGGTTTGGGGGCCATTTTCTGAAAGTGGGGCTGTTGTAAAGGCACGGGCACGGCCCAGGACAAGCTGCCTCTAAGAAGCCAAGTGACGTTTCTTTTTTTGTTTTTTAATTTTTTAAAAAAATATTTTTATTGATTTCAGCCCTGGCTGGTTTGGCTCAGTGGATAGAGCGTTGGCCTGTGGATTGAAGGGTCCCAGGTTCGATTCCGGTCAAGGGCATGTACCTTGGTTGCGGGCACATCCCCAGTGGGAGGTGTGCAGGAGGCGGCTGATCGATGTTTCTCTCTCATCGATGTTTCTAGCTCTCTATCCCTCTCCCTTCCTCTCTGTAAAAAAATCAATAAAATATATTAAAAAAGAAGAAGGAGGAGGAGGAGGAGGAGGAGGTCCAATAGACATTTCAGAGAAACAAACTCTGAGAACATTTGCGTGAAGGAGACGTGAAGGGTGCCCTTCCCGGAAGACGGCAAACAGGCCTGGGGACAGGAGGGCGGGGCAAGAGGAAGTCTCCGAGGAGCAGCCTGGAACACCGTGACAAGGGTGTTGTGTGGGGCTTACCATATGCCCAGGGAATCAAAACGTGTGACAGTGACATGGAAGGGTGAGGGGGTGACCGGAGTGTGGCCCGCGGCCCGCCAGGCCTGTGAGTGTGACTCCGGGTGAAGGGGCTTTGGGGGCGTGATTAAGTTAAGGCTCTCACACGGGAGATGATCTCAGATTATCCGAGCGGGCGCTAATGTCATCCTTGTGAGGGGAGGCAGAGGGACACTGGATGCGGAGAGGCCAGACCTCGGAGAGTGTGGCTCAGCGGTTGAGCATCGACCTATGAACCAGGAGGTCACGGTTCAATTCCGGTCAGGGCACATGCCTGGGTTGCGGGCTCGATCCCCAGTGTGGGGGGTGCAGGAGGCAGCCAATCCATGATCCTCATCATTGATGTTTCTCTCCTTTCTCTCTGAAATCAATAAAGACATTTTTTTTAAAAAAAGAGAGAGATTTGAAGATGGTTCTGAAACATGGACCCAGGGTTTGTCTTCATCAGTAAGGCAAGACAGCCACATGGAAATGATTGTCATAAAGGGAGACGCTGGTGCCCACAGGCCCTGGGAACAGGAGGCAGGGCCACAGGGAGGGAGGGCTGGGGCGCATTATTCCCCCTCATCCTGGGAAATGCAAGGTCATTTCTCTCTGGCTGAAAGGAGAGAAGGGAGCCAGGCAGGGGCCCGAGGTCTGGGCAGCCCTCTCCCGGGCATGGCCCCGTCCACAGTAGCATCAGGTTTTCCCCTTCTTTCTTCTCTTAAACAAAACACCTATTGTCTTGTCTCTTAAACAGAGTCTGGCTTGCATCTCCAGACAGACAGAAATGTTCCCTCCTCCCCCCGCCCGGCTGTCCGACCGACTCTATTGACTGTGTCTGCTTGTTTCCTGTATTCCGGACTCTGGGGGCCTTGGTTCTGGACAGACTGCCCCAACCCCCGGCCCTCCAGTCCCTGGAGCCGGCTAAGACGCCCCTGTGAACACCTCTGATTACAAGTCAGTCCATCCAGAGCCCGCGCCCACCAGTTCACCATCGCACCTCAGACACCAAGCCAGGTCCCGGACAGGAGGGCCTGCCCTCCCTGCGCCAGGCTGCTGAGTTTGCCCCCACGATGCCACGCTAAACTCACCCTCTCCCTCCTGTGAACGCCCCAATCAGACCAGAACTCTGGGCCACGCTCTCTGGGCTCCCGAGTCTGCCTCCGGCCCACACTGGGCCTTCCCTGTGTGGCCCTGCAGGGCACGGTTACCCCTTCTCCTGGGACGTGCAAGTGGTAAGTTGTTCCTTCAAAGGCAGTTGCCTCTCTCTATCACCTTACCACATCTGACGGGAACATATCCAGGGACACATTTTATTTTCTCTCTCTCTCTCTCTCTCTCTCTATATATATATATATACTAGAGGCCCAGTGCACAAAATTTGTGCATTGCCGGGGGGGGGGGCAGTCCCTCAACCCGTCCTGCACCCTCTCCAATCCAGGACCCCTCAGGGGATGTCTGACTGCCGGTTTAGGCCCGATGCAGCTGCAGGGTATCGTGGGCGGGTGGCTTTGCCTGGGCCTCAGCTGCAGCCGCTGGCGCCCGGGACCGCGGTGTGGGCAGCTTGTCCCTCTCCTGGGCCACAGCCGCTGGCGCCTAGGACTGTGGGGCACGGCTTTTGTCAGGAAGGATGTCTGGAAGGTCATTCGGTCTAATTAGCATATTATTCTTTTATTAGTATAGATATACACACACACACTGAGTGGCCAGATTATGATGATCTCTGAACACATAATAATCTGGCCACTCAGTGTATATCCTATAGAACAAAAGGCTAATATGCAAATTGTCCCCTTGACCAGGAGTTCGACCAGCAGGCAGGCCGGCCAACCGCCCATGGCCCCTCCCCCTGGCCAGGCTGGCCAGACCCCCCACCCTTGCACGAATTCATGCACCGGGTATATATATATATATATATATATATATATATATATATATATATATATATATTGATTGACTGATTGATTTCAGAGAGGAATGGAGAGGGAGAGAGTGCTAGAAACATCAATGATGAGAGAGAATCATTGATCTGCTACCTCCTGCACACACCACACTGGGGATCGAGCCTGCATGCAACCCGGGCCTGTGCCCTGACTGGGAATTGAACCATGACCTCCTGGTTCATAGGTCAACCCCTGAGCCATGCCAGCGCCCGGGCTTGGGGACACGTTCTGGAACACAGATGCTGTGCTGCCGCTTCGGCGGTGGAGGAAGGGAGCGCAGGCGCTGGACGAGGCGGGCAGCTGGCCTCTGGGGGACGTGGTCCTCCCCACACCGGACACACACAGAAGCAGGTGCTGTCCTAGACCCGGCCCCCAATGTCAGGGCCCTAAGACGGGGTGGCCCTGGGCACCTCAGGGACACAGCAGGCCCGCACCGTGGCGTGGACTCCCAAAGGGCCACATCGTTTTGTAAAAGTTGCTAAACTAAGATACCGTGCCCCCGGAGGTCCCCACACGATCTCACGTTCCCTCTGCCACGCTTCCCCTCTTGTTGGGGTGGCGCTGGGGAGGCGGGGTGCCTTCGGGACCTGACGGAGGGGCGTCAAGCTGTGGGAACAGTGGCCGGGTTGGCTGAATGTGTCCTGTGTCACTTGCAGTCCCTTCTCTGCATAGCAAGGTTAGCGCCAGACACGCCGGCAGAAACAGGGTCCGGAACACCCGGGGCAGTTAACCGCGGGGAATCACACTGGCTGCCGGGAGACTTGACAGGAAGTGCTGGGTTGGCCAGATAAGCGGCAGCCGCACAGCAGTGTGACCAGGCCGGGCTCAGAAGGGGCATCTTAGATGTCACTGCCCCCAACGCCCCCGAAACTCTCCAGCTGGAGAAGAAGCTCGACAAAGTTCTCTCCGAATCTGACAGCGGAGGAGATGCGACCCGTGTGAACAGCCACCTCCATTGCTTCCCAGCCTCCCGTGCTGGAGGGACTGGATGCGCTTCCTCTTTGCTCCCTGGAAAATGATATTGTAAAAAGAGACAAGACAAAATTAGATTAAAAAGTATCATTGCCCCGAATAGTGTGTCTCCGGGGTGGAGGGTCATCGCCCTAGGAACCAGGAGGTCACAGCTCCATGCCGGGTCAGGACACGAGCCCAGGTTGCGGGCTTGGTGGGCCGCCCCTCCGCAGAGCCGGGTGCCCAGCGGCAGGGCTGGGGGTGGGATCCACTGTCCGGAGGGAAGGAGGGACGCCGGCGCCTTCCCGCGGGAGAACTGACGGGAGGGGCCCCGGTAAGGCCATCCGCCAACAGGCGAGGCAGCAGCAGCCTGGCGGGCTGAGGCATCCGTCCCGGTTTGCGGTGAGGACGGGGGCCGGGCGCCTGGGGTGCTGCGGACAGGGGGTCCGCGCGTCCGAAGACGCCCAGGCCCGCCCAGCCCAGGGCCGTTTCCCTCGCCTCTTCCTCTCCCGCGGACGCCGGCCTGACCCCGAGTCCAGCCCACCGGGGGCCTCGGGATGTGCCGCGCGCTCGCTGGGTCGCCCTGCGCAACCGGGAGTCACAGGCGGGATCCGGGGACCGCGTGGGAGGAGTCCCTCTGCGCAGACGCGCTCCTGGACGCCGCAGGGGCCGACGCCTCGCGTGGATGTCGGGAGGCCGCGTGCGCGTGCGAGGCAGGCCCCGTCCTGCTCGCCCGGCAGCCCCGCGCGGCGCTGTCGGGACCCAGACTGGGACCCCAGCTCCGCAGGTCCGGCCCCCGCCTCCCGCCCGGAGCCACGCCCCTCCCCAGGCCCCGCCCCTCAGGCCCGCCCCGGTAGGCCCTGCTCCCCTAGACCCCGCCCCAGGCCCCTCGGCCCCGCCCTCTCGGCCCTCACTTCCGCGTCAGCCCCGCCCCCAGCTTAACCCCGCGGCCCCGCCCCTTGTCCCGGCCCCGCCCCCTCGCCGCACCCCTCTCGGCCTCGCATCCTGCCCCGCCCGCCGCCCGGCCGGCTCGGTCCCGAGAGTGCGCGCCTGCGCAGTGGCGGCGGGCGCAGTCGGAAGCCTGGCGGACCGGACCGCGGGGGCACCGCTGGGACCACGGCCGCTCCGGCCCGCAGCGCGGGTCTGGGCCGCCCGGGTCGGAGATGGCGGCGGCGGCCGCGTCCGGGGCCCGCGCCTGGCTTGGCGGCGGCTCGCCGCGCCCGGGCAGCCCGGCCTCCAGCCCCGATCTGGACAGGGGAGGCCGCGCGCGGCCGGAGCCGGGGCCGGGGTCCGGGCCGGGGTCGGGGCCCGAGCGGGCCAGCGCCAGGTCCCCGGGCCCCGCGGCGCTGGGCCACGCTTTCCGGAAGGTGATGCTCACCAAGCCCACCTTCTGCCACCTCTGCTCCGACTTCATCTGGGGGCTGGCCGGCTTCCTGTGCGACGGTGAGCGCCACGACCCCCTCGCCGCCCGCCGCCCGCCGCCCGCAGCCCGCAGCCCCGGGCGGCCGGCCCGCACCTCTGGCCTCTGCGCGCCCAGCGGTGGCTTCCCGCGGGCCAGGAGTGTGCGGGCCAGAACCTCCCCAGGGAGGCGGTGAAGACCAGCTCTGCTAGGGTTCGGGGGCGTCCGTGCCCGCGCCCCTCCGGCAGGACCCCCTGGACGTCCTCACCTGGGTCGGGATCCAATGGGGGAAGAGCGTGGGGGCCCCGCCTGGGGCAGGGCGAGCGAGGGGCAGGTGCAGCGACTGGGAGGGAGGCCAGCGCACCCGGGCAGCCCACTCCTCCAGCGGGGCTGCCTGGCACTGGCTCCGAGCTCTGCTGGGCCCTCGGCCCAGGGGCTGCCTGCTGTCTGCTGCTCAGGTTTGGCTCCAGCACAGCCCTCCCCAGGCTGCTGTCCCACCTGCGGCGTGTCCCGACAGGGCTCCCATCCGGCTGCCAAGCGTCTGGCGAAGGGCCCTCCCTCCTCTGGCTCCTGGGCAGCCTGGGGGGGGGGTGCTTCCAGGGCCTGCCGTCTTCCAGTCCTGCCCCCTCCCTCAGCCACGTGGGCGGGGGCAGGGGGGCAGGGAGACAGAGGGCACTAGGCAGGGGTCTGTGGAGCCTCGGCTCCTCACACAGGTGCCTTCTGCCAGGGTACATGGCATGGTTGTCCTGACACCCCCCCTGGGGCTGCCCCAAGGTGGCCTGGCAAGCTGGCACGGGGGGGGGGGGGGTTACCCCTGGCTTCTCTGTCTGTCAGAAACACGGCACTGTCCTGCCTCCCCTCTGGGAGTTCCAGGAGGCTCTCAAGGTGAGATGTGTGTGCAGGCCACTCAGCTCCAGCCTGAGGCTAGACCCAGGGCCCCCAAATAGGTGAGAGGTGAAGGCAGGGACCCCCAAACAAGTGAGAGGTGAAGGCAGGGCCCCAGCTCTGAGGGCTCAGCAGCTCTTGGAAGAAGCTGGGCGCGGGGCGGGGAGGGGTGGGGCGGGGAGGTGAGGCTCTCACGGGGCAGCCGTGTGGAGAAGGGGCTGGTGATCTTGGCAAGCAGAGGCCTGACCAGGATGCGGGAGGAAGCCCCCCGGCCCCCCCAGGAGCACCGGGACATGTGGGTGGGCTGATGGGCGCTATCTTCGTGGGCCAGAGGAGGAAGCTGGGTGCCGCCTGCCCACAGCACTGCCTTCTGTGGCAGGGCTGGTCCGGGTGCCGGGAGAGGAAGCTGGCAGGGGGCTCACTCCACATCTCCCACCTGAGCCCGGCTGCTTCTGGAATTTTCTGTGAAGCCAGGTCTCGGGCTGCTCCTGTCCGGAGCTTGTCTGCCTCCCTCCAGGGAACGGGTGGGCTGGGCTGCCTGGAGGCCCGGTGGGCAGTCTTCTCAAGGCTGCTGGGAGAGTTGTCCCTCGCCACCTGCCCCTCCCCAGGCCCTGCAGCCTCGTCCGTCCCATCCCCCCAGTCCCCCCCCCCCCCCAGGTCCCCATCCTCACAGGCCCTGCCCGCTGTGTGTGCCACCAGCAGCCGCTCCAGCCACTCTTCTTGAGGTCCCCGCTCCTGTTCACCTTGGGGTCCATCCCACGCTGAACTGTAGTCTCGCTGGGCCTCTCCAGGACGGGTGGGGGTGCCCCCATGCTTCTGGGGTGGGCCTTGCAGAGCACAGTCTGAGTGCTCACTGCTTTTAGGACCTCTGGGCCGTCCACCCCTCTGGACGGACACATGCAGCCCTCGCCAGGCCAGCTGTCCAATGGGCCTCAGTGGTTCTGGTCTCACAGACTGGCTGTGGGTCTCGGCAGGCACACACGGGGGTGGGCGGGGTAACTGGGTGTATGCCACTGCGTGAGTGAGGGAAGGGCGTCCCTTTCCAAGCTGGTCTGCCGGGTCCCATCCACCTGCCTGCCCTTGCGGAGCCCGGAGGAGAGCTGAGCCTGCGTGTGGGAGGAGGCCCACTCTTGGGGTACCAGAAATGTCATCCAGGATGGTCAGAGTCACCAGGCCCCTGTCCCCCAATCTGGGCTCTCAGGACAAGGGGGGGGGAGGACAGAGGATCAAGGTGTCCCTCTGTGCTTCTGGGGGGGGGGTTCTGTTGCTATGGCTTCCCTCTCCCCCATGACTGTGAGGAGTGGGAGGGTACGAGGGGGGAGGGAGATGGCGGGAACCACACCCCCACAGTGGGATGGGGCAGGGACTGCACTGACTCACATCAGCCAGGGCCGAGTGCACCCACTGTGACGGGTACTCTGCCCTGGCAGAACACCGGTCCCGTCACGGCCCTTGGGGTGCCGCTGGCTGAGGCTCCCCATCTGCATGCCAAGCCGGGGTCTCTGGACTCCTGGGCAGCACAGGGTCTGACTGCCGGCTTTGTTCCCACAGCCTGCAACTTCATGTCCCATGAGAAGTGCGTGAGGCAGGTGAAGACCCCGTGCACCGGCGTGGCGCCCAGCCTGGTCCGAGTGCGTATGGATTCGGGCTGCCATCCAGGCCGGCGGGCTGAGGGGTGGGAGGGGCATGAGGGCTCTGCGGGCAGGGCCTGGGTGGTGCCGGGCCTCAGGCCGGGTGGGATGGCCGGGACCAGCCTAGGGCCTGGGGTGGGTCCCCTCCCAGAGCAGCAGCCGGGCCTCACTGCCCCCTGTGCTCACCCGTGTCTTCCGCGTCCCAGCGCGGCTCCTGCCTGTTGGTGGGCCCTCCTCCACCTGGGTTCCCTCTGGGTTGCCCCAAATGTACCACAAGGGAACAGACCCAGGGAGCGGTCAGTGCCAGGGCTCCAGGGCAGCGGCTGGGCAGGGAAGGACCAGCAGGGTGGCCCCCGGCAGAAGGGGCTTCCTGGGGTCGCAGTGGGGGCCCTGCACAAAGTGGGGAGGTCACTGCGAGGCACCTTGGGAAGAGTGCGCAGGAGAATGGGGCTGCGGTGGCCAGGCAGCGGGTGGGTGGTGAGGGGGCTCTCTGGGGTGTAGAGGGCTGGGGGGGGGGCTGCGGTGGCCAGTGGCCCCCAGCTGAGGGGCTGAGGCTATGCGCCCCCCCACCCCCAGGTCCCCGTGGCCCACTGCTTTGGACCCCGCGGGCTCTACAAGCGCAAGTTCTGCGCCGTGTGCCGCCGGAGCCTGGAGGCGCCCGCGCTCCGCTGCGAAGGTACCGCTGGCTCAGGGCCCGGTCCCTGCTGCCCGGACGGCCTGGCGGCGGGTGGAGGGTGGAGTTGCGGGAGGGACCTGGTGGAATGTTCTGGATTCTGGAGCTGCCCAGGCAGGCGGCAGGCTCAGCGCTGAGGCTGCAGGTTGAGGGGGGCCCGGCTTGGAGAGGGGGGTGTCCCAGCCCGGCCCCTCAGGCCCCGGAAGTTTGCCCTTAGCGGGCTGGGGCGGGACCCAGGCCGGCGAGAGGCTCCTGACCCTGCCCGCCCCTCAGTGTGCGAGCTGCACGTCCACCCCGACTGTGTGCCCTTCGCCTGCAGCGACTGCCGCCAGTGCCACCAGGACGGGCACCGGGACCACGTGAGCGCTTGGCGGGGCCGGGCCGGGGTGGGGTGGGGTGGGGTGGGGTGGGGTGGGGTGGGGTGGGGTGGCGGGGGGCCGCAGGGAGCCTGCTGACGACCCCGCCCCCGCAGGACACGCACCACCACCACTGGCGCGAGGGGAACCTGCCCTCGGGGGCGCGCTGCGAGGTGTGTCGGAAGGCGTGCGGCTCCTCCGAGGTGCTGGCCGGTCTGCGCTGCGAGTGGTGCGGCGTCCAGGTGGGCGGGGCGGGCTGGAGGGCGGGGAGGACCCGCGGGAGGGGTGCGGCGTCCAGGTGGGCGGGGCCGGGGTCCCTTCTTTCAGTTGGAGACCCGGATCTTTTGGAGTGGGGATCCCCGTTGTACACCCTTGTACATAGAGGCGGGGCTCCGCGTGGTGGGGGCGGGGCTCCGTGTGGTGGGGGCGGGGCTCCCTTGGTGGAGGCGGGGCTCCGCGTGGTGGGGGCGGGGCTCCCTTCGTGGAGGCGGGGCTCCCTTGGTGGGGGCGGGGCTCCCTTCGTGGAGGCGGGGCTCCGTGTGGTGGGGGCGCAGCTCCCTTGGTGGGAGCCCTCAGTCCCGCGTGGGCCCCGCGGGATCGCTGAGGGCAGCCTGGCCCCGGCCCCCAGGCAGAGCCCCGGGCTCAAGGCCGTGCCCCCCCAGGTGCACACGGCCTGCTCCGTGGCGCTCGCCCCGGAGTGCACGTTCGGGCGCCTGCGGACCCTGGTGCTGCCCCCCGCGTGCGTGCGCCTGCTGTCCCGCAACTTCAGCAAAACGCAGTGCTTCCGCATCTCGGAGCGCGCCTGCCCCGAGCCAGGTGAGCTGGTGTGGGCGGGGGGGGGGGGGGGGGGAGCCGGGGGGCGGGACCCCGAGTGAGGCCCGTGTGTGCATCCACAGACGAGGGGGACGACGGCGAGGACGGAGGCGACCCCGCGGGCTCGGGCAGGGAGGTGCCGGTGCCAGAGTCCAGTACGTGCCCTTGGCCGCCGCCCAGCCCCCCGCCCCGCCCCGGCCCCGACCCCGCTCCAGCCGGGTCAGGGTTCACACCCGCTTCGCTCTGGCCCAGACAAGCAGACCCTGAAGATCTTCGACGGCAGCGACGCGGTGCATCGGAATCGCTTCCGAGTGGTCAGCGTCCCCCGCCTGGCCAGGAGCGAGGAGGTGCTGGTAAGAGGGCCCAGCCCTGGCCGGTGTGGCTCAGTGGTTGGAGCGTCCGTCCTGGGATCGAAGGGTCCTGGGTTCGATTCCCATCAAGGGCATGGACCTGGGTTGCAGGCTCGACCCCAGTCCCACTCGGGGTGTTTGCGGGAGGCAGCCAATCCACGTGTCTCTCACATCCGTGTTTCTCTCTCTCTGTCTCTCCCTCTCCCTTCCACTCTCTCTAAAAACCAATGGAGAGAATATCCTTGGGTGAGGATTGACAACAACGACAAAGGGGGCGGCTCAGCGGTGGCCCTTGGTCTGCCCCCACAGGAGGCTGCGCTGCGGGCCTACTACATCACGGAGGACCCCCGGGGCTTCGAGCTGCAGGCGCTCCCCTGCCCGCTGCAGGCCGGCGACCCCGAGGCCGGAGGGAAGGCCGGGAGTGGCAGGACTTCGGAGGAGGAGGGTGGCAGGGGCCCCAGGTCCCGAGAGGTCACCCCTGAGGCCTGGGTCATCCGCACCCTCCCTCGAACCCAGGATGTCCTGAAGATCTACCCCGCCTGGCTCAAGTGAGGCCCAGGCTCCGTGCGCAGAGTCTCTGCAGGGGTCGGGAGGGGTGGGGGGTCGGGAAGGGTGGGGGGGTCGGGAAGGGGGGGTCGGGACGGATTGGGGGGTCGGGAGGGGTGGGGGGTCGGGAAGGGGGGGTCGGGAAGGGGGGGTCGGGAGGGGTGGGGGGGTCGGGACGGGTTGGGGGGTCGGGAGGGGTGGGGGGTCGGGAGGGGGGGCGGGGCTGTGTGGCCCCAGCTCCCGAGCGGTGTCCCCTGCAGGGTGGGTGTGGCCTACGTGTCCGTTCGCGTGACCCCCGAGAGCACTGCGCGGACCGTGGTACTGGAGGTCCTCCCGCTGCTCGGGGTCCGTTCGCGTGACCCCCGAGAGCACTGCGCGGACCGTGGTACTGGAGGTCCTCCCGCTGCTCGGGCGCCAGGTGTGTGTGCGGGGCCGCCCTGGCCCGCCCCATGTGGGTGCCCTGGGTGTCCTGGGGGGGGCTGGCCCAGGCCTGACACCCCGACTCTGCCCCACAGGCCGAGGGTCCTGAGAGCTTCCAGCTGGAGGAGGTGTTCATGGGCAGCAGGCAAGGTGAGGGCTGGGCGCTGGGCCGGGGGCCGGGCAGCTTCTGCTCAGGCGGCTCGGTGCCGCGCTGACGGCGGTACCCCCACCCGCAGTGCAGCGGACGGTGCTGGCCGAGGAAGAGTGTTTGCTCGACCGGCTTCGAGACATCCGGCAGGTCAGTGGCGTGAACGCTGGCCCCTGGGAGCCACTGGCCTTTGGCCATGGTCGCTACCTCAGAGAGAGGACCCCAGGGCCGCCCGGGGGGCAGCTGGCCATCCAGGCCTCCCTCCCAGGCCTGGCGCGTCCATCTGCTGCCCGACAGAAGGTGGGGTTTCGGGCCACAGCCCCCTGCGTTCCCCAAGGGGCCTGTGTCTTTGTCCTCTCCTCTCCTCTCCTTCCCAGGCCCCCCTTCTGGGTGGAGGTGGCCGGGCCTGGAGTGGGGTGCTGCCCTGCGCTGTGCTCAGTGCTGCCCTGCTCCCCCCTCCCCCACAGACGTCCCTGCGGCAAATGAGTCAAACTCGCTTCTACGTGGCTGAGAGCAAGGCCGTGGTCCCCCGAGTCTCCCTGTTCGTTGGGGGCCTGCCTCCCGGCCTGTCCCCCCAGGAGTATGGAAGCCTGCTGGACGAGGCTGTGGCCACCAAAGGTGTGACCGCCTGGGCAGGCCTGGGGCTACAGCCACTGGGGACGGGGGGGGGGGGGTGCCCTGAGACAGACTGGGGGGCTGCTGGGCGGGGCCAGGCCCCCCCACTCCCCCATCGCTGCCACAGCCTTCCCCACCCCGTGGTCTCTCCTCCTGGGGCGCAGACTGTGACACCTCCTTGGAGGGGCTCTGAGCCTCCGGAGGCCCAGTCTCTGCTCTAGGCTCTGGGAGTCGGGGGGAGGGGCTGTGCCTGGAGTTGGGGGTGGCCCTTCCTGGGGTCGCTGGCCCTGCCACGTGGTGGGCCGTTTCCCCTGAACACAGGGCTGGGCTGGCGTGGCCTCTGCCTCCCTGACCCGCCTGTCTTTGCAGCTGACCTGGTGACCCTGAGCCACGTGTACTCCTCCCAAGGTGAGCGCCCCACCCTGGTCCTTAGGCGGAAGTCGCTCCTGCGGTTAAAGGGAAGAGCCCCACCCCTTGGCCCGTGACCCCGGGTGAGGGCGGGGTGGTTCCCTGGCCTCGGGGTCAAGCTTTGCTAAACCATGACGAGGCCCGAACACTGCATCCTGCCCCTGGATCCGCATCCCTGTCACGGGAAACTTTGCATCTCCCAGAAACGAAGTGGGCTCGTCCCCCGGGGGTCCCGGGGGCTTGGTGGCCCGGGGGTGGGGGGGTTTCCGTCCTGTGTCCCGAGAGCCTCCCTCACCTCCACCCACAACATCCTGGCCGCCCGTGAGGCTCCCCAGGGGGGTGGGCCTGCACCCTCTGGACGCCCTGGGGTGGGCGGACCTGAACCTGGCGAGGCCCGAGCTCACAGCCCACCTGCCACAGGTGCCGTGGTGCTGGATGTGGCCTGCTTCGCGGAGGCCGAGCGGCTGTACATGCTGGTCAGGGACACAGCGGTGCACGGCCGGCTGCTGACCGCCCTGGTGCTCCCGGACGTGCTGGTGAGTGGGAGCCGGGCCTGGGGGGACGTGGCTCCCCTGCTGGTTTTATCTAACGCTTGGGCGTCTGCCACATACGCCTGATTCACACACGTGAGAGGCCTCCATGGACCAAGAGGACTTCCCACAGGCCCTTGCCCTCCCTGGGGTCCCTGGGCCTGGCCCCCCTGCCTGTGCCCTTGGCCGCCTCGGCCAGCAGGTGGCACTCTCTAACCAGATACCATTCTGCAGACCCAGCACTGCCAGAGGAGTATGCCTGGAGGAGGGTGCCTGGAGGAGGGTGCCTGGAGGAGGGGTGCCTGGAGGAGGGTGCCTGGAGGAGGGTGCCTGGAGGAGGGTCCCTGGAGGAGGGGTGCCTAGAGGAGGGGTGCCTGGAGGAGGGTGCCTGGAGGAGGGTGCCTGGAGGAGGGTCCCTGGAGGAGAGGTGCCTGGAGGAGGGGTGCCTAGAGGAGGGTGCCTAGAGGAGGGGTGCCTAGAGGAGGGTGCCTGGAGGAGGGTCCCTGGAGGAGGGGTGCCTGGAGGAGGGTCCCTGGAGGAGGGGTGCCTGGAGGAGGGGTGCCTAGAGGAGGGTGCCTGGAGGAGGGTGCCTAGAGGAGGGTGCCTGGAGGGAGGGTTCCTGGAGGAGGGTGCCTGAAGGAGGGGTGCCTAGAGGAGGGTCCCTGGAGGAGGGGTGCCTGGAGGAGGGTGCCTGGTGGCTGTGCGGCCTGGACGAGGCGGTGGGCGAGGTCTCGGGGGCGTGTCAGCGGCTGGGCCTCGGCCTGCGAGCTAGAGCCCCGGTGGCCGCTGCCCCCTCTGCCTCCGGGTCCCCCGAGGTCAGTGGTGGGTGCCTCTCGAGGTCAGGGGTGGGGTCCCTAGAGGTCAGGGGCAGGCATCCCTAGAGGTCAATGCTGTGTACCCCTAGAGGTCAGTGGCGAGCTGGGATGCTGTGTGGCCCCCTGGGCCCTTTCCTGGGGGGGGCTGCTCCGGGTGGGCTGAGGGGCGGGGGCAGCCACTGCCCAGGCAGCGAGGTGGGGACACGCCTGCCGTAGCTCGGCCCTGTCTCGCAGCACACGAAGCTGCCCCCGGACTGCCGCCCCCTCCTCGTGTTTGTGAATCCCAAGAGCGGAGGCCTCAAGGGCCGTGACCTGCTCTGCAGTTTCCGGAAGCTGCTGAACCCGCACCAGGTCTTCGAGCTGACCAACGGGGGCCCTCTGCCCGGGTGAGTCCGCGGGGCCCGCACAGGCTGGGGTTCGGTGTCTCAGGTCGGGGTGAGCTGCAGCCCGGTCGGCCGCCGGGCCTCTCCTCCTGCTGTGGCAGACAGTCCCCGCCTCCCTCCCTCCCTCCAGGCTCCACGTGTTCGCCCAGGTGCCCCGTTTCCGGGTGCTGGTGTGTGGAGGGGACGGCACCGTGGGCTGGGTGCTTGCTGCCCTGGAGGAGATGCGGCTCCAGCTGGCCTGCCCGGAGCCTGCTGTGGCCATCCTGCCCCTGGGCACAGGTGGGCAGCCATGGGTGTGGAGGCGGGGCTCGGGAGTCCTTCCTTCCTGTGCTGTCAGTTGAGGCCCGGGGGTAGGGGGCGGGGGTGTGGGGGGCTTCGGAGAGTCAGGCTGCCTCTCGCCGTCCCAGGGAATGACCTGGGCCGGGTCCTCCGCTGGGGCCCGGGCTACAGCGGAGAGGACCCGCTCTCGGTGCTGGTGTCGGTGGACGAGGCCGACGCCGTGCTGGTGGACCGCTGGACCATCCTCCTGGACGCGCACGAGGCCGGCGGTGCCGAGAACGGTGTGGCAGACCTGGAGCCCCCCAAGGTGCGGCGTGCCGGGCGGGAGTGGTGGCCGGGGGCCCCGCGGGTGACCATCCCTGGCCATCCCCTTTAGGGAAGGGGAATTGAGGCTCGGGGCAGTGGTCGCCGGCAGTGGCCCTGCGGCCGGGAGCCCGCTCGCTCGCACGTGCCATGTGGTCGTCTCCCGGTGCTGGCGGCTACCAAGCAGGCCTTCCCGGAGGGGCGGCTCCCAGCACGCCGTGCCGTCGGGCTGGAGCGGGGGCCGGGAGGGCTGCCCAGGCCACGGAGTTGTCTGCCCCCAGATCGTGCAGATGAGCAACTACTGCGGGATCGGCATCGACGCGGAGCTCAGCCTGGACTTCCACCAGGCGCGGGAGGAGGAGCCCAGCAAGTTCACGAGCAGGTGCCCGGGAATCGGGCTGCTCTGGCAGAGCAGGGCTGCGTGGTGGCCGCCCCGCCCCGGGTCGCCCAGTGGGAACTGGAGAGGTGCTGGCCCGGGGCTGACTGAGGCTGGCCAAGGCCCACCTGGTAACAGCAGGCTGTCCTCCCGCAGGTTCCACAACAAAGGCGTGTACGTGCGCGTGGGGCTGCAGAAGATGAGCCACGCGCGCAGCCTGCACAAGGAGATCCGGCTGCAGGTGGAGCAGCAGGAGGTGGAGCTGCCCAGCATCGAGGGCCTCATCTTCATCAACATCCCCAGGTGCCTGGGGGAGGGGCTCTGGGGCTCTGCCCAGCAGCAGGCTCGGCTCCCGCTGGTCCCGGGTCGGGCTGGGGCGGGCGCGGGGCCCAGCGCAGCCTGCACCCTCACCCATGCACCCCTCCCTCTCTGCACAGCTGGGGCTCAGGGGCTGACCTGTGGGGTTCCGACAGCGACTCGAGGTTTGAGAAGCCTCGGATGGACGACGGGCTGTTGGAGGTGGTGGGGGTGACTGGCGTCATGCACATGGTGAGTATGGGGGCCGGGGCGGGCCCAGGTGCTGCTGCGAGTGCTGAGCCGCCCGCCCGCCCCCCCAGGGCCAGGTCCAAGGCGGGCTGCGCTCCGGCATCCGCATCGCCCAAGGCGCCTACTTCCGGGTCACCCTCCTCAAGGCCACGCCCGTGCAGGTGGACGGGGAGCCCTGGGTCCAGGCTCCCGGCCACATGATCATCTCAGCTGTGGGCCCCAAGGTGAGTCGTGGGCTGCGCCACATGGGCTGGCAGGCGCGGCCGGAGGGCATGGGCTGGGCAGGGCGAGGTGGGCCCTTGACAGCACCTGCCTCTCCTCTGGAACGAGCCCCTGGGCCTCTGAAGGAGGCGTCTGCTGGGCCGTGGAGGGGCGAGCCCCGGCCCCACAGGCCACACCACGTGGCCCCCACTCCTCGCCCTTCTGTGAAATGGGTTCTGGGGCCCTTGGCTGGTGGCCGCAGCGTCCTGCCCTCTGACAGGTCCACATGCTCAGGAAGGCCAAGCAGAAACCCAAGAAGGCTGGGACCCCCAAGGACGCCCGAGCGGAGGAGGGGCCTGCCCCCGAGGGGGGCCCCAAGGAGAGGCGGCGCTGAGCAGCCCAGTGGCAGGCAGTGGATGGACGTGTCTGCAGCCCTGACCTTGGGGTGCCCCTCCCCACACCCTGCCTCCCAACCGACGGGTGGGCAGGGGCTCCGCCGGCCTGAGCGCTGCGCCTGGACCTCCTCTGTCCCCTGGGTGGTCCAAGGCGCTCCCGGAGCAGCCGGCTCCGAGGGTCGCGGTGTGCCCAGCAGAGATGTGGGGACCCGCCCCCACCAGCTCCTGCCTGGCTGTGGCCGGGAGTGGCGACTGCACTGCACAGGAGGCCGGCGGGCTGGCCCCCTTCCTAGGATGGCATGGTGCCTGGAGGCGGTGGGAAGGGCGGGAAGCAGTGCCTGATGGGACCGAGCTGAGCAGACCAGTGCCCCAGGCCAGAGAACGGAGACGGGAAATGTGGAGGAACCAGCTTTAGTCGCCAAGGACCACTCGCACTTTGTGTTGTTTGCCAACAATGGACGCGGACATGGAGGCCCAGCAGGGGGCGTGGCTGCTGGGCCATGGGTCACCCCGAGGCCCCGGAGGGGGACCCGCAGACCATGCCCTTCCCACTGTCCGGCCCGGTGCTGGGTCCTTTTGCTGCTATTTGCCCTGAGGTTTGGCTCAGCCTCAGCCGTGCCCCCCCCCCCCCCCAGCTTCTGCCAAAGCCGCACCGACATGCACTGAGCAGCCTTCGTCCCGTGCGTCCCCCTCTGCCCTGCGGCGCTGCTGTGTCTGAGAAGCCGTGGGTGGGGCTGTCCTGTTGTCTACGTGCGTCTGTGCCGAGGTGTCTGTGGCTTTGCACCGGTGCCTGCTGTGCCACACACGACCTGCAGCCAACCAGGTCGGCACAATACAGTCTGGGCACGGCCTCCCTCGTCTCCCTCCTGTCTCTGCGTCAGGACCACTGTGGGGAGGGTGGGCCAGGCCGGGCCATGGGGTCCCAGGACGGCCTGCCTGGCACCGAGGACCCAGGGCCACAGAACACCCACCTGCCTGGGTGGGCCCAGGACACAGATGGGCGCGAGTCCCCACACAGCCGAGTCCTGGCAGGGGAGGTGCTAGCAGGGGGCAGGGAGCAGTGGGGCCCTCGGGTCCAGGGTGTCCCGTGCGGGCGGGGCCAGGCCCCGCAGGGCCCGCAGGAGGGCCAGCGCCAGGCGCACGAGGAGCCGCAGCAGCAGGAAGGCGAAGGGCACGGCGATCTGCATGCTGTGGAAGATGGCCGTGCTGAACCTGCTCAGCACGCAGGTGAGGGTGAAGGCCAGCAGGCTGGCGCAGGGGTACAGCGCCAGCTTGGCGCACATGAAGGCGTGCTCCCGGCCCCCGAACCGTGCGGAGGGCCGCAGCGTCTCCGTCTCGTGCAGCAGTGCCGCGGTCCACATGGCCAGCTGGAAGATGCTGGCGAAGAAGATGATGGCGCAGCTGACGCGCACGCTCTCGAGCTCGTCGCGCGGCTGCCGGGCGAAGGCCGAGGTCTGCTGGTAGGCCAGGGGCAGGCCGCCCACGAAGGCCAGCGAGAGCGTGTTGAGCAGCCCCATGGACTGCGTGGCCTTGCGCACGTGCAGGAAGAGGGAGTGGTGGGCGAACCAGAGCAGGCCCACGGTGGCGAAGGAGCCGAAGTAGGCCAGGAACTGCGGCCCGTCCACGCTCAGCGCGGCCACCAGGCTGCCCTGGAACTTCTCCTCCACGTCCTTGGCGTCCGGGACGTTGTCCTCGCTGGGGATGGGAACAGATGGCACCTGAGGGCCTCGTGCAGGTGTGGGTCTGCGCCCGCCCCCCAGGCTGCCGTCCGCACCGGAACGCCAGGCGAACGGGGCGGACTTTCGGAACATGAAGTTCGTCTTATCCCCGCTATCAGGGCTCAGGCATGGGCCCCGAGCCGAGGCCTCTGGGCTGTCTGTCCAGCCTCCGGCAGTGGTCTGTCCACTTGGGATGGTAAGGGGTGAGACTTTAATCCCAGGAGGCCGTGGGGGCCGCTGCCCTCGGGCGCAGCCAGGAGCCTGTGCAGCTCTCTGGTCCCCCGGGCGAGGTGCCCGAGACACCCCCATAGGGGTGCTGCACCTGTCAGCGGGAGGGGGGCTGGACTCCAGGGTTGGAGGAGGAAGCAGGACACAGAGCCCAGGGGACCCGTGAGGCCCTCAGGGCCCGGAGGGTAGAGTGGAAGCAATAACATCCCTCCCCAACCCCAGCTGTACACACACCGCTCACGGTGGGGCCAAGCCAGCCACCGGTCATTTCGGAAGCTTAGGTCTAGGCCTCAGAGATTGGCACCAGCGGACACTTAATCCCAATTTTAAAAACAAGTTACAGTAAAAAGAGTTACCAAGGGAGAATTAGACTTCAGACTGACAGACAAACACGGAATCAGGGTTTCTAACACGTCAATGAAATAGGATGTGCTGAAACTCAACAAGGAACACAAGGCTGTAAAACGGAGGGAGACCCCAGCCAGTGTGCTCAGTGGTCAGAGCGTTGCCCCACACACCAAAGAGTTTTGAGTTTGATTCCTGGTCGAGGGCACGTACCTGGGTTGCAGGTTCGACCCCCGCCCCTTCTGGGTGTGTGCACGAGGCAACCAATCGATGTGTCGCGCTCACATCGATGTTTCTCTCTTTCTCTCCCCCTCCCTCCCGCCCACTCTCTAAAAATCAATGGGGAAAACATCCCTGGGTGAGGATTAACCAACAACCAAGAGGGAGGCTGGCAGGAAGCAGGTAAACCTTGGAAGTAGCAGGACCCCGAGGCGGTCAGCGGGGCTGCTGGTGGAGACCCACAGCTGGGAGCCCTCCGGGAGCGGGATTCCTTCTCCGGGGCTGAGGACCCGACCAGAGCCACTTCCTGGACAGGGAGCCCCGCCCAGGACGCCCAGGGTGGCCTGAGCAGGCTCCTCACCAGATGTCCAGAATGAGCAGCGTGGCCACGATGGCGTAGACCCCGTCGCTGAAGGCCTCCACCCGCTCTTTGCTGAGCGGCTCCTGCAGGTCAAAGGTGAAGAACTCCACGCTGGAGGCTGGGGGCTCCCGGGGGCCTGTGGTGCGGCAGGAGGAGGAGCTCGCACGCCCGCGGACCCTCCGCCCTCTTCCCCGAGGGGCCGGGAGCATGCAGCGGGGAGGGAACCCCCAGGGGCGCCTGGCGCGGCACCCGGACGCACCCAGGAGCCTGCCTCTGCACCAGCTGGCCGCCTTGCTGGCGTAGGGGAGGAAGATGACCATCGCCATCAGCAGGTACGACTGCGAGACACAGACACGTCAGATCTGCTCTGAAGGGCGGGACATCGCCAGCGGCACAGGTGACAGCGGCTCTGAGAACGTCCCGGGAGGGAGGAAACGCCCACCAACCACGGCTGACCCGGGACCGCAGCTCCACTCAACGGGGAGTCCGGGACCCCACGCCCCGAGGCTGCTCAGCACCCCACCGGCGGGCACAGGACCGAGGCCATAGCGAGCTCCCCCTCACACCCTCGTCCCCACAGGACAGCTCCTCTCACACCGCCAGACACCGTGCTGGCGAGGAGAGGGCGCGGGAACCGCGTGCACGGAGGCAGGAACGCATGGAGGTGCAGCCACTGTGGCAAACAGGAGCTCCCCCACATCACACAGCCCACCCACGACCCCGCGGTCCCACCTCTGAGCATCGCCCAGGAGTGAACGCAGGTCCCCGAGGGGTCCGTGCCCCCTGCTCGCAGCGGCCAAGGTCCATGGAGGGGGGACGGCGAAGTGCACGGCCCACTGGCACCACGGCCCATCATGGGGAGGACAAGCCGGGGGCAGCGGCAGACATTTATATGCCACCCTCCTGCGGCTGGGCCCTCCCTCCCCACTAGGGGTGCCACCCTCCCCTCCGCCTTCCCCCACTCACCCCGCCCCCCTCCCCATATCACCCCCCCTCCTCTCTCCACCCCCTCTCACCCCCCCACACTCACCACCGGGTAGAAGAACAGGGAGAAGCCTGCGGCCAGGAAGCACAGAGCTGGGCCTCGGAGGACGATGTGCAGGATGTGCCGCCGGTAGAGGCCCCGGTGGGCGGAACATCCGATCTGGGGGTTCAGGAGGTGGGGCAAGCTGAAGGCATACACCACGATCAGCGCCTGTGGGAGAGCTGGGCTGCAGGACCAGCAGAACCGGGGCCTCGGAGGGCAGGCTCTGCTGTGGGGCCCAGCGTGGACGTCCTGGGGGCGCGGAGGGGACGGGCACCCTGCTCTGTGCATGTGGGTCTCTTCACTCTGTCTCCACGGCACCGGGCCCAGGCCCTGCCTCTGGACAGTCGGCTTCGGCCACAGCAGGTGCCCCAGGGCAGGCAGGCAGGCAGGCGTTCCACGGCGCCCGTGCCTGGCGCTCACTGCGCCCACCCCACCTGCACCCGCTCCGAGAGGCTGCCCGTGGGAGCCGGGGGGCGCCTACCTGCACGGCCCCGATGGCGATGACGCAGGCACAGAACAGGAAGATGCCCAGCGGCACCTCCGGGAAGGCCATCATCAGGGAAAACTGCAGCCAAAACACAAAGCAGGCCCTGCAGCCCCGGGTCCAGGCTCGGGCGTCCCCACCAGGATGGCAAGTCCATCGGATGCTCGGCCCTTAGCGCTGAGACAGGCCCATGCCTGCTGCGCAGCCCTGCACTCAGCACGGCCCTCCGCCAGGTGCAGAGGGAGAGGCAGGCGGGGTGGGGAGCCACATGCTGGGCGTGGGCTGGGGCCGGCGGGAGCTGGGAGTACCAGTAAGCGGGGAGGGGGCGCCCCCATCGGCCTTGGAGGCCCAGGCACATCCCTGCCATGCAGGCTGCCAGGGCCCCTGGAGCGTCCCCTCCTCCACCCGCCTGCACACCCAGGTGCCCCTCCCAGGCAGCATGCCTGCCGGCCGCCCCCCTCAGCCTCCTCTCCTCCTTGCCTGCACCCCCGCTGGGCTGAGGTTCTGAGGATGGAGCATCTTGGGTCCTGAGTCCTCTCACCAGGCTGGACCCCGGGGGCGGGGGGGACTTAGCGAGGCCTGGAAGCGGCCAGTACTCACCGTGAAGGGCAGGAAGGTGATGGTCATCATGCAGGCCTAGGGCAGGGGCGGGGAGTCAGGAGGCAGGAGGGTGCAGGCAGGGCACTCCAGGCTGGCTGGGCCCCCACCCCTGCTGGCCACCCCCATCTTCTCAGCGGGCCAGCGGCCTCGAGGAACTGGCTGTGATGGGCGGTGCCTTTCACTCCTCCTCGGAGGGAGGAGCCACAAGCAGTCACTTCCCCTCAGTGGAAGGAAACTCACCAGGTTGAGCAAGGCCAGGGTGTCGTCTATTTTCCCAACAACCTGGAACAACCTAAGCAGGTGAGAAGGGCCAGGACACGCCATCAACAACACGGGTCCAGCAGCACCATCATCACAACACGTTGCCGTGTGCGGAGGTTGGAAAAGACGGAAAACACGCAGAAGAGAACGGAGGGGCCCTGAGACCGCCGCGTCAGCATCTCCACGCGTGTCCGCTCTTTCCTCTCGCTCGCAGCTGCTGCTCGAGCAGAAGCAGTTTGTGGAAACCAACGGACGCGCTTGGCAGCGCTGGGGGTCCATGTCCTCGGGCCCGGGGCAGGCGGACCATGGGGGGCCGTTCCCCGTTCCCGCAGCCACACGCCCCAGGAGGCCGTGGTGGCCTGTCCCGAGGTGTGAGGCCTGCGCCGGGCGCACCGGAGCCCAGACCTGTGAGGGACGCCCTGCAGCCCACAGCAGACTTGTGCTTCAGGCCTCGGGTCCAAAGGCCATTTAAGGAAGGCAGCCTGGGCCCTGGCCTGGGCGGCTCAGTGGGTGGGCGTCGTCCTGTACACTGAAGGGCCGCCAGTCGGACCGGCAGGGCCCCTCCCGGGATGCGGGCCTGTCCCCCCAGAGGGCGTGCAGGAGGCAGCCCCCTGTGTTGTGCTCTCATAGAGCTGTTTCTCTCTCTCAACATCAACTTAAGAAACGCTTTAAAGAATAAGACAAAGTAAAGACAGACAAGGAATCCCTCAGGACGGCTCACACTGCAGCAGCGGGCAGCTGCTCCCAGAGGGCTCCACGTCGTGCGGGCGAGGAAGCCAAAGCGGATGCACACGCAAGCTCCCAGGTCGCACACGCAAGCTCCCAGGTCGGCCCAGCAGCTGGCGACACACCCTGAGCCCTGCCCGCCTCCCCGCCCCTGGGTCTCCTCAGGGCTCGGACCCGGGATGCGCCTGCTCCTGGCCTGGGGTCAGCGGCCGAGTCCTCCACCTGGTGGTCCGTGTCCACCAGGGCCAAGCGTGGCCTCTGCGGCTGGCGCTCAGGGCAGGCCCCGGTGAGGACAGGCCCCGGTGAGGACAGGCCCCGGTGAGGGCAGGCCCCGGGTGAGGACAGGCCCCGGGTGAGGACAGGCCCCGGTGAGGACAGGCCCCGGGTGAGGACAGGCCCCGGGTGAGGACAGGCCCCGGTGAGGACAGGCCGCGGTGAGGACAGGCCCCGGGTGAGGACAGGTCCCGGTGAGGACAGGCCCCGGGTGAGGACAGGCCCCGGTGAGGACAGGCCCCGGTGAGGACAGGCCCCGGTGAGGACAGGCCCCCGGTGAGGACAGGCCCCGGGTGAGGACAGGCCCCGGTGAGGACAGGCCCCGGGTGAGGGCAGGCCCCGGGTGAGGACAGGCCCCGGTGAGGACAGGTCCCGGTGAGGACAGGCCCCGGTGAGGACAGGCCCCCGGTGAGGACAGGCCCCGGGTGAGGACAGGCCCCGGTGAGGACAGGCCCTGGGTGAGGGCAGGCCCCGGTGAGGACAGGCCCCGGTGAGGACAGGCCCCGGGTGAGGACAGGCCCCGGTGAGGACAGGCCCTGGGTGAGGACAGGTCCCGGTGAGGACAGGCCCCGGGTGAGGGCAGCCCCCGGTGAGGACAGGCCCCGGGTGAGGGCAGGCCCCGGTGAGGACAGGTCCCGGTGAGGACAGGCCCCGGGTGAGGGCAGCCCCCGGTGAGGACAGGTCCCGGTGAGGACAGGCCCTGGGTGAGGGCAGGCCCCGGGGCCTACCCTGAGTGCCAGCCCCAGAGGCAGCTCTAGAAGGCGGCAGCGGTGCCCGCCCGGACCTGGGAGCTCTCCCCGTCACTGCCCGAGGCCCGGCCCGGCCATGTGCAGGGACAAAGCCAAGGCCTGGAGTGAGAACTGGGCCAAGGGGCAGCTCGCCCACCCCGGAACGGGACCTAGTGGGCGCTGTGAGGGCACGCAGCTGCCCGTGACCCCACCCGGGTGGGAAAGCTGCAGCCCAGCCCAGCCGCACCTCGTGTGTGCCGCCCAGGCCACAGTCACGATGAGGAACGTCATCAGGTAGACGGCGATCCTGGTCGCTAGAAGTCTCTGGATGCTTTGGTCAAACTACGGGGACAGAGCAGCGTCCGGTCAGGGTCAGGGGTCAGGCGGCGGCACTTACCCTCAGCATCACTGGCGCGCGGTCGCCCCCTGGGGGGCCGGCCCTGTCGGTGTGTCTGCTGCTGCCCAGGCAGACCCACCGTCCTCCTAGTGAACTCTCACCCGAACCCCGAGAGGAAAAAGCCACACCCAGCACCCACGGCCTGTGGCATCCAGGCCACATGCACTGGCTGGGACCAGACCACGGCCGTGCGGGGCGTCCTCACCCCTCAGCTGAGAGGATGCCACCGACTGCACGGGAGGAGGCACCCCAGGACCTTCCGGTGTCTTCTGAAATCAGGTCCAGCTGCTAACTGTGCTATTTACCCCAGAGCAGAAATGCTGCACGCTGGCTGCCCACGGGGACTCTGCTGGCTGCTCACGGGGACTCTGCTCACGGGGACTCTGCTGACTGCTCATGGGTACTCTGCTGGCTGCTTACGGGGAGAACTCTGCTGGCTGCCCAGGGGGACTCGGCCTTAGGAAGAACACCCTTTCCACTCACTCCGTGACGTTAACCTGTCTTTCAGGCCATCAGCCACTAGGCCCTCGCTCCGAGAACCCACAGCAGGGACCCGACGCCCTCCCTCCTAACCTGTCCTAGTCTCCCCGCGTCCCTCCTAGCCTGTCCTAGGCTCCCTGCATCCCCACCAATCTGTCCTAGTCTCCCCGCGTCCCTCCTAGCCTGTCCTAGGCTCCCTGCATCCCCCCCAATCTGTCCTAGGCTCCCTGCATCCCACCCAATCTGTCCTAGGCTCCCTGCATCCCCCCCAATCTGTCCTAGGCTCCCTGCGTCCACCCCCAGACTGTCCCAGGCTTCCTGTGTCCCCCCTAGCCAGTCCTAGGCTCCCTGTATCCCCCCAATCTGTCCTAGGCTCCCCGTGTTGCCCCCCAGCCTGTCCTAGACTCCCTGCACCCCTCCAACCTGTCCCAGGCTCCCTGTGTCCCCCCCCCAGCCTGTTCTAGGCTCCCCACGTCCCTCCTATTCTGTCCTAGGCTCCCCGTGTCCCCCCAACCTGTCCTAGACTCCCTGTGCCCCCCACGAGCCTGTCCTAGGCTCCCCGCGTCCCCCCCCCCCCCCCAGCCAGGGACTGAAGTGGACCCTCCCCGCACCAGACGCTATAGACTGTGCCCAAGTACCTGCTCAGGGGAGATCTCCGTGTGGGTCACAGGCAGGATCTACCAACAGACACAAAAGGAACAGAGGGACGTGTGTCTCTCGGGCTGGGCGCTCACTGGTGTTGGGGGATTTGGGTCCCTGCTGGGCTGCTCCCCACCCCCACCCCCACCCCCGTAGCTGTCTGAGGGGCTGGGAGCCCAGGATGCTGCTGAGATGGGCCAGGCTCCACCCAAAGGCTGCCCGGGAGGGTGAGGCTGGGTCCCGTGGGAGTGGCTCTGGGTGGGGGCAGGCTCTGAGCTGGGTGCGACCCCCACAGACCATGACGGTGGCGATGATGGACAGCAGTGCGTCGCTGAAGCTGAGCATGCGATGGGAGTGCTGGGTCCCGTCGTCGGCGGCGGCGGCAGCGTCCTCGTCCCCCGTGGCGGTTGTGGAGTCTCCCTGCACGTTGAGGGCTGGCTCTGGGGCCTGAGACCCGGACATGGCGGGGCCTGGGAAGAGGCACAGGCCTGAGCCTGCTGAGTCTCCTGGGCCTGCCCGCTGGCTCCGCAGTGAGCCCAGCAGGGGTCCCGCGGGTGTGCTGGGGGCAGCAGCATGCAGATCCACACCGCGCTTGGCTCAGCAGTGAACGCCCCAAACCCTCTAAAGGGAGCAAATGTTAAACCCCAAATGGACTTAGAAAGGGCTGTGGACTGCCCGGCGGGTGTGGTGCAGTGGCTGGCGCATAGGCCTGTGCACCAAAGGGTCACAGGTTCGATTCCCGGTCAAGGGCACATACCTGGGTTGCAGGTTTGATCCCCAGCAACCAATCAATGATGTGTCTCTCTCACATCAATGTTTCTCTCTCTTTTTCTCCCCCTCTCTTACTTCCTTTCCTTCCACTCTCTAAAAAGCAATGAAAAAAAATACCCTTGGGTGAGGATTAAAAAAGAAAAAATGAAAGTGCTGTGGACTGACTGTGTGTGTCCTGAAGAGTCACATGTGAAAGGAAGCCCTGGCCCGATGGCTGGGAGGTGAGGAGTGGGGTTAGATGAGGCCGCGAGGATGGGGCCCGTGATGGGCTCGGGGCCCTGATGAGCAGAGACCAGCGCCCGCTCTCCGCTGTGAGGACAGTGACAGGCTGCGGGCCAGCGAGCGGCCCTCCCCGAAAACGGACTGGACCGCCACCTGGTTGCAGACGCCCAGGTAAGTTCCTGCCTGTGGTACGTTGCTCTGGTGGCCCGAGCTGAGACAGGAAGTGACAATGGATGAAGCAGAGCCACATGAATGAAACTCAGAAACAAGGCTGAGAGGAACACGTCAAATTGCCCAACGATACAGTGTTGGGCCACTGATGTGAATGTTCACACAAAACCACGACCCACCTCCCTCACGACTAACACACGGCGAGAACACAACACGAGTGAGAACAGCCACCCCTTCAGGGCTGCTGCAGCGACCTGGCGGGAGGGCCGGGCACGGGCTGTAGCTGTCTCTCTCCTCCTCACTTTGCTCACTGCTGTAGGTTCTAGGAGTTTCTGACAAGTGCAGGACCTACCAGACACAACAGGAACCAAGGGACGTCTCTTGGTAACCACAACCACACCGGTCTGTCCCCGAGCAGTCCCTTTGTGGCCAAGCCTTCCTCCACCGCAAACCCAGCCACCACTATGTTTCCCATGTTTGTTTAAAAAATATTTTTATTGGCTTCAGAGAGGAAGGGAGAGGGAGAGAAACAGAAACATCAATGATGAGAGAGAATCATTAATCGGCCACCTCCTGCACGCCCCCACTGGGGATTGAGCCCGCAACCGGGCATGTGCCCTGACCTGGAACTGAACCGTGACCTGGTTCATAGGTCGATGCTCAACCACGGAGCCACACCAGCCGGGCTCACTAAGGTTGCTACTGCCATTTTGCCTTTTCCATGTTGTCCCACAGGTGGGCTTGTCCCCATGGCACCTCCCGAGTCTGGTTTCCTTCACTTACGATGATGCATCTGAGATCCACGTGTGTTTTGTGAGTACCAGTGTTTTCTCTGTGCAGTTAAGGGCTGGTGTGGATGGACCTATATGCTCCCCCATTCACCGGCTGTAAAATGTGGGCTGTTCTCAGTTTGGGGTGGTTATGAATGAAGCCACACCCCTGCTCGCAGCAGCATTATTCACAGCGGCTAACGGTGGAGGCAACCCAACGGTCCACCTGCAGATGAATGGTCAGCAAACATGTCCATCCAGAGAGCAGGATGCTGTTCAGCCTGAAAAGGGCAGGAAATCCCCACAGATGCTGCAGCACGGATGGGCCTTGAGGACACCATGCTCGATGAGTGAAGTAAGTGGTCACGAAGCATAAGCGCTGTGTGATCTCACTTCCATGAGGTCCCAGAGTGGTCAGGACCAGAGACAGAGGGCAGAGGGTGGGTGCCAGGCACCCCAGGCTCTGTATCCCATTTTCCAGACAAGTGCACTGGCTGGGAAAGCCATGTGACCCGTGTGCCATGCTAGCTCAGGTGCTGACCTTGGCCAAGTAATGACATTGTTGAGTATGTTTTCTCACCCCCAAAAAGGGATGGGGGGAGGGTTAACCAGACTGTGCCTTCTTCTCCCAGATACCCTAGGGTGGTAGAGAAGGACGTGTGAGCATCCACGCGCTGGGTTAACTAGGCTACTGTTACTATTAAGATGGCAACAAACAAAGCCGCCTGTCTGGAAAGCGCTCTGAGAGCTCAGCATTCGGGGAGGATCGGGCTTTCGTGTGCATTTTTTCGGTTGGAGACCGAATACTCCGTGGAGGGGTTGCAGCCTCAGGTGCCCACTGCACCCGCCAGGACCAGAAACCAGCCACGAGGTCGGTGAATGACCGTAAGCCCCGAGGGGGGCGGCTCTAGGTGATGGGTGACACATGGGGTTCTGGGTCTGATGTTTCTACAGAAACTGCGTTTTTAAGTTTTTCAGCCTTTAGCAACAACCAGTTCTTAAAAACAATCCCACTTAGGTGCCCCCCAACCCCACAAGCCAGGGCCGTCCACGGGGCAACGAGTCTTACTCACTGAAGTCGCAGGGGCTGTGGGTCGCGGCGAAGCTAAAGCTCCCGCTGTCACTGCTGCCCTCGCCCCGCCGGCAGAGGCCGTCCGCCGCTCACACCGCCGGCTCCCCGGGCCTGGCGGGCACCTGACCTCCGGCCTCCGCAGACTCGACCCCCGGGGGAACCGGCGGGGCTGGGGGGCAGTGGGACTGCCTGGGCAGGAGTCCCCGGGGCCACCGCTCCGAGCGTCTGTGCCCCGATCCGTGGCGAGACAGGAACTCGACAGCCGGAAGTCCTCCGAGAGGCCGGCGGCGCCGCGCATGCGCCACCCGCACCTAGGGCTCTGCACACGCGCCGTCGCCCAGCGGGGGCGGAAGTGAGACGCCGGCGTCCTTCCGGGCCCGCGTCACGGCCTCGGGGCGGAAGCTGGTGCGGCTCCGGCCGGCGGTTGCTCAGCTGCCCGGACGCCCTGGACCCGAGCCCCCGCGCCCGCCGCGGGTCGCCATGTCGTTGCTGCAGTCTGCGCTCGACTTCCTGGCGGGCCCCGGCGCCCTGGGCGGCGCTGCCGGCCGCGACCAGACCGACTTTGTGGGGCAGACGGTGGAGCTGGGCGAGCTGCGGCTGCGGGTGCGGCGGGTCCTGGCCGAGGGTGAGGCGCGGGCAGGCGGGCGCCGAGGGTCGGCGCGTGGCGGGCGGGCGGGAGGGTCCCGGCCTGTTCGGGCTGGGAGGCCGGTCTCGGCTCGGGCACGTCCTGGTGGGCGCGGGGCCGGGCTGGGCTGGGCAGCCCCCGCAGCAGGTGCGGCCGACCTGCGGGGTGCGGGGGGCTGTGGCTGGGGTGGAGGCCGGGCCGGCGGGGAGTTCGGCCGAGCGCGGGGGCTCCGTGGAGGCCGAAGGCTGGAGGAGAGAGCACGGCGGGCGGGCGGGCGTCAGGCAGACCCTTCCCTTCACGTCGGGGCTGCCGTGGGCGGGCGGGACTGGACGTGGGCGCGGGGCCGGCGCCCCTCCGCTGAGCGCGGCGGCGGCCCTGTCCGCCCCGGGCGCTGGGCTAGGCGGTGGGCGTCCTGCTCTGACCACCTGCCGTCCGTGCCCCTGGTGTCGTGTGGGCTCGGTTCCTGCGAGCTGGTCCTCGCCTCCCGATGGCCTCCCCCTCCCTCACACGGAAGTCGCCACCGGCGCTGGGGAGGCCCCTCTCTCCTCTGGATCCTCCTTACCTCTGTTCCCGGTGCCCACAGGGCGCCCGACTTCCTAGTCCTGCTGCTTCCGGCTTTGGGCCTGGCGCTGCGACAGCCCTGTGTATCCCCCCACATTGCACATTGACTCGCAGGAGTAGGGTGGGCCTGTCCCCGTGGCCCCCCCTCTGCCAGTGTGAGGCGGGGACGTGACCTCTCTGAGTCCTGATGTCCTTATTCTTAAAGGCCGCAGCAGCATCACCTACTTTTTCTCCAGTTTGTTCCAAAAACAGATTTGTGTGTGACTTATCGGGAAAACCACAGGCGCTCTCCTTTCAGAGTTGAGGCCAGCCCCTGTACTGACGCCTCCCCAGGCCACCTCCTTTGCCCTGAAAATACCAGGCAGTTATCTTGTTTCCTTAAGAAACTCATGGTGGACAGGAGGTGGCTTCTGCCTTAAAGTAAGGCACGCGCTCCAATGATGGAAGGACAGCCAAGTGCAGGGGAGCCTCAGGTGGGGCATGCAGTGGGGAGAGGGGCGGGAGCGGGCCAGGGCCAGGGCTGGGAGGGGAGTCGCAGGTGGGAAGGGGTCAGGGAGAGAAGGAAGCTGTGCCTCTGCTCAGCACCCAGGAAGAAGAACGAGGAAATGTGCCAGCCCCTTCCCTGGGCCCTGCAGGCGAGCCAGGAGGTAAAAGTAGCCAGTGCGGCGAGGGCGGGTGGCTCACAGCCTCTAAAGCTCGTGAAGCCTCTTTTGGAAAGGAAACGGTTGAAATCAGTGTGAAGTCCTTGGTGCCGAGGCTGCGGGAACTGAGACTGTCTTGTATCAATAAACATGGGCTCGGTCCCAAGCCCTCGACCCGTGGGCCAGAGAGCAGTTCAGAGCTCTTCAGGTTTTAGAAAGATGACCTGTACCCGCGGGCCCCCAGCTGTCCCCACGGGGGCTGGGAAGCACCCCATAACCAGGTGCGTTGACGTGCCAGTAAGGAAGCTGGGAGGTGCCGTGACCGTGGGATGAGCTGTAAACGGCTCCATGGCAGTTCATGCCGGGGTTGCCCCAGATGCCGGTCCATTTACAAAAGACCACATTTTGCTGTCAAACGATCTAGGAAGAAAACACGGGTTTTCATCGCTTTTTGGAATTTGCAACTGTAGCACGAAATGGGTTTGGGGCAGAGTCGTGGAGCTAGAGAGCTTTGTAGTCTTTTCAGAATGTGAGCTACGTTTCCATTTAAATTTTGCAATTTAAGAAAGGGGGGGGGAGGGGGGAGACTGCTGGGCCAACCCAGTGTGGGAGAGCCGCCGATGGGTCCTGGGAGACGGTCCCTCGCGGGGGATGTTGGACCTGTTTTCATGAGCTTACACCACCTGTCTGTACTTGAGGAAGTGTCTTTCTAAAATTTTTGCTACTGAATTTTGCGTGTAAATTGGAGCCATTATTTTTGCAGGAAACATATTGCTATCTGCAAGTCCAGTTTGTATTGACTTAGCAAAGATCTCTAAACGTTGACTAAGCCACAGCGCGGACTGACGTGTTTATTTTCCTGGTTCCAGGAGGGTTTGCATTCGTGTATGAGGCTCAGGATCTGGGAAGTGGCAGAGAGTATGCGCTGAAGGTAAGGCGGACGACACGTTCTGCATGGTTTTGGTTACTTGAAAGGAAGTCTCAGAGTGACAGTGTTGAGGGGGTTCCCTATTGGTGTGTTTCTCGGTGCGCTCTCTCGTCCTGTTAGTTCCCTCTGGTGGCCAGGAGCCGTCAGCACTTTCAGTGGACGTTATGGCTGCGGTGTCCAGCTTGGGGCCTGGGGACGAGAGGAGCTCGAGTGCCGAGAGTGCACGTGAGACTCGGCAGAGAGCGGGAGTGGCACAGCGCCTCGGGTGGGCCGCGCGTGCAGGCCACGCTCGCACGTCCCAGAGCAGCTCACGGTGGGACGGGCAGGGCTGTCTGGTTTCGCCGAGGAGGCTGGTGTCCAGCCTGGGCAGCGGAGTGGCGTGGCTCCTGGGCGTGCGGCTCAGCTGTACGGGGCCCGCGTGACTTGGAGACGAGGGCGGGGACGCTCCTTTCTGCGCCTCCTTTCCATCGCATTTGACTGCAGCCCGTTTGCGGGAGAGGCTCCTCGGGGAGTGTTGTTGTGTCCTTGGGCTGCAAAGGCCATTTCCAGGGCCTCTGCGCTGTCGGTGTCTGCCTAGGTCAGGTGCTGGCGCTTTGGTTTGCTCTGCGCGGACTAGCCAGACACGCGGCCACTCACCTTGTCTGTGTTCCCTCCAACGCAGAGACTGCTGTCCAACGAGGAGGAGAGGAACCGCGCCATCATCCAGGAGGTGTGCTTCTTGGTATCCTTTCCTGGGCGGCCGCCCTGCCGTTCTTGTTGATGACCTGACAGCGGCTTCGCTTTGCCTGGCTGATCTGTGGCCGTTTCTAGTGAAATGGAGCTGTTTCCTTGTTCTTCACTCTCCGGGCAGCAGGAAGGGATCCCATGGTTCTGGGAGTGGAGATGTGGGTCCTGCCCCAGAGGTCTCTGTGCCCGGGGTGGGCAGCCCTTCGACCTGCGGCCACGGCGCCCGGCCATCCCCTCACCCCGGGCAGAGCATCAACCAACAAATGGTTGATGGCTGGCGTTTCTCCTTGGCCTCCCCGGCTGGTGCTGCCCCTTCGCTGCCAGAACCTGCTCTTTTCCCTCCTGAAGCTCTGTCCCTGGGAGCACGCCGGCCGCTGAGCCCGAGGGTGCTCGCCGCCCTGAGTTCCGGGTGGACACCCTCACTGCTCACGGCCTCCCGCCGCGCCCTCCCGCCGGCCTGCCTGGCTGTGGTCAGGTGTGTGGTTCCGTGCACACTTCGCGGTCCTTCCCCCACCCTGCCCTCTGCTGGCCCTCTCCTTTCCGCTCTGAGGCGCTGAGGTCTAAGATCACGTCGTTCAGCATCGTGGTTCGTACAGGGGAGGGCAAAAGCAGGCTTACAGTTGTTTGCGTGGGCAAGAACACAACAATAAGTAATAACACGAGAGCAAGTCCTCGTGCTCACAGCTGTACGCCTACCTTTGCCCACCGCGCATGTTTGTGTGAAGTGTGCAGACTTACGCATTCTCCTTTAACAAGACACCTGCAGAAAAAGCTTTCTGGCCACCCCAACATTGTCCAGTTTTGCTCTGCAGCGTCCATAGGGAAAGAGGAGTCGGACACGGGGCAGGCCGAGTTCCTGCTGCTCACGGAGCTCTGCAGAGGTAACGGCTCCCGGCGCACGCAGGTCCCGGAGGAGGGGGGCCCTTCCCAGGAGGAAGGTCTCTCTCACCAACAGGATGGGGGGCCCAGTGCCTTCTACAGAGTCCCAGGGGCGGAGGGGTCACGTGCGTGACCGAGGAGGAGGAGGTGGGCTCAGTCAGCCCGCGCTGCCCGTGGAGGGCTGGGGGTCCGCCCTTCTGGAGCCACGTCCTGGGGCTCAGTGGTGTTGGTGTACCTTAGGGGGAGCGGAGGGCACAGGACATGCAAGGCCCAGTGGGCCAGGGGCCGGCAGCCAGGTGGGGCCCTCGTCCTGTGGCGCGGTGCTGCCTCATGCGTGGGCAGCGTGTGTGGGAGGAGGCCAGGGCCCTGCTGCCACAAGGCCGGGGAGCAGCAGCAGGGCACCCTGAGGCAGGCGTCCCCCTGGGAGGCTCGCATGCTGCGCCCACAGATGGCCCTCCCCGGGGTCCAGCCACCACGAGCAGGGCTGTCCTGGAGGAGAGGGGCGTGAGCGCAGGCACCTCTGCAGGAGGAGGAGGAGATGGTGCAGGCGGCGGCGGCGGCAAGGGGCTGAGTCCTGAGCAGCCAGCGCAGCCCTGGAGCGGGTGTGGGGGTCGGGGGGGGGGGGCAGCAGGCTGAAACAGGTGCAGGCGGCTTTATAGGCTGGGGAAGCCGGGCCCTCCCCGGGGAGTGGGGTTGGGAGCCGACGGGAGGGGGAGAGGGCTGTGCTGTCTGTGTCTGGGCCCTGCTTCCCGTTGGCTCACTGGGCGGGCTGGGAGGTGCCGGCTCCCCACTCGGGTCTTCCAGGTGGCAGGTGTCCGCCGTCACTGCTGGTTTTAGTTGCGCGAGTGTGTGCTCCTTGGAAAAGCGCTGTGAGGTGTGCTCAGAAGTGGGGTTCCGTAGACCCACTCTTCCTTCTGAAAAGCGTGCTGTGCCCGGCGCCGCCTTGCGCCCACAGGCTCGCCTGCTCTCAGGCCCAGTGTCCGCAGACCCAGACCTCAGGCCCTTCGCCAGTGTCGGTGGGACGTGCTCCTTGCCTCGTGCATTGCACGCGTGTTGGTGCACGGGTTGCTGCGTGTCTCTCCCGGGATCTGGCCTCCCCATGGCTGGCATTCGCAGGGGACTTGTTGGGTTGGGGGTGCCATTCGGTGGCCTGCTCTGACACCTCGGGTGGCGTGGGTGAGGCCACGCTGCTTTCCATCCGGGCAGCACGCTCTTCTGCCGGGGCCCTGTTTGCGGCTGCGTGCCGTGGTGTCCGTCCTGCTCTCACACGGGAGCTCAGGCGGCCTCTGCGTCGCTCTGCGCTGGGCCTCGTCAGGCTGGGGCCTCATGCCCCTCGCCCCTCGGCAGGTGGTTCACCAGGTGAGCGTGGTGTCTGGGCACTGTTGTGTGCAGGCGCGGGTTCGGTGACCCGCCCAGCGTAGGGGGAAATGAGCTGGAGCGGGTGCCCGTGTCGCAGGCTGGCAGAGCTGGCTTCCTGGAGGGTGGCGGGGGGGTGTCTGAGCGCAGGAGGCGGGGCAGCGTGGCTGAGGGCCACCATGGAGCTGGAGCCGTGGTAGCCACGGTGGCTGCATCTGTCACTGAGGTGGCCTCGGGCCTGGATCAGGGACGGGCACTGAGGTTGAACACGTGTCCCTGGCGACAGGATGGGGCTCCCTGGGCCCAAGCCTCACCGTCCCCGCCTGTGCTGCCACCACCCCCGGTCCTGTGTGCAGCCTCACTCGGTGTGGAGTGCGTGTTGGAGATTCCACGCCCCCGGGCAGATGGCCGTGTCATTTAGGGAAGCGGAGCAAGTGTGACATGGGAGACGAGGTCCCTGCCATCTCCGACTCCGTGTGGGAGCCTGTGCTCCCGCGCCGTGGCCGCAGGTGTCCCACGTGTAAGGGCGGCGGCCCCACCCCTGCCCGGCGGCCTGCCCCTGCCCTGTGGGGATGAGTGTCTCCTGTCTCTTCCAGGGCAGCTGGTGGAGTTTCTGAAGAAAAGCGAGACCAAAGGGCCGCTGTCATGCGACGCCATCCTGAAGATCTTCTACCAGACGTGCAGGGCCGTGCAGCACATGCACCGGCAGAAGCCGCCCATCATCCACCGGGACCTCAAGGTGCCGCCTCCCCCCCGCACGCCCCGTCGCGCCCGCCGTGCCCGCCGCGGAGGTCCGGCTTCTGCCAGGGAGGCCGCCAGGCTCTGCCGAGTCTCAGAGACCACGCAGGAGCCCCTTCCCAGCGAGTGGCTTTCCCGAGGCTCCTCGGTTGAAGCCGTGAGAGAGCCCTGTGGGGCCTGGGCTCCCCTGTGCCCCCAGCCCTGGGCTGCGGCCCTCGTCCTCCCCTGGCGACGAGGAGTGTGCCTCCTCTGGACGTGCCCTCGGGGTCCAGGGCGGCCTGCAGCGTGGCTGGTGTCAGCGCCTGCCTTCCACGCAGGGTTGCTTTCCTGCTGCAGCTGCCGGAGGTGCTGAGTGTGTCCTCCGTGCAGGTGGGCTCCTCGTGCCACTGGCCGTCCGTGCACAGAGCTGCCGCCTTCATGTCGCTGCCGGGGGGATCGTAGTGGTTCTGCTTTTCCTGGTTATTAGTGAGTTAAGTGCTTGTTGCTGCTCATGCTCTTCAGTTAGCGTTTGTTTTCTGTCCTTTTCCTGCTTTTTGGTCTGTCATGTTGATGGATTGGAGCTCCTCGTATGTTCACACAATGGTCTTTATTTGAGTTATATGTGCTGCAGATGTTTTCTGGTTTATGGTCTGGTGTGTTTTTTAAAAATATATTTTTATTGATTTCAGAGAGGAAGGGAGGGAGAGAGAGAGAAACATCAGTGATGAGAGAGAATCATGGATCGGCTGCCTCCTGCACGTCCCCCACTGGGGATGGAGCCTGCAACCCGGGCCTGTGCCCTGACCGGGAATTAAACCGAACCATGACCTCCTGGTTCATACAGTGATGCTCAGCCCCTGAGCCACGCCGGCCGGGCTGGCCTGGTTTTTATTCCCCCTGTGTGTCTTTGAAAAACCCAAGACTTTGTGGAAATTGTCCAGTGCCCAGAGCTGTGCCCGGCTCTGGCCACGTCTTGGGCGACAGCTGCCCCTCGTCCTGCTTCCTCGAGAAGGTGGTTTTCCTAAAGGATTTTAAAGCCGGGCCCCAGACATCACTCCATTTCACGCCTGGACACTTGTGCACAAAACTGTGGGAGAGCAGGGGCGTTTTCTTAGCAGCTGCACCATCCCTGCCTTAGCAGCACCCAGACACTCGCTAGCGCAGAGGCGTTCATGGGGCGCTGTGAGGATTGGCTGTCCGGTCAGGGTACCGACCTTTCCCTTAGCCTCCCAAGTAGGAAAACGGCAGCAGCAGCACAGTAGGTGTCCGGTGTGAATGCGTCAAAATGGCCCGTTTTTGGTCAGATCAGCAGAATGCAGGCAGTCCTCAGGTCACATTGCCATCTCCCGTTTATTTGTAAAAAAGTCCCGTCATTTCGGCGTCTGTACATAATGCGCTTTATGTTTTTTATTATTTTTTTACAAGTAAAGGTCAGGAATTACCTTTCTTTTAAATTTTCTTTACTGCTTCACGTCATTACTGCTGTGTCTGTGCTCCATGTGAGTGACGTAGGTGCTTATGTAGGTGGGTTCCGACTTACGGCGAAAATCGCGTTACGTCGCACTGTGGGAACGGATCTCCGAGGTAACCCAAGGACCACTGTACGCTTTTTGTGCGCTGCAGAACCTCAGTAGTTAGTTTATGTGCCACAGATGGAAAGATGGGAAACGGCTGCTCATATCCTTTCACACCCAGTCGCAGCCCGGTCCCTGGGGCTCCCCAGGTGTGCTCTCTGAGACCCCGGGGTGGTCCTCCTGGTGGCCCCGGTTAGGGGTCGGCACTGGCACCCCGTCTGTGGGTCTTTGTCTTCGTCTAGATTTGACCTCTGAGGAGCCTGGCCTTCTCTTTCCCCCGAATCCGAGAGGTCGTTTTAAGCTGTTGGCAGGCACCACCCCGCGGGGTTGGGAGGACGCCGGGCGGTGGTGGTGCTAGGGGTTGGGGGCGCTCCCGCTTATCGGCGGGGGTTTCCCGTGCCTTCAGGACTGCTCTGCTCACGTGTTAGCCATGTGCTCGTGTGTGTGAAAAGGAGGAATGGAATTAGAGCGCCGTGTCTGTGAGCATGCCTGGTTTACTCCCTCACCTCAGTGCCCCGTGTGCGCCAGGTGTCCCCGCGGCCTGTCCACGGGCCCCGGGCGGCGACCCTGTCTGCTGCGCGTGGCTCTGGAGTGCATCCTTCGTGCGGCGTTCTGCTCAGCGCTGTGGTTTAGGGCTCGTCCGTCTCGGGCCCACAGCTGGCAGAGTGTGCTGTGGGGTCGCTGCTTCCCGTCGGGTGACCTCTGCGCCTTGCGCTTGGGGCTCTTGGTGTTGGCAGCAGACTGTGGCCTCCGTGGCATTTTCCTTCTGTGGCAGAGTTGCCGTTTTAGGTTTATTGGCGTTTGGATTCCTCTCTGGGGACGTACCTGTGGCGGTGTTTGCCTGTTTCTGTCTCCCCCGCGGAAGCGTGTGTGGGGAACGTGTGGGGTGTTTGCGTGCTTGCTCTCAGCGGGCGGCGTCCGCTCAGGTGCGGCTTGTGGTGGCTGGTCAGCTGGCCGGCTCGGCGGGCTCCTGCCCCGAGTGTTGACCTGAGGCCTGTGGCTGCCCTTGCGTTTAGAGGCAGGGCTCTCTTCCTTGGCCTGTCCCGCTCTCCCGGCCCGGGTCCTGGTCAGCGCCCTCCCCTCGGAGCGGCAGCCAGGCTCGCCTCTGCCTCGGGATCGCCTGGCTCTTCTCAGCTCTGTGTCTCCTCACGCACGTTTTAGCCCGTCGGTCAGGTCCCACCCGTGGGATTGCCTCGGCCGTCCCCGAGCAGGTCACAGGCTTCTCTGGGCAGGGCCGACTGTAAACCTGGCTGCTCTGCGGGTCCACGGCCCCCGCGGCCCCGGGGAGTGAAGAATTACTGGCTTTTCCCAGCACTCAGATTGTAAAATCCGTCCTCAGCCGTGGGCCTTGGTGGACGTGCCCTCGAGGGGCTGGGACAGGTCTGTCTCTGCTCTCAGAAGTGGTTCCTGCTTATGTTGCATTTAAAAGTGCCTCTCAAGCGGCAGTTTCTGGCCGGATCCTGCACAGCTCCTTCGTCTAGTTGACCAGAGGCCTGGTGCACGAAACGCGTGCACGGGTGTGGTCCCTAGGCCTGGCCAGCGATCGAAGCGCGAGTGTCTGGTGTGGAAGGGCAGGTCGGATCACCTGGGCCCCAGGGTCCCTGCGCGCCCCCCTCCGCCTGAGTCATCGGGCCCTGCTCGCACCCACCTTGGCCTGGCGCCACCCGCTCACCCGCTCCACCATCCCGCCGCGGTCCCGCTCTCATCGGGGCCAGCAGCGCCTCCACTGTCGCCCACTGCCAGGGCTGCATCACTGACACCCGCCATGTCCGTGCCACCCCCTTGTGGTCAGCACACATCATAGCGAGCGGTCGAACTCCTGGTCAAACTCCCGGTCAAGGGGACAGTTTGCACGTTAGACTTTTATTATATAGGACATTAACTACATAGGACTAGAGGCCCAGTGCACCATTCATGCACTGGTGGGGGCATGGCCTGCGGGGATCGGCCGCTGTGGGTGCGCCACTCATCCCGGTCAGCCAAGCGGCTGTGGACCTGCCCTCTGAGCGCTGCTCCCTGGTCCGGCATCTTCCGTGGAGCTGGAGCACTCGCCTCTCCAGAGACCTGGTCGGGGCCGGGCCCAGGGCCAATAGCACTGAGCGGCGGTGGAGTAGGCCTCAGTCCCACGAACCCACTTCCCAGCCTCTAGGGTCAGCCTGCGAGCCTGGCGGTGGCGCTGCACGGCCTGCGGGCGCTCGGAGGAGGAGCCTGGGGTGAGGAGGTGATGATCACAGCCCGGGTTCCTGCCCGTCGGCTCAGGGTTCGCAGCGGGAGCAGCCACTCATCCCGGTTGGCTGAGGGGCGCTCCCACTGTGGTAGCGCACTGACCACCAGGGGGCAGCTCCTGCGTTGAACGTCTGCCCCCTGGTGGTCAGTGCACGTCATAGCCACTGGTCGTTCTGCCGTTCGGTCGCTGGGCTTTTATTATGTAGGATGGCTTTCAAACAGTGTGTTAATTCAGCCTTTTCTAAAAGCTTTCATTGTGTATCCCGTGGTACTGATGTCATTTACCTTTTGACTTACGTCTGACTTTTTCTGAATTATCTGCTTCTAAAGGTACACACACTGATTTCGACCAAAAAGAAGTGGGGGTGCTGCATTTTCTCCTCAGAGCCAGCTGACTGTCTGCACCCCAAATCTATAAGGACTGTCTCCTGGAATTTTTCAGGTTGAAAACTTACTGCTGAGTAACCAGGGGACCATTAAGCTGTGCGACTTTGGCAGCGCCACGACCATCTCGCACGTCCCCGACTACAGCTGGAGTGCCCAGCGGCGGGCCCTGGTGGAGGAGGAGGTGAGCTGTGGCAGGCGCTCAGCATTGCGCGTGGGGCGGCTTGCACCCACGCCTCGTGCTGTAGGAGCCTCGTGCTGGGCTGGGGGTCAGTGCCTCACACGGCTGCCTAGCACGCCGTCTCAGCGCAGGGAACACACGTGCACACATGTGGGTCACGGGCCTGCAGCTTGGTGACTTCCTGTGTGGAGGCTCTGCGGCCACGTCCGGGTCGCAGTGCCCTCTGCCCGCCTCCCTCCCGGGCTCAGCATCCTTATGCACCTGGACGTGGCATTGTGTTGGCCCTGGGTGTCTCCCGGGCGCTTGTCCCACCCAGGCCCTCCTCCTCCTGAAGCAGACCTTCCCGGGAGAACCGTGGGTTAGCCTCCCTGTCTCGCCCGGGTCACAGCATGTGCCAGCGGCAGCTCTGGCCCGGGGTTGGTGTGTGTGTGTGTGTCTGCCACACGTGGGCCACGCTGGCCTCCCCGTGCTGGGTCCCCAGTCTCGGCCATGGGGCCCGCCCTGCCTACCTGGGTCCCGGGTTTCTCACAGAAAAGCCTGACTGTCCGTGAATTCAGTTCAGCTCTCCCGGACAAGGGTCTCTGTCCACGAGAACTCGTAGGAGGCGGCTTTGAGAACACCTCCTCTCGGGCCGCAGGTGACCCACCTCCCGGAGCCGGCGGGGGCCGCCTGTCCGCTTCCGCTGGGACGTGTCTCCTGGACACACAGCTGACATCCCACGTGGGTGCTGGGTGTGGCCACTCTGGCAAGAGCTGGGGCTGGAGGCGGCCGTGGGTGAGGAGAGGGGGCGAGCACCGGGCGAGAGGTGCTGGGCCCTGGGGTGGACGTGAGCATCCTGCAGGGAGGCCGTGGGACCGAGGCCAAACAACTTCCCTGTGAAAAGTACGTCTGTTCTTCAGGTCACCAGGAACACAACGCCCATGTACAGGACGCCCGAGATCGTGGACCTGTACTCCAACTTCCCCATCGGCGAGAAGCAGGACATCTGGGTGAGGCCGCAGTGCCTGTGCGCTGTGCTCCCCGTGGGCTCTGTGCTCCCTGTGGGCTCTGTGCTCCCCGTGGGCCCCGTGCTCCCTGTGGGCCCTGTGCTCCCTGTGGGCCCCGTGGGCTCTGTGCTCCCTGTGGGCTCCGTGCTCCCTGTGGGCCCTGTGCTCCCTGTGCTCCCTGTGGGCCCTGTGCTCCCTGTGGGCTCTGTGCTCCCTGTGTGCTCTGTGCTCCCGTGGCTCTGGACGCCACACTTTTTTGGCCTCTCTTCTTCTTTCTTTCCTGTCACGGCTGCCAGTGGAGATGGGCTGAGGAGGGGCGGTGGGTCGGGGTGGGTGGAGTCAGCCAGCGGTCTGCCGCCTGCGGGTCAGAGCCCCTGCACGGGCCAGGCCTGACGGAGCCAGGGTTCGTGGGGCCGGACCCCGTGTCGGGCTGGGAGTCGTGCCTGGCTGGGCTCCTTCATTGCGCGTGGGTGCCCTGCGGTCTCCCTGTCTCCCTAAGAGCAGGGACAGGGACGCCTCAGCCCCAGGCCTCCCTGCGCCTTGCATCTCAGGCTCCCAGTCTGGGCTGTCAGGCCGTGTCCGGTGCTGGCCTGCTGCGGCAGGAGCTCCTGTCCTGGTGCCGTAGAGGCAGGTGGCCGTTGAAATGAGTGACCTGCTGGGACCCGGGGGCTGGAGCTGTGCTTAGTGATCTGTCTTCCCTTCCCCAGTCTCAGGTGACCCCAGTGGGCCCTCAGCCGCCCCAGCCTAAGGACACGCACACACACAGTCACACATGTGCATGTGCACACACACGCACACGCACACACAGGTGCTGAAAGGGTGGCCCTGGAGTTGCATGCTGTGCTGGGGCACCTGCGGTGTGTGCTGTGCATCCTCAGCTGGATGAGGTGTCCCAGTGTCTCCACCGTGTCCCCAGTGGGTGCTGAAGGTCACCAGTGAGAAGAGACTGGGCTGGGCTCGGGGCATGTCTATGGACGTCCCCGCCACCTGTGGTTCCTTCGTGTTCTGCCCCAGGGCCGTCCACCTGTGCTCAGTGTTATCACGAAAAACGTGGACGTGGCCCCTTCATCCTAGTCACCCAGCTGTCCCCGCCCACAGATCCAGTGCTCGGATGTGGAACTTTTCGTTTTGAAAGGGCTTTTTCACCAGGAATGAGAGATTGGAGCTTGTTTACTATACCCTCCATGTTCATGGTCCCTGAGGAGCACAGAATGAGGGCTGCTGTGTGTTGGCGGGGGGGGGGGGGGCTGTGTACATGGTGGGAGCTGTGCGCGTGGGGGGGAGCTGTCCCACTCCTCGCTGGCGTTAGTCAGACCAGCCTGAGTCTGCCTGCCCTGTGGGCCAGGAGGGCCGCCCGCCCCGCCCTCACCCTCGCCCTCGGCCGCAGGCGCTGGGCTGCATCCTGTACCTGCTGTGCTTCGGGCAGCACCCTTTCGAAGACGGCGCCAAGCTTCGCATCGTCAACGGGAAGTACTGCATCCCTGCTGACGACACTCGGTACTCCGTGTTCCACGGCCTCATCCGTAAGTCCCGTGTGCAGGAACCTCGGAGGACACGCCTCCTGTAACGTGCCGCGTGGCCCTTTGGCGGCCTCCCTGTGGGCTTTTCCCGCCCGTCAGCCATGTGAGTTACGTGCTCCAAACGGTGGCTCTCGTTGCTCTTCATGTTGTGGCCTCGCTTGCTGTTGAAGTCTGTGAACGAGGCCCTCCGTGGGTCCGTCACCTCCACAAGGGCAGGGGGTGGGGCCCTGGGGTCCTGGGACCCTGAGCGCGCCCTTCCCCACTGCAGGCGCCACGCTGAAGGTCAACCCGGAGGAGCGGCTGTCCATCACCGAGCTGGTGAACCAGCTGCAGGAGATCGCGGCTGCCCGGAGCGTGAACCCCAAGGCGCCCATCACTGAGGTAGGGCCTTCCAGGTGCTGCTCAGAGCAGGGTCTCCGAGGCCCCGTCTGTTTTAAAGGGGTGACCATTGTGCAGGCTGTCCCCGTGTCCCGGGGACCCCAGCGCGGGGCCCCCTGGCAGGAGGGAGTCAGCACAGGCAGACGGCTCTGAGCGTGGGCAGGAGCTGGAAGGAAGACGTGCCCTGTCAGACAGCGGCCAGCGCGGGGAGGAGGGGCAGGAAGGGCGTGTGGGTGGACGGGGCTCAGAGGCGTCTGCTCTGGGGCTGCCACGTGTGTGCCGCCACGTGTGTGCCGCCAGGAGTCCCCTGGGGTGCGGTGGGGGTGCCAGTGGACAGACAGGCCGCGGGTCAGTGGGCGCCAGGGCACCTTTCGATCTTGGCGCTTTCAGAACTCGGGGCCCTGGTGCAGACACTGCCCCCTGCGGGCTCTTCTGCGCGGGCGGTGAGGACCGTGCCTGCGGTCGGGCCTGGAGCCCAGGAGCAGCCGAGGGAGGACCGGTCGGCCTGACGCAGGCGAGGACAGTGGTGTCTGCGTGCCCTCGGCAGCGGGGCCTCCGGCTGAGTGGCCTGGCGTGTGCGGTCCCAGCGGACGGTGTGCCTGCCTGGCAGCCGGAAGCCTGTCGGTGAGACGGCGTGGAGAAAGCCTGGCTGCCCGCCGCCATCCGCCTGCCACCTGCTCGGCCAGAGAAAGGCAACGTCACCTTCGTTTTACCGCGTGAGCTTCATGTGGCGAAACTTCAGCTCCATAACAAGGATGTTCTCAGACACGGCACCGGAAACGGCCATGGCCGAGGACCTCACAGGAGAGGAGCAGGCACCACGGCCCGTCGAAGGCCACGCAGGGTTGCGTCCAGCGCCAAGAGGCTGGCGGGAGGCTGCGGCCCTCCCAGCCGGGTCCCGAGCACCTCTCTGAAGGTTGCGGGTCGAGACTCTGGCCAGCGCCGGCCGTGGGCTCAGTTTGGGGCAGGCAGGGTCCTCGCTGCGCAGCCCACCCCTCTGGCAGGCAGGCTGCGAGCCGCTGGGCGGGACTGGCACTCGGTGGGCGTGCGGCAGCGGGCAGGCTGCCCCTAACCCAAACGTCCGCTCGCAGCGCTGTGTGACCGCCCTCCGTGTAGGGGTTTCCAGGGTCGGGTGGAGACGGGCTATAGTCAGGAGGAGGGAGGGTTTCTCCCTGCGCGGAGCTGGCCCCGTACCCGCTGAGGCCTTGCTGTTCGAACCCTCAGCTCCTGGAGCAGAATGGGGGCTATGGGAACGCTGCCCCGTCCCGAGGGCCACCTCCTCCCGTGGGGCCCGTGAGCAGCGGCCAAGGCGGAGGTGAGTGCACGCGGCTGCTTGTTCGGGTCCCCTAACTGCCTACAGCTCCCAGAACTGGCGGAGGCGACACTCTGGGCCACGTTTAGGATGGAACTTGGGGAGCGGTGTGCGTGCCAGCACCCTGTCCTGTGCCGCAGGGGCTCTGAGCACCTTTGGGGTAGCCTTCAGGGGCCTTTGGGGTGGCCTGCAGGGGGCGGGGTGCAGGTCCCAGGCCCCTGGGGAGAGGCGGGCTCCTCGGGCAGGAGAGGGTTGTGGCCGCGGCAGAGGTGGCTCAGCGGGTTTCCTCCCGCTCGGTCGCATTTGTGAGTGAGCTGCACCCTCATCCTGTGGTTGTGGGTGGTCTGGGCGCCCCGTGCTGGCACACGGAGCTGGTCCCCGAGGAGCCCTCAGCCGGGCTTGGTGCAGCAGGCCCAGGAAGGCTCTGGACGGCCCTGCCAGGCAGTGCCCTGCCCCGCGCCCCATCCCATTGGCCACTCTGGCTGTTTGGGGTGGAATCGGGTTTGTTTCCTGGGGAGGGGCCATCCCAGCAGCTGGCTTGCCCTGTGTCCCGGGCTCCATCTCCACACAGCGTGGGTCTGGTCGCCTCTGCATGTCCAGCATGTGGGGCCACCCGGACTGCTCTGGGGCGTTCTCTAGGTGCTGGGACAGGACCACACCACACACGTGTGCACACGTGCTCGTACATGCTTACACCACGCTCATGCACACATATGCTCAACACACACGAGTGCTGGTCACTTCCTGGGGAACGGCCAGCAAGAACGTTCTACACGTAGGACGTGTGGGCTGCTTTCTGTGGCTGCCTGACAGCCGGAGCGCGGGGCCTGGTCCCCGCGGCGCCCCAGCCACCTGTGCCAGCGCTGCTGGCTGGTCTCCGAGGCTGCACACAGGCAGGGACCCTCGGGCACAGATGCAGGGTGTCGGCCACGACTTCCTCTTGTTACCCCACCGCCCCCCCCCCCCAGCCGCCTTCGGGGACCACACCCTCCGGGGTTGCCGTCACTGTTCACACCCGGGCCCTACGCTGCAGGCAGATAGCAGCACACCCGCTGTCCAACCCCACGGCCTCTCTGCTCGGCCGGGGCCATATGCACGACCCCCCTCCTGCCCTCCATGTCCACCTGTGTCCTCCCTCCTCGGGTGGAGACTTGCCTTTGCTGGGCCCTCAGGGTGCGTGTGTGCAGGGGGCCCGGGGTCCAGGTTTGCAGGCGTGAATGGGTGCACATCCTAGAGACGGGATGGAGGCTGTGGGCACCCGGAGGCTCCGCTCTCACCGGCTGGGTCCAGGCTCGGCCCTTGTGAGAGCAGCTGGTGGGCTGTGGGCGTGGGGCAGGCTTAGATGCCAACCGCTGGTTTAGTTCCTGTGCCCACGCGGGGTCCAGCAGACGGCGGGGTGACGGGGAGTGTGTGGCCCTCACAGGTTCTGGGGATGCTGACGCTCCTGGTCCTAACCCCACTGACCCCGCCGGCCCGGCCTGAGCTCGTCTCTGCTTGCAGGCCTGGCGGTTGCTGAGTACGAGCAGCCCTACGGCGGGCTCCTGGACATCCTGCGGGGGGGCCCCGGGCGCCTGCTCACCAACCTCAAGGACACCTCCTCCAAGGTCATCCAGTCCGTCGCCAAGTGAGTCGAGGGTGCGTGGGTGCAGGGCCTGGGCGCGGCTCGGGCCTTCTCCATGGCATGGGGGTTTTCTGACCTTTGGCGCTGCCGCCTCCCAGCCTGGCACAGCCTGCACTTGTGGCCAGTGGGTGGGCCCCGCTCCCCCGCCCCCCCCTGCCCCCCCGCCCCATTTCTCGCCCCATTTCCACCCCTATGGTGAGGGACTTGGGGGGAGCGGACAAGTGCTGGCCCACTGCCGGGCACGCGGGGCCTGGAGCTGAGGGCACCACCTCGCTGGGGTTTGGTGCCTCCTGCCTGGGCTGTGGGGCGTGTGCAGTGGGCACGGCGCCTTGCCTGTGTAGATGTGAGCACCCGGACTCAGCCGAGGGCTTAGGTTTTTATGTTTCACTTTGTGAAAAAGACAAAAACAGTTTTTCCTTGTCAGTTACTTGTCTTTTTCTGTTGGGTTTTAATTAAAGCACACATCTACCCCTACTTCCCTTTATGTCTTTTGTTTGTTTTCCTGAGTAGGAAGGTTAGATGTGTTTTAAAATACGTGTTTCAGAATGTTTAAATTAAATGTGTTTTTAATGGTTTTCTTGTACATCCGGGTCTTTAATCTACGCGGACCTTACTGGGGATTTCTCACTGGTTCTTGTCTGCTGTGCAAGCAGGGCACTGTCCCCGTCCGAGACCCAGGTCCCCCACCCGTCCCCTGAGCTTCCCCCTCCCGTCCGCGCCTGACGTCCCGCAGCCCTCGGCGCTGCTGCTGCTGTCTGTGTGCGTGCCTCTCTGTCCGTCCGTCCTTCCCAGGAGAGTCGTCTTCCTCTCACGTGTGTCTGCACAGGAATTCCAGAGCTAACGTGTCAGGCTGCCTGCGTGCTTCCTAGGCTCCGTGTCTTACTAGTTTGCGGCCAGAGTAGGGCCATGGCCTCAGTGGTGCTGACACTGGGCTCCAGCAGGGACGCCTCCCCAGGCCTGCGGGCGCCCCTCCTCCCTCCGAGGTGCCCGTGGAGCCAGCGGGACCCCCTCCCTGCTCAGCCTGCCCTGCCTGGCTGAGTCCAGCGAGAACCATAAAATTAGACCTGAGCAAGTGGAGAAACTTACATTGGGGAGAATTTTAAAGGTGGTATCACTTTTCAATTAAACTATAAATTCATTGTCATAAAAGTTGTTTTCATAGATTTTTAAAAAATATATATTTTATTGCCCTGGCCGGTTTGGCTCAGTGGATAGAGCCTCGGCCTGCGGACGGAAGGGTCCCAGGTTCGATTCCGGTCAAGGGCATGTACCTTGGTTGCGGGCACATCCCCAGTGGGAGGTGTGCAGGAGGCAGCTGATCGATGTTTCTAACTCTCTATCCCTCTCCCCTCCTCTCTGTAAAAAATCAATAAAATATATATATATATATTTTATATATATATAATGTATTTTATTGATTTTTTACAGAGAGGAAGGGAGAGGGATAGAGAGTTAGAAACATCGATGAGAGAGAAACATCGATCAGCTGCCTCCTGCACACCCCCCACTGGGGACGTGCCCGCAACCAAGGCACATGTCCCTGACCGGAATCGAACCTGGGACCCCTGAGTCCGCAGGCCAACGGCTCTATCCATTGAGCCAAACCGGTTTCGGCTTCATAGATTTTTTAAGAATATATTTTTATTGATTTCAGAGAGGAAGGGAGAGGGAGAGAAACATCAATGATGAGAGAGAATCATGGATCGGCTGCCTCCTGCACGCTCCTCACTGGAAATCAAGCCCTCACCCGGGCATGTGCCCTGACTGGAATCGAACCCCGACCTCCTGGTTCATAGGTTGACACTCAACCACTGAGCCACACTGGCCAGGCTGTTTTCATAGATTTTGATCTTAAAATTCATGTTACCAATTATTGCCAGGAGTATTTTAAAAAGTAAGAATATAGAGGAGGATCCTGTTACACCTGTGAGCTTTCTCTGGCGTCCGTGTGGTGAGTTGAGTGCTGAGGCTGACAGATGGCGCACCGAGGCCTGAGAATCCCACGAAACACCATCTGACAGGAAGCCCGGCCTCGTGATCAGTGCAGGCGCCAAGCCCTGTCTGCAGAGGGAAAGTCGGGTCCCTGTCCAGCAGTGAATACATTATTCTGGCCAGTTAAACGGTTAATTCTAAGAAGCGTGTGTTTTTAAGAAAAAATTAATAAACTATAGAGGGATTTTTTTTTAAATTTCTTTATTGATTAAGGTGTCACATATTTGTCCTCATCCCCCCATTCCCATCCCACACCCCTCCCCATGGATGCCCCAACCCCCTGTTGAATTTAACCATTGGTTAGGCTCATATGCATGCACACAAGTCCTTTGGTTGATCTCTCCCCCCTCCCCCCACCTTCCCCTATCTTCCCTCTGAGGCCCGATAGTCCGATCGATGCCTCCTTGTTTCTGGTTCTGTTCTTGTTCATCAGTCTATGTTGTTCATCATTTCCCCTAGATGAGTGAGATCATGTGTCACTAGAGATATACTTATATGAACTGAATGTGAGATGAGCAATAATAGTTATGCTGACAGGCAAATGAATCAGTCTGTAGTGAGTTTCTTTCTGGACCAACAGTTCTTTTGAGACCCAATTTCAATGTCCACCAGTTCCTTATGTGTACATGTCGGCACTGACCCCTCAGCTCTGGATGGTGGACAAATGGTGGTAATGCAGGTTCGATTCCCTCTGGTTGGGTCTCGGCTGGACCCAGGGGCACGGCTTCATCCGGACCCAGGGGCACGTGGCCTCACCCGGACCCAGGGGGTGCGTGGCTAGAGGGATATTTTTATAACACTGGAAGATTCCTTAAATGAGACAAAAAATACACAAGCCACGGAGGAAAGGTTAATAAAGTTCACTAACTTAAAAACTCTATTCCTCAAATTACCACATTTCCTTAAAATAACAAAAAGACACAGCACTGACGGGGAGTGAATACGTTCAAACTAGCGTGCAAAGAAGTTAACCCGGACAGGCTGAGTAAGCCTCGAGGAGGCGTCCCTCGCTGTGCAGATGGACCCCTGGCTGGGAGATGGTTGGTGCGGGCATCTCTGCCTGTCCCCGGGCGTGGAGGCCACCGGCTCGGAGGTGGTTGGTGCTGGGAGATGGTTGGTGCGGGCATCTCTGCCTGTCCCCGGGCGTGGAGGCCACCGGCTCGGAGGTGGTTGGTGCTGGGAGATGGCTGGTGCGGGCGTCTCTGCCTGTCACCGGGCGTGGAGGCCACCGGCTCGGAGGTGGCTGGTGCTGGGAGATGGCTGGTGCGGGCGTCTCTGCCTGTCACCGGGCGTGGAGGCCACCGACTCGGAGGTGGTTGGCGCTGGGAGATGGCTGGTGCGGGCGTCTCTGCCTGTCACCGGGCGTGGAGGCCACCGACTCGGAGGTGGTTGGCGCTGGGAGATGGCTGGTGCGGGCGTCTCTGCCTGTCACCGGGCGTGGAGGCCACCGGCTCGGAGGTGGCTGGCGCTGGGAGATGGCTGGAGCGGTGGGTCAGCAGCTGCCCATCTGTTGCCGCTTCCTCCTCACCGCTGTTCTTTGTCCCTTTTCTTCTCCTCCTGCCTCTTGTGGTTTGAGTGGAGTATTTTATTTGGTGCCACGATCGCCGTTCTTAGCATGTGTTGCGCTAGTTTGCCTTCCCGGCGGTTGCTCTGTGGGGGTGGCGTGCACTCAGAGCCAGTGCGGTCCACTCAGCACTGCAGCCGTGGGATTCGGGGGTTCGATGCCAGTGACCCCCCCAGCACCACCAACCATCTCCCAGTGACCCACTCCCCTATCGTCACGGCATTCCACGCACACGCACACACGCACACAGTGCGTGCTGAGCACAGACGCTCTGTTGCCACCATTGTCTTGAGCAGGCTCACTTGTCGGATAATTAAGACTAAAAAACAAACAAAAGTATTCGTTCTCCCTTCACCTGCTCCTTTTTTGGTGCTCTTCCTTCTTCACGTGGATCTGGGTTTCTGGCCGGTACGATTTCCTTTTCTCTCTAGGAGACTTTTAACAACGTTTCTTGCAAAACAGGACTGCTGGCAGCAGGTCCTTCGGTTTCTGTCTGAGGAAAAGTTGTCGTGTTCGGAGGACAGTTGCACAGCCCGCTGTGCTGGCGTGCTTCCCTTGGCTCTCCAGGCCTGCCTCCCGCTGCGCGCGGCCGGTTTCTGAGGAGAGAGGTCCTCGTCCCCGTAGGCCCGGTGTGCCCCACCCGCTTCTCTCGGGACCTCGTCCTCACTGACTTCCTGCAGGTGGCACCGTGTGCCCAGGCGCAGGTTCCTGGCGTTTATCCTGGGCGGGGAGAGGGGGGGTTTCCGAGTTTCCTGGATTCGTGGTTTGGTGTCTGACATGAACGTGGGGAAGTTCTCAGTCGTTACTGTCTCAGATGTTCTGTTGCTTTGCTGTGTCCCCATGACGTGAGCGTCAGGCCTCTGTGCTTGTCCCCCAGCCCTGGTGCCCACCTGGCGTTTGCAGTCTGTTCCGTGGCCTTTCTGTTGTGGAGGCTCCTGATGTGTTCTGTGGCTCGGAGACGCTTCCTCGGCCGTGTCCCGCCAGGGAGCCCAGCGCTTCCTCGTGCTGCCGCGGCGCTGTAAGGGGCGCGGCCCTTTCTCAGGGTTTCCTCTCCGCCCACATTGTCTGTTCTTGCGTGCTGTCTGCTTTGTCCACTAGCTCATTGGTCACCGTTGCTTTACACTCTGGTCATTTCAGCATCCCGCCGTGTCTGGTGCTGATGCTGGCTGTGTCCCTTCAGGCTGGGTGCTGGCCTTTGGGGTGCCCTGTAGTTTCCCGTGTCCCGTGGTTGCCAGGCACGACGGTGCGGGTCAGAGGCTCGGCCGTGCGTGTTTGCTGCTGCTTGTCACAACCAGCTCCCCATCGCACCTTCTGGGGGAGCAAGCCCTGAGTCACGGCCTGTGTGGGTACCCGCCTCTCCCCCGCCTCGCGGGGACGTCAGCTTCACACACACATGCCTGCGCTCACACGCAGTGACCCACATACATCCCGTGAGTACACACCACACACACACACACACACACGCGCGCGCGCGCGCGCGCACACACACACCACACACACGGCCACACGCACACGCACATACACACCACACACACACATACACCCCACACGCGCACACGCGCACGCACACACACACACAGGCTCACCCCAGGCCTCTCCAGGACTCGCTCTCTTTAGCTCTCATCATCTCACTGGGCGTTTCCTGTCCTAACCAGCTGTTCTTTTGGATTCCAGTTACGCGAAGGGAGACCTGGACATATCCTACATCACATCCCGCATCGCAGGTGCGTTGATCGCTCTCACCACGGGCTCCTCTGGCCTCCTGTCGGCGATGGCACGGGACGCGGGCCTCCCACTCAGCCTGCTGCAGCCTGGGCGTGGCGGGCGGGGGCGGGAAGGGCCCTGTGTCCGGCGCCTCCAGGCCCGCCGTGGACGGTGCGTGGGCAGCAGCTTCTCCCGGGCTGGAGTGTCTGGGCTCCGCGGTGGAGGAAGGAGCGAGGCCACGCACAGTTGAAACGCGGTCTCCAGGCCAAATTGAAACCAAAGACGAGATCGGAGCCTTGGAGACCCTGCTGTGCGTGGGGTCTCGGCAGGACCTACCGCCCAGATGCACCGTGGGGATGTCCCGAGGGGCTCCTGTGGGTGGCAGGCGGGCCGCGGGCGGGGAGGTCTGGCTGCACCTCAGCACTGCGTCTGCCGGCACCAGCCGGAGGCGGGACGGGGCTGAGCTGACGGGCTGTTTCCTGTCAGTGATGTCCTTCCCGGCGGAGGGTGTGGAATCCGCCATCAAAAACAACATCGAGGACGTGCGCTTGTTTCTGGACTCCAAGCACCCGGGGCACTACGCCGTCTACAACCTGTCCTCGAGGACGTACCGGCCCGCCAAGTTCCACAACCGCGTGAGTGCCCCCCCGCCTCCCCTGCCTGCGCCCTGCAGGGCCTCACAGGCCTGCTGACGACACGCAGCCGTGCAGCGGGCTCTGCAGGGTCTCGGCTGTGATGCCAGGGCTGGTCTTCAGGGGCGTGCTGACAGCCTGGGGTCATCTCACGGACACGGACACGGACACTGACGAGTCGGGTGGAGGTGCAGAGACCAGCGAGCCTCGGGCCTCGCTGCTTCTCGCCCGTGGGAACCTGAGGCCACATGGTTTTCATGGTTCCTGAATTTTGGGTCACGGACGCTGTTTACGGCTGACCCAAGCGTGGCAGGGGGCTGGCTCCCGGCACCAGTCCTGTCGCAGAGGAGTGTGCCAGCAGGGCGGGCGCTCGTGATGGGAGCCCTCCCCGACGGGTGAGGGTGTCAGGCTGAGCTGGGCCCATCCTGCAGGTGTCCGAGTGCGGGTGGGCCGCCCGGCGGGCCCCGAGCCTGCGCAGCCTCTACAGCGTCTGCAGGGACATGCACTGGTGGCTGCGGCAAGACCACAGGAACGTGTGCGTGCTGCACTGCACGGTGAGTGTGCGGCGCCTCAGAGGAGGGAGGGGGCCTGCCCTGGGCCCCGAGCACCCCGGGCACCCCGGGCGTCGGACGGGGTGGTGGCCCGGGTGGGGAGTGGGGCACCAGCTGCCTGCCCCTCCCTGAGCCGGGGACTGTGGGGCGCTGGGCTGGCGCGTGCCCCCTGGCAGGGTCTGGGTGCCCAGCAGTGAAGCGCCCTCTCCCCCGTGGGTGCACCCCAGGCCCCTGGGCATCAGCTGCTGCTGGGAAGCTGCCCACACAGGTGGTCGCCCTTCTGGCGCAGCATGCGGGGCCCAGGTGCGTACTCTCGTCTCCCCTCGAGGCAGCACCCACAGGGGTCTCGACCGCCCTGCCCCGCACCCACTTCTGTCCCTCCTGACCGCAGCTGGGCACCCCTACCCACTGCACAGTGAGGCTGAGGGGCGGGCGTCACAGCGCCCGCCGAGTGTGGGCGCGAAGGTTAGCACAGCTGTCCTGGTGTTGGTCAGAGTCACTCGCAGTGACACCAGGAGGGCTCAGTGAGGGGTGCACGTGGGGGGCAATGAGGCCGCGTGTCCCGTTGGAGATGCCACGTCTTGTGCCGTCACGAAGGCGCCCGTCTGTGTGGGCGTGTCTGCTCGGTCAGAAGCTGCTCTGCCGGGGAGGCCGCTGTCTGCCGGGGAGGCCGCTGTCTGCCGGGGAGGCCGCTGTCTGCCGGGGAGGCCGCTGTCTGCCCGGGGAGGCCGCTGTTTGCCGGGGAGGCCGCTGTCTGCCGGGGAGGCCGCTGTCTGCCGGGGAGGCCGCTGTCTGCCGGGGAGGCCGCTGTCTGCCGGGGAGGCCGCTGTCTGCCGGGGAGGCCGCTGTTTGCCGGGGAGGCCGCTGTCTGCCGGGGAGGCCGCTGTCTGCCCGGGGAGGCCGCTGTTTGCCGGGGAGGCCGCTGTCTGCCGGGGAGGCCGCTGTCTGCCCGGGGAGGCCGCTGTCTGCCGGGGAGGCCGCTGTCTGCCGGGGAGGCCGCTGTCTGCCGGGGAGGCCGCTGTCTGCCGGGGAGGCGGTGCTGAGCCCCAGGGGCTGCCTGTGCCCTCTCCTAGGATGGGCGAGCGGCGTCGGCCGTGGCCGTCTGCTCCTTCCTGTGCTTCTGCCGGCTCTTCAGCACCGCCGAGGCCGCTGTGTACATGTTCAGCATGAAGCGCTGCCCGCCGGGCATTTGGCCGTCCCACAAAAGGTACCGTCCCGTGGTCGGACGCTGGATGCGGTGTCCCTGGGTGTTGCCGCCGTGGCCCTGGAGGTTGGAAGGGTTTTGGAAGGGGGTGTGTGGTGTGGGTGGGGCTCCAGGTGGCGAACCCAGCCCTGCCCGTGCCGCCAGGCCTGTCCCTGCTGTGCCGCCAGGAGCCTGGCCAGAGGGTCAGGGCGGCTGGAGTCAGCCTCCCCGGCCCTGGGCGGCGGGCAGTGCCTCTGTCCCGTTCCCAGGCACCAGCCCTCGTAGCACGTGTGCCCTGAGGCGACGGGCAGCACTCTGGCCGCCAGCTCTGGGCACGTGGCCTGTGTGGGCGGGCGATGGTGGGAGGAAGGAAGGGGTTCAGGCCATTCCTTCTGCCCTGGATGGTGGCACAGCCTGTGGACAGTGGGCGGGCGGGCAAAGGCCGTCCTGCTATGGGGCCACCCCGATGCCGGGGCTGGGCCTGGTGCCAGGGAGCCAGCCACCAGCTGTGTCCTGTGTCGCTGGGAAGTGGCGAGGCCCCCAAGCCAAAGGACTGCTGACCCTTTCAACATGACCTGAAAGTCTTTTTAAAAAATAGGTTTTTGTTGATTTTTTTTTTTTGAGAGAGAGAGAGAGAGAGAGAGAGAGAGAGAGAAACGTCAGTGAGAGAACACCCATCAGCTGCCTCCTGCAGGCCCCCCACTGGGCATGTACCCCCCCCCAACTGGGAATTGAGCTGTGACTTCCTGGTTCATGGGTTAACCCTCAGCCACTGAGCCACACGGGCCTGAGAGCCATTTTTGCTCCTGAATTCCAGCTGTGCCAAGGGTCCAGAGCTGCCGTGAGATCCCGCCGAACAGCCGCTCACCATCAGGCAGAGCGGGAGGAGGGCTGTTAGTGGGGTGTGACCTGACAGTGGGAACCCCCGACCCAGCAGGGGATGTGCGGGTGTGCAGAGCTACTTAAAAAGCGGTGGGACCAGCTTCAGACGCAGGAATAGCGGTTGGTCCTCCGAGCAATGGGCCAGTCCGCGGTCGAAGCAGAGGACGTGAGCCGGGTGCCAGAGAGGAGGGCCAGCCAGTGGTCAGCGCGTGTGCAGAAGCAGGCGAGACCGCGGAGATTGGGAGTCCGTCCTCGAGTCCCCGAGGGCGCTCCCAGACGGGTCGGAGTGTGGCTCCAGGGGCACAGGCAGGAGGAGCCCAGAGGTGCCTGGCGGGAGGGTCCCCACAGCCAAGGACAGTGTGGCAGACACTGAAGAGAAGGCGCGCCTGCGGCGGGGAGGCGGGGCCTGCAGCAGAGGGGCTGCGAGGGAGCGGTGAGATGCTGGGCCTGGCGGCGCAGGCGCGGGAAGGCCGCCTCCCAGGCGTCGGTCTCAAAGGGAGAGCAGGAGAGGACCCGAGAAGGCGCTGGACGCCGCCCCCCCACACCCTCCTGGGGGGTCACAGAGCTCTGACCAGCCAGGCGCCGGGAACTTCCTCAAGGTCCCGACGCACCAAACCTCAGGTGCTCAGGACCCAGCAGGACTGAGCAGCACCGACGGACACGGAAGGCCAGCTGCTGGCCCGTGCTCCCTGCGGAAGACACGCTCAGGTGAGCGGAAACTGCTGGCAGCCACGCCGGAAGGTTCTCGTGAGAACCTGGGCAGACGCCGTGCTGTCTCGGCGGCCAGTGGAGGAGGCAGCTGAGCGCTGGAGCCTGCTCAGTGACCAAGAGAGGACCAGGGAGAAGGACCCGGAGCAACCGACAAACCACCCCGGGCCGGAGGGTGCTGCCGGCCATGGTGGCCACGGGAGGGTGCGACAGCAGGCCCAGCGCAGGGCCATCTGCACTCGGGACAGAGTCTGGCCAGGCTGCGGTCAGTGAGGGAGCCCGAGGGTCACCGTGGCACGGCCGCCTGGACTCGCGCCCAGTTCTGGGCCGGGCAGGACGGCGTCGGGTGCCGGTGGTGCTCCCAGGAACTCCGCTCCGAGCCGGGGCTGCTCTCGCCCCACCCGCTTCCCAGCTCTCGGTTTGGCTGTGCTCAGGTCCCGGCATCGGCCTCCTGCTGGGGTTGGCGAGAGCCCAGGCAAGACACGTCCGCTGGCGAGAGGGGCTGCACGGAGGGACTGCCCATCCTTTCTGATTAGAAGCAAGTCCAAGAGGGGTTCCCGGGCAGGAGCCCAGACGCAGGGGGCACTGTGGAGACGTGCCAGAGAGCGCCGAGCGGCTCGCAGAGCGGAGCCAGGAGAGACGCCGTCCCAGGCAGTGGAACCAGCACTCGCCCTCTCAAAAGGACAGACAGTGCACGCACCCAGCTGGGCCTACCTGATGTCCACAGCACGTTCCATGGCGGGACGCGTCCTTCCCGGCACCCGGATGTTCAACAAGAGCTGCCACACGCAGGGCCCTTCAACCACAGCCAAGTTAGAACAGACACTGGACAAAACATGGTCACGGGCCAGAGGACTCCAGCAGAAGTTGGAGCAGGGGCTGGGAAAACCCTGCGTGTTTCAGAGTTGGCCAGTCTACTCCTAAGTAACCACGAAATAGAACAGCATTCTGAACGGAGTGGAAATTATAGCATCACGTTTGGGAGATGGAACTAGAACCTGTGATGTGGCGTGTGGCATGCATGTGACATGGTGTGCGGGTGTGCACAGAGTATGCATGTGATGTATATAGCCATGCAGAGCATGTGTGTGATGTGTGTGTGACTTGCCATGCAGAGCATGTGTGTGATGTGTGTATTTGTGCAGAGCATGTGTGTGACTTGGTATGCGGCCGTGCACAGGGCATTGTGTGGCCATGCAGAGCATGTGTGACGTGGTGTGTGGCTGTGCACAGCACATGTGTGACGTGCTGTCTCCTGCAGGTACATTGAGTACATGTGTGACGTGTGTGGCTGTGCACAGCACACGTGTGACGTGCTGTCTCCTGCAGGTACATTGAGTACATGTGTGACATGGTGGCGGAGGAGCCCATCACGCCCCATAGCAAGCCCATCCTGGTGCGGGCCGTCGTCATGACGCCCGTGCCGCTGTTCAACAAGCAGAGGAGCGGCTGTCGGCCCTTCTGCGAGGTCTACGTGGGGGACGAGCGCGTGGCCACCACGTCCCAGGAGTACGACAGGATGCGGTGAGCGCAGGCCAGGGCAACGAGGGCGCTGCCGGGAGGCTGGGAGGGGCCCTGGCGGCTGGAGCCCCGCCGTGGGTCCCTGAGGCGCAGAGGTGTGGAGGCTCCCGCAATGGCGCGAGCTCCCCATGGCGGTGTGCTGAGAAGCTCCGTGGACGTATTGCCTGGAGCACCCTCCTCCCCCGCCCAAGGGCAGTTTGTAGCAAAACCAGGGAGCTGAGGCGGCCGGAGCCAGCGTGGTGGGTCCCAGGCCTCGCGGGGCCGCCCCACGGCACTGCTTTGTCTCACGGGGACCGCCGTCCTCCCCACAGGGATTTCAGGATTGAGGACGGCAAAGCGGTCATCCCCCTGGGCACGGCCGTCCAAGGGGACGTGCTCATCGTCATCTACCACGCGCGGTCCACCCTGGGAGGCAGGCTGCAGGCCAAGGTGAGCGCGCTCCGCAGGCCTCGGGGGCCGTGAGCTCTGACCTCTCCTTCCTGCTGGTCCCCCAGGTCGGCACGGCCATCGGCATGGGGTCCCGAAGCCCGAGGAGACGCTTGTCGGAGAGGGTGCGGTCCACGCCCACGGCTCAGCACCAGGAGCTGTGCGCGGGGCTCTCGGACTCGGGGGCGGGTCTGACGGGAGGCCGGGGCCCCTCCCAGCTCCAGGTGTGCTCTCCCCGCAGATGGCGTCCATGAAGATGTTCCAGGTCCAGTTCCACACGGGATTCGTGCCTCGGAACGCAACCACCGTGAAGTTCGCCAAGTGCGTTGGCGTCCCGTGGGGAGGGCAGCCGGGGTGCGCGCCGACGGGTCACCAGAGGGTGTGTCACGCACAGTCTGGGGCCTATGGCTCCGGACTTGGTCAGGAAGGAGCTCAGGACACAAGTCCAGGTGCGCGAGCAGCTCCTTGGAGCCTGTGGGGTCGAGGAGCAGGGTCACGGCCACGGCCTGGGCTGGCGCGGCCACTGGGCTGAGGCTCGGGGTTGCCTGGGACCCGCTGCCGCTGCCCCTGCTCCCTGGCTGCGTGCCTCGTGGGAACCCCTAGCGCTGAGGAGAAAGCCAGCGGGAGGACCCCTGAGGACAGGAGGGCAGGGCGGGGCAGGGCGCGGGGAGCGGGCGGGGCCCTGGTTGGGTCTGTGCTGTAGGTGGGAGTTGAGGGGCATCTCAGTCAGTGTGGCAGCTTTCCAGGAGGGTCTTTCCACGTGGGGGTCGGTGGGGTTTGGGACCACGTGCTGGGCAGGCTGCCCTCTGTCTGGGCTCTCTCCGGCGTTGGGAGGGTTGCGGTCCTGCCTCCGTCGGCGCTTTGCTTCCTGGCAAGTGTGTCAGGAGCAGTGGGCTGAGCCCTGTCCCTCTGCCGTCCAGGGCCGGCCGCTCCTGCTCACAGGCCCTCATTGTGCCCTCACTGGCCTGCTGGGTCAGCGGGGGGCCCGGCCTGGCCAGTCTCCTGGGCCAGTGGGGCTGGGGAGGCCGGATGGGCAGCCCCCGGGTGGTGCCTGGGGCTGACCTGCCGAGGCCATGTGCTCCCCTGCGTGGCCCTGCCTGGCTCCCTCCTCCCGGCCTCGCCGCAGCAGGGCTCCTGCTGTCTCGGCTCCCCTGGGCCCCCCCGTCGCTGCTCCAGCTGGGGAGGCCGCCGGTGTCATCGGCTCGCTGCAGGTGCCCCGCCTAGGAAGGCCGGCCGGCCGGCCGTGGCCTGGGGGCGGGGCAGGTGGGCAGGGGACGCCGCAGCTGAGGGCGCATGCATGGCGGCACTCTGCTGTGTCTCCCGGTGGAGAGGGGGCGGGGGAGGCGTGAAGCAGTGGGCGCCACCCAGGGCGTGTCACCCGCCCGTTCTGTGGAGAAGCTGCTGTGGCTCCGCCACCCTCGCTGAGCGCCCGTGCGGCGTCTCCGCGGCCCCTCCTGTCGGGGGGGGGTTTGGGTGGGTGCCCCCAGACGGTGGGGGACGGCAGAGCCCCTCCCTCCACACCTCGGGTCTCAGGAACCTGCTGCCGTCTCGTGTTTCCATGTTTTGTTGTTTTACTCTCTGATACATGAAACGAGACGCACACGGATGTGGGTGCATGGCCTGAGCCCGAGCCTGCCGCTGAGGGCTACGGTGTCTCGGCATCGTGAGTCGCAGGGTGACCTCAGGCCTCAGGTGTCTGTGACCTTCCTGGGTTCCCTGGAGAGCCGAGCCCATTGGTGACGCGGTCACTGGTCACTGCTGCCGCTCGCCCTGGACACATCTGTGCGCCCGGCCCCTGGCCGCTGCCTCTGGTGGCGCATGGAGACCAGGTCCTGTGGCGTCTCGCCTGTCCCTTTCCCTCCCAGCAGGGGCGGGTGCCGCCTCCCTGCAGGCGATTGCGGGGCCTCTGTCTCAGGGGTACCTGTTAGCCATCGGGGCGTTGGCCAGGGCGATGGCATCATTTCCACGGAAACACATTTAGTATCTCAGACGGCCTGACCTGGACCCAGGACCCAGGGGGAGGGCAGGCCCAGTGCTCCCGACAAGCCGGTGCTGCTCTGAGGGGTGCTCAGGCCCGACACAGACTCCTACGGCCAGGCGGGGTGTGGCCTGTTCTGTGCTCGTGTTCCGGGGACGCGGGGTGAGCTCCCCTGACGGGTGTGGCCCCTGCAGGTATGACCTGGACGCCTGTGACATTCAGGAGAAATACCCAGATCTGTTCCAAGTGAGCCTCGAGGTGGAGGTGGAGCCCCGAGACCGGCCCAGCCGGGAGGCTCCGCCCTGGGAGAGCACCAGCATGAGGGGGCTGAACCCCAAGATCCTCTTTTCCAGCCGAGAGGAGCAGCAGGACGTACTGTCTAAATTTGGTGAGTCCTGTGGGTCAGCGCCGGGCCCCGCAGCAGGGCCAGGTCTGTCCTGGCGGCGGGGCTTGTTTCTGCCTGCGCCTCCCCTTTGCCCGGCACTGGGAGCCGGCATAGAGCCTCGTTCCGGACCAGCTGGGCCCAGCCAGGCCGCCGGCAGCCAGAGCTTCTTCCTGGCGACCCTCCCTCAGCGCAGGCGTCTGTCTTCTCATCGCAGAGCAGTTACAGGAAGTAGCGTAGGCAGTGCGCTGGTGGGCTGTGCTCCCTGTGGCCACGGCACAGCGCCCCCGTGCCCTCGGGCGCAGTGTGTGCGTTTCCTTATGTGAAGGCAGCCAAGTGCTCAAGGTGTGCGTGTGCGCTGCGAAGCGTGTGTGCGCGCTTGTGTGCGTGTACACGTGTGTGCACATGTGACCCAGGCCAGCGTCTGAGCCTGCACTGGGCTCCATGTGCAGACTGGACTCGGTGGCCGTCAGCGCAGGGTCCCGGCGGTCTGGAGCGGGGCTCGCCGGCCTGATGCCCTCCTCTCCCCGCAGGGAAGCCCGAGCTCCCCAGGCAGCCAGGCTCCAGCGCCCAGTACGACGCCGAGACGGGATCTCCCGACACTGAGCCCACGGAGTCAGAGTCCCCGCAGAGCAGTGGCACGGACACCAACCACTTTCTGCACACGCTGGACTGGCAGGGTACGCACGGCGGGGCCGCCAGTGCCGCGTGTCTGAGCACCTCCGTGCCCTCAGCCTGCGCTGCTCAGCTTGCTTCCAGACCCTCTCCCCCCGGCTCGCCCATCAGCGTGGCTCGGCCGTCAGCGCACTGCTCTCTTTCAGAGGAGAGAGACAGAGAGCCGGGCCCAGAGAGCAACTTTGCCCAGGAGACACCATCCGTCCCGGCTGCGGACGCAGGGGAGAGCGAGCCGTCAGACGAGGATGTGGCCACGCTCTCCGCCGAGAGCAGGGACACGGCAGACGAGGACACGCCAGGCCCAGCAGCGAAGGCCCCAGAGCAAGAGTTGATTTTCGATGCAAACAGGCCAGCCACGCCGCAGGAGCCCAGGCAGCCAGAGGATGGCGTCGACCTGCTGGGGCTGCACTCGGAGGCAGGGCCAGCGCCCCCTCAGGCCCCTGGAGGGCCCCCCAGCAACGCCGACCTGCTCAGCTGCCTCCTGGGAGCCCCGGAGGCTGCTCCCGAGGGTGCTCCAGGCGACCTCCTCGGTGGGGAGACCCCCCTGCTCTTCACGAGTCCCGCCCCCACCACAGGCGGGCCCCCCGCAGCCGGTATGTGAGCTGAGAGGGTTCCAGTGGTTTGGTCTCCAGGTCTATGAGCTGCCAGGGCCTGGGAGGAGCTGAGGATGGTGGGCGGGGCTGCAGCCAGGACCGGAAGTGGTCCGTCCTTCTCGGCTGCTTGTCTGAGGCGAGGGCGTCGGGACTGAGGCTGTGCCCAGCTCTCGGTCCCTCTGTGTCCTCCTGGGTCCGCGGGGTTGTCTCATTGTCCAGGCCGTGCAGCTGGGTGGGGCCTGGCGCTCTGGGCTGGGTGCTCCCGTGGTGCCCGCACACACCTCACTTCACCCGCTCCTGGGTGTCTCTGTAGCCGACCCATTCGACTCTCTCCTGCTGACATCCGATCCAGACGCCCAGCCCTGCTCCAAGCCCAACCTCTTTGGTGAATTTCTTAATTCAGACTCTCTGGCCACTCAGCCTGCGTCCTTCCCCTCCACCCACAGCGCCCCGCCCCCGGCCTGCAGCACCGACTTCCTGCAGCTGGGTGAGTAGCTGCGGGGCTGCAGGGCCTCCCCCCCCGGAGGACGAGGCGGCCGCTGGTGTCCACCCTCGCGCTCTGCCAGGTTCCGGGGAGGTGGGCGGAGGTCCTGGGGCGCCGTGTGCAGTGAGTGAGATGAGCCTCTGCGGGAGGGGGACATGTGTTGTCCTGGGAGCTTTCCACCCACTCACCGTCCCCTCGGTCCCTTCAGTGGCGTGAGGCGTCCACAGCCTGTGAGGGGGGAGGCTGGTCAGTGCTGGCTGAGCGAGTGCCCAGCTGGGCCCACTGGGACTCGGCCAGGTGCCCCGGCCAGCCGTCCTCTGTCCCTCCTGCTCCATGTGGCGGGTGTCTGTGTGTGGGTGTGTGGGGGGGATAGGAGCCATTTGAAGGCCAAATCCACCCCACTGGGGCCCACACATGGTGCTGCTCTCTCCCAGGGGACACGCCAGCCGAGCCCAGCAGGATGTCCGCCTCGGCCAGCCACCCGGACCTGCTGGGAGGATGGGACTCCTGGGCTGAGGCGCCAGCCCCCGCTCCAGCCACAGAAGGTACGGCCCTGCCCCTCCACATCGCCAAGACGCAGCCCTGCCCTCCCGGGGTCGGGGGTCCTGGTGGGCGTGGGCCGCGCCCTGGTCAGCACGTCCAGGGCTGTCCCAGGGCGTCCTGCCCTCCTCCCCGCCCGTCCTGCAGGTGTGCACAGCGCCCGGCGCCCTCCACGTGCTCCCTGCTCGTCTCCTGTGGGCGCGTAGGACTCGGCCTGTGGCCGACCCCTCACCACGGCGTCTCTGCCTGGTTTCTGGGTCCTGCGGCTGCTGTGCCTCTGGAGGGCCTGCCCAGGACAGGAGGGTCCCGCGCTCACGGGCTGGACGTCTGTCCTTCCTCCGTCTGTGGTTCTGTCCTGGGGAACTAGCTTGCCGGGGCTGTTGGAGGTGACCCCGTGACGAGGCCTGTGGCCCGCGTCCCCTCAGGACCTCCTGGCGACGGGCTTGCCCACGAGCCCCGGCCTCTGGTCTCACCAAAGCTGGACGGCGACCAAGACGCTGTTCCCACCGGGGTGGACGCCGCTGTCCCGCTTGCGTCCCATTCTGCACCTGAGCTGACTTACGTCACGTCCTTGGCTTTGTGTTTCTTTTGGGAACTCTTCGTGTTCCTTTTCGCACAGGAAGTTCCTTCCTCCTGTTAGCCTATGAGAGCCCTTCCCGTGGGAGTAGCCGGCATTTGCAATGATGATTACGTGCCTCCACGTGGCTGTACAGCAGTTTGCTCAGAATATCCTCAGACTGACACTGTTATAAAGAATACCATACATCAAAGTGAAAAGGAGCCCCCTGAATGGGAGACTATATTCAACAGCGATGCATTTGATAAGGGTTAATTTAAAAAATATATAAAGAACTCAGACAGCTCGACAGAAGAAAGACAATCCAATTAAACATGGGCAAAGGACCTGAATGGACACTTCTCCAAAGAGGACATACAGAGGCCAAGAGACGGATGAAAACATGCTCAGAGTCACTGATCATCAGAGAGAAGTAAATTGAAACAACAATAAAGTATCACCTCACACCTGTCAGAATGGCTACCAATCAGCACATCAACACATGACAAGTGCTGGCAAGGATGCGGAGAAAAAGGAACCCTCGTGCACTGCTGGTGGGAATGCAGACTGGTGCAGCCACTGTGGAGAACAGTATGGAGTTTCCTCAAAAAGTTAAAAATGGAACTGCCATTTGACCCAGTCATCCCACTCATAGGACTATATCCCAAGAAACCAGAAACACCAATCAGAAAGGATCTATGCACCCCTATGTTCATAGCAGCACAACTTACAATAGCTAAGATCTGGAAACAGCCCAAGTGCCCATCAGCAGATCAATAATAATAGAAGTGTAATAGGCTAATTAGACTGGACGTCCTTCCAGACGACCTTCCGGATGAAGTGGGGGCTGAGAGGGAAGCCCGGGTCCAGGGTGCCAGAGAGAAGCCGGTGCTGGCAGTCGGAGGAAGGAAGGCCTACTCTTGCACAAATTTCGTGCATCAGCCTCTAGGGAATAGATTAGAAAAGCTGTGGGACATCTACACCATGGAATACTCTGCAGCAGTAAAAAAGGACTTCTTACCCTTTGCAACAGCATGGAGGGACCTGGAGAGTATCCTGCTAAGTAAAATGAGCCAGTCAGAGAAAGACACGTATCCCATGATCGCACTCATGTGGAATCTGATGAATACAATAAACAAAATAGACCAGAGGCATGGAAGCATGGAGCAGACTGACAGAGGTTGGGGGGGGGGGGGGGCCTGGATGGAAGAGGATGAAGGGATTAGCCAAAGAACTACGTGCATAGCCCATAGACAACAGTGTGGTGGTGGCCGGGGCGGGGAGGGCAGGGCTGGGTGGAGGGGGCAGAGGGAGAAAGCAGGGGCAGCCGTCATAGTATCACAAAGCATGTTCAGACGTGAGGGGTTCCAGGAAGCAGCATCACCAAGTCGGGACACAGTCGGTTTAGGTCTTTACGCTTCAGGGCGTCTTCCGTGGGGGCAGCTCTGGTCTCGTGCGTGTCCGTGTCCGTGTCCGGCGCGAGGCCGGCGGGAGCCTCAGCAGAGCTGGGCTGCGTCTCCCTTTGGTGGCGCTGCTTTAACGTCCTCTGTCCTCCTCCAGGCCCCTTCTTCCCTCCTGGTGGCCCGCCAGCCCCTCCTGGCCCCCCGGCCAGCCGGGCCAAGTCTCAGAGCCTGGACCCGTTTGCAGACCTCGGGGACCTCAGCTCCAGCCTCCAAGGTGAGGTGCAGGGCGGGTCGGGAGGGCGCAGGGCGGGGGGGGGTGGGGTGCAGAGCTAGGCCTGCGCTGGGAGGTGCAGTCGTCTGTTCTCCTCCCACTCTGCCAGGCTCAGTGCCTAGACACGCCTTCCCTCCGTCCCCAGGGCCCAGGGCACAGTGACCCTCGGGGCAGCCGCCTGCCCTGTGGCAGAGGCTTGGGGACCAAGCTGCCGCGCAGGTGCTGGGTGTGTAAGGGGGTGGGTCTCCACGTGGGGGCTCCAGGGGTGTCATGCCTGCCTGTGGCCTCGAACCTCCCAGAGCTGACCCGGCGCCCTGGGACCCATGTCCCTGGCCCCTTGGTGCCTCCAGACACGTGGGTATCTGAGAGTCTCCTCCCTCGGCGGGCGGGTGGGTGGAACTCCAGGTTGGAAGTGATGTCTCCTGGGGAGGCTTGCTCGGCTGATCCAGCGTCTCCCCTGCTGAGTGGGGGCCGCCTCGGCGCCCCTGAGCCTTCGTGGGAAGCCGAGGTGCCTCAGCACGAGGCTCCCCGCTGTCTGCCGCCGCCCCCCCCCCCCCCCCCCCCCCAGCTCCCCTGCCTCGCCTCCCGCTCCTGCTGCGGGCATCTGCAGGGCCGGCCGGCATCCATCCCTCGTCATGTGGGCCCTTCTGCTACTCTTTTTTTAGGTAAAGGTTATAGGATTTCTTTAAAAAAGAATGCTGTTATTAATTTTTAGAGGGAGAATGGGAGGAGAGAGAGAGAGAGAGAAATATCAGTGATGAGAGGGAATCATCCATGGGCTGCCTCCTGCACGCCTCCCACTGGGGATCGAGCCCACAACCTCTTGGTTCCGGGGTCGACAACCACTGAGCCCCGCCGGGCCGGCCTGCTGCCAGCCTTTTGAGCCCTGGAGGTTTTCGTCCCGTGGGCAGTTTGTTCTTTAAAGTTTCCTGGAGTTGAGGTTGCAGGTCCCTGGGGTCTCTGGAAGTTTGCGTTGCCTTGTCGCCCAGCCCTGCGTCGCTCTGGCTTAGGCCATCCCCAGCCTCCTGGGCGCCCCCTGGGCTGTGGGCTGCAGACCCAGTGGGGAGGACTTATCGGATCTGAGTCGTCCATTCTCAGGATGGAGCCGGTCCTCAGCTCTGCACTGCGTCCGACACCCTGTCGTACCCGCCGCGGAACGGGTGTGAATAAAGCTGGTGGCACTGAGAGGAGAAGTAAACAGGCTCAGACTCCGCTGGAGACCTTACACTCTCTCCGCCAAACCTGGGACGCGGGGCTGGGCACCGCTGCCACGGCCCACGGACATCCGCCTGCCCCTGCGGCCTGCACTGCGGGGCCGTGTGACAGAAGGGTCACGGCCCATCGTCCTGCTCTGACCACAGGGCCAGCTGGACACCAGGCGCAGCCGTGGGAGCCTGACAGAGAACAGCTGCTCTCGGGATGTGGGGGGCGGGGGTGCCGCACTGGATGAGGTGGAGGTGGGAGGCCCAGACCTGGGGTGCACGGAGCGCCGCTGGGAGAAGAGAGCTCGTCACCACAGCCTCATCTCGGGTCCTGGAAGCCAAAGCAGAGCCAGCGCAGAGCCAGGGAAGGGAGGGAACGACAGGCCAGGCCCGTGAATCCACGGCAGGAGCCCCCGGAGAGCTGAAGGACAAGCTGCTCTTTGAATGCCTGCGGGGCAGGGGGGAGGGGGGTGACGGGGGGGGGGGGGGGAGGCGCTGTAGACAGGAGGAGGCCACCCGGCCCCACAGCACAGCACGCGGGTGAAACGGCCTTGAAAACAGCCGTGCCGGGTGGCGGGTGTGAGCAGGGGTGACGTTCCTGCCCCCAGCACCTCCTCGGCATGAGAACCACCTGCTGTCCACGGAACAGAAAGCCGTCCCGTCAGAAAGGGGGCAAGTCGGAGGAGACGCCCAGGATGGCCCACGTGGAGCCAGCGAGCCCCGAGCCTGGAGGTCCAGGAGGCCTGGCTCACTTGCAGCTGCTGGGGTGTGAGGGCCAGTTTCTGTAAAAGTAAACACACAGCCAGCATTCACCCAGAGAGATGGAAGTGGAGGCGTGCACATGCCTGTACACATGTGTTCACGGCTGTATACACGTATTCACAGCAGCTTTGTAATCTCCAACCTGGGCTGGTGGCTGAGTGACCCTTAGTGCGTCCCCACCAGAAATGCTGCTCAGAGTGAAAGGGGCGTCCTGGGTGAGAAGAGCTCCTTGCAGAGGCTAATCCATTCTGAGTCCCTTTCTAGAGCATTTAACGTAGATAGACAGACATAGACGGATAGACAGATGGATAGATAGACGGATAGACAGACATACGGATAGATAGGCGGATAGACGGATGGATAGACAGACGGATAGATAGACGAATAGACAGATGGATAGGCGGATAGACGGATAGATAGACATAGATGGATAGATGGTTAGATAGATGGATAGATAGACGAATAGTTAGATAGACGGATAGATAAGATAGACGGATAGATAGATAGACAGATGGGTAGATAGACGGATAGATGGATAGATAGACATGGATGGATAGATAGATGAATAGATAGGCAGATAGACGGATAGACAGACAGATAGACAGACGGCTGGCTGGATAGATAGATGGATAGACAGATTTCAGAGAGGAAGGGAAAGAGAGATAGGAACATCAATGAGGAGAGAATCTGATTGGCTGCCTCCTGCACACCCCACACTGGGGATCGAGCCTGCAACCCCAGCATGTGCCCTGACCAGGAATCGAACCGTGACCTCCTTGTTCATAGGTCTATGCTCAACCATGGAGTCACACCAGCTGGGCTGTTTCTAGAATATTCTTGAAGTGAGTCACAGAGATGGTGCACAGATGGGTACCTGGACCCAGTGCTCACACAAATAGGAATGCGTGGTAAAATGGCACAGGGCTGGGCATACGTGTGCGCACACGTGCATATGGCAGCGCACACGTGGCTGCACACGTAGCAGCTGGCAGGAGCCTGAGCTATGCCGAGGCCGGTTGCCTGTCTGCTGTGTGTGTGCCGGGCTCGCTCTGGCTCCGGGTTCCTGGGAGTGTTTCCAGATGAAGGGTTAAGGAGCCAGCCCTGCGCTCTGCGAGCACGTGGGAGGCGGAACCCACGCTCACCCCAACCACCCACTGTCCGCGGCCCCTGCAGTTGTCCCCACCATCGCCCACCGGGAGCCGCTGCGACGGCTGCTCGCCCTGCGTCCTGGCTCCCGACTGAACGTTGGTTTTGCGATGCGTGTCTCTGAGACGCCCTCACGGACCAGGCGCTGCCCCTTGTTCACGCTCCCCGCCCGGGACTGTCTCCCCAGGCTCACCCGGTGGATTTGCTCCTGGGGGCTTCGGTCCCAAAGCAGCCCCCCCTCCCAAGGGCGGCAGCTCCTGGCAGACAAGTCGGCCCCAGGCCCAGGGCGCCTCGTGGGCCCCCCAGACCAAGCCAGCCCCCAAAACCTGTGCACAGCCAAGGTCTAACTACACCACGAGCTTCAGCGTTATCGGCGGCCGAGAGGAGCGGGGTGTCCGCGTCCCCAGCTTTGGTGAGTCTGTCCTCTTCCCTCCGCGTGGACCTTCTCCCGGGAGAGCTCAGCCCAGAGCCCTCGCCCAGGAGCCACGCCTGGTGGGGGCGGTTCCGAGGGTGTCCGGTGGCCGGGCTGTGCTGCCGGGAACTGGCCTGGCTGCGGTGTCATTCCTGGGGTGGCACAGCCAAGTCAGCCCCAGGCAGCGACCTTTGCCCCTGGGGAGCCCTGTGGGTGCTTCCCACACAGAGTCCAGCGGGCAGAGGGGTCGGCAGCCGTGTCCAACCCCCTCCCCCTCCAGCTCAGAAGCCGCGGGTGTCAGAGAACCATTTTGAAGACCTGCTGTCGAACCAAGGCTTCTCCTCCAAGGCCGACAAGAAGGGGCCGAGGACCATTGCCGAGATGAGGAGGCAGGACCAGGCGAGGGACACGGACCCACTCAAGCTGAAGGTGCGCGGCGGGGGGCGGAGCGGCCCGGGTCACCCAGGGCGTCCAGCCGGTGTGGCTGTGTCCTGGGCGCTGAGGCTCTCTGGGGCCACGGGTCATCTGGCCTTGGCTGCGTGGGCAGCCGCCGCCGGGCCAGCTCGCACCTTTGCGAGGGTTTGTGGGACGCCTCCCATCCAGGCTCTGGCCTTGGAGAGTTTTTGTAATGGACGCAAAGCAGGGGCTCGGCCGTGGGAGGCGGAGGCGGAGGCTCTGCGTTCTCGTGTTACTCGGCGCCTGGCTCCTCGGGAGTTCTAGCCGGACCTAACGCCCACCCTAACGCCCACCGGCCAGGGCGACGTGCCCCGAGGCCCCTGGGTGCGGGCCTCTGCAGGGCGGCCTCAGCAGGTGCCTTCGCTGCAGATGGGTAGAGATGTGGGGGGGCCACAGCGGGCCCCGTGGCCCTGGGTCGCTGACAGGCCACCGGAGCCCGGTCTGTCATCCCTGCTGGCCTGGAGCTCCAGGACAGGCCGTGCGGCCGCAGTCGGGGGGCGGCCGTGAGTTCCGCGCTGTCGTGTCCTGTGTGGGGTCGGCCAGGCCTGGGAGTGGTGCTGACCGGCGGGTAGGTCAGCACAGAAAGGGGGACAGGGCCTTTCCGTACGGCGTCGGAGGCTTGCTCGGGGCAGACGCGTGTGGAGGATTGCGATGCTGGCCCACGCAGGGCGGCTGGGCCAGGACTCCTGCCCTCAGCCCCACGTCTCCCCCAGCTCCTGGACTGGACCGAGGGCAAGGAGAGGAACATCCGCGCCCTCCTCTCCACACTGCACACCGTGCTGTGGGACGGCGAGAGCCGCTGGACGCCCGTGGGCATGGCTGACCTGGTGACGCCCGAGCAGGTGAAGAAGCAGTACCGCCGGGCCGTGCTGGTGGTGCACCCCGACAAGGTGAGTGCGGGCGGGGTCCACCTGGGAGGGGAGTGCGGGAGGCGGGGTCCACCTGGGAGGGGAGTGCGGGAGGCGGGGTCCACCTGGGAGGTGAGTGCGGGAGGCGGGGTCCACCTGGGAGGTGAGTGCGGGAGGCGGGGTCCACCTGGGAGGGGAGTGCGGGAGGCGGGGTCCACCTGGGAGGTGAGTGCGGGAGGCGGGGTCCACCTGGGGGGTGAGTGCGGGAGGCGGGGTCCACCTGGGGGGTGAGTGCGGGAGGCGGGGTCCACCTGGGGGGTGAGTGCGGGAGGCGGGGTCCACCTGGGAGGTGAGTGCGGGAGGCGGGGTCCACCTGGGGGGTGAGTGCGGGAGGCGGGGTCCACCTGGGGGGTGAGTGCGGGAGGCGGGGTCCACCTGGGGGGTGAGTGCGGGAGGCGGGGTCCACCTGGGAGGTGAGCACCCACTGGGCGGGGTCCACCTGGGGAGCTGGCATGGGACCGTCGTCCCCTCCGTCCCGCAGGCCACGGGGCAGCCCTACGAGCAGCAGGCCAGGATGATCTTCATGGAGCTGAGCGACGCCTGGTCCGAGTTCGAGAGCCAGGGCGCCCGGCCCCTCTTCTGAGCCCTCTGGTCGGAGCTGCACATGGAGCAGGGGCTGCCGTTGGCCGCCGAGCCCTGCCAGGCTGAGGCGGGGAGGCGGCTGCACCGGCTGCACCGGCTGCTGCGCCTCGAGGACTGGAGCTGCCGCGGGCGGGAAGAGCATTCCGAACCCCTTGGTTTCCTTTTCTTTTCCCAAAGGAAAGTGTTGATTCGCGTTCCTCCCCGTCGTCACGTCTGTGATTTGTTGGTTCAGGGCCGTCCCCCGAGAGCGTCCCCTCCGGGCAGAGCGCTGCTGCGTCCTCTGCCCGCGTGACGTCCGTGCCCAGGCGTGATCAGCCTGAGGCCGCCTGTACATAATTAAACTATTTTCTGACGACGCTCGTCTCGGGCTGGTCTTGGCTCCGACCCGAGGACGCAGCGCAGGGCCCGGGCTGCGGGCTGCGCGTCCCTGTCCTGAGCCGCCTCGGCCCTGGGGCAGCCTGGCTGGTCGGTCACGCAGGAAGAGGCGGCGGTGTGGGGGCAGACGGACGCCGTGGCGCTGGGCACCTGTGGTCGCTGCCCCTCCAGACACGGTGCCTGAGTGGAAGGCCCCGAGTCCCCCTTCGGAGTGGGGGGTGCGGGACTGTGGGGCGTCCAGGGAAGGCTGGTTGGAGAAGCCCAGCTGCCGAATGCTGCGGGCCGTGAAGGCGCTGCAGAGGCTTAGGGCCAGGGCTCAGCAGGACAGCAGGGTCAGGGTGGCTTATGAGCCTCCTCCCGGCCGCTGGGCCCTGGAGACCGGCTCCCGGCGCTTTGAGGAGGTGACCCCTCCTCTCCTGGTGGTGAGGCAGGTGAGGGGGCCCCACCGCTCCCGTCAGCAGGCCCCGATGCCCACATCCTTCACCCAGTCAGGTGCAGGCGGGGGGTGGGGGGGCGAAGCGTGTGCATGTCCCTGCCTGGTCTGCGGGAACCGGGCACTGGTTCCTCCACTCTCGCCTGGCTGAGCTCTGCTGGGTGCCGGTGGTGTGAGCACCTGGCCTGAGCTCAGGCCCACCTCCCGCTGCTGGAGGCGAGCTGGTCGGAGACTCGCACAGGCTGGGCCAGGACCCCTGTCCAGTAGGCGGACGGTGCTAGGGGGAAGGAGAGGCCCCAGATGCTCGGACCCAGGGCAGAGCCTGCGCTGGACAGTGCAGCCGTGGCAGCCGTGCCGCTGGCAGAGAGGAAGGACCACGTTTGTTATGCACCCGCCACTATTTTTAGCTTTTACTTCTTTTAAGAAATGATGAGCAGCCTCAATAGTCCTGCGCTCTCGCAGGAAGGTCTCGGGCCGGAGCCTGCAGGAGCCGTCTCCCCTTCGGTCTCCGAGGCCCTCGCCCCTCCTGCCTGACTGACTCCCAGGTGGTCCCGGATCCCAGGTGGCCGGCCAGAGCGGCTCCTACCCTACAGGCCACAGGCTTGTCCACTCCAGGAACGGGCTGGCCTGCGCCCAGGGCCTTGCCCCTGCCCAGCTCTAAGGGACATTCTGCCCACACCGCGGGACCTGGGTGGCCCTCACCCAGCCCTGCAGGGCCTTGCCCCAGAGACAGGTTCTAGGCTGGACGTGGGCTCGGATAAGGGGCCTGGTGCGGGATGCACCTCCACGCTGCCTGTCCGGTTAGCACTCCAGACCCGTGGCCTGGGCTGGTGGTCGGCCCTGCCGTGGGGCTGGTCTGGGAGCCCAGGTCTGGGCAGAGCCGGGAGTCCCCCACCCCCGCCTGGGTCCACAGGGTTGGGCCTCCCTCCCTCTGTGACATCCTTAGAGCCAGCCTGGGTGCCCGGTGGCTGGGGGCAGAGCTGACGGGCCTTGCTCTGAGCCCCCAGTGCCCGGGCCACTGCCAGGAGCCACCCTGCGTTCCAGCCTGGGCCTGCCCGGCTGGCTGCTCTCCGTGCCACAGGAACCTCCCACACAGGCAGCTGTGGGGGTGGATGGGAGGGCAATTCACAGGGGTGTTGGCTCTGTTCCCACGAGGGCCCGGGATCCAGCAGGCCCTGGTGCCCCTCACCTGTGGGCCTCACGCTCAGGCCAGGAGCCCTCCTGGGCGGAAGGAAACCCTGCCGCTCCCCTGGGGGAGGGGGACGCAGAGCGGCTCCTGCAGCTGCCCTGAGCCAGGCCTTTTAGGCAGGAGTGGGGGCCGGCCCACTGGGCAGCACCCTGGGGCCCAAGTCCCCACTCAGCTGTGCGGACACCTGGGGCCTCGTTGCCTGCGGATGGTGTGATGGTTCCCACTCCATTCCCACCAAGGCCGGGGCTGGGCCGCTGCCGAGCTGTTATTCCTCCTGGTTTCCGGGCGGACTTGTCCTGGGGTCCTGAGCAACTCAGCCTGGGCCCCGATGCCCCCACCCGCCAGGCCCCGATGCCCCCACCCGCCAGGCCCCGATGCCCCCATCCGCCAGACCCCGATTACCCCACCCGCCATGCCCTGATGTCCCCCACCATCGAGGCCACAATGTCCCACCAACGACCAGACCCGGTCTTTCACTCACTTGGTAGTGACCCTCTGTGGCCCTTAACGCCATCGGCTTTCCGTGTCACCTAGATTACCGTGGTCGGCAAACTGCGGCTCGTGAGCCACATGCGGCTCTTTGGCCCCTTGAGTGTGGCTCTTCCACAAAATACCACGGCCTAGGCAAGTCTATTTTGAAGCAGTGGCGTTAGAAGAAGTTTAAGTTTAAAAAATTTGGCTCTCAAAAGAAATTTCAATTGTTGTACTGTTGATATTTGGCTCTGTTGACTGATGAGTTTGCCGACCACTGGCCTGGAAGGTACACTTTAGGAGGACAAAGCTGTACTGCCATCACCAGAGCCACTGCTGAACCCCCAGGATAAACCTGGGAACCCGAGCCCTAAACTTAACCCTATCCTAATCCTCAACCTGACCGTACCCTAAACCTAACCCTAACTATCCTAATCCTGACCCTACCCTAAAGCTAATACTAACTCTACCCTAACCGTAACCCAAAACCTAATCCTATCCTAACCCTAACCCTAACCCTAACCCTACCCTCACCCTAACCCGAACCCGAACCCTAACCCTACCCTAACCCTACCGCTACCCCTAACCCTCACCCTAACCGTAAACCTGGCTGGGCCCGCCTACCTTGGGGGAGAGGGGGTGGAACAGGTGCCCCTGAGGCTCCCGAGATGCTCTGCTCCCCTGGGTGAGTGTGGGGCCTGGACTTCCGCTCCCTCCTGGCGGAGCAGGGCCCTCGCACGCTGCGCCCACAGGTTAGTGTGAGGCTGTCTGCTGTCCGCGGTGTGGCCTGGGCACCTCCCCGGGCCAGGAGCCCTGCTGGGACGGGGCTGCCCTCCCGCCCACCAGACCCTGGGCCCTGCCGGGCAGCCCTGAGGGGACAGTTCCCAGCCCCTGTGAGACCAGGGCCACCACCCTCCTGACCCTGACCTGACCCACCAGCTCTGCGGCCTCTGTGCTGTGTGGCAGGGCTGGTGTGGGGTGAACTGCCCAGAGCGGAGGCCAGGTGTGCAGGTGAGTGTGGGAGGGAGCAGGAAGCGCGGCCCCCTGAGCGGAACAGCCTGGGGGGCAGGGCCTCTGTGGAAATGGACAGTGAGGACACCCGACTGGGCCCATGTCTCAGCACCCCAGGACCGGATGGGGTCTGGGGATCGAGTTGGTTCTCAAGACTGGGCAGCACTGAGCCTTGGAGACTGGACCTGCCCCGTGGAGGCATCAGGGAGGCACGCGCGATTCTGCCCAGCTGCTCACGTTCCTGCTCCCTGTTGCAGCCTTTTAAGTAATAACGGGATCCCGTGGGAAGATGGCCCGGCGGTGGGCGGTGCCAGCGACTATTATTCAGCTTGTTAAATTATTAAGTTTGCATTTGAAATGTCTGGGGAGTCCCAGGTGTGCCAGGAGCCCCTCCCAGGCCCCCTCAGGGTCTGCACCCCCTGCCCGCCCCCATGCAGCAGGGTGCCCTGGGGCACGGGAACGCCAGGGAACAGGCAGGCAGCTGGCACCAGTCAGGCCTCCTTGGAGGGAGCAGAGGGGTGCCCAGCAGGGGCTTCCCGAGAGGCGGGGCGGGGGCTGGAGCAGGGAGGGCAGCGGCTGCTTCTGCCATCTGGAGTGACCGTGGGGGGCAGAGGGGACCTGTGGACGGCAGGGGTCCCACAGGCAGCACCAGGTCTCCTTCAGTCATGCTCTGGGTGGGACTGCCGGCCGGTTTCTGGGGAGCAGTGCTCTGAAGAGCTATTGGGGTGCTGGGCTGACCTGGTGGGACACCTCCCCTCACCCAGCTGCCTGCCATATCCCTCCCCATCCCACCTCCGTCCACCTCCCCTTCCCACCTCCGTCCACCTCCCCATCCCACCTCCGTCCACCTCCCCATCCCACCTCCGCCCACCTCCCCATTCCACCTCCGTCCACCTCCCCATCCCACCTCCGTCCACCTCCCCATCCCACCTCCGTCCACCTCCCCTTCCCACCTCCGCCCACCTCCCCATCCCACCTCCGCCCACCTCCCCATCCCACCTCCGTCCACCTCCCCATCCCACCTCCGTCCACCTCCCCTTCCCACCTCCGTCCACCTCCCCTTCCCACCTCCGCCCACCTCCCCATCCCACCTCCGTCCACCTCCCCTTCCCATCTCCGTCCACCTTCCCATCCCACCTCCGTCCACCTCCCCATCCCACCTCCGTCCACCTCCCCATCCCACCTCCGTCCACCTCCCCATCCCACCTCCGTCCACCTCCCCTTCCCACCTCCGTCCACCTCCCCATCCCACCTCCGTCCACCTCCCCATCCCACCTCCGTCCACCTCCCCATCCCAACTCCGCCCACCTCCCCTTCCCACCTCCGTCCACCTCCCCGTCCCACCTCCGCCCACCTCCCCTTCCCACCTCCGTCCACCTCCCCGTCCCACCTCCGCCCACCTCCCCGTCCCACCTCCGTCCACCTCCCCGTCCCACCTCCGTCCACCTCCCCGTCCCACCTCCGTCCACCTCCCCGTCCCACCTCCGCCCACCTCCCCGTCCCACCTCCGTCCACCTCCCCGTCCCACCTCCGCCCACCTCCCCGTCCCACCTCCGTCCACCTCCCCGTCCCACCTCCGCCCACCTCCCCGTCCCACCTCCGTCCACCTCCCCGTCCCACCTCCGTCCACCTCCCCGTCCCACCTCCGTCCACCTCCCCGTCCCACCTCCGTCCACCTCCCCTTCCCACCTCCGTCCACCTCCCCGTCCCACCTCCGTCCACCTCCCCTTCCCACCTCCGTCCACCTCCCCGTCCCACCTCCGTCCACCTCCCCATCCCACCTCCGTCCACCTCCCCATCCCACCTCCGTCCACCTCCCCATCCCACCTCCGTCCACCTCCCCATCCCACCTCCGTCCACCTCCCCATCCCACCTCCGTCCACCTCCCCTTCCCACCTCCGTCCACCTCCGTCCACCTCCCCATCCCACCTCCGTCCACCTCCGTCCACCTCCCCATCCCACCTCCGTCCACCTCCCCATCCCACCTCCGTCCACCTCCCCATCCCACCTCCGTCCACCTCCCCATCCCACCTCCGTCCACCTCCCCTTCCCACCTCCGTCCACCTCCCCATCCCACCTCCGTCCACCTCCCCTTCCCACCTCCGTCCACCTCCCCTTCCCACCTCCGTCCACCTCCCCATCCCACCTCCGTCCACCTCCGTCCACCTCCCCTTCCCACCTCCGTCCACCTCCCCATCCCACCTCCGTCCACCTCCCCATCCCACCTCCGTCCACCTCCCCATCCCACCTCCGTCCACCTCCCCATCCTACCTCCGTCCACCTCCCCATCCCACCTCCGTCCACCTCCCCATCCCACCTCCGTCCACCTCCCCATCCCACCTCCGTCCACCTCCCCTTCCCACCTCCGTCCACCTCCGTCCACCTCCCCATCCCACCTCCGTCCACCTCCGTCCACCTCCCCATCCCACCTCCGTCCACCTCCCCATCCCACCTCCGTCCACCTCCCCATCCCACCTCCGTCCACCTCCCCATCCCACCTCCGTCCACCTCCCCTTCCCACCTCCGTCCACCTCCGTCCACCTCCCCATCCCACCTCCGTCCACCTCCGTCCACCTCCCCATCCCACCTCCGTCCACCTCCCCATCCCACCTCCGTCCACCTCCCCTTCCCACCTCCGTCCACCTCCGTCCACCTCCCCATCCCACCTCCGTCCACCTCCCCATCCCACCTCCGTCCACCTCCCCATCCCACCTCCGTCCACCTCCCCATCCCACCTCCGTCCACCTCCCCATCCCACCTCCGTCCACCTCCTCCAGGCCCAATGCCATAAGGACAGAGGCCACCCCCAGGGCCTGACGAGCCCCCCTGGGGCTTCAGCCACCCTCAGCCCAGCCTTGCTCACTGGTGCAAATTCCCACTAAGCCCCCACAGTCACTCAGCTGGCTGTGGGTCTGGGTCTGTCACCAGGACCGGGTCCTCTTCCCAGCACTCGCAGGACCCGAGTCCTCCTGGGTACGGCTCCGAGGCCCTGGAAGCCTGGCTCGGGGCCCGCCCATCGCTGGGCACCCGGGTGTCGTGTTCTCCCTCCTGCCAAGCTGCACTGCGCCCTCCAGTCCTCTGCTCCCCGCCGCCCGCGCCCGCCTTCCTCCTCCCAAGCACCCATCACTCTGACCCACCTTCCCATCCCACCTCCATCCACCTCCGCCCACCTCCGTCCACCTCCGTCCACCTCCCCATCCCACCTCCATCCACCTCCATCCACCTCCCCTTCCCACCTCCATCCACCTCCGTCCACCTCCCCATCCCACCTCCGTCCACCTCCCCATCCCACCTGCCAGCAACCCGTCTCCCTGGGAGGGCTGGCATCCCTGGCTCGGGGCCGGGCAGATGTGAACTGAGGGCCCGCTGTGTGTGGCGAGGGTAAGACGGGTAACAACAGAGAGAGAGAGAGACCGGTAGGAAGAGACAGCGAGAGGGCGGGAGATGGTGACCCCACAGCTGACCTCTGAATGGTGACCCCCAGGGAGAAGGGGGGATGGAGACAGACGTGGAGGGTCGGCAGCGTCCAGGGAACAGCAGAGGCCTCTGTGCCTGAGCCTGTCCCGGGCAGTGAGCCCCGGCTCGGGGTGGGTGCACTGGGGGCTGCAGACTCCAGCACTGGGGCTGGGCCCTGCCCTGTCTGCTCTGGCAGCCTGCCCCTCCCCGGCCTGCAGGCCGCACCCGCCCAACCTGGGGCCTTGAGGTCAGGGGGTGTCTCTCTGCAGGTGGCTTGTGGGGTCCTCTGGGGGGTTGCCCGCAGGATGTCAGCTGTGGGTCATCCCATCAGTGGGGCAAGGACCCTGAGCTGGGGATCCTCAGACCCTGGAAACGGGTGACCCCTCCACAGCTCCTGTCCCCAGACCTGCACAAGGCCTGACCTTTGACCCATCTCATAAAGAGATGAAGCGGCCAGGGCCAGCGTGGCTCCGTGGTTAAGCGTTGATCTATGAACCAGGAGGTCACGGTTCGATTCCTGGTCAGGGCACATGCCGGGGTTGCGGGCTCGATCCCCAGTGTGGGGTGTGCAGGAGGCAGCTGATCCATGATTCTCATCGTTGGTGTTTCTCTTTCTCCCTCCCCCTCTTTCTCTAAAATCGATAAAAAAGAATATTTAAAAAGAAAACAAAAGGCAGAAATGTGCTCCTCCCACTCTTGGAGGTCTGCAGCCCTGGCGGGAGTCCGCTGTCCTGCCCTCCCCCCCCCCCCCCCCCCCTCCGGCTGGCTCAGTCCCGCCAGGGCCTGGAGGGGTCAGAGGGCAGCAGCCGGGCAGAGGGGTGGCGGACTGGGACCAGGCTGAGGTCCAGGGCAGCAGCGGGAAGGGGCGCGTGAGGAGTGGCCGCCCCTCCGTGGGGGCAGGGGCCGGGGCAGCCCCAGGACCCACCCCTTCCATCTCGCCCCGCGACTCCCCATGACTCAGCCTGGCGGGGCCGGTGACAAGTGACTGCGGCCACCAGGCAGCCGGCCCTGCGGTTCCGGGAGATGCGGGCCCGCAGCCCTCTCCCCGCACGAGGCCCGCGCAGGGACCCCGAGAGGGGCGGGCGCAGGAGGCGGACCTGCGACCTTGCAGCGACCGCCAACCGCCGTCCCGCAGTGCAGCTCCGCAGAGGCAGCGCCGCGCAGGGAGGGGGCGGCGGGCGGGGCGCCGGGGAGCAGTGCTCTCCCCCCTCCCCCTCCCTCCTCCCCCCTCCCCCTCCCTCCTCCCCCTCCCTCCTCCCCCCTCCCCCCTCCCTCCTCCCTCCTCCCTCCTCCCGCGGACCGGGTCTCCCTTGGTCACTTTCATTGAAAAAACAGGCCAGGGCTCGTCTGCGGGTCTCTCTCCGCCAGGGGAGGGGGTTCAGAAGTCGGGGGGCTCCCTTCTCCCGCTCAGAAGAGGCCCGAGAGCGGGGGTTGGGGTCACTCGGGTTCGGGACCGCTGCGCCTCCCCGCACCCGCGCTGGGAACCCCCTCCCGTGGCGGAGCGATTGGGGAGGGGGCGACCCCCACCGCCAGGCCTGGCCCTCTTCAGCCCAGGAGGGACTTTCCCACTAGCTTTGCGGTGTCGGTCCCGCACGCGCTCACGAAGGACCCGGCGAGGGGAGTGCGGACCCTGCGGGAGGAGGGCGGCCCCCACCGGGTCCGCACCGCGGGGCGCAGCGGCACAGGGTCTGGGATTCAGGCGGCCGGTCCCCCCGAGGACCCCCGACCCCCGCAGCCGGCGGGGGGAGGGCTCTGGAGGAGGAAGATGGGGGCGCGGCTCCGCAGTCCCCGCCCCCGCCCCCCGCGCCGCGAGCCGCGCGCCCCGCCCTCCCCGTCACGCTCGGGGGGCGGGGAGGCCTCCGTGTGACGCGCCTCCTCGCGGTGCCCTTCAGCCGCCGCCGCAGTTCCTGGGGCGCCACATGGACCCGGTCGGCCCGAGCGCGCCCCGCCGCTGACGCCCGCCCGCTAGCCCGCACCCCGGCCCGGGAAGGTAACCGGCCCCGCGCGCAGCCCCGGCCCCGGCCCCGGCCCCGGCCCCGGCCCCGGCCCCGGCCCCGGCCCCGGCCCCGGCCCCGGCCCCGGCCCCGGCCCCGGCCCCGCTGGGCAAGCCCTCGGCCGGCCGGCGCTGTCCACCCGCGCGGTGCTGAAGCGGCCGGCCGGCGCGCCCTGCCTCTGGCTCCGTCCCGGCTCCTGCCTCCCGCGGCTCCCGCCCGGTCCTGCCCCCCTGCCCTCCCCTGTCCTCTGTCTCCTTTCCTCCCCGGGTGCCCCCCCCCCAGGGCCGCTCCGCAGAGCCGGGCAGCTCGCCCGCCGCAAAGCCCAGAGGGACGGCGGCGACGGGAGCCAAGCCCGCGCCCTGGGGGAGCCCAGCAGCACCCCGACCTCTGCGGGGGCCCTGCGGTCCCCTCTCCCCAGGAGCCAGGGGAGAAGTTTGGGAGAGAATCTGCTTTGCGGCAGAGGCGCCCTGCGCGCCAGCGCTCTGTGGGGGGGACTCCCGCCCCCTGCCCAGCGCACAGCGGGTCCCTGCAGAGGAGGGCGCACAGGAGGCAGCGGCTCTGCGGGGACCACCCCCCCCCCCCCGCACAGGCAGGTTTTACAGGAAGCACCTCCCCACCAGAGTGCCACCTGGCCTGGACCCAGGGGCGCCCCCATTTAGAGGCAGGTGGAGGGGTGGTCTGCCCAGGCTGCCCCCCCCGGCTCTCCCACCCCCCCTTTGTGGTGGGCGGGTGGCAGTGGGTACGGGGTCTCCCCTGGATGGAGCCAGGCCTCCCAACACCTCCACCAGCAGCCACAGGGCCCTCCCCGAGGAGCACCCCTTCGGGCCCCACCCCCCAAACCTGACTCTGGATGGACCCCATCCCCCGTCCCCCTCCCCCGGCCCGGGCCCATCAGGAAGCAGCAGAGCCAGTCACCTCCCAACGCCCCTGCTTCCTGCAGGCCGGCTTCTGGGAGCCGTGCCTCTCCCCGCCACTGACACCCCACCCCGCTCCAGGACCTCGGGGCCTGAGACCACTGCAGACCCAGCGGGCGTCCTGGGACCTGCTGCCCTGGCCAGGGTGTCGGGGGCGGGGAGCCCCTCCACAGGGACCCGCCGGCGTGTCCCCTCCCGGCCGGGGTCCAGGGAAGGATGCTCTCCCAGACCCCAGCGCACACTCGGGGGGAGGGAGGCAGGACGAGGAGGAGGCCCCGCAGGTGGGCTGGGCGGCCTGTGACCGGCTCCTCTCTCCCAGGCCCAGGACTCGGCGGCCACACTTGGTTGTGAGTTGGGACCCCCCGGAGCTGCCGCTGAGGAATCAGAGCCGGTGCCATGGAGTTCGTGATGAAACAGGCCCTGGGAGGTAGGAAGGAGGGGGGTGGGGCACGGTGCACCCAGCAGGCGGCAGGCCGCACACTCGGCGGCCAGGGTGCTGCAGGGGTCGAGCTGAGCGAGCAGCAGCGCCTCCTTGGGCCTGGGCACTCCCAGGGAGGGTTTCAGGGGCACGAGGGACAATCCTCCTGCAGGTGGTGGCCCCTCGGGGAGCAGAACCACCGCGGCTGGACCTGGGGTGGGGGCAGCAGGGGACACAGGGGACGGGGCTGGCTGAGCACAAGACAAGGGACGTGTCCCAGACAGCGGGGAGCCGCCCCTCCGTGCCCAGTGCGACCTCCTGTGTTTTGGGGGAGGGGACCCCTCAATCTGCTGACCCCCATTTGAAGTGCATCCTGTGCCTACAGGGCTCCAGGCATCCTCATGGCCGGAGACCCCGGCCCCAGGGGTGGGTGAAGAGGGGGCCCGGTCCACACAGAGCAGGGGCGCTCTGGTCAGCCAGGCGGTGGGCCATCCCGCGCTCCTGCCCGGTCTCCCGTGATGGGGCCCGGCTCCTGGTGGCCGTGACAGACGCTGCGAGGGCATCTCCCTTGGCCCCACCCTGGCCTGCTGCCGTCCACTGCGTGGCATGAGGTGCCGCTGCTGTGTCGGGGGGGCCGGGAGCTTGCCCGGAGGTGGGCGCTGCCGTCAGGGACGGGGTGAATAGAGGGGCTCGCATGGGGCATGTCTGCTAGAGAAGTGACGTGAGCAGACACGGGGCCTGGCCCGGGCCGCACGCCCCGAGACTCCAGGGTCAAGGATAGACAGGCTCCAGGCTGCGTCTAATTATAATGATGACGTCACCGGGACGGGATTCAGGACCGCGCAGCATCCTGGCACCGGGGCCGCGTTCCGCCAGCCAGCGCAGGCTGCTGCAGATAATTAATGAGGCGGCTAATTCGGGCCCAGAGGTGGGCTCGTAGGAAAACCCAAGTCTCTGATGTGGCTGTCGACACGGCGGCAGTGAGCTGGGTGCCTGCCAGCCGCATGCCCTCTGCGTGTGTCACCCAGAGTTTCCCCTGCGGCGGCGATGGGGCGCCCCGGAGGGTGTGGGAGCTGCGAGGGGGCGGCCCCGGGGTGTCCTGGCTGCCCAGTGCTCCCGGACATTCGCTGTCCTGGCTCTGGGGGGCTGGGGCTGCGCTGGCCTCCTGGTGAGACTGGACTTCTGTCCTGTTTGCCGCCCCTGGGCGCGGTGACAGCGAGACGGGCAGAGACCAGGAATATTCCGAGGGAGACAGACGAGCCCCAGGCACAGAGGAACCTGCAGGACTGACCCGGAAACCGTCAGAGGGGGTGAACCCAGAGAAGCAGGGACAGGGATGGAGCCGGAGAGAGGAGCTACGGAGCAGAAACGGGGGGGAGAGAGAGAGAGAGAGAGAGAGAGAGAGAGAGAGAGAGAGAGTGTCAGGAAGTGCCCCAGGACGTGCGAGACGAGATGGAGGGAGACAGATGCGAGACAGACAGCAGCGAGGCTTCTGGGAGCCAGGCAGGGGCGCCAGCTGCCCGAGCCCCGGGGGAGAGACGGCGCCTGGACGCAGGCTGAGGACCCCGCGGAGACGGGGCCGGGGTGTGCGAGCAGAGAGGGCTGAGAGGGGCCACGGGGAAGGACAGAGACAGACAGACACAGGTGCGTCCAAACAGGAGTGGAGGGGCAGAGACCCGAGCCAGCTCCTCAGGCAGCCGCAGCAGGAGGGGCAGGACGCCCTGCGGCCGAGGTGGGCGCTGGCCACCTGAGGCTGTGCCCAGGACACACTTCCAGCGCCTCCTCCCCTGCCCGACCCCGTGTCCCAGGTGACCGCCTGGTGGGGACCTGCAGGAGACGGGCGGGGGGGGGGGGTGACTGCGGCCCCCGGTGCACTGCTGGCTCTGCTGGGCCTCGTCTCTCGGGCTGTGGAGGAGCCGGTCTGGACGAGCCGGGCCTGGCACGCGGCAGGTGCCCTCCGTCTGTGGGGCCTCACACCTCTGGCACCTCTGGCACGGCCCTGGGCGGCGAGCAGAGGGACCCAGGTGCCAGCACATGGACTGTCCGGGCCTGCCCACCCCAGCAGGGCCCGCAGCACGGACTGTGGCCTCGTGTGGCCTCCTGGCGCCACGCTGTTTCTCGAAGGGCGGGGGCAGCTGTGGCCGGGGAGGAGGAGACGGGCACCGAGGGCCGCCCCCCCGAGACGGCAGGGTCGGCCCAGACACGCCAGCCGCGGCCCCGGAGTGGACGTGGGAGGCGCACACGGTGTCTCCAACGCAGCTGGAGGGGACTGGCAGGGCCTGTGGGAGCATCTGCTCTCGGGGCCTGACCAGGGCTCCCCGTCCCCTCCAACCAGCAGACGTGACCCCAGGCACAGCCGCTGGGCCTGCCCCGAGGCCAGGGCGCCGAGGGGGAGGTGGCGAGAACGCTCCTGGGCCAATCATTCAGGAAGGCTCCGCGAGGCCAACTTCCCGCCACCCCACGGCGCCTTAGACAAACGCAGATTCACGTCAGCCCAGGCTCAGTCCTGAGAAGGGAGGAGGTGCCCCCGGGGCCGGGCCTCGGCTCACGGCCGCCTCCCGCTGGGCCTGGCATCCATCACTGACCTGCAGGGTCCGGCCTCCAGCGGATAATTTGAAGGAACTGTTTCCCCCGAGGCCAGGAAGTGCGCCCGGCCTGGAGCGACTGGGCAGAGCGTGGCCTGTCAGGTGAGCGTGGCCGGGTCGACGCTCCTCAGGCCCAAGCAGGCAAAGTGGCTATTTTGGCCTCAAAGCCCCGGTTCAGGCGTCTGTGCCGTCACCCGCCTCAGGGCGACACGGTCTGTGTCCAGAACATGCCCAGGCCTTGGGGCCTGTGGGGGTGGGGGAGCAGGGCGGGCTTCCTGGAGGAGGGGACGTCTGAGCTGGGCTCAGGGCCCCCCTCGCCGAGCCCACGGCAGCCGGGGGTCGAAGGAGAACTTTGCAGGACCTGCCATCCGGGGCTCCGGGGCTGGTCAGTGCGGACGGGCCTGCAGGGAGTGAGGGCCCTGGAGGCACAGGCTGTTGTGTGTGGGAGGAGGAGGCACTGGGCTTTGTGGGGCTGGAGGGGCTGGAGGGAAGGACCTGCCTGCAGGCGGAGTGGGTGGGGTGCCCCGGGCGGCTGCTGTGGGGGGCTGGGCACAGTGCCAGGAGGGCCTCGGGGGCTCTGCGGCCAGGGGCCCCGACCCCTGTGGGTGGTGGGCCATTCACTCTCGGCCAGGTCGCCCTGGGGTTCCGTGTCCAGACCATGACAGCCCGAGAGAAGGGAGGGCGTGCCCACCCAGGGGCTCCCACAGGTGGGAGGTGCTGGGGTGGGGAGGGCAGGGGGTGGTCAGAAGGGGCTTCTGTTTGCCAGACCCTCGGGGAGGGAGCCACCGGCCACTGCTCGCTCGGCCGTCTCGGGGGCCAGGAGGTGTGGGAGGGGGGTCAGGAGGGTCAGGTCCCCCCGGTCCTGTCCCCTCAGACAGGTGCCCAGGCGGTGAAGGGTGGTGAGTGAATGGCAGAGAGAGAGGCTGAATGGAGGGACAGGCGACGGGATTACTCCTGTCCCTGAAGCCCGGCCACGCCATCTGCTGCGAGCTTGTCTCTGTCGGCTCACTAATTGGCGTCTTCATCTCGCCTCCGTCTCTGTGTGTCCTCTCCCCAAAGCCAAGACCAGACGCTCTGCCTACGGCCACAGGCGGGCGGGGCCTCTGAGGTCAGGGCGGCCGAGGGGAGGGGCTGTTCCCAGCGGGAGCCCCCAGGCCGATAACAAAGGTTTGCAGGACCACAGAGGGGTTGGTGGGGAGAGAGCCTGACTCCCGCACTTGGAGTGGTGAGTGGCTTAAAAGCTGGGGAAGCATCCCGTGGGGGCAGCGACCCTCGACCTTCCCTCAGGTCACCTTCAGGAGGCGGGGCCCTGGGGCCCCCCTCACGCAGGAGGGGTGGGCTCGCCTGTGCTGGCAAGGACGGCGGGCGGGCGAAAGCAGCTTCCTTCTAACCAGGCCGTCCTTGCTGGCTGGTCTGACCTTGGCCGGCAGGGAGGGGGTGGACGAGCGAGTGGGAAGCTCTCCTCGGAGCCTCGTTAGTTCCCCACCCTGGAGGGCCCCTCCCGTTACAGGGCCCGGGGTGCGCGCCCTGCGGGGGGCGGGGTGTCTGGTGAAGGGACTTTGCCTCAGCAAGAGGTTTCCTGTTCCCGGGGTCACACCTGACCCTCCCGACTGCGCCCCTAAAACGCTTCCTCGGTGTCACTGAGTTTCGTGGGCCGAGGGATCGCTCACCCTCTGCGTGGAGCAGACGTGCCCTTTGACAGCTTCGCTTCAGCTCTAGTTGTCAGTCGAGGCCGCAGCCGCGTCGTCGGGGCCCTCGCCTTCCCCGGGGCTCTGCCCGCACGCGCCCCCCCTTCCGGCTTGTGGCTCAGATCCGGAGGACTGTGTTCCTCACACAGAAAAATCTTTCAATCTTTGCATTCAGTTTTATTAGAGACATTTACACACGGTTATTTTTTTTACCGTGAGAGTGAATTTTCCCGTCATTAACATGGTGACTGTTCAGCCCTGGCCGGTGCGGCTCAGTGGATAGAGCCTCGACCTGAGGACTGACGGGCCCAGGTTTGATCCTGCTCAGGGCACAGGCCCGGGCTGCAGGCTCCATCCCGTGTGGGGCGTGCAGGAGGCCGCCCATCAGTGATTCTCCCTCATCGGGGATGTTTCTCTCTCCCTTCCTCTCTGAAATCAGTAAGAGGAACAGTTCACTGCAGGGAATTGAAGTTCTGAAGGAAAGTGTGAAGAATGACGTGGAAAGTGGAGGCACCGTGCCGTCCTGGCCACGCCTGGCTGTGTGTTGTGGACAGTGTTACAGATGCCCCCCACCCCCCCTGCCCTGCCCCCGGCCGTCACCATCCATTGTCTGGGGCCCCGTCTCCCCTCCTGCTGGATCCTTGGGGACCTTCTGAGGGGGGCATGCGAGGCCAGGGGCGTCTCTGTTCGGCTCTCACGCGTGTGTGGGCGTGAGGCTGGGTCACGTGTGTGCTCCACCCCAGAGGTCGCACCGCCCTGCCCCTGTGAGAGGGCCCTGGGGGCTGGAGGTGGCGTGGGCAGGCGGGAAGGGCTCGGTAGTCACAGGCCTCCTGGAGGGGTGAGCTGTGGCAGGCCTGTCTGCACCCCACCCCAGCGGCACCCTCTGCAGGGAGGAGGGCGAGGGGGTGTCAGGACGCACAGGAGCGAAGGGTTCTCTCATAGCGAACCTCCACTTCCTTAGAAGGAGCCCACGGAGCCCGAACTCTGAACAGCCGACTCCTCGCCCGGCACGGCCCGGCCCCCCCCCCGCGCCCCCTCAGCTGAGTGTTGGGGTCGTGCTCACAGAAACAAACTGCGGGATCTTCCTCTTTCCCTCCCTCCCTTCATCCGTTTTCCAACGGGCGGGCACAGGTGGTCAGGCTGTTCTCGCGGCAGCCATTTCCCACGCGTGTCCCCCGGATCCGCTTGTCTTTCCGCTGTCCTTCCGTCCCCCGGAGCCGGCTGCTGTCGCGGTGTTTCAGGGTTGAATTGTGCGCCTGAGCCCGGCTTCTCCCCCAGAGCGGGAGCCGTGGGGAGCGGTGCGCAGGCGTGTTCCCACGCGTCCTGCTGACCTGGGGGCGTCCGGGACGCCAGTCCCCGTGCTGTTGCCGGACGGGCGGAGGCTCGGACCTCGGTTCCCAGACGTTGGCCACGTGGTCAGACTCATGTTCTGACTCCTCTGCCTCGGAGCAGTTCTGCCCGGGCCCCTGGTTCCGCCCGGGCCGTGTGGCACGGCGGCGGTGTCTCCGAGCCTGACCTGTGCTTCTCCCCTTTATTGTGATAACGACACAGAACACACAGCCGCCCTCAGAGCCCGGCTCAGGGGCAGAGGCTCCATCGCCCCAGGGCTCTCCACCTGCCCCATCGCACACGGATGCCCCGCCCTTCTGTGGGTTTGACACCCCAGGGTCCGTGAAGGACATCACGCAGGCCCTTCACACGCCGCCTGTTCACGGAGCACGAGAGCCGTGAGGCTCGTCCACGTTGCAGCCGGTGCCACTTCTTCCTCTCCGGGGCCGGACGCCATCCCACCCGGGGCTGGACGCGCCCTGTCCACCCGCCGTCCGCCGGGGCACGGGCTGCTGTGAACACAGGTGTGCGAACATCTTCCACGCTCTGCACCGAGGGCCGCCCGCTGGGCCACGCGCTGCTTCTGTATGTAATTCTTTTGAAAATGTTTTTATTTATTTCAGAGAGAGGAAGGGAGAGGGAGAGAGAGAAACATCAAGATGAGAGAGAATCGGTGACCGGCTGCCTCCCGCAAGCCCCACACTGGGGATGGAGCCCACAGCCCCAGGCCGGCTCCCGGACCCGGAATCAACAGTGACCTCCTGGCTCCCAGGTGGACGCTCAACCACGGAGCCACGCCGGCTGAGCTTCTGAGTTTGCCTGCTCTCCACAGCGGCTGCCCGGCTGTGCCTCCCCGGCACGTGCCGTTGGCGGTGTTGTGTGCCTGTGAGTGTCCGTAACAGCCACTCCTGGTGTGCGTGGCCTCTCGCTGGGGGTGGACTGGCCTCCAGGAACATCCCAGTGGCCTCTGAGAGGAAGTGCCGGTCAGGCGTGGGCCCGGTGTGGCCACGATCTCTTTTCTATCCTTAATCATGTTCACACGTGGGGCTTCCTCCTCCTCCTTTTCCCAACACGGCATCGCTGGGATCCTCGTGTCCACCCCTGCCCGTCACGGCACACACGGCCCCTCACGCTCACGGCTGCCTGGGCGTCCCTGCCGCGGCGCCTGGTGGCCGGTGCTCACGCGGCCACGTGCCCAAGGTGTCACCTCACCTCCTGTCACTTGCCGGGGCCGTGGCGGCGTCTGCAGCTGTGTGCCCACGGAGGAACGCGTGTTTTCCTGGCACGGGCCCGGGGCAGGTGGCGGGCGGAGGGCTCTGTGGGAAATTCGGACCCTCCCAGCAGGCACGAGCGAGCCGCGCTTCCCCGTGGTGGACGTCCTCACAGACCGCCTCCCGCCTGCGGCCTCCGCGGTGTGGGCTGGGCTTGTGTTCAGCGTGAGGCGGGCGGGAACGGAGCTGTTGGCCGAGGGAACCTCAACACCTCGGGGCCGCTGTGGGAAGACTGGCCTTCCCCACGAGTTAACTTCGCGGCTTTTTAAAAAGTCAGTATCCTGGCAGGTGTGGCTCAGTGGATAGAGTGTCGGCTTGCGGACCAAAGGGTCCCGGGTTCGATTCTGGTCACAGGCACGTGCCGTGGTTGCAGGCTCCTCCCTGGCCCTGGTCGGGGCGCGTGCAGGAGGCAGCCCACGGATGATGTGTTCCTCGCACATCGAGGTTCGCCCTGTCTCGTCAGAGTGGCTGAGGGAATGGCCTTTGAATTCCACATTCCCGTTGTTTACGCACCTCGTCTCTCCAGAGTTTGCTGTTCCCCCGGGTCCTTCGGATCCTCTGCACCGATGAGCATGTCCTTTGCCAACAACCGTTTGCTTTTCATTCGTTAAGAAATATTTTTTATTGGTTTCAGAGAGGAAGGGATAGAGAGAGAGAGAAACATCCATGGTGAGAGCGAATCATGGATGGGCTGCCTCCTGCACGCCCCCCACTGGGGATCCAGCCTGCAACCCGGGCCTGTGCCCCGAGCGGGCGTCGAACCCTGACCTCCTGGCTCGTAGGTTGGTGCTCACCCACGGAGCCCCGCCGGCCGGGCTGCTTCTGTCTTATTGACCTTCACGCCTTCTCTTGTCTTGCTGTGGTGCAAGGCCTGGGTCCTCCGGGGGAGGGGGCGCGAGGGGCACCCCTTCTTGTGACTGAGCCGCGAGAAAGGCGTTCAGGACCTCACTGTGGACTGTTAGCTGTAGGCGTGCGAGGTCCCCTGACAGATGATGCATTTCTCTGAAACGTAAAAATTCTTTATCAGCCGGATATTTGCTGAGCACCTTCCGGGCACGGGTCCGAGTCCCTGGGTTGTGGGGTTTGCGCCTGCCTCCCCCACACCCGCCAGAGAGGAGGCCGGCGGGCTCTGGCCTCGTTACCAGGGGAAATGTCGGGAGAATGTGTAAGTGACTCCGTGACCCAGTTTCCCTTGAGTCTTTGGCCCCAGATCTGCTCTGCAAAGCTGTGCAGAGGTGGCTGAACCCGGACCCCAGGCGCTCCGTCGGCCTGGACCCGTGCCCACGAGGCCCGCGGTGACCGGGTCACCTGGACCTCCTCACACCCCATGAGCCACAGAAGTTCCTGGCGCCAGAAAGGCCCCCGGGGGATCGGCACGGCCCAGAGCCAATCCAGAGCTGTGTTTCCCGCCAACGGCCGGTGGCTTCCCGGCCGGCGCCCTCTGCCCACACGGCGGTCAGGGACTCTGCGTCTCCGCCTCAGGGTGTAGTCCCGAGGCGCGTGCTGGCAGCCGCGGGCAGCACTCATGGGGGCGACGCGAGGTCAGAGGAGGGGACGCCCTTCAGAGACGGAGGATCCCAGTGCGTGGGGGTGGCCGGCCCTGGGAGCAGTGAGCCGCCAGCCCCTCCATCCACGGTCCTCTCCGCGGTCCTCCTCCAGTCCTTCCGGGGGCTGGGCCGTGGCCGGACACAGGCCCCAAAGAAGACACACACCTGCCCGCTCCGGGGGCTCACGTGCACACTCACACACACACACATGCACACACACACACACACACACACACACACACGCCTCCTGCTTCCTACACAGGCCCGTGCACACACACTGCCTCCCGCCCCCACAAGCCCACGCTCCCCGTGTGGACAGAACCGGTGAGTGCTGGGCGGCCCGTCTGAGCAGGGCCTCCGTGGTGGGGCTGCCCCGACTCGCCCGCTTCCTGTTCCAGGGGCCACCAAGGACATGGGCAAGATGCTGGGGGGCGACGAGGAGAAGGACCCTGACGCGGCCAAGAAGGAGGAGGAGCGCCAGGAGGCCCTGCGGCAGGAGGAGGAGGAGCGCAAGGCCAAGTACGCCAAGATGGAGGCCGAGCGCGAGGCCATGCGGCAGGGCATCCGCGACAAGGTGGGCCTGAGGGGTGGGCCGGACAGCTGGGTCCCAGGACAGGGGACTCTCCCAGGGACCTCACCACTGGGGGTGCAGGACCCAGCTTGGGGGCTGGGGGCCTGCCCTGGACACAGGGATGCTGCCTGGGTGGGGCCTGTGGGCTGGGGGGCCTCTCTCCACCCCCCTCTTTTTCAAAAATTACATTTTTATGGATTTAAGAGAGGAAGGGAGAGAGAGAGAGAGAGAGAAACATCCATGATGAGAGAGAATCATTGATGGGCTGCCCCCTGCACGCCCTGCCTGGGGATCGAACCCTGACCTCCTGGTTTGTAGGTCGATGCTCAGCCCGAGCCAGGCCGGCCGGGCCCACCCTCCTCGTTAAGCTCCAGGGGACAGAGCTTGGACTGCGGCTCAGGAGCCGTGGGAGCTGTCCCCGGGGTGGCCGTGCCCTCGGTCCTTCCTGCTCCCGACGCGGAGCCGTCCTGCCCTCGTGGGTGGGGGCTCCCAGGCGCCCCTGGGGGTGGGGGCTGGGTGGGGGGCCGTGAGCCTCCGAGGGATCTCCATGGTGCCCGGCCCCGGCCCCGCCGAGATGCCTGGATGCCTCGGTGTTCCCAGTGAAGGGCCTGGCACGGAGCCGGGCCTCGCGGGGTGGGGGGGGGGTGCGGGGGGGAGGGGGGGGTGCGGGGGGGCGGGGGGGGAGGGGGGGGTGCGGCGGGGGGGGCGGGGGGGGCAGCCTCTGCGCCCGTCAGTGGACACGGGGGCCACACACCCAAAGGTCCTTCCTGGCACCTGCAGGCGCAGCTCACAAGCCCCGCCCCAGACGGCGGCTGCAGCCCGGAGCTGTGGGGGAAGAGCCGGGACAGGCTGTGCCGGGGGCTCGGGGACTGGTGGGGAGACGGGACCCGATGGGGGTCGTCAGAGGACAGGGAGTCAGAGTCAGAGACAGAGACAGAGTGAGGAGCCAGAGGCGGCGGAGGGTCTCACAGGCCCAGGTCTGCCCCTCACGCTCCAGCCTCCAGACCGTGGCCTCTCCCGGGAGCACTCACCTCAGCAGAGGTGCCCCTTGACCTGCTGGGGCAGGGCGCCCCTGGTGGCCAGCGTGGGCTTAGAGCCTGGCACCTCCTTGCCGACCCCCACGGTGACCCACGGTGTGCCCAGGTCCCCGGCACCGCCCAGTGACCCAGCGCCATGACAGGTGGGCAATGGCCCGTGACCGCTGGTTGGGTCATGGCTCCGATTCTCACTGTCCAGCAGCATGGCGATGCCCCTCCCAGCCCCCAGGGGTAGGTCACCAGGGGTCAGCGAGGACGGCTGGGCGCCTGGGTGGTCAGTGCCCGGGGAACAGCTGTGACGTTCACCTGGGCTCTGGGCATGGGAGCCGCAGACACGCTCCCAGCCAGGACACGTGGGGCCAGGCTCTGAGGTGGAGCCGGCTCAGGAGCCCCTCCCCTTCGGGGTAACCTTGACCCTCAGGTCAAGTCCAGGGTGAGTGGCCTTGGCCTCAGAAAGCCCTCGAGCCTCCGGAGCAAATGGGCTGGGTCCTTCCGGACCCCAGAGGGGATGCCCCCGAGGGTGCTGGCCCACAGGTCCCCTCCCAGCCCCTCGTCAGGGTCTCTGCTCCACGGGCACCACATCCTCCGTTACACGTGTGTTCCCGCCGCCACCCTTGCTTCAGCGAGCACCGCGTGCTCCGGGGCACGTTCCCCTCTGCTGTGTGGGTGTGGGCTCTGGGCAGCACAGCCCCTGGGTGGCCCCGGCCCACGCGTGTCCCCGCCACGTGCACAGCGTCCTGTGGGGGAGGAGGCTGCCGGGCTCCCTGCCCTGGGCTGGAGGGAAGCGCTCGGGTCTGACCTACTTTCCGGCGGCGTCTCTCTCCCCCACGCTCTGCTCCACTGGCTCCCGCACACGGCCCTCCCGCTCGGCGCCCTGGGCTGCCTCCCCGTCCTGCTCCCCTCCCCGGGGAGGTCCCCCCAGAGCAGTGACTCAGGAGAGGGCTGTGCTCGCTGCACCCGTCCCAGGGGAGAGCCTGGGCCTGCCGCCTGCTGACCCCATGTCAGTGCTCAGTGGGGGGCCCTCTGGGCAATGTGCCTGCCGCTCCAGACATTCTGGGGTGCCCACTGCCCCTCGGGAGAGAGACCCTCCCGGAGGTCGGCTCGGGTTCGGGGCTCAGAGGGGCGCGGAGCCGCACAGGAACCCAGCCCTCGCCCCCTCCAGCCGCAGGCGCCCTGATCCCAGAGCCGGAGCGTGGCTTCCTCTCCTAGTCCCCCTGCAGAGGGCAGCCTGCTCCTCCCTGAAGCCACCCATGCACCCCAGGGAGGGGGAGCTGAGGGGCCCCCAGCGGGGGTGGGCAGTCAGCCCCCCTGAAGCAGCGGGACGGGCTGGAGAGAGCTAATGAAGAGAGATAAGGGGGGAGGGGAGAGGAGGGCCCCCCCCCACCGGTGCAGAAACCCCCATCAGCAGGCCCTGCAGCCTGTCAGCAACTGTCAATCACTGACCCCGCACCCTCTCCCCATCATCCCTCTTTAGAACTTGTGATCCAGTGCCTTAGGCCTGACCGAGGGGCACCCCTCCCCCAGCCTTGGCGGGTCCTAGCTTAGTCCATGGATGACCCTGTCTCCCCAAAGCCACGAGGCCAGCATGGCCCTGCCTGGCTCCCAGCAGCCCTGAGGCCGGAGGTCCTGTGGGCTCAGGTCTGTCTGTGACCACAGGCTCCCCTGGCCAGTGCTCCGGGGGCGGGGGCACCGATGGGTCCGGCAGGGGGTGCGTTCCTCCCAGAATCTGTGCTCAGTCCTGGAGCCTGCAGGCCAGCTGTGCTCCCTTGAACCTTGTGGGGAGCCCGTCCCCCACCCTCGGCAGCCCTTGGGGTCCCGGGCTTGTGGCAGCATCACTCCCACCCCCTCTCCGTGTGCAGGGCTTTCTCCTGGCTCCTCTCTTTGTCTTGTAAGGAAGCTGCCTGGACCAGGACCCAGGGCTGTCGGGTTCCTGTCTCTACCGTAACTACACCTGCAACGCCCCGTTTCCCACTTAGGTCACGGTCTGAGGTCCCGGTGACAGGGTTTGGGCGGGAACACCATTCAACCACTACAGCGGGAGACTTGGGTAGGGGGGAGGCCTGGCGGGATCCCCCGGCCCTCCCCGCTGGGGAGCCCCCTGACCCCGCTGTCCCCACAGTACGGCATCAAGAAGAAGGAGGAGCGCGAGGCCGAGGCCCAGGCCGCCATGGAGGCCAACGCGGAGGGCAGCCTGACGCGGCCCAAGAAGGCCATCCCGCCGGGCTGCGGGGATGAGCCCGAGGAGGAGGACGAGAGCATCCTGGACACGGTCATCAAGTACCTGCCCGGGCCGCTGCAGGACATGTTCAAGAAGTAACGCCGCCCCCCCCGCCCCCCACCCCCCGCCCTGAGCCCCCTCCCCTCTTCCGAGGCCCCGCAGGGAGTCGGGAGCAGAGTGCAGCCCCAGCGCCCACATAAGCCATAGTCCCAGGTCCCCCGCCCCCTCGCCTCGGGAGCCTCCGCCCCTCCCCACCCCGCCATCGCCGCCGACACAGGGCCCCCTGTGGCCCGCGCCGGAGGCCGGGACAGCGCACCCCAGCTCCTCCAGACCCTCCCCCAGACCTGGAACCCCTACCGCTCCCGCCCTGCACCGCCCACCCCGCAGCGCCTGAGGCGCCCCCGAAAGGGCCAGCCCCCACCTCCCTGGGCGCTAGTCCCTGGTCCCCGCGTCGGTGCGCGCTCGTTCGGCCCAAACTCAGGAGCACAGCCATAGGGGAGGGGGGCGGCCGTGCTGGGGGGCGGGGGTGCAGCCCCCCCATGTCGGGTCAGCCGGGACCCCAGGACCTCCCCGGCACTGACACCTGCCCACGGCTGCCCGCGTCTCTCCGTCTGAACGCATCAGGTTCGTGCGTGTTCGTCTGTCCTTCCCTCTTCCTTGGCCTGCTGTCCTGCAAGGCTTTGCCGCTTATGAACGCCACGGCCCAGACTAAGGGAAACACAGCAATACGATCAGAGGGGACATCCCGCCCGAGTGTGCACAGAGCGCCCCTCACACACCCTAACAACTCCCGGTGGCCACCTCGTCTTCCCCGAGGCTGCTGGGGAAGTACCCGCCCCCTCTCACCTCTGATACCCTCCCCGGCAGCCGGCCCGGAGGGGACCCAGAGTCCCCCCGCCCCCCCGCCCTTGACAGCGGCGTCTGGAGGGGCGTCCTGCCCTCCTCCATCCCTTCCGCAGGGCCGGGCCCCTCCAGGGGCGGATTCGACAGACACTCTGACCCGCCCAGGCCTGGCCGCCTCCTTGCCCCGTCCCCACCCTTGTTTGTTGAATCTCAGGTAAATGAGGTCGAGTGTGTCTGGGGGTGTATCTGGCCAGAAAGCCCGCCCAGCCCTTTGTGTCCACGTCCGTTCATCATGTCCACGTGCTGTGGCCAGGGCGCGGCCTCCCGCTGTTAGAGAAGCCATACACGAGACTGCAATACCACCGCGCGCCGTCCAACGCGCCCCGCGCCCTGCGCCCGCCCCTCCCGGCTCCTGTCTTTCACTTACAAAGCCAGCTCAGAGCAGACACCCCGCACCCGTTCCCGCGCATGGGGCGCCCGGAGCAGCCAGCTTAGCTAGACCTCGGTGTCGTCGTCCGTCTGTCCTTGCGCGGCGCCTCCTCCTGCATGACGGGGCGTCGCGTGTGTCCTCTCCGGATGGAGTCACAGCCAATAAACACAGTGATTTCACGCCTGCTCGCCAGAGTCCTGACTCCTCTGGGAGGGGTGGCGGCCCCACGGCCCCACAGGGGTCCACACCCCCGGCCGTGCCAGCTGGGAGACACCCTCCCCTCTCGCTGGGCCACGGCCGGGTCTCCCCACCACCCTGACCGGCCTGCGGAAGGACGCACCTCCCTGGGGAGCAGCCAGGGTAGCCATCTAACACGCAGACTGGCCCGCAGCCACCCCCTCGCTCACACCGCCTGCAAGACCCGTGCGGGTTTTCCTTGCCCTCAGCCACCCCAGGCCCTGGGGGCCCAGGCCCCATCGCGCTGACCACGTCCAGGGCCCTGCGCCGCCCAAGGGTCCTGCCCCGCGTCTGTCCTGGGTCCTCAGGCAGGCCTCCGTGCCCTGCAGCTCGGGGTCCCACCCGCAGGGGAGGCCTGCCCCTCTGGGCTGAGGCCATTTGCGGTGCCGGGGGACCTGCTTGACCTTGAGCACCCCGACCCAGCCCTGAGGTCAGCCCTGCTGTCCTTCTTGTGGACGCCGCCCACGTCCCTCCCGGGCCCACAGCCACCCCGGAACGTGCCGCAGGCACTCTTGTCCCCAGAAAGGCCTGCTGAATCCCACTTTTGGGGGCCTCTCTCCAGGTAGGTGACGAGTTGGGGACACCTATGGTTTTCCTCCTGCTGCTGCTGGGCACGCAGGGAGCCCGGCAAAGCCGTCCAGTCTCCGAGGTAGAAAGGCCGCCTCGTCCCTGCAGGGGAGCCAGCACCGGCCCTGCCTCTGCCTCAGGCGCCTGGGAGGAACCCAGCTCTCCGCCCAGCACAGGGCAGGGGGCGTGTCTCCCATCCCCCTCCTGCTGCCTGGGGGTTCAGGGGGCTCGGGTCCTGGGTACCGCTGAGCCGTCCAGTGCACCCTCCACCTGCGGAGGGAGCAGCTGTTCACCCTCTTTCTCTGGATCCAGAACTCAGTCTTTGCAGCCGCTCCGTAGTTGGGCTCTACAGGCCGCCCCCTGCAGGCCGATCCTAGAAGGGCACCCACCATGCAGCCTCCCCGCCCCCACGCCCCGCCTGGACCCGGCTTGGACCTAAGCACCGACCCCCGGTGCCTGGGGACCTTCCCTCAACCCTGCCAGCCCGTCCTCAGAGCTGGCGGGCGGGGCCCCTCCGGTGCTGGGTCCGAGGGCTCCAGGGAGAGCCCGCCCTCATGCTTCCTGAGCCGGCTGTGTGTCCAGGGCAGTGCTAGGCGCTGCGGCCGTGGGATCTGGCTTTCCCGGCGGCAGGTAAACAAGACCGGGCCGAGCGGTGCCGTCCCGGGGGCGCGGGGCAGGGGGCGGAGAGGGCGGCGGGGCCCTGGCTCACTGGAGGGTGGTGTCCGCGGGGCGTCGTGGGAGACAGCGTTTCAGGCGGAGGAACGGCCAGGCCAGGGCCGGCTCCCGGGCCGTGACGGGGCCCTGTCCGGCCTGCTTGAGGCCACGCTGCCCGTTGGCAGCTTCTTCCCGTCCGGACGTTTAACTGCGGGACAAAGCCGAGCCCCGGGCGGTGCGGGGCTCCCTCCAGGGACGTCCCTCCCGGGGCAGGAGGCCCCCTGACGGCCCCTCCCCGGCCCGGGGCGCGCCAGCCCAGGAGCCCTGCCCTGGGCGGGCGGCCGGAGTCACAGCCGCCGGCCCCCAAGGCCGCCGGGACAGAAGGTGGAGGTCGGCCACGAAGGCCATGTGTCCGGTCTGCTAATCCGCAGCCAGACGGACCCTGCTGGGCACGGTCGCGGCCAGCGCGGCGAGCCTGGGTCCGCGCCACCTGCCGCCCGGGAGCCGGCCCTGCTCCAGGCGCAGGGTTCCCCTCGGCGGCGAGGTGGGGCCCCGGGCGGGATCGGCTCGGGCGGGGGCGGGGCGGCTGCCTGGAGGCTCAGCTAGTGCGTCCCGTCCGCGCGGCTCCGAGGACGGAGGCGCCTCGGAGCAGGACCCCAGGCCGGGGCCGCGGAGCTGCCGCGGGGAGGAGGTGTCTGAGCCGGGCGCGCGGGGCTCCGGGTCCCCTCCGCCTCTCTAGGCCCCGCCCCCGCCTAGCTGGGCCAATCGTGATTGGCTCCGAGGCCACGTGGCAAAAGCCTGGCCAATTGGAACCGGGAGTCGCCCACGCCGTCTCGGTTTCCCCGGAGCCGCGGGCCCCGGAGGCCGGTGGCGGGGTGGCTCGCGGGCCAGTGCAAGACTCGTCCTGGGCCGGGGCCGCGGAGGGGCCGTCCTTCGCCGCGAGCCGGAGGCAGCGCCGGTGGGGCCTCCCTCCCGCTGCCCGAGGACAGCCTGGGGGACGGGGGCGCACGCAGTCCCGGGGCCGCCGCCGGGTGGGAGGGCGCGGTCGGCCCGGAGTCCTGCTTCCTCGAGGGGGGCCGCTGAGGCCTGGGCACCGCCCTTAGCCCCGGGCGCCCGGGCGATCGCTTCCCGCCCCGAGGACGAGGCCTGGGGGCCGAAGGCTGAGTTCTACAAAATAAAGCAATTTCCTGCGCCCGAGGGAGACCGCGGAGATTTACGCCGAGCGGCGGGCAGAGGGCTCTGTCAGGAGGCGGGCCCGGCCTTCAGGAGACCCGGGCTGTGGGGTCGGGAGCCCGCGGCCCGGAGCTGGTGCGGGGCGAGCAGAGGGGGCTGCACACTGTATTCCTTGGAAAGGCACGTGTTAATGCTCTTTCCCATTGATTTTTAGGGGGAGTGTGCGGGAGAGGGAAAGACAGAGAGAAACACATCCACTGGTTGCCTCCTGCACGCACCCAGACCGGGCCCGGGCCGGGGAGGAGCCCGCCACGAGGTACGTGCCCTTGACCGGAATCGAACCGGACCGAAGGGTCCGCAGGCCGGCGCGTCCTTGGGGGGTTTGCAGCGGGAGCGCCTCGGCCGGTGCGTTCCCCTGTGAGGCTCCCGCAGTGTCCGCGGCCACTCCCACCTCCATCTGAGACGTCTCCTTAGAATCCTTCGTCGTTTTAACCAGTTGGGTTGTTGTCTTTATGAGAAAATTAATAGACTTCATATTGAGCAGTTTCAGGTTCACAGAAAAATCGAGTGGAAAGTACCCAGCATTCCCATGGACCCCCGACCCTCGTCAGCCTCCCCTGTGGTTAGCATGGCCTTAGTGCGAACCAACACTGAGTGTCACTAACTGAACTTCCGTTTTTCTTGCACATTCCGTGGGCTGGACAAGGGTGGGACATGGGTCCAGGAGATGTCACACAGACCAGTGTCACTGCCCTCGAACCCCTGAGCTCCGCCTGCCCCTCCCTCCTCCCAGACCTCCCGCTGCGCTCCACGGAATGCATAGCTTTTGCAGGACGTCACACAGCGGGATCACGCCCGGGTGGCCTTTTCTCGTTGGCCTCTGTCACTGAGTGACATGTGGTTAAGGTCCCCCTGTCTCTTCCTGCTGAATCACATTCCTTTGTCGGAGGTGACATAGTCCATCCACCTGCAGGGGACAGCTTGGTTGTTTCCAAGTTTCCGAGACTGAGTAACGCTGTTCTAAACATTTGTGAAACGTGTGTGTGGCTAGACGTTATTTGGATAAATACCAAGGACGCGGCTGCTCGGTCATATGGTAAGAGTAGGTTTAGTTTTGTCATAAAACGGCCGCACGTCACACCCCACCAGCACTGGGCGAGGTCCTGCTGCTCCACGTCCCACCAGCACTTGGTGGTGCCAGTGTCCTGGATTCTGGCCATTCTGACAGGGGTCTCATTAGTATAATCTGCAGTATTCCAATAACATGATTTTGAGCATTTATTCATGTGCTACTTGCCATCTGTGTATCTTCTTTGGTGAGGTATCTGTTCAGGTCTTTTGCACATATTTAATTGAGTTGATTTCTTATTTTTGAGTTTTGTTTTTTTAAAAAAATATATTTTATTAATTTTTTACAGAGAGGAAGGGAGAAGGATAGAGAGTTAGAAACATCGATGAGAGAGAAACATCGATCAGCTGCCTCCTGCACACCTCCTACTGGGGATGTGCCTGCAACCAATGTACATGCCCTTGACCGGAATCGAACCTGGGACCTTTCAGTCCGCAGGCCAATGCTCTATCCACTGAGCCAAACCGGTTTTGGCTATTTTTGAGTTTTAAGAGTTCTTTGTATACTTTGGATGACAGTCTTTTATCAGATACTAGTGAGGTTCCTTGGCCTGGCCTGTGGGGATCAGGCCGAAACCAGCTCTCCAACATCCCCCGAGGGGTCCTGGATTGCGAGAGGGTGCAGGCCAGGCTGAGGGAGGGGTGCACAATTGGGGCCAGGGAGATTGGCCAGCCAGGGAGGGACTGTGGGAGGGTTCCAGGGTGTGTCCCTGGCGATAGGCCAGACCCCAGCAGCAAGCTAACCTACCAATCAGAGGATCTGCCCCCTGGTGGTCAGTGCATGTCATAGTGAGCTGTTGAGCAGCCTTAGCATATTATTAGCATACTAGAGGCCCGGTGCATGAAATTCGTGCATGGGGGGGGTGTCCTCAGCCTGACCTGCACCCTGTCCAATCCGATAGCCCTCAGGGATGTCCTACTGACGGCTTAGGCCCACTCCCCGTGGTTCTCTGCTCTCTGTGGGGCCTGCCTGCTCCACACTGCAGCAACTGCCAAGCAGGCCCTGCTGGGTGCTGCCTGCAGGCTGCACTTCACTGCTCCCGGGTCGCTGAGGCTGTGCTGGGTGCTGCCTATGGGCGGCACTTGCCTGCTCCCAGGTCGCCACGGCGATTGCCAAGCAGGCCGTGCTGGGAGCTGCCTCCGCCCTGTCAGAGGCAATGTGGTTAATTTGCATATGCACTCCTGATTGGCTGGTGGGTGTTGCGAAGGTACGGTCAATTTGCATATTTCTTTTATTAGTATAGATTATGCTTTGATTGGTTGAACAGATGACCGGACACTTAGCATGTTAGGCTTTTATTATGTAGGATCAGTGATGTGCAAATATTTTCTGCCTGTCTGAGGCTTGTCTTCATTCTCTTAACTGTCTTTCCCAGAGCAGAACCTTCTGCTTTAATGAAGCCCAGCTTACCGCTTTTTTCTTTCGCACATGTGATGTTGTATCAGAGACCTCATTGCCAAACCCAAGGTCATTTGGAGTTTCTTGTTATCTTTTAGGAATTTTATAATTTTGTATTTTACATCAGGTCTGTAATCCATTTTTTTATTATTTTAAAATATATTTTTATTGATTTCAGAGAAGGGAGAGGGAGAAACATCAATGATGGGAGAGAATCATTGATCCACTGCCTCCAGAATGCCCCACACTGGGGATCAAGCCCACCACCCAGGCATGTGCCCTTGACTGGAACTGAACCTGGGACCCTTCAGTCTGCAGGCCAACGCTCTATCCACTGAGCCGCACTGGCTGGGCAGGTCTGTAATCCGTTTTGAGATGATTATTGAGGAAGGCGTGAGGCTTGTTTGTTCTTTATTGTTTGAAACCGTTGCTGCAGCACCACTTGTGGGGACGACCGCCTTTGTGGGTCTTTGGGGCGTCTTTCTCTGGCCTCTCTATTCTGTTCCTTTTACCGACACCACCCGCTCCATCGCCGCACCTCAGCCTGGAGCCGGGCAGTCCAATCTATCCTCCGACCTTGTTCTCCCCCTCGTATTGTGTGGGGGCCAGCTGGGCACTGACTTTTTGGGGAAAAGCACTTCGTAAGTTACATAAACACCTAGTCACTGAACTGTACACTTGAAACTAATATATTGTACATCACCTGTAATAGAAAGTTATTTTTAAAACTAAGGGTTGTTTTTTTTTTTTTGCCCTAGCTGGTTTGGCTCAGTGGCTAGAGCTTCAGCTGCAGACTGAAGGTCCTGGGTTCAATTCCAGTTCAAGGGCATGTACCTCGGCTGCAGGCTCACTGCAGGCTAGATCCCCGGACTTTGGTAGGGGTCGGGTGCATATGGGAGGCAGTCAATATGTCTCTCTCACATTGATGTTTTAGAAAAAAGAAACTAAGGTTTTTGAGCCTAGGCCAGTGGTCGGCAAACTCATTAGTCAACAGAGCCAAATATCAACAGTACAACGATTGAAATTTCTCGAGAGCCAAAAACCGACTTCTGCACATGGGCCACGAAGTTTCAATCGCACTGTATGTGCGCGCCCGCACGTGGTATTTTGTGGAAGAGCCACACTCAAGGGGCCAAAGAGCCGCATGTGGCTTGCGAGCCACCGTTTGCTGACCACTGGCCTAGCCCTCTCCCCTCCAAGTGGTCGGATGGGAATTTCATGTGAGCATGATGGGCCCTGGACCCCAGATTAAAACTATTCTCGGCATGGGGGCTGCTTTGGATGAGCTGAGCCTTGGCATCGAGTCCTCCCCAATGTGTGGGCACCGCTCCACCCCCGCAGGCCCGAACAGAACGAAGAGGCTGAGTGGGAGGGGCTGCTGCCCACCTGATGGCCGAGCTGGATGCAGGCTTCTCGGCCCCTGGGTGCGCGGCCTGCGTCCTCCTGGGATGCTGGGCCTCCACATCCTGTGAGCAAACTCCTCGGAGAAATCCATGTCCACAGAGCGTGTCTGTGTATCACCCCTGCCTGCCGGCTGGCCTCCCGCCAGCCAGCACTCACCGCCTTCCCCGCCAAACCGCACCATCCCCGGGCCCCTTGACAGCACTCTGCGTCCTAGGTGCCACGTGGAGCCACGTGGCGAAGGCCTGAACCCCGGGATCCAGACCGGGGCGCGCAGCCTGGTTTCCCACGGCAACCTTAGACTCTTACAGATATGGTGGAGGATAAGCCCCCAGCCTGCGAGACTGAGCTGTTTCCTTTGCTTTTATTACAAGCATATAATATTAATTGGCAAAACACTGAATACAAGCTTCACTGTCATAAAATCAAAACATTTAAGCAATATTCCAAAAAAGATTTTAGACAAAACTAGCCACCAATAGTACAAAAGTTACACACCAACACAAAGCATAAAAATGTAAACTTTCAAATTAAACAAAAATATGCATCCGCATTGCCACCCCATAACCCATGGCAGCCGCGTCGCCACGGGCGGCAGGCTCCGCCCGAATCCGCACCGACTGGGAAAACGTGGTTTTCTTACACCCAACAAGCTGTGGGGACAGACACCTGCCCCTCCAGGGACACCCTGATGTGGGGGCGTGGCCCTCCCTGCCCGGCAGCGCCTCACGGGAAGGTGTGGCCTGGACCTTTTCTCGTCTGCTCATCCCAACGCCTTCCGTGTGCTGCAAGCCGAGGCAGACACACCTTTAGGGCTAAGGGCACAGGTGATGTGTGGGGTGCACATGGGTTCCCGAGGAGAGAGAGAAGCTGTTGTCTGCACTAGCGTGATTGCCCATGTTGAGAGCACATCCAACATCGACAGACGTCATGGAGATCAGCTGTTTGCCCCTAGACACTCAACCCAATGACACTTGGGTCAGCGGCACAGCCGCGTGCTTAGGCACCGGACGGTTGGAAGGACTCCTAACCAGGCCGCCCGAGGGCTTGGGGCCTGGGACTGCACCTCACACCTGGGCTGCCGAGGTGTGTGTGCGTGCACGCCAGGGCCTGAGCACGCGGGGTCGGTGCGAGGCCCACACACACGGCCCGTCTAGATGGTGCCACAGGCCCGCGGCCGCTTGCCTGCCGGGTCACCTGTTTGTAATATTGCTGACAGGCGATGCGTAATCCCGAGAACAGCATTCTTATCATAACAACGAAAAAGGAAAACCCAAGTAGCTTAGTGTGCAGGTTTGGAATCCCACGTACATTCCCGTCCGATTCGACGTCGGTAACACGTGTGGAGCCTATTGCACAAAAGCATAAAAGCATAAACAACGCTCCTCATCGCACAAACGGAAACAGGACGACCCCCGAAAGCAAAGGAAGAAGCTTGCAAAACATCCCTTTCACCTTATATGCCTGTAAACAAAGCGGGCACGGACCAGATGACTGATGGGAAAATAGGATAGAACGCTTAAAATAGAATAAATAATTTTATAAAGTTAAGTTTTCTTTTTCAACCCCCCAAACCTTAAATTCCATATTATATATTCTATCTGAATTTTCTGTTTTCGTGAAAACCGCACGGTGAGTCCCACGGCTGCTGAGGGCGCAGGCGCTGAGCGGCCGTCCCAGCCGCACACACGGGAGGGAGACGTCACGGGAACTCCGCCTGGGAAACCCCGAGGCCTGCCACTCCGGCCGCCTCTCACGCAGGAGAAAGCGACTCAGCCTCCCGAGCCGAGGCCACGGGCTGCAGTCCGACCAGCAGGTCCCGCGTCTGTGTGAACAGTCTCACGAGGAAATCGTAGAAAAATAGGCTCTGCTGCTGGGCTCCCCGGGTCCTGCGGCCAGAAGAGCGGCCGGCCCGCCGCACCTCTCGGCGTGTCTCAGGTATCAGCTTAGCACCATAGCAAATGCAAATTCAAGTGGTCGCACCGAGCGACAGGCCACAACGTGCGTCGGGCGGCTGCAGACACCATCGGCCCAGTCTGAGTGGGAACCACGTTTCTGAAGGTGGACTCACGCTGTTCACCCCTCTTCACCCCCGGGAACCCCCTCCCCTGACGCTTGGAGACCGCACGGGGGTCCTGGGTTCGACAGATGCGCCAGCGGCAATGTGTGTTTTGAGGTAGACAGGTCATGGTTGCTCACACACATCCACTCGCCAGGCCTCGGAGAGCAACGGAGAACCGCATGGATGAACAGGACGGGGCCATGGCTGACACAGCGATTCGACCAATCCCTAACAACGGGTTTCGATGGTTTTAAAGGCCTTACGTTAAAATTGCCTGGACTGAATTAATTTGGAGATTTTTCTTTTTGCTGACGGCTCATCAGTAGCTGCTTCTGAGCCTTGTGTACATGGAACAGGAAGCAGCAGCCCACGAGCCCACAGGTCTGGAGCCAATCAGAGAAAATTCTAGTCCCTGAAGTGAGGACTTCATGGGAAAGCCAGCCCAGAGGCAGGGTGGGTGTAGGGCCAGGACCACAGGCCTGAGGGGCAGGGACGGTGGGAGGGGCAGGGGGACCTAGGAGTGACCATGAGCCCAGGACCACACTGACACGGGAACGTGACCACGGGAACGGGCCTTTCTCCCCGATCTCGCCTTCAGCATCCCAAGGGACTGTTTTAAAGGAACACGTTTGTGTGCTGTCAAATGTTTTTTCTCTGATTCCACAAAAATATGAACGCTTGGGTGGAGAAAGGGGTGAGAAAGCGAGCGTCCCTGGGGCTGGGTTTGGGTCGCTGAGCGCTGTCCCCATGCCCGGCCCTGGTGCTCGGGGAGAACCACCGGGACCGGCAGGGAGGGCGGGCACCCCGGCAGCGGGGACGAGGGGTCTGGGACTCCCTGTGGCCACCAGCTCCCTCTCCGCGGGCACGGGGCAGCGGGAGGGAGCGTGCTCTGACGATGGCGCCGTTCAGTGGTCAAAGTGACTTTACTGAGACGGCTGTGCACACAGGGCCAGGCCCGGGTGCCGGCAGGCGCACGGGGGCTCCCTCAGGTCACGACAGGGACACCAAACCCCGCGGGAACCGCACTGTGAGTGGCAGCCTCTTTTGTTTTGCTCTTGAAGCAAATCCTTCTAGATCTCCCGGGAGCTAACGGCAACAAAGTCATCACCCACCATGAAAACGCTTTTCAGTGACTTAGTGAGGACCCAACCAACACACGCGTGTTTTTATCATGAACCCTAACTCATGAACGGAAACGACGGAGACTGTGGAGACCTGGGGAGCCGGGGAGGCCGCGGGTCCGTGAGCTGAGGGTCGTGAGGGCCGGTAGCCGCGGGAGCCGTGAAGTGTGTCGCCACCTGTCACCGTGCTGCTGGTAGTGTCTCGTCGAGTGTGAACTCTCGTACAAAAGTGATAAATACTCTCTGTTCAGAAGTCTGGCCCCGGGCCTCGGGTCCGCGCCCGTGCTCCGTGCCCGGGCCGTCTGCACGTCACAGCAGGTCCATCTTGGGTCTGTAGTGCAGCAGGAGGGGCGCCTTCTGTAAGACAGGCCGCGGGGCCACACACGGCTCAGCTGGACCAGAGCGGCGCGCGGGCGCCCGGGGAGGGAGGGCGAGCGGAGGGTGCGGGCTCCTGCCCCCGTCTCAGACCTCTGAGGGCCCCTCCCCGGAGGACAGGGCGCCGCCCACCTGCTCCCACCTTCACAGAGAGCCCAGGGAAGGCTGGAGGCGCCCGGCAGCGGCACCCCCCACGCCACCAGGAGGGGTGCGGGAGGCGGCTGGGCTGCGCTTCACAGCTCCTGCGACTGGACCTTTATTTCTAAACGCTCAGACGAAGAGGTGCAGCCCGCCGGCGGCTCCCTGGCCGAGCGTCATCCGCGCACGGAAAGGCTGGGTCAGTCCCCGGTCGGGTGCATACGGGAGGCAACTGATGCGCGTTTCTCTCTCTAAAAACACGGACGACCACGCCTCGGGTGAGGACGAAAGCGCGTGCACAGACAGTGTTGGCGGTCGTAGCAGGTCCTAAAAACCACACACACCAGCACGAGGGCCTCACCTTGAACCTCCACCGCGTGACGACCACGAACTTGAGCGTGTGGTCCTTGCCCAGGATCTCCTCGTTGCATAAGATGTCCAGCTGGCGGGAAAGACGCTGGGTCAGCGGGGCCGGGCACTGAGGGCACTCAGCACCGGGGCCTCGCCTACCCAGCCGGCGCAGGGGGGAGCGGGAAGCTTGGCCACACCCCCCGGGCAGCCCGCCTCGTCCACCTCCCGGCCAGGCTTGTCCCGCCCACCTCCTGGGGAAAGGGAATGGGCTCCCTGTCGCTACTTTCTTTTTAAAAAAAGGTTTTTAGAGCCTTTTAGGTTCACAGCAAAATTGAGCAGATGATCCAGACTCTCCCACGTGCCCCGTCGCCCCCCACCAGCACCCCTAGAAGGGAGACGCCCGTCACCACCACCCAGAGTCCACGAGGGTCGCCCGTGCTGACGCCCTGTGGGTTTGCACAAAGTGCCCAGCACAGTCTCACGGAGAACCTGGAACCCTCGTGCTCCGTCGGCTCAGCCGCCCCCTGGTGACCAGGCCGCCACAGGGGGAGTCCCGGTGGGCAGCCTGGCACACTGGCCTCCGTCACTGGGCCACAGCGTTGACGGCTCCCCCACGGCTCCCCCCGGCTCCATCGCTCATTTCCTCGTCGGGCAGAAGGATGCCCGGGGTCCGGATGGATCGGGGTAGTTACCCCACCTGGTGAGGGCACCGTGGCTGCCTCCAGTTTAAAAGGCTTGGACTGATTACGAGTAAAGCTGCGACAGACATCCGTGTGCAGGTCTCTGCAGACGTGCGTCTTTAACTCCCTTGAATGTTGACTGTGGAGCCTGATGCTGGGCTGTGTGCGCACGTCTGGTTTTGTGAGAAACGACCAAGCTGCACGGCACTGAGGCCCTGCTGCTCCGTGCCCAGCACGTGGGGTCCGTGCCCAGGATCCGGGCCATTCCGACACCGACACGTGTGCTGTGTCGCTGCTGCTTCAGCTTCCACTTCCCCGGCGAGACAGGACGCCAGGCAGACGGTTGTAGGCGTCTCCTCAGGCAAGAGTCTGAGGTCTGAGCCTGAGAGGGCAGTCGCCCGCGGACAGACCGTCGCCCGCGGACAGACCGCCGCCTGCGGACAGACCTTCAGACAGACCGTCACCCGCGGACAGATCGTCGCCCGCGGACAGACCTTCAGACAGACCGTCGCCCGCGGACAGACCTTCAGACAGACCGTCGCCCGCGGACAGATTGTCACCCGCGGACAGACCTTTGGACAGATCGTCGCCCACGGACAGACCTTCAGACAGACCGTCGCCCGCGGACAGACCGTCGCCCGCGGACAGACCTTTGGACAGACCTTCAGAGAGACCGTCACCCGTGGACAGACCGTCGCCCGCGGACAGATCGTCGCCCGCGGACAGACCTTCAGACAGACCGTCGCCCGCGGACAGATTGTCACCCGCGGACAGACCTTTGGACAGACCGTCGCCCACGGACAGACCTTCAGATAGACCGTCACCCACGGACAGACCGTCACCCACGGACAGACCGTCACCCGCGGACAGACCTTCAGACAGACCGTCACCAGCAGACAGACCGTCACCCACGCCTGAGCTCGCTGCAGGCAGTTCAGCAGGTGGGTTCCAGGCTCCATAGGTTCCTGGCTCTGAGCCCCTGGGGTCAGGCCCTTGGAGAGCTGCCACCCTTTTCTCCCCACTCATCGACCAGGCTGAGACTTCCGGGCACAGATCATGCTGGGTTCCTCCCAAAAGCGGGGGCACCCTAGGATTCACAGTAGCTGTCGGAACAGCCGATCAGCTCCTCACAGCTGCTAACAACACGTCAGCGCCTGCGCCTGGCGCCTGTGCGGCATGCAGGTGCCTCTGGGTTGAGGACGGTTCGCGTTTAGAGAAGGCAGTGCGTCCAGCGGTGGGCAGCGCTCTCGCAGCGGCTACGTCAGCCCTGCGGCCGCGTTCCACTCTCCCTGGGCTGCATTGTCACCGCCCAGCCTCGCACCGAAGGCGACTGGCCTGCGGGGGAGTGGGGCTGGAAAGCTGGGAGCAGCGTGGCCCCCTCACTTCCAGGGGAGAAAAATGAAAAGGGACCCTGAGCCTGGCCGGTGGCTCGGGGTTGGGCGCTGTCCTGTGCACCGAGAGGTCCTGGCTCATTCCCGGTCAGGGCACATGCCTGGGGTGCAGGCTCGCTCTCCAGTGCGGGGGTGCAGGAGGCGGCCGATGTCTCTCTCCCTTAAATCAATGAAAACACATCCTTCGGTGAGGATCTGGGAGAACATGTACCGTCTGCTGTCCTTGAGGCTCCAGGACATTCTCATGTGACTCCCGAAAGCTCAGGGCCACCACCTGTGCGTTCGGCGGGGCGTGTGGCCGTGGGAGCCAGCCGCAGCCACCCTGGGCAGCGACCAGAGGGGTAAGAATAATGTGGAAACGGCATGCAGGGCGCCCAGGCTCCGCCGACCACTCTGTGCACTGACCGCGGTCCACGGAGGACAGCGCTCGAGACCCAGCAGTGGGGAAGGCGGGAAGCACCACCTCCGGTCCGCCTGTGCCGGTGCCGCCTGGGAAGCTGTCCACACGGCCAGGGCGTTCCCAATAGCCTCACGGACACGGGAGGAAAGGTGACTGAGTCTTGGTCGGATGTGCCCTCGCTGGGGAAGGACCTCCTTGTGCACAGGCCCTGCCTCGGCTCCGGCTGGCCTGTTAGCGGAGCTCCCGGCTGGGGACCCGGACCTGCCCGGTGACCCAGAGCCCCTCACCGGCAGGTGCTCGGCACAGTCCCACCTCCACTCACGCACCACCTCAGCCTCAGGTGCGGGCGCATGCTTGAGGGTGTTACGATTCAATAGGCAGAGTTACACGGACTCTGAACACCGTGGCCCAAGACAGGACCCTGTGCATCTGGCTCGGCTTCTCCACCCGCAGGCGATGGCGGGAAACACATTTCATCGTTCTCAGGGCCCAGCTGCTTTTCCGGGGTCATGGCACACATGCTCTGCAGAGCAGTCTCGGGGCGCCCCGAGGGGGGGTCCTGACCTATACTCTCAGCCGGCTGTTTACTGTAGACACACCTCCTGCCTTGAAGGGCCCGGGGCTGCGGAAGGACAGGGAGCGGCCGCTCGCTCATGAAGCCATCAGGGCCAGGGTTTTCCTTGTGGGAGATTTTTGACGAATGATTCAATCTCCTTCTTGGCTGTAGGACTATTCAGATTTCCTATTTGTTTGTGGTTTAGTCTTGGTAAGTTTCGTGTCTCTAGGTATTTGTCCATTTCATCTAGTTGGGTTATCCAACTTGCTGGGGTACAGCTGTTCACAGTATCCTATATAATAAAGAGGTAATATGCAAACTGACCCTCACACCCTCACAAATATGGCTGCCACAAGATGGCCACTCCCATGTCATCACAAGATGGCTGCCCCCACGTTGTCACAAGATGGCAGGCAGGGGAAGGCAGTTGGGGCAACCAGGCTGGCAGGGGAGGGCCGTTGGGGGCGATCGGGCTGGCAAGGGAGCAGTTAGGTGTCAATCAGGCTGGCAGGGGAGCAGTTAGGGGGTGATCAGGCAGGCAGAGGTGGTTAGGGGCAATCAGGCAGGCAGGCAGGTGAGTGGTTAGGAGCCAGCAGTCCCAGATTGTGAGAGGGATGTCCAACTGCTGGATGTCTGACTGGCAGTCAGACATCCCTCGAGGGGTCCCAGAATGGAGAGGGTGCAGGCTGGGCTGAGGGGCACCGCACCCCCCGTGCATGATTTTCGTGCACCGGACCTCTAGTTCTCTTATAATCCTTCTTATTTCTCTAGAATCGGTAGTGATGTCATTTTCATTTCCAATTTTAGGACTTTTTATTCTTCTTTTCTTAGTCCATTCTAGCTAGACCTTTTTGAAGAACCACTGATTTTCTCGGTTGTTTTTCTATTCTCAACTTGCTTATCTGCCATAACCTCTATTACTTCATTCCTTCCGCTGCCTTTGGGTTTAGCCTGTTTCTCCTAGTTCCGTAAGCTGTGAATGGAGGCTGTTGAGGTGAGGTCTTTCTTGCTTTAAATTTGATTGTTTACCGCTGTAGCGCTCCCCCTCACTGCTTTGCTGCTGCCCATGCGTTTCGGTACGTTGTGTTCTCATTTTCCGTCATCTAAGTATTTTCTCATTTCTCTTTGATTTATTGATAAATTGTGTGTTGTTTAATTTCCACAAGTTTGTGTATTTTCCAGATTTCCTTGTGTTACTCATTTCCACCTCCGTTCCTTGTGGTCAGAGGAAATATAGTTTGTGTCTGCCCTTCTCTGATAAGACCTATCACTGGGTTTAGGGCACCTCCTGGGTAATTCAGGATGATCTCCTCACCTCCACATTCTTTTTTTTCTTTTTTTCACATCCACATTCTTAACACATATCCGAGGTCATTCTAAGTCACACTCACGTGTTCTGGGGGTTAGGAGATGGGCATATCTGTTGGTGGGGTTGCCATTCAACCTACTACAGGCAGCTTTGGTCGCCCAAACCCACACCCATCCACTCCATCTCAACATCCCCAAGAGTTCACATCCAGATACCAGCAGCTTAACATCCCAGACCTGTCTCTGACTCACACTGACCAGGTGTAGTGAGCTCCAGGTGGGGTCCACCCTGGGCAATGCCCTCTCCCGCCTCGGACCTGGAACACGAGGGTGAACAGGCACGGGGAGACGGGCCTGTCCCACGGGGAGGTGGACGAGGAAGCATAAGGGTGACTGGTCTCAGCAAGCTTGAAGTCCAGCAGGGGAAACGCCAGAGGCTGCAGGAGGAGTCACCACAGGGGCTGAGGGTCTGCCCTCTGCCCGAAGCCCTTCTCCCTCTTCCTGAAGGGCAGCTCACGCAGGCACCGAGGAGCTCCATCTGCTTAGACCCTGCATGAAGAGCTTGGAAGTGATGGCCTCTCCTCGCTTCCTGTCCAAGTTGGCGGCGTTTCTGCTGACACAGCACTCTCATCAACCCTGTGGGTCTCCCGTGGCTGTCACGGACCCAGTCTCCCGGGATAGCTCCTCTCCTCTCCTCTCCTCTCCACTCCTCTCCGCTCCTCTCCTCTCCTCTCCTCTCTTCTCCTCGCCTCGCCTCACCTCGCCTGCAGCTCATCTCTCAGCGGAAGGCTGTGCAGCCACACCTGGCCCTCTCCGTGGAGCATGCCTTCCTAACATGGCGTTCCTGACATAACCATCTTTTTGCGTCTCGATAGGCTGTGGACGTACAAGATCATCAAGTGCTAGCTTGCTTTTGCTTAGCCGTTCTTTTCTGAGCTCATCTCTCCTTGCGTACTTTATTGTATGTAGAGAAACTAGGCCACGCGTTCAATACTTTGCTTGGACATCTCAGCTAATTATCCAAGTTTGTCACTTCCAAGGTCTGCTTCCCACACACGGCAGGAACCAGCCAGCCGCATTCTCCGTTTCCACACCACACTCCTCGTTCCCTCCGAGTCCCCACCAGAGTGTCTTCCGTGCCCGTTTCGGCGACATGTACCTCTAAGAAGCCCCTCACTTCCCCCGGGCCATCGCCAGAATCACCTGGAAGGGCCGGACTCCTGCAAGTCTCTTCAAGGTGACCTCCACGGCGTTTAAAGTTGTTTCTCAAAATTCTTCTCATCTCTACCTATCACCCAATTCCAAAGCCACACCCACGTTTTTGGGGATTTGTTAAGCATCACCCCACTTCCGGTACCAAAATCTAGTTTGGTTTTCTATGGCAACTGGCGGCTTAAACAGCTGAAGTTCACTCTCTCACGGATGTGCCGGAGCAGAGCTCCTTCCTGCCGCTCCAGCTCCTGGGGCCCGAGTCCCGAGCTTGTGTCCGCCTCCCTCTCTGTCCTCACACCACCTCTGTGTCTCAGGTTTCCGCCTGCCTCCCTCCTGTGAGGACACTTGTGATTGGCGTGAGGTCCACCAGATGACCCAGGGCTACTTCACCTCAAGGCCCTTCGTTACATCCGAAAAGATCCTTCCCCCAAAAGGTTCCATTCACAGGTTCTGAGTTAGGCTGTGGCCACAGCTGGGTCGGGGCCACCGCCACCCCACTGCTCTCTCTACAACGCACCTCAAGTCCGTCATGTCTCACCACTCTGGTCCCTCTCCCCTGGCAGTCCTGTCAGAGAGCCCCCCGCTGGCCGCCCTGGCTCCCATTTCTGTACCCCAGCTTGGGGACTATTTTAACCCTTTGCACTCGCTTGCTTTTTTCTCGATTCCTTTATTCTAATGCTAACCGTGTCGAGTCACACACGACATCCGAGTGCAAAAGGTTAAAGCCACAGCTCAGATCAGTGTCCTGCGCTCAAAGCCTCTCCTTGCGCCTCTTCACGCACAGCTGGCTCCTGCGGACAAGGTCACCCTGGCATTGGTGCTGCTGCAGGAGGGCCTGTGACTCCTCAGCTGTGTGCTCCCAGCCCCCCGCCACTGAGCACACAAGCCACCAGGCTGTGTTTATTCTCGGCATTTGTCACAACTGCACAGTGTTTTACCTACCTGCCTACCCACCCAGTCATCCCACCCACCGCCGTCCATCCATCCGTCTGTCTGTCTGTTGAACTTAAACCTGCAACACATTTTAACAAGCTCTCTCATCACCCCCACTCCCATTCGCGGTCTCTGGGCCATCCTGCCTCACTGCTTCCTGGTAGACTCTGGGCATAGGCAAAACAGACAGATTTTTTTTTTCTAATTTAAACTCTCCAAAGAAAGTTGTAAAAAAACCCACCAAAACACAAAGCTCGAAGCATCACTCTGAAATAAGAAAGGCTGTTTGGCGCCCGCTGCGGGGCCCAGTACCTCGTTGAAGGACGAGAGGTTGAGCTTCTTGGCGATGAACTTCTTCAGGTGCAGCACGGTGGCCTGGGCGGAGCAGCGGATCCACTTGCGCTTCAGGCCGCGCAGCTTGCTGCTGTTGCACTCCAGGCAGATGCTCACCTTCGGGAGAGAAGGCAGCGCTGGGCGGCTCGCCATGGGGTGTCGGCGCTCTACGACCCCCTCACAGCCAAGAAGGCTGACTTTCTCCAAGTCAGAAACCAAACCGACCCCAACACCACAGGAAAGGAATTTTAAAAATCACTTTCACACACATTGTCTTAAAACCCACGGACTGTTTGCCACATTGTGAAAGAGGATCTGACGCTGCCAGGTCTGTCTGACTCAGACTTCAAGGGGAACCGAGAACTCTGCTCCCTGTGGGCTCTGTCTGGTCTCGTCAGACCCCGAGGCGGGAGCCGTCTGGAAGCTCCTGTGCGGGACACAACGTGCCGTCTGCCCACACGCTGTGCTGAGCACCCTGCTGTCGAGAGGCCCACAGCACGACAGGCCCCGCGCTCTGCAGGACGTGTCGTGTGGGGAGCGGTGTCCTGTTGGCCACTGCAGGAGCAGGAGCCGGGGGCAGCCTGTGGTTCACGAGGCCCCTCCCGACCATCAGCAGGGCGGGGGAGGGAGGGTGGGTCTGCGTCCGTGTGGGTGAGAGGAACCAGGGTACCACCCTGAGGGAGAGGGGCCTGGGGCCTGGGAGCCACAGTGTGATGACTGTCAGCTGCCGAGTCACCAGGTTAGAGGTCGACAGGACACGGGATTCATCACGTTCTTCTACAGAACCCGTGTTGCCTACTTTTCCCTTCTTAGTCTAATACTGTAGTAAATGACGTGAATAGATGCCTCAACGTTAACATTTTAAATTACCTTTTACGACCCACTAGGTGTCATGTTCTCGTGAATTATTTGCAGGGAAAATGCCTGCACCAAACTACTCAGTGACAACCAGAGACGGCTCAGGTGGCCCACGGGGTGTGGAGGGTGAACTTTACCCTTTTTATATTTAAAATGTTTTAAGTGAGCATATGTTACTTTGACAATTAAAAAAGAAATAAAAATAAAGGAGGTGGCAGGAAAAAACTAAGAAAATGAATGAACATTTTGTGTTTCTACTTTCTTTCCCTCATGGCCTTTCTCTGTTTTAAATGAGAGCGAGTCCCACGGGCGTGCTGGGCTGTGCTCTGTGGCCTTAGGGAGTGGGACCTCAGGGAGCGGGGACCTTAGGGAGCAGGGACCTTACGGAGCGGGGACCTTACGGAGCGGGGACCTCAGGGAGTGAGTGACCTTAGGGAGTGAGTGACCTTAGGGAGTGAGTGACCTTAGGGAGCGGGGACCTTAGGGAGCGGGGACCTTAGGGAGTGAGTGACCTTAGGGAGCGGGGACCTTAGGGAGCGGGGACCTTAGGGAGCGGGGACCTTAGGGAGCGGGACCTTACGGAGCGGGACCTTACGGAGCGGGACCTTAGGGAGCGGGGACCTTAGGGAGCGGGGACCTTAGGGAGCGGGGACCTCAGGGAGCGGGGACCTCAGGGAGCGGGACCTTAGGGAGCGGGGACCTTAGGGAGCGGGACCTTAGGGAGCGGGGACCTTAGGGAGCGGGGACCTTAGGGAGCGGGAACCTCAGGGAGCGGGACCTCAGGGAGCGGGGACCTCAGGGAGCGGGACCTTAGGGAGTGGGACCTTAGGGAGCGGGACCTTAGGGAGCAGGGACCTTAGGGAATGAGTGACCTTAGGGAGCGGGGACCTCAGGGAGCAGGGACCTCAGGGAGCGGGACCTTAGGGAGCGGGACCTTAGGGAGCGGGACCTTAGGGAGCAGGGACCTTAGGGAGTGAGTGACCTTAGGGAGCGGGGACCTCAGGGAGCAGGGACCTCAGGGAGCAGGGACCTTAGGGAGCGGGGACCTTAGGGAGCAGGGACCTCAGGGAGCGGGACCTTAGGGAGCAGGGACCTTAGGGAGTGAGTGACCTCAGGGAGCGGGACCTTAGGGAGCGGGACCTTAGGGAGCGGGACCTTAGGGAGCGGGACCTTAGGGAGTGAGTGACCTTAGGGAGCGGGGACCTTAGGGAGCGGGACCTTAGGGAGCGGGACCTTAGGGAGTGAGTGACCTTAGGGAGCGGGGACCTTAGGGAGCGGGACCTTAGGGAGCGGGACCTTAGGGAGCAGGGACCTTACGGAACGCGGGGGCACAGGGGGCGCCAAGGCACCGACCTGCTCGTCGCTGCGGTGGTAGTCGCTGTCCTCCTCCTGCTTCTCCTCCGCAGCCTCCGTGTGGGAGCTCTCGTCTGCTTTGGCTTCCCCTTTCAGCAGAAAGAGAACGTCCTGTGTTTATTAAACCCAAAATGCTAAGCCGTCCACTCCTCTGTACACTTGAAATGCTAGGAAACCAGGGTAAGGCCCGGCCGGCACGGCTCAGTGGCTGAGCATCGACCTATGAACCAGGTCACAGTTCCATTCCCAGGCAGGACACACACCCAGGTTGTGGGCTTGATCCCCAGTGTGGGGCGTCAGGCAGAAGCCAATCAGTAAGTCTCTCTCATCATTGATGTTTCTGTCTCTCTCTCCCTCTCCCTTCCTCTCTGAAATCAATAAAAATATATTTAAAAATTTTTTAATTACATATGTTTTTTAAAAAACAGTGTGGTAAGAATTTGCACCACAAAGCACACGCCAGAGGCTCCTCAGTCGGGGCCCCCGAGGCGGGCTCCGCATGTGGTCTGCAGCGGTGGGAGGGGCACAGAAGGCGGCCTGGGAGGTGACAGGGGCCACCGCGGCTCGGTCACCACTGCTGCTCCACACGTAATGCCTCCACACCAGCCTGCACGGTGCCCCCACCGGCACAGCTCAAACCACTATTTAACCAAATAACTGCCACGGGTCCAAAACGGAAACCACCTCCACATGCCACGGTATTTTGAATTTAATTGCATCTATCGATGCTTATGGCGTACAAAGGGTTAAAAATAGATTTTTATTGATTTCAGAGAGAGGAAGGGAGAGGGAGAGAGAGAGAAACATCAATGATGAGAATCATGGATCGGCTGCCTCCTGCACGCCCCACACTGGGGGTTAAGCCTGCAACCCGGGCCTGTGCCCTGGCCAGGAATTGAAGGGTGACCTTCTGGTTCACAGGTCAACACTCAACCACTGAACCACACCGGCCGGACTCATCACCACTTTGAAATGAAGATGCCCATGGTTGCCACGCGGGGACAGACTCCCGGGTCCCCAGCATGTTCCCGACCGCCTCCCAGGGCCCAGTGGTGCCAGCAGCCGCGCTTTCTCCCGACGGTTCCCGAAGCGCAGGAGGCCTCAGGTTCCCAGGGATTTGTGTGGTCCACAGGAAAACACCACACATCAGAGACTGCTTTAACTTGTTACTCGATGTACAGACTTAAAGTGCCATTGACTTTACATGGAAGCCACACTCCACTTTGCCATCCTACAACACAACTCCCCAAACTCAGGGAACTTGGAGCCACTGGCCATACCCCCCAGGTGCCCTCTGTCCCCAACCCCAAGGGATAACCATGTCACTGACGTTCACAAAGGTTATTACTCTGCACTACAAACTGCCTGGGGGTCGAAAGAGGCAGGCGGGGACGGGGGGACGGGCACGGGATGAGGACAGGATATAGGGGACAGGGGACGGGGTACGGGGACAGGGGACGGCGGACGGGGACTGGGACAGGGGACGGCGGACGGGGATGGGGACAGGGGACGGGGGACAGGGACGGGGACGGGAGCTCTCAGGAACAGCCTGGCAGCGATCCATCGCTCACCGTTCCGATGGGGGTCCGAGTGCTGCTTCGCAGAGCCAGTCTCGCCCTTGATGTCCCCAGGCACCTCCAGGCCCAGCTTGTGGTAGAACTCCCTCTGCTTCCGCATCTCGGCTGTGAGAGATCAGTGACAGCCTTTACCCTTATGCAGGCCATGCGTCATGTGAACGCTCGAGTCACAAACATCACACGAAGAACACAGATGATTACAAGTTGGAAGATGCATGAAAGGGAGTAACCTTGAACTGGGGTTCCCAGGGCCCCGAGCGGCCCAGCAGAACGGACAGGGGTCCGGGTGTGACTGACTTTGCCCACGGCTGCACGCCTAAAACCTTCTCTAGTGACTTTGCCGGTTCCAGGACTAACACTGCTCACGTCAACACGCGTCAGGGCGTTTCAGTCCCACATGGATGCATGCGGGACCAGGAAGGACTTTAACATCCAAGTTACATATTAAAGCCAGACATGCTCTCTACTGACCTAAGGCAGTAGCTGAATCTTCAACTATCACCCTCTCTTGAACCTTGGCACTGAGAAGATCCAGACTCCCTACCAGCCTCACCGTGGAGGGCACCTGAGTCTCGCCAGCAGGTAGCGCCCGCCCGCCTGCGTGGAACGGAGCTCGCCCCCCACGCCCGATAAGGGTGAGGACAGTCTCAGCCTTGAGCACCCCGCAGAACTTTTATATATATATATATATATATATATATATATATATATATATATATGTTATTGATTTCAGAGAGGAAGGGAGAGGGAGAGATAGAAACATCAACAATGAGAGAGAATCGTGGATCGGCTGCCTCCTGCACGCCTGCTACTGGGGATCGAGCCCACAACCTAGGCATGTGCACTTGACTGGAATCGAACCCGGGACCCTTCAGTCCGTAGGCCGAGGCTCTATCCATTGAGACAAACCGGCTAGGGCTAGGCAAAACTTTTGAAAGAATGGCCACTCCCACTTTCAGGATGGGCATAGCCCAGAGCATTTCTTTTCAATTCTCCATGAAATCTGACTGTAAGTACAGTTATTCTGCTTGGCACCCCTGTGCCCGCTGTGCCCCCACAGCCCAGACAGCACTGGCCACACAACGCCCACACCAGGGCTGAGGGTGTAGACGAGGGACAGACGACGGATGAGACCAGCGGGAGATGCCAGTGAGTTCAGAGCAGGGACAGATGGCGGTTCTGCCAGAAGCTGGGGCCTCGTGTCCAGCCCCGCCCCGCCCCGCCCCGCCCACTGCGGAGAGAGGCGCCCGACACCCACCTTCCTGCAGGCCCGGCACCAGCTTGTACACGATGTCCTGCATGGTCCTGTCATGCCTGCAGGAAGAGCAGCACGGATTAGCCGGCAGGATCCTCGCCTCTCACACTCCTCAGCAGGGCCTCCCGTGGCCCGAGTTCCCTCTAGGCGAGTCCCCCCGTGGCCCGAGTTCCCTCTAGGCGAGGCCTCCCGTGGCCTGAGTTAATGCCTGCTGGACTCCTCAGTCCCACGGACGGCAGCCCTGAAGTCCCCGGACCCCGTGTGTCCACCAGGCGCTCACCCGATGTACTGCAGTGGGTGGCTCTGGTGGATGACGATCCTGCAGGTGGGACAGGTGTTGTTCTCCTCCAGGTACTTGACCAGGCAGCTCCGGCAGACTGCGGGCAGAGGCAGAGTCACCGGTCCGACCTGGGCCCAGCCCTCCCCCCGGCGCTGTCAGCCGCACCCCTGCTGTCTCACGAGGAGACGAGGAGCAGAGGCCAGAGCGCGGGAAAGCGGCTGGGCCGGTCTCACTTGGGCTCGCGGTCCAGTGCTATGCTGGCCTGAAAGTTCACAGGACTTTCTTTGTGCATCAGAAATTCAGTGAAAACAACATAAATTATACCCCCATTATCTAAAAATACAACTCACTTCAAATAAAAAACTACTGAAACTGGAAAATACCTTACTTTCTAAAGTGAAAACCACAGGATCAGAACGTGCCAGGGCCCTGGCCGGGCGGCTCAGTTGGCGCGTCGTCCGTGCACCAAGAGGCTGCGGGTTGGATTCCCGGCCAAGGGCATGTCCTGGTCGGGGAGCATATGGGAGGCCAGCAATAGATGTTTCTCTCTCACACGACGTCTCTCTCTCCCTTCCTCACTCTAAAATCAGTGTAAAACGCTAGAAGGAATGGCAGGTATTACAGGACTCGTAGTTAAAGATCCTGTCTGCCATGCCCTGAACAACTGCATCGCCAGGGAGCCATGCTGGCTGCTTGCCCGGCGGGGCCACGTCCACACAAGCCAAGAGCCTTCCCCATTCAACCACATAAGGCGGAAGTCCCCGACCCCCGTGTAAAACGTGTAAGAAAGCAAGCATTCCTGCCCGTCAGGAATGAATTCCACGCCACAGCTGTCTGTTCTATGCAAATCACACAACTTCACAGACTGAGCTTTCTGAAATGGTATCTCTATTGAAACACCCACAGTATTTTTAACTTGAAATCACTTTTCTGATTTATCCTCAAGATCGTTTTTATTCCTGCTTCTGTGTCCTGCCTTGTACTTGAGCTAAAACTTTTGGTTAAAAAAAAAAATTGCCAAAGTATCCAAGAACAGATGACTAGAAACTGTCAGTGTGCACTCGGTCAGACAGTGTACAGGCACACGCTGTCAGAGGCCACATTCTAGAACATTCTCACATACACGTGTGCAGACACTCGGTCACGGTGGTCGCGTCGATGAGGTACCCGCTGCACAGACGGCAGGTGATGTGGGCGTTTATGTCCCAGAGTTTAATCTTTCTGGTCAACATCTTTGGCTTCTGCAAGAGAAAAATGCGCATTAATTAATATCTGAAATATTCCGGTGCATTTCATCCAAGGTTCAGGTTCCGAGAAAGGAAGTCAGAGGACGTCCCTCCAGGAGGCCTCGGCGTGCAGAGGGCAAGGCTGCCCCACACCTGGGCCAGGCCCAGGCCCCTTCCCAGCTAACGGCACAGTCCTGCCCCCGCCGATCAGGGCCGAGGCGCCCAGACACCACCTACCGAGTGACAGGCGACCCCAGGGGACCAGAAGGATGGCGGTGTGCCGCACTCGGGGACACGTAACCGCGACGGGACTCCTGCTGAGAGCCCGAGGGCGGGAGGCCACCGTCCACAACACCAGGTCACGAAGGCCGGGAGGGACAGGGCGTGGATGCAGCGCCGCCGGAGGGCCGCCTGCCCAGCTGGAGAGGAGGCCCTGTGTCCACTGACCACGGCATCTGCGACAGGACCGCCCTGTCCTGACGCCTGTCGCCACCGGTGGGCAGAGGTGGCCCTGAGCACCCTGCGCGCTGCGTACTGACACCGGAGGGGCCTGTCTGCTTGGACCAGGGCAGCGGCTCCAGCTGCAGTTTAGTGCCCGCTCCAGGCGCCCACCTTGCTGCGCCTCTCACAGGTGCTTTCCAGGGCGGAGGCAGAAAGCCTCAGTAGGGAACAACCCTGTCCCTGAGCGCCGCCCCCTGACGTCACCCCTGTGAGCGCCCCGTGAGCACCGACCTGTGACGTCATCCCCTGAGCGCGCCCCACGATTACCTCCTCTAGACGCCTGGGTCCGCCGCTCCCTCCGCATGGGCGCTCAGGCCTCGGCTGTGCCGCTGAGACGCCCCGGCTGCCGCGCTCCGCACTCCGCGTCTTCACCCCTGCGCCTTCCTTCCGTCCTCTGCTCCTTTTCCATTTTCTGCACAGAAACAGCCGGTTCAGTCACTCACGGGCGACGTGCACTCCGGCACCGAGTTCTGGCCGGGATGTTTAGATCCCGCACAGCAAGGAGCCGGCAGGACGCGTGGATTCCATGCCCCAGCGGCGCTCTCCCGAGCTCTCAGAAAGCTCCTTTCAGGAGTCCCCAGGCGCCGCCTTCCTGTGGCCACAGGGCCCCACACGGAGGGAGGCAGGGCACACCCAGCCCTCCGCATGCGGAGGGAGAACCAGCTGCTCTCACCTGGATGGGTGGCCGGACCCTCTGCTACATGCTGGGGCCTGTGGAGAGACAGACAGCAGGTGTCACCAGTGCTGCCGGCCGGGCCCCCCCACTGTGACCCCCACTGTGACCCCCACTGCGGCCCCCACGGCGGCCCCCCACACTGTGACCCTTACACTGTGACCCCCACACTGTGACCCCCACACTGCGACCCCCACGGCGGCCCCCCACACTGTGACCCTCACACTGTGACCCCCACTGCGGCCCCCACACTGCGACCCCCACGGCAGCCCCCCACGGCGGCCCCCACACTGTGACCCCCACGGCGGCCCCCACACTGTGACCCCCCACGGCGGCCCCCACACTGTGACCCCCACGGCGGCCCCCACACTGTGACCCCCACGGCGGCCCCCACACTGTGACCCCCACTGCGGCCCCCCCACTGTGACCCCCACGGCGGCCCCCACACTGTGACCCCCACTGCGCCCCCCCCCACTGTGACCCCCACGGCGGCCCCCACACTGTGACCCCCACTCTGACCCCCCACTGTGACCCCCACGGCGGCCCCCACACTGTGACCCCCACGGCGGCAATGGCCTGGTCAGTGAACAGTCGGTCCCTTTCCTTGCTGAGAACCAAAAGGAAAGCAAGAATGAATGACAGTGAAGGGCAGGGTCGACCAGAGGACACAGGCAGGTCTCTGTGGCTGTGGTGTCATTGAGGCCAGGTGCGGCGGGGGGAGGGGGTGGGGGGGGTACCGTGGGGGCAGTGGGGGGCCCGGGGGACAGTGGGGCAGGGCCCCAGGAGGCAGGATGGGGGTCCGTGAAAGCTCCGGAGGAGGAGAAGCGTTTCGGGGCACCTGGTGGCAGGCTGGGCCTCCGGGAGGGACAGGCTATGGCTGGCTGTTATTTAACTTCTGTGTGATGAGCAGGGTGTCTCTCGGGACCACCCGCCCAGGGACATGCATCGGGGCCCCTCCCGCAGGCTCCAGTCTGGGTTCAGGGCACAGCGGGGACGAGGATGTGGGCTCTGTGGGAGATGGACTAGACACCCACAGCACACTGTGTATTCGGGACCAGGGAGAGCCCGTGAGGCTCAGTGGGCCAGAGCCTTGCCGGACAGGAGCCAGGTGGGCGGGTAAGGGTCGGCCACGGGGCTGCAGGAAAGGCAGTGGCGGGCCAGTGGCCCGAGGCTCTGGGAGGACCACGTGCAGAAGTCACAGCCCTAACGCCGTGCGAATGCTTGGGGTTTAACAACAGAGGATAAACACAGCCGTGGACCCACGGGCCAGAGAAACGCAGCTCGAGTTCACATTACATCCCATTTATATCATCTGACTCCCAGCTTTCCCATAATTGCATTTTTTATTAACTACTCTTTGAAGCTCAATTAAGTTTCACACAAAAAAGGCAGAGGGAGGGAGGCAGGAGGGAGATGCGGACCTGGGGCCCTTACACGAGGCTGTGCCGGCCACATCCCCTGCCCAGCAGGGTGGCGTGGCTGTGGCTCCCTAACCTGTCCCAGTGCCGGCCTCGGCCAGCAGCAGACAAGAACAGGTGCCTGGGGCCGCACCTTCACGGGGAAGAGGCAGTGACGGTAACCGCAGCGGCCAGGTAAGGTCGGAAGGTGGCCGCAGGTGGAGTGGGGCGGGGTGCCCGTGAGTGCTTCACTGAACACGTGACACGTGAGCAGCAGTCGAATAGTGTGGGCAAATCTGTGCCAGCCAAGTTGCAGATTTGTATAAAAGGACACGTTCCTGGTGGAGGCCGTAAACAGAAAACCCAGGAAGTCCGGTAACTACTTGGAAGCCGGCTGTCGTGTCTCAAGGTCGGCTCTCCTGACCCCCAGCTCAAACAACTCCCCGGGGGAAGCAGTAAGGACAGTGTTTTCCACCTCGTCTTAGGAAGCTACCGTAGCGTGCACACCGGCCAGGCGGGGCGGGAACCGCAGACCGAGCCCACGGTGGACAGAGAGCCGAGGAGGCGCCGTGTCCCGTCGGGAGAGCAGGTCCCTAGTGCAGCAGTGCGTGTAAGAAATACAGGTAACTGTGACCAAAAGGAGAAAGATGTAAGATCTCCCAAGGCACCCCAAAAATCACTCGATGAAATTCATTACCCATTCCCAGTTTCTGTTGTTGTTGATCCTCACTGGAGGGTCTCTCCCCCGGCATTTAGAGAGTGGACAGGAGAGAGAGGGACACATCGATGTGAGTGAGAAACACTGATTGGCTGCCTCCTGCAGGCACCCGACGGGGGCCAGGTGGGCGCCCTTGAATGGAACGGGGCGCACTGGCTGGTGCTCTAACCACCGAACCACCGGCCGGGGCTCCATTCCTGAGTTTTTAAAAAACGTAGAGAATTAGGAATAGCTCTGGCCGGTGTGACCCAGTGGTTAGAGCACTTGCCCATGGATTGAAGGGTCATGGCTCAATTCTGGTTGAGGGCACGCACTTTGGTCACAGGCTTGATCCCTGGCCGGGGTTGGGGCACATGCAAGAGGCAACCAATCAATGTGTCTCTCTCACATGAATGTTTTTCTCTCTCTCTCTCTCTCTCCCCCTCCCTTCCACTCTCTCTAAAAATCAATGGGAAAATAGCCTCAGGTGAGGATTAACAGAAACAAAAGTAAAAAGTGGCCTGGCCGGTGTGGCTCAGTGGTTGGGCACGGACCTATGAACCAGGAGGTCACGGTTCGAATCCCGGTCAGGGCACGTGCCTGGGTTGTGTGCTTGAGCCCCAGTAGGGGGTGTGCAGTAGGCAACTGATCAATGGTTCTCTCTCATCACTGATGTTTCTATCTCTCTCTCCCTCTCCCACCCTCTCTGAAATCAATAGAAATACATAAAAAAAAAAAAAAAAAAAAAGCAGCCGAGTCTGGTGGCCTGACCCCGTGGCAGGCCTTTCGGAGCAGAGTTCTCTGGCTGGTGAGGGGCCGTCAGAGGGATGAGCCCTGCTGGCTGGGCAGAAAGCAGAGCCGTGTCAGCTGCCACAGCCCGGGGCACGGGACTGGGCCTGGGAGCTGAGGGCGGCCCAGCTCCAGCCAGTGCGCAGGGAGGGACAGGGCCCTAGACCAGAGACACCACCGGGCTGACGTGCTATTTCGGCCTCTGTGGCCCGAGCCAGCCCCGCTGTGCTGCCCCAGACCTGTGGCGAGTGAGTAGGGGCCCTGTTAAGCCACCAGGTGCGTGGCAGTCCGTTACGCAGCCACAGAAAACAGGGCAACAGTATCTAGAAATAGGGCCGCTCCTCACCAAAGAAAGCCCGTTTCCCAAGCACGGAACGCAGTGGCCACCAACTCTGCAAAACCTCCACCTGGCGATGACCCTCCCGGCCTAGAGACAAGACGGGCTAATTAACCCTGGTACGCACTGCACTGTGCCCCCTCATGTGGGGCCTTGGGGGCGATTAGGCTTAGATTCATGGCGGGGTCCCGTGTCGGGATCAGTGAGCACAGCGGGAGGGGTCCTCGCCCGGAACCAAACCACCAGCACCAGGATCTCGGACCTCAGATCCCGGGAAGCCTGGGACCCTGCCTTTGGGCAGCCGGGCTGGCTGAGACGCCCCATCTGATGGCTGTGGTCTCGCCAGGTGCCTGGATGAAAGGCCCGGGAAAATGAACTGCTTCTCGCCGGCCCATCTCTGTGGAAGGAACGGCAGTTACTTTCTTTGACAGAGAAAGTCGGTTCCCATGAACGACTTCCAACACCTTCTACCCACTCAGCCGGGTACAGAGTTGGCTAAAAGCATCGAAGCCGACGGCGGGACTCCGTGTGCCCCAGAAAAAGACGGAGTGGCCCGTGGACACTCCTGCGCTGAACGGGCCCAAGGGCCAGGAGTTCAACCTCCAGCGAGACACAGTGTAAGTCGGTCGCCAGACAAAGGCCCGGCTCCCGGCTCCTGTGCAGGACTCCAGGGCTGTCCTGACAGCCTTTGCTCCCCGGCAGGCTCCTCCCGCCCAAGGCCCTGGACATCGGGGCCTGACAGGTGTGCCCAGCAGCACAACCCAAGTGATACCCACCCGGAGGGCGTGACCCCAGACAGCACAGCGTGGCGCACGCGCCTCTCCCGCACTCCCCGGTGCGGAGCATAGCGGGGACAGCACCCCAGTGAAGACCAGAAATCCCGACAGGCGTCTGCAAGCGATGACGTGGGGGCCGCGGAGCCCGACATGGGAAGACAGGAAGGGGCACGGCCTGGGCCACGCTGGGAGCCTGCCTGTGTCAGGGGAGGGGACATCGCCGCCAAAGACGCTCTCGAGACACCCGGAGATGTGGAGGTGAGCAGGATATTAGCTAACTCGAGAAAAAGGGCCCAGCCCCACGTGTGAGGATGGTCCTGCAGATCTGAGGAGACCCCTTCCTGGCCCTGCTGCCTGAGTCCCCTCAGGAATGCACGGCCAGCCGCAGCCACTCTCACGATCCGACAACAAGCACGTACTAGGACAGTGATGGGCAACCTTTTGAGCGTGGAGTGTCAAACTTCGCCAAAAAACTGAGCATAACTCGGGTTATGTCACTTTGAGGAAAAAACATTATTTCACAAATGTTTCATCCTCAGGAGCAGCAAATGTTTCATCCTCGGCATGCGGCCGCTTCAGCGGCCGCGTGTCATTAGAAATGGCTACGCGTGTCAGTGCTGACACGCGTGTCATAGGTTCGCCATCACTGTACTAGAAAGATATGAAGCAAACGTGGCAAGACAAACGATGACGGGACCGGGGGGTGTGTGGGGGGGAGTTGCAGGTGCTCACTGTATAATCCTTTCCGTTTTCTCCACGGTGTTTTCCCCCAAATAAAGCACGGGTAGGAGAGTAAGATGAGCCCAGCTGGCGTGGCTCAGTGGTTGAGCGTCGACCTATAAACCAGGAGGTCACGGTTCGAATACCAGTCAGGGCACACGCCGGGTTTCAGGCCCTATCCCCAGTGGGTGTGCAGGAGGTAGCCGATTGATTATTCTCTCTCATCGTTGATGTTTCTATCCCCCGCTCCCTCTCTCTTTCTCTCTGAAATCAATAAACGTGTTTTTAAGAGAAAGAAAAGTAAGATGAAGACTTGAAATCCAAGAAGAGGACAGGCTAAGCCTTCTTGGCCCCTCACGTGGCACCTGTGGCTGTGCCTGGGTCTCCCGCGGGGTGGGCGGGCAGGCAGGCGGGGGGCGGCGGGAGCAGAGCCATCCTGCGGGCTCAGGAATCAGGACACCTTCGGATCAAGGCCAGGAAAGGAAGTCACCAAGGAGCAGTGAACAGCGGCTCCCAGCTATTCTTTGTGGAGCACCCAGGACGGGCAGGTCCTGCTGAGAATCCCACGCAACACCCGCCAGAGCGGGGCTTCAGGGAGGTCTCGGGCAGCTGCCTACGGTTCATCTGGAATCCGCTGTCAATGTGGCAAAGTCCAACAAACCGGATACGTTTGCAACCAAACCCACTTACCCTCCACTCCCGGAATTCACCTCATACATCGGACGCCCGCCCTCCTCAAAATCCGGCCGGCCTCCCACTCGGCTCCTAAGAGCTCGCTTTGCTGGTGAGTTTTAGTTCCTATCAGGGAACGCTCCGCTGCCCTCGGCGGACAGCCCTGAGCACGCGTCTGAGGCAGCAGCCCTCGCCACGCGGGACGCGCCTCTCCCGCCTGGTCACCTGGCCCGTCAGCTCCCGGCAGGAAAGGTCCCTCCTCTGCAGCCTCGATGACGATGACGAGCTCTCTCTCAGCTGCTGGACCACGGAGCCTGGCTCCACGCTCCCCAGACCAACAGCAAACACAGGCAGGCGACAAGCAGCTGTTCCCAAACCTCCACGTATTCCAGCCGCAAAGGAAAACTACGTTTTCAACTTCAAATTCGACTCCGACCATTAACCACACAAAGCTCCAAATGAAACAGCCAGCCATTTAACAGATTAAAGAATAAAAGTACAGACTGAGAACAAACCTTGCTCTATGACCTAAACCACACAACCCAAAGGCTAATTCCCTCACCAGATGCCTCCCTCACGGGGCTCCGGACAGGTCTTCGGGAGCCCTGTGGGGCCTGTGCCCGGCCGGGCCGGCTGGGAGCCCTCCGGCTGAGCATCGGGCCCTGAGCTCCGGGCCTGCACGGGCTCTGGAAGCGCTGCTTCCTCCACGGGTCAAACATCCAAGATGTTCCGGGACCTCCCCTCTTACAGACTCCCCGACAAAGGCCAGTGCACAGTTGTTGGAGCAAAACCACTGGCGGGAAAGAAAGGATGAAGCTGTCGAGGAGTCCGACCGCGCCGACACCCCAGGATTTAATCTGCGGGGACTGCTCTGCTCCAGGGAAGTCCCTAAAGAGCCCCCACCTGTAGTTCACCCCTCACATGGCAGCTCAGTGTCATCCAGCTGCCAGTCCTGAAGACGCTCCACAGCACTCTCCCTGCATGCAGCTGCCACCCACCTGGGCACTTCTCAGGGGCAGGCCCTGTGTTAGCTGACACCGGGCAAGTGCAGGCTCTACCTCCGCCCGTGACGCCCCCCTAGTCCCCCTCCCAGTGACTCCAGCCCCTCCTAGTCCCCCCCAGTGACCCCAGCCCCTCCTAGTCCCCCAGTGACCCCACCCCTCCTAGTCCCTCCCAGTGACCCCAGCCCCTCTTAGTCCCTCCCAGTGACCCCAGCCCCTCCTAGTCCCCCAGTGACCCCACCCCTCCTAGTCCCTCCCAGTGACCCCAGCCCCTCTTAGTCCCTCCCAGTGACCCCAGCCCCTCCTAGTCCCCCAGTGACCCCACCCCTCCTAGTCCCTCCCAGTGACTCCAGCCCCTCCTAGTCCCTCCCAGTGACCCCAGCCCCTCTTAGTCCCTCCCAGTGACCCCAGCCCCTCTTAGTCCCTCCCAGTGACCCCAGCCCCTCTTAGTCCCTCCCCGTGACCCCAGCCCCTCCTAGTCCCCCAGTGACCCCAGCCCCTCTTAGTCCCCCAGTGACCCCAGCCCCTCCTAGTCCCCCAGTGACCCCAGCCCCTCTTAGTCCCTCCCAGTGACCCCAGCCCCTCCTAGTCCCTCCCAGTGACCCCAGCCCCTCCTAGTCCCCCAGTGACCCCAGCCCCTCCTAGTCCCCCTCCCAGTGACCCCAGCCCCTCTTAGTCCCCCAGTGACCCCAGCCCCTCTTAGTCCCCCAGTGACCCCAGCCCCTCCTAGTCCCCCAGTGACCCCAGCCCCTCCTAGTCCCTCCCAGTGACCCCAGCCCCTCCTAGTCCCCCAGTGACCCCAGCCCCTCCTAGTCCCCCTCCCAGTGGCTCCAGCCCCTCCTAGTCCCTCCCCGTGACCCCAGCCCCTCCTAGTCCCTCCCAGTGACCCCAGCCCCTCCTATCCCCACACCCTGTGGAGTTCCTCCCCTCAAGTGTGGGCTGGGCCCTGGGCCTCTAACAGACAGAATATGCCAAAAGGGATGGGTGTCACTGCCAAGATGAGGTCATGAGACTGGCCTCCTTCTAGCTCCCTCTCACTCTGTGGCTGGCTCCTTCTGAGCCGACGGATGGGGAGCCCCCGTGGAGGGGAGCCCCCGTGGAGGGGAGCCCCCGTGTGGAGGGGAGCCCCGTGGAGGGGAGCCCCGTGGAGGGGAGCCCCCGTGTGGAGGGGAGCCCCGTGGAGGGGAGCCCCCGTGTGGAGGGGAGCCCCGTGGAGGGGAGCCCCGTGGAGGGGAGCCCCCGTGGAGGGGAGCCCCCGTGTGGAGGGGAGCCCCGTGGAGGGGAGCCCCCGTGTGGAGGGGAGCCCCGTGGAGGGGAGCCCCCGTGGAGGGAGCTGGCCTCTCAGGAGTGAGCCTAGAAGCAGCCCCCCCCACTCCATGGAGCTCCCACCAGCACCCTGGCTGCAGCCTGGGGCAGCTGGGGACCCGGCTGAGCGGCTCCCAGACCCCTGGCCCACAGAGACGCAGAGGATAACTGCTGGTCTCCTAAGACACTACGTTTTGGGGTAATTTGTTGGACAGCAATCTATAAAGACTACAACCACCGGCATGACCACACCTTTAGAAACCCAAAAGTGTGTGTGTGTTGGGGGGGGGGGGGGGTAGGGGGCGGGAGCGGCCGGGGGAGGTCAGTGGGGGGACAGGGAGACATATGTAATACTTTAAACACTAAAGAACTTAAATTAAAAAATCCAAAAGTGGGGAAATACAGAGCCTAACCCAACAAAACACTGCAAGCCTTTTCCAAAACGTCGCAGAGCAAATGAAGTCAAGTGTGTGTTTAAAAAGGAATCAGAAGTCGGCACTGAGGAAGCTGTGTGGTTCCCTCCGGCAGATAAACTTTTCTAACCTGGACTCCGTGGGGACGCCCGGTGAAGACTGGTCCCAGGAAACAATAACGTGAGCATCTAACGTGCTTTCTCCCGATAACCAAGTGACGCTGGGGCACAAAATGAAATACTGAACTGACTAGTTCAAGTACCTCTCCTGGGAGCCCACGCAGCCGCAGTCAGATTTCTATCTCACCTACCGCCCAGGGCTGGCTAAGTTTGCAAGCCCAAGGCAACCGATCTTTCTTCACGTATTCCTGCTCGCACGCCTCAGTCCCAGCGCTGCCCGCTGACCTCGCGCCAGGCGGCCAGCGCCAGGCAAGGGGCTGAGTGAGGCCCCTGCCTGGGGGCCTTCCCTTCTCTCAAGCCCGTCCCCCCCCCGAATCTTACGGGATACATCCTGGAGCCCTTCCCAGGCGAAGGGCAGCATTCAGCGCACCCTACTTTTTCATCACCACTCCGACTTCAAGGAGCACAGAGCCAAGTTCTAGATGACACCCTGAGTTACAGGTTTCAGGGAAGCAAAGGGCCCATCCCAGTTCCTCTGACATGTCCCCTTCCTGAAGTGGGGAAGGTGCCCGAGTCACCCGACATGCACCCTGGCCTGCTCCAAGCTCCAACTTTCCTCCCACTGTCTCCCTCCTCCCCCCCCCCCCCCCCAACACACACACGTCGGAAGCCCAAACTCCTGGCTTGGACCCACCCCTCCCGGAACCTCCTAGACACAGGAAACACCTCCGGACTCAGGATGGGGGGGCGGGGTGTGCATCCCCAGGACCTGGAGAATGGGGTGAGTTTGGTGACACCACCAGAGGGAGAGCCAGGCAGTAACCACGGGCCAAGGCCAGGCCAGGAGCCCAGGAGCCCAGGAGCAGGGGCTGGGAGGACAGGGGGCAGCTTTCTGGTCCGGGGAGTGAACACAGTGATGGCCTGGGAGCCGGCGTGGACCAGGAGCCCCTCTTGAATCCCCAGTGCTGGGGGGGCAGGGGGTGGGCCCCAACCCTGCCTCACATCTGCCTCCGAGACCCAGCCAGGCGGCACCTGCTGAAGGTCAGAGGTCTGCAGGCCCGCCCTGGTGCTCAGATGTCTCTGTGCTCAGGGGCCTCACGGAGGGTGTGCACCTGTGGGGCCCAGGTGACCAGGGTCCCTGATGCTCGAGAGCCTTCACAGCACGAGGGTCCAGCTGAGTGGGCTGGGGAGTTTCGGGGCACCCCTGGGTCTTGTCTCAGGGCCCCAACTCCTGGGGGCCTGGCTTGGGTCCCCGCACTCCGTATGGTCCCCTAGCGAGGCCTGGGCACTTCCCACCACTTGTCCGGCGTCCTGGCCTGGCTGAGACCTGTCTCCAAGCCCAGCTGTTACCAGGTTCCCGGCCCTCCCCGAGAGCCTGGCCTTCATGGTCCTGCCCCGGCACCCCCACCCTCCTAAGGGGCCTCTGTGGGGCCCTGTTCACCCCCAGAGCCTGTCACATGGCTCAAGCCCTGCCTGCTGGGACCGTCCGGGGGTCCCGGCCTCGGGGAGGGGCTGTCTCAGGTCCCAGGACTCGCAGGACTGCCCCAGGATCCGGCCTTTCTGGATCTGGGGTCCCAGTCCTCCGAGTGGGAGTATCCCCGAGTCCTGACCTTTCCACGGCCTGTCCCAGGTGCAGACCTCCCAGGCGACCCCTCCAGGGTCCCGCCCGCCCTGGTCCTGCCCAGTCCCAGGGTCTGCCCAGTCCCAGGTCCCGCACTCCCCGTGACCCGAGCTGGTCGCGGACCCTCCTCGATGCCCATCCCGCGGGGGACGCTCTCAGCGACTGTCCCGAGTCCAGCGTTCGCTGGTCCCGCGGTCGGCCCTCCCCGGCGGCGTGTCCTGGGGTTCGGCCTCCGGGGGCCTGCGGGCCGGGCCGGGGTTCGGAGCCTCCCGGGCCCGGACACGGCCGAGGCCGCGGCCTGAGCGACGGGCGCCGCGGGCCAGGCCGGGCGGGGCGCGGACTCACTGACCTGCCGTCTCGGCTGCGGACGAGCGGGGCGCACGCGGGGGCAGCGCCGGGAGGGGAGGGGGCGCCGCTCCCTCCGGGTCCCCCCCAAGAGCCGGAGAAAAAAACCCGTCCGGAGTTTAAAACAAAGAGGCGGAAATGCCCGAACGGAGCCGAGCGCCGAGTCAGGGGCGCCGCGCTTGGAGCATGCGCGTTGCGCGGCCCAGCTCCCACCCGGCGGCCGGGAGGGGGCGGGGCCGGGAGGGGGCGGGGCGGGGCGTGGCCAAAGGGCGCAGGCGCGTTCTGCCGGGGCTCTGAGGCGCCGCGGGAGGGGAGGGTGCTAGGGGCCGGGCGTGGGAGGGGACGTGCTCAGAGTGTGGGCGGGGTCGGAGGGGGCGTGTCCGGAGGGAACATCGGGGCGGGGCTCTGCGGAGGACTCCCTGGGCACGTGTGACCCGCAAGGGGTCGGAGCGGTGAGGCCGGAGGCGGGGTCTGGAGGGGGCGTGGCCTGGGCGTAGGTGGGGCTTTGTGGAGGCGGAACGGGGCGGGGCCTGGCGGAGGCGGGACTTTGGAATGGGGCTGGCGGGGGCGGGGCCTGGCAGGGGCGGGGCCAGGCGGAGGCGTGGTCTGGAAGAGGCGTGGTCTGGGGCGGGGCCGTGTGGAGATAGGGCCTTGCGGGGGCGGGTTGGCAGAGGCCGCCGGAGGAGCCTGGTGGGCGCTGGGACAGCAGTCGCGGGGCCTGCGGGGCCTGCGGGGCCTGGGACCCTGCACGCAGCTCACGCTGATTTCTGCTGCTCCTGGACCAGGGTTTCCTCCGGCGGAGGCGGTGTCGTTCTTGCATTCCTGTCCTTGGCAACTAGCACGGAGCGCCCGCTGTGCACTAGTCAGGCGCCCTGTGGACAGACAGGAGCCCTGCCTTTGGCTCCTGGACGATGGGTAGCCGGGCTGACCCCACCACTCCCCTGTGTCCACCTTTGCTCAGACCCCGCCCTGGAGCTTTAAACAGTGATGGTGACTTCTCCATCCCAGTGGGCTCCACACTCCGGCAGGGACAATAGAGGGAAGCAGCTGGATGGGGAGGCCGAGGTGGATGGGAACCGAAGGGACACAGAGGGAGCCAGCCCTGCAAATACAGGTAACCGAAGAGTGCAATACTGAGATTCTGAAAACTACCAAACATTGCAGAATGAAATCAAAGAAGGTCTGAATAAACAGAAAGATATCTACCACCATGGTTGCAGCCAATATTGTTAAGATATTCATTTCCCCCAATTTGATCTACAAATTCAACACAATCCATATGAAAACCCAATTGGTTTCTCTGCAGAAATTGCCACGCTGAGCCTAAATTCATATGCAAATTCAAGGGACCCAGAATAGCCAAGACAATCTTGATAAAGAAGAACAAAGTTGCAGGACTCCCATTTCCTGACTTTAGAAATTACCACAAAGCTACCGTAATCAATACAGTGTGGTGCTGGCCTAAGAAGAGACAAGTGGGTGAATGGATTAGAATTGAGAGCCCAGATATAAATCCTGACATTTAGATCAATTGGTTTTCAAGAAGGGTGCTAAGACAATTCCATGGAGAAAGAAGTCATCTCAACAAGTGTTGCTGGGAAAAAATGAACATTCCCATGTTGAAAGAACGAAATTGGACTCAGCATATCCCATATGCAAAATTAACTCCAGTGAATCACAAAGGCCTAAATGGAAGCGCTCAAGTTATTAAACTCTGGGAAGAAAACATAAGCATAAATCTATTTGACCTTGGATTAGGCAATGGTTTCTAAGATATGACATCAAAGGTACAAGCAACAAAAGAAAAACTGGGTAGAATATCATCAAAATAGCCCAGCAGGCGTGGCTCAGTGGTTGAGCATCGACCTACTAGTATAACCAGGAGGTCAAGGTTCGATTCCTGGCCAGGGCACTTGTCCGGGTTGCAGGCATAGTCCCCGGTAGGGGGCATGCAGGAGGCAGCCGATCAATGATTCTCTCTCATCATTGATGTTTCTATCTCTTTCTCCCTCTCTCTCCCTCTATGAAATCAATAAAAATACATTTTAAGAAAGAATATCATCAAAACAAAAAATTTCTGTTTCAAAGGACACCATTAAGAAAGCTAAAAGAGCCCAGCTGTTGTTGCTCAGTGGTTGAGCATTGACCTATGAACCAGAAGGTCATGGTTCAATTCCCAGTCAAGGAAACATGCCCGGGTTGTGGGCTCGATCCCCACTAGGCAATGTGCAGGAGGCAGCCGATCAATGATTCTCATCATTGATATTTCTATATCTCCTCCCTTCTTCTCTGAAATCAATAAATATATATTTAAAAAAATAAAGTGAAAAAAAAAACAACCCAAAGAGTGGGAGGAAAATTTTGCAAATCATATATCTGATAAGGCATTAGTACCTAGAATACATAAAGCATATGTAAGAAAATAAATAATGTGCCCTAACTGGTTTGGCTCAGTGGATAGAGTATCAGCCTGCGGACTGAAGGGTCCCAAGTTCGATTCCAGTCAAGGGCATGTACCTTGGTTGCGGGCACATCCCCAGTAGGGAGTATGCAGGAGACAGCTGATCGATGTTTCTCTCTCATCAATGTTTCTGGCTCTCTATCCCTCTCCCTTCCTCTCTGTAAAAAAAATCAATAAAATATATATTAAAAAAAAAAGAAAATAAATAATGTATAAGTTGTTACTCAACAATAAAAAGACAAACAATTTAGAAATGAACAAATCATCTGAATAGATATTTCTCTGCAGAAAATATACAAATGGTGACCAAGCGCCTGAAAAATTGCTCAACATAGTCTTCAGGGAAACACAAATCAAAACCACAGTGAATACCACTTGACACCCACTGGGACGGCTGTAACCAAAAAGACAGGCAGACAAGTGTTGCCAGGGATGCGGAGAGGTTGGCACCCCGGGCACGGCCGGGAGATGTAATCGGTGCGTCTGTGGAAAACAGTCTGTCAGTTCCTCAGAAAGTTAGCACACAACCCTGCAGTTCCACTCCTAGGTGTAGAGCCAAAGAAATGGAAACATACGCCCAGCCCTGGCTGGTGTGGCTCAGGGGATAGAGCGTCGACCTGCAGACTGACGGGTCAGGATTCAATTCTGCTCAAGGGCGCATGCCCAGGTTGTGGGCTCAATCCCCAGAAGGGGGTGTGCAGGAGGCAGCTGATCAATGATTCTCTCTCATCGATGTTTCTATCTCTCTCTCCCTCTCTAAAATCAATTAAAAAATATTTTTTTAAAAGAAGAAAACACGTCCACCCCCAAACCAAGACAGTGTTCATAGTAGCAAAACCCATAGTAGCCTCAAGCTGGAAACAACTCAAATGCCAATCAAGTGATGAATAGATAAATAAAATGTGGTATGTCCATAAAATGAAATATTATTTGGAAAAAGAAAAAGAAAGGAAGTACTAATACATGCTACAACATGGCTGGACCTTGAAAACATTGTACTCAGGGGGAAAAAACAGGCACAAAAGACCACATACTATGATTCTATTTACATAAAACTAGAGGCCCGATGCACGAAGATTCGTGCAAGAATGGGCCTTCCTTCCCCTGGCTGCTGGCACTGCCTTCGCTCTGGCCCGGAGGCACCTTTCTGCCTTCTCACGCTGCCCAGAGGCCTGGAGCTGCTGGGGTGGTGCGGACTGCCCCTGCCGCCGGTTGCTTGGCGCTTGTGTATGAAAATCAACCCATCATCTTTGTTGGGTTCATTTGCATACTCACTCCTGATTGGCTGGTGGGCATCACGGAGGTACGGTCAATTTGTATGTTTCTCTTTTATTAGTGTAGATGTCCAGAATCGAAGATCCAAAGAGACAGTGAGCAGATTAGCAATTGGGGGGGGCTGAGTCCAGGGGGGTGCTGGAAAGCTGGGGGAAATGGGGCGTGGCTGCTAATGGGCACAGGTTTCTTTGGGGGGCGATGAAATGTTTTAGAATTGCATAGTTATTGTCGGGTGTTTCTCTCTTTTCCACATCCAGCATGGAAAAGGAACGGGTCTAGTTCCTGAGTAGAGGAGCTGGGGATTGAGAAAGAAATAAAAAAAGAAAGAGAGGAGAGAGAGAGAGAGAGAGAGAGAGAGAGAGAGAGGAAGATAGAGAAAAAGAAAAAAGAAAGGGAAAGAAAGAGAAAGAAAGAAAGAGGAAGAAAGAAAGAAAGAAAGAAAGAAAGAAAGAAAGAAAGAAAGAAAGAAAGAAAGAAAGACGCAGAAATAGAAACATAAAGCTGGAAGCCGGGTGGGACGCTGCCTCCTCTGATGGAGGGGCAGGGACCCTGAGCCCATGCCGAGCATTTATTTATATATCCCCAAATACCAGGAAGTATCACCAAAACTTAGGATCAAAGGAGCTTATTTGCATTCTTGAGTAGGCCTGAGCATTCCTGGTGCCTGACTGGATTTACATATCAAAGTCACGACACCTGGGCTGAAATGAAGGCCAAGCTGATAACATGTCCAGCCTTTTTGGGGAAGCATGTTCCCAGGGTGTGGCTCTGCCTATCGCCCTGAGTTCAGCTGACAATAATGAAAGAAATGCCCATGTGTCTTCCCAGGGGGCCCTCTACAGTTATGGTTGCACATATTTGCAAATATACTAAAATCTACTGACCCATACACATTAAATGGGTGAATTGTACGACATGAGAATTCAATCTCAATAAAGCTATTATTTTATTTTTTAATATGTTTTTATTGATTCCAGAGAGAGGAAGGGAGAGGGGGAGAGAAAAACATCAGTGATGAGAGAGAATCATTGATTGGCTGCCTTCTGAGGGCCCCCTACTGGGGATTGAGCCCACAACCCAAGCATGTGCCTGGACAGGGAATTGAACCATGACCTGGTTCATGAGCTGCTACTCAACCACTGAGCCACACCGGCTGGGCTAGAAATATTCTTAAAAAACAGATCCAGCCCTAGCCGGTTTGGTTCAGTGGATAGAGCGTCGGCCTGCAGAACAAAGGGCCCCAGGTTCAATTCCGGTCAAGGGCATGTACCTCGGTTGCAGGCTCCTCCCTGGCCCGGGCCCTGGTTGGGGTGTATGCAGGAGGCAACCAATTGATGTGTTTCTCTCACATCGATGTTTCTCTCTGTCTTTCCCTCTCTCTTGCACTCGCTCTAAAAGATAAATGGAAAAGTATCCTTGGGTGAGGGTTAACAAAATAAAACAAAATAAAAACACAGATCTGATCGGGAAGCCGTTGTCCATGGATACCTCCTGTCCCTGTGTCTGCAGGTCCCGGTCCTCAGAGCAAAGTCATGCACAGCCTCGTGTACCACGTTTGCCTCCAGAAGGTCCGGTCCGGGGGCGACAGGAAAAGGACACCTCTTCCCCTTTCTGGAGGACACTTGCTCACGATCCGGAGTCAAGAGGAGGTTTCTCTCTGTAGAAGGCGGATGGGTGAGTTTCCTAATGTCAGGGTTCACCTTCTGAAACGCCCCCCACTGCAGGCACGGCCACCCGCATACCCCTGGGGACGGAGCCAGAGGGACCAGATGCAGGCGTGGCTGCCCCTGTGAGAACAGCCGCTCTTTGCCTCGGGCCCGGCCTCGTGTGTTCTGGGGACCACGATCAGCGATCTCCCCGCTTGCAATGGAGCGGAATCTCACACCCGTCACAGTTTCTGATGGAACACACTCATCTCACACCAGACACACACACACAGCGGACAGGGTTCCCACACGTGCACCGAAGAATTAGGTGCAAGGTCCTTCCCATTCAGACAGAAGTAGGCAACCATTTCACCCACACATACACGGAAGTCAGAGGCCCATCTCACATCACACGTGCCATTAACCCCGACGGCCTTACACAGCACACCCCAGACACACACTAAGCTACCCACTCACGCCAGACACATGCACAAACAGGGGACCATCAGGACCCGTACAACACCAGGTACCCCTCTCTCCCCTCCTCACTCTCTCACAGACACGTACTCCAGATAGTCCTTAGACCATGCTCATCTCACACGACACACACACACACAAAAGCAAGAAAACCAGCTTTTTCTGAGTTCACAGGCTCAATGGGTCTGAGCAGTAGAGACGGATGGGAGCACAGGGTCCTCGATGGGAGGGGCCAGCAACCTGGGTGCCAGGTACTTGTTGCCACACCTTGGGGTGTATGTGAACCCCCCCCCCGACTGGAGGCAGAGAGAGGAGAGGGGCACCCCCAAGGGCTTCCCTCTGGCAGGGAGCGCAGGCCACAGTGAGCAGGGCGGTCTTCTTCAGACAGCCCCTACACTGTTTCCCGTGGGCATGTCCCGAGCTGGCCTGCTCTCCGGAGAAGGAGGGGGTCACGTGTCTGCTTTGAGGAGCCTGAGAATCCAGATTCCGCCCAGCCCACTCAGCTCCCCGCCTCGGGTGGTGTGAGTGTGGGCTTCCGGCAGCTGCGACCTGGAGGCTGAGCAGGCATGAGTGAAGGCCTGCACTCCTGGAGGGCGGGGTTCCTCTGGAATCAGGTCCGGAAGGTTAGGCAAGGGATGTGGGTGGGGGGGTCACCCGTGAAGAACCTGCCAGGCAGGCCGGTGGGGGGCGAAGGGGGCAGGGAGGGGTGCAAGCAGAAAGGTCACCCGCCCCTACACTGCTATTCTCAGCCACCGCCACGGCGCTCCAGGGTTCAGGTGTGGACACACCTGGGCCTGCCCCCACAGCGCTGACATTCCCTTGACAAGAGCCGATAATAAGCAAAAACAGGTCGGGGCGGACCACCGGGCCGCATGTCTTTCCCGACGTTTCCCTCAGCAGAGGAGGTGTGGCCTTTGCGCCAGGCTTGGCAAAGTGAGGCTCTCCGTTGCTGACTTCCGAGCACACACTGTTTAGGGAAGAAGACACATTCGCCTGAAAAAGCCTCGCCTGGTGCTTGTTTTGGTGCCGAGAGGGGCCTACATTTGGTTAAGTAAAAAGGAGGTGAAGAAATGGAAACCGACTTAGTCATAATGGTGCGTGCTGAATGTTATTTTAAACAAGCCGTTACATATAAACTGAAAAGCACGATGTAGGTGTTTTTCATGTGAAAACCACTGAAAGATGCCACAATGTGCTGGACCCGAAGGTGTGCCCGTGGACCTGGGCTCCGGGGAGGCTTCTGTGAACGGCGTGCGGCCAGGATGCGAAATGTGAACCACTTAGGCGCTTATGGTGAAGACACTGGCCCAGAACTTAAATAAAACAGTTTCACTGGAAGTAGAAAAGGCTATTGCCTCCCAATGAATGTCCTCTCCACAGTGTGTGAGTTTTACAAGTTTTATTTTGCGCAGTGGCTGTAACATTTTACAATCTTTTAAAATCTTTTAAAATCTATTTTCAGCCCTGACCTGTTTGGCTCAGTGGATAGAGCGTCGGCCTGCGGACTGAAAGATCCCGGGTTCGATTCCGGTCAAGGGCATGTACCTTGGTTGTGGGCACATCCCCGGTAGAGGATGTGCAGGAGGCAGCTGATCGATGTTTCTCTCTCATCGATGTTTCTAACTCTCTATCCCTCTCCCTTCTTCTCTGTAAAAAATCAATAAAATATATTTTAAAAAATCTATTTTCATTGATTTCAGAGAGGAAGGAAGAAGGAGATATAGAAACATCCATGATGAGAGGGAATCCCCCTCCTGCACGCCCACACAGGGGATCGAGCCCACAATCTGGGCATGTGCCCTGACCAGAATCGAACCGTGACCTCCTGGTTCATAGATCAATGCTCAGCCACTGAGCATACCAGTCGGGCTGGGCACATTTTTACAACCCTATCAGCAACGCGTGAGTGACCCAGTCACCCATGACCTTGCCACTTGATGTCACTGTTTTTAGTTGAGCCATTCTGAAGGGTGTGTGGTGTCTTACCATGGATTTAATTTGCATTTTCCTAAAGGCTAACAATGTCAGCCACGCCTCACTAGTGCCATCTGCATGTCCTCTTCAGTGACACGTCTCTTCATTCTTCATGTCTTATGCCCATTTTCTTTCTTTTAAAAAAAATATATTTTATTGATTTTTTACAGAGAGGAAGGGAGAGTCAGAAACATCGATCAGCTGCCTCCTGCACACCCCCCACTGGGAATGTGCCCGCAACCAAGGTACATGCCCTTGATCGGAATCGAACCTGGGACCCCCTCAGTCCACAGGCCGACGTTCTATCCACTGAGCCAAACAGGTCAGGGCTGCCCATTTTCTCACTGGACTTTTTTGTTGTTGTTGTTTTTACTGTTGAGTTGTTTTTTAAAAAAAAATAGATTTTTTTTTTTATATTGATTTCAGAGAGGAAGGGAGAGGGAGAGAGCAATAGAAAAATCCATGATGAAAGAGAATCAGTGATGGGCTGCCTGCTGCACGCCCCCCACTGGGGGTCAAGTCCGCAACCTGGGCACCTGCCCTGACCGGAATTGAACCTTCTGCCCTTCATCGGCCGGCCGACTCCATCCACGGAGCCACACCAGCCAGGGCTTTCCCGAGGAGTTTTGAGGCCTCTCGTCTCCTCGAGGCTGCAGTGCTTTGTTGGATGTGTGGTTTGCCAATGTTTCCCCCGAGTCTGTGCCTGCAAACACCCCCTTAGGAATTGTGTTGGACCTCCAGGTCAGCCTGGGAGAACTGATGTTGATGCTCCCCATCCATGAGCATGGTATGCCTCCGTCTTTTAGGTTTTTGTTGTGTCATTTTTAGCATTCAAGTCCTATGTGCATTTTGCTAGCTTCACACACAGGGACCATTTCCTATGAAGTAATGAACTGTGGGAGGCCTGTGTCTAACTTTGGTTCCCACGTCCGCTGGCTCTCGCCTTCTATCCTGCGGCCTTGTTGAGCAGTGAGCTCCACACAAGGGCCCAGGCCTGGGAGGAGGCCCGGAATCTGAGCCAGAGGGGCCCAGGGGGTGGGCCCCACAGCACTCAGCGCACACCAAGCCCACGCATGGCAGCCCCGGGGGCATCAGGTGTCCTCGGAAGTTCCCCTGGGGCAGATGGACTGCGGGTGGGGACACCCCTCCTCGCTGCCTCCAGCCCACAGGCCTCTCAAACAAACAGAAACCACGTCCTCCTCTGCGTGTTTTCTCAGCTGACCTGCAGGCACTGACCCTGCGGGGCAGGCTCAGCCCGCCCTTTCCTGGGCAGCAGGACAGCTCGCCCCGCCTTCCCGCCCCGCCTGGGCCCCGCTGCCGCCGGGTTCCGGCCTCCCTGCAGGGCCGGGCAGGGGAGTCCGGGCTCCTGGCTCGGTGGCGGGGACTCCAGCCCCGACCTGCAGGCGGGCCCGGCGGCTCCCGGGCCTGCTGGGACCTCCGGGGTGGAGGGGGCGCGAGGACCTCTCCACGCCCTTTCAGGAAGCGCCGGGACCTCGGGCGCCCTCTCCCGCACCCACCCTCGTGGGCGTGCCCGCCGCGGGGCCACAGAGGCGGCGCTTGGCCCCCCGGAGGGCGGGGCCGGGTCTCGGTGCTGGTGGCCGACTCTTCCCCGCCGGACCCCCGCAGAGTCGGCTTCACCGCGGCCCCGGCCCCGGCCCCGCGCTCCGGGCCCCTCCTCCAAGGGCGGTCCCGACCCCAGCGCCGCTCCCGCCGCGGGCGATGGCGGGGCCGGCGGGGGACGCGCCGGGGCCCCCCACGTCGCCGACCCTGGGCCAGCTGCGGGGCTACCGCGCCTACGCGCGCCGCTGGGTGTTCCTGCTGGTGGTCAGTCTGCTCAGCTGCTCCAACGCCACGGTAGGGGGCGTCGGGGAGCCGAGGGGAGTTTGGGGGGCACCGGGGGGCGGGGCCTCGGGGCCCCAGACGGGCCCCAGCGCGAAGTCCCTACCGCGGTGCTCGGTGTTCGGGGCGCGCGTGGGCGGGGGTCCTGCCACCACCCGGGGGGCGGGCGGGGGTGCCGGGTGCAGGGTTCTGTGCTCTGTGGTCGTCGGCAGCGGTTCCCCGGGCGGGCGGGTGGGAGCCTGGACCGATAAACGGCCTCTCCCCCTGAGAAACCCCACACGTGGGCCGGGCCTTCCCCCGGCGCCCCTGCTCCCCCACCCCTTCCTCTGCCGCCTGCGCCCTGACGCCCTCCCGGTTTCTGGTTCAGCCTGCCCGCCCTCAGCCCCCCGCTGGGGTCCAGTGACCTCATCGCCTGGCCTAGACTTGTTCCCAGACCAGGGGCTCAGCCAGTTCCTGGGGCCCAGCCCCCGGCCTGCTCCTCCCCCAGACTCACCCTGAGCCCCCAGTTGCTCTCCCCAGAGGCCTGTGCCCCTCTCTCCCCAGCCGGTCTCAGGCAGGCAACTGGGCCTGTGAACTTTTCTCCACCTCTGCCCGGTTGGACACCCCCCCCCCCCCCCCATGTCCCTGAACTTGAGCAGAGGGTGGGGCCTGGAGAAAGAACGGACCCTAGCTAGGCTCTCCGGCTGGTCCAATAACCAGACGACGGAGACAGATCACCAAGATGAGTAACCCCCTTTAACCACGCGTGTGCCTGTGGGAACTCACACTCAGGAGGGTCAGAGACCACAGATCAGTGAGGTCCAGAGGGCTTTCGAGCCAAGGATGGGGCCAGGCGCCTGGGATGTCGGGGGCGGGGGGGGGGGGGGGGCTCACTGCAGGATGGTAATTGTCCAGGGACAGGCGTTCGCCCTGCTCTCCAGCTGATAACTGGACACAAAGCTGATAACCCGACAGGGGACACGGCCGCCACGCCAAGTTCCTCACGGAGGCAGTCTGCCTTCAGCTCCTGCCCGAGGGGCGCGTCTTGGGGAGGCCTGTCCTGAGCCCACACCTGACCCTCCGTGGCCACCTGCGCACAGGCCGGCTGCGGGACTGCCCAGAGGGCTGCCCCTGCTCCCACGCATCTCACCTGGGGTACGACTCCTCGACTCCTCGGCCTCCCACAGACCTGCAGGACTGGTCGGTCGGGCAGCCTGGGGCCTCCATGTCATCCTGTAACTCGAAGCCAAAGAAGCCAAAAAGCAACCGTTGGCAGTGGGAGGGGAGGGTCTGGGCCACAAGCTCTGGGGAGGAGGGAGGTGAGGGTGAGGCCAGCGAGGGGTGGGCTCTGCTTGTCCGGACCGGTCTGGAGAGCATGCCATGTGGCCTCCGCTGGCTCAGGCGGGCAGGAGACAACCAGGCCCGCCCGGGACTCTCTGAACCTAGAGATCCGTCCCCTGCTCTGTCCTTTAAATGAGGAAAGAAAGGCCCGGCTGGCGTGGCTCAGTGGTTGAGTGTTGACCTCTGAACCAGGAGGTCATGGTCAGGGCACATGCTGGGGGCTGCAGGCTTGATCCCCAGTGTGGGGTGTGCGGGAGGCAGCCAATCAATGATTCTCTCTTATCATTGATGTTTCTATCTCTCTCTCTTCCTGCCTCTCTGAAATCAATAACTTTTAAAAAGAGGAAGAAAAGGCAGCTGTTGCAGAACCTCAGCCATGTGAGGGTCTGTGGTCAGCAATCTCAGTCAGGAAGTTGGGTCCCTGCCTGTGGCTCTGGCCCTAGGGTCAGCTCCTGGGTTCTCTCCACGGGAGGACTGTGAGCTTGGGTTTGTGACCCCTCTCCTGGATCATCCCGGCCCACCTCCCTCCTCCCTCCTCCCTCCTGCAGGGCCCCTCCCCCCTCAGGGGCCAGTTGGCTGGTCACCTCCTCCAGGAAGCCCCCCACCCCCATCCCCTCCGGCCGCACTCACTGTTTGCTGGAGGTCTGCTGAGTGGAGTCCCAGCGAGACCTGGTGCCTACAGCGGGAGCGTCTCCTGCTTGGAGGCTCTCCCTCCAAGACACCCCATCTCCTGTGGGGGAGGTGGGGGGCTGGCCTTGGAGAGGCCCCCCACATCGAGGTGTTCCCTGGGACGCAGCGTGCATTCAGGCAGAGGTGCCTTCTCGGCTGTCTTCTATCCCAGCCCAGTACCCCACCACCGTCTCTTCCCCTGGGCCGTCCACAGCTCTTCCCACCCTGCCTCCTTCCCCGTCCACCCGGACATCAAGGGTCGCCCCAAACGTGCTCCCCTTCCCGGCCTGTCCATGCACCGGGGTCCGGGCCGCTGGCTCTGCCATCCCAACGCCTCTGCCAGCTTCCTGGTCCCGCCGTGCCCAGCGCCCGCCTGCCGCACAGCACCTCCCCCGGACAGCACTCGGCCTCTCGTGGCAGGGTTAGTCCGGAAGGCCCATCATCCTGCCGCCCTGGCCCGGCTGTTGGCCCCCTTCTGCCTGCAGGGAGAGCGCTGTCCACAGTCCAGGCGCGCTGTCTGACCCTCCACCTGGCAGCCTTCCTCGGGTGACCAGGAGAAGACCCTGGCCATCACGGGATGGCTGGACACTTACTCAGACTGGCGGCCAGCCCAGGAGGGCGGGGCCGTGGTGCCTGTGGTGCCCGCCCCTGGGCTGACGCCAGCCTGTGCCCTGCAGCTGTGGCTCAGCTTCGCGCCCGTGGCAGACACCATCGCCCAGTACTTCCTCCTGTCCACCGAGCAGGTCAACTGGCTCTCACTGGTCTACCTGGTGGTGGCCATCCCGTCGGGCCTGGCCGCCATCTGGATGCTGGACTCAGTGGGGCTCCGCTGGGCGGTGAGTTAGACCCATCTCAGGGCGGCTGTGGGATGGGGCGGGCCCCAAGGGCTGGGAGGCCATTGCCCCTCCCAGACCAGAGTCCCCAGGCAGAGCTCCTGACCGCTCCCTGCAGACCATCCTGTGTGCGTGGCTGAACTTTGCCGGGAGCGTGCTCCGTAGCCTGCCCTCCATAATGATTTGGACCCAGGCCCCGTTTGCCTTCCTCATGGGTGGCCAGAGCCTCTGTGCCCTGGCCCAGACCCTGGTCATCTTCTCTCCGGCCAAGCTGGCTGCCTTGTGGTTTCCTGAGCACCAGCGGGCCACGGCCAACATGGTTGGCACCATGGGTGAGTTGAGGGGTGAGGCCGACGTCTCCTCTGGCTCAGTGAACGGATCCTGGCCCCTCTGCGCTCCCAGGTCTTGGAGACAGAGGGCTCCCCTGTGGGCTGGGGACACAGACCTGACGTGTGTCTCTGTCCATCCATCCAGCAAACCCCCTGGGCATCCTCCTGGCCAACGTGTTGTCTCCTGCTCTGGTGAAGAAGGAGGATGACGTCCCCATAATGGTGAGGGGGGCTCATGGGGTGCACCCACATACATGTGTATGTGTGTGCTATGCATGCATGTGTATGTTTGTGTGGTGTACGTGCACATGTTTGTATGTGGTGTGTGTATGTGGTGTGCACGCACATGCACGTATATTTGTGTGGTGTGTATATGTTTGTGTGGTGCTCACGTGTGTGTTTGTGTGGTGCATGCACACACACGTGCATTTATGTGGTGCGCACACATATTTGTGTGGTGTGTGCACACATGTGTGTGTTTGTGTGGTACACACATGCACGTTGTGTGTGTGTGTGTGATGTGTGTTTATGTGTGATGTATGCGTGCATGAGTGTTTGGCTCTCGTGTGCACAAGTGTGTCCACACGTCTTTGAGAGTGTGCACCGGCCCCCGGCAGCCACACGGGCAGTGCTCTCAGCGCAGCACTGCCAAAGCTGCGGGTGCAGGGCCGCCGGACGGGCAGGCCCCCCGCCTGGCTCACCCTTGCCCACGCCACCCAGGGAGGTGGGTGAGGTGGCGTGGAGCCCGGGCGGCACGCCCAAGGGGCCGGTGCAGTGCATGTGTCTGCGGGGCCTGCGTGTACCTGCACACACGTGTACCTGCACACACATGTGCTGCGTGCACTCCCCTCCCCAGCTGGGCGTCTACATCATCCCTGCCGGCCTCGCCTGCCTGCTGGCCACCGCCTGCCTCTGGGAGAGCGTGCCCCCCACCCCGCCCTCCGCGGGGGCTGCCCACTCCAACTCGGAGAAGTTCCTGGACGGGCTGAAGCTGGTTGGTTTTGTGGGCCCTGGGGCTGGGGAAGGTCTGGGGCAGGGAGAGGCGGGGGGCGGGGCCGGGGGAGGGGGGCTGGGCCCGTGGGAGCCCCCCCTGTCCTGCTGGGCTCCTGGCTGAGCGGCCCTGCCCTCAGCTCGCGAGGAACAAGGCCTACGCCGTCCTGGCCGTGTGCTTCGGGGGTGGCGTCGGCATCTTCTCCAGCTTCTCGGCCCTCCTGGAGCAGGTCCTCTGCGTGAACGGCTACTCCAACGTGAGTGTCCGCCCTGCCCGGGGTGGGGGCCCACGCAGGACGGGGCTTTGGGAGCCTGTCACCCCGAAGGCTGTTTGCTCTGCGGCTCCCGCGTGTGGCCGCGGAGTGACCTCCCCAGGCCCTGGTTCCACATTTGGGCAGGGACCTCCTGTTGTGGGCACTACTGAGATGTGTGAGTGAGGGGTCCGTGCCAAACACGGTCGCCGGCGGTGGGCTGGGGCCGTGGGGCCGTGGAAGAGGGGACTGTGCGGGTTGGGGTGCGGCCGTGCGAGGGCGTGCACAGCCGGTGGTGCAGGGGCCTCAGCACGGCTCAGGGACCCGCCGTGGGCTCCCCGGGGAGGCGCCTGTCCTGAGGGCGCCTGATGCCGGGGCCCGGCCTCTCCTGCAGGAGTTCGCAGGCCTCTGCGGGGCTCTCTTCATCGTGTTTGGGATCCTGGGGGCGCTGGCTCTCGGCCTGTACGTGGACCGGACCAAGCGCTTCACGGAAGCCATCAAGATCGGCTTCTGTCTGACCTCTTTGGTCTGCGTGGCCTTTGCCCTGGTGAGTGTGCCCGCAGCCGAGCCCACCGCCCGGGGAGAATGGGTGCTCCCGACGTGGGCAGCTGGCAGCCCAACCACAGGCACGTAGGCCCTGCCCGCGGGGCACAGCCTCCTCAGCCCCTGCCCCACTCAGCCAGCCGGAGCCCGTGCGGGCCTGCCGGGCCGGCGTCCGGGGCTGGGGTGTCTGACTGCGCCTCCCACCTGCTTGCCGCCCAGGTGTCCCAGCTGCGGGGACAGACCGTCGCGCTGGCCGCCGTCTGCTCCCTGCTCGGGCTCTTTGGCTTCTCGGTGGCACCCATCGCCATGGAGCTAGCCGTGGAGTGCTCCTTCCCCGTGGGTGAGGGCGCGGCCGCGGGCCTGGTCTTCGTGGTGGGGTGAGTATGTGCAGGCCTGGGCTGGGGCCACCCCGACCGGGGCATCTGGCACTGTGGGGGGCAGGGAGCCGTGTCGGGCGGGGCTGAGGGCCTTGTGGCTGTCCAGGCAGGCCGAGGGGGTGCTCATCATGGTGCTGCTGACCGCCCTGACTGTGCGCCGCTCGGAACCATCCTTCTCCACCTGCCAAAGCGGCCAGGACCCCCTGGACTGGAAGGGTGAGTGTCCCAGCCCACGGGAGCCCCCGTAACGCAGGCGGAGAGGGCAGGGCCTGCGCCTCCACCTGCGCCAGCCCTGGGAACCTCCCTCCACGGGCCCTTTTGCTGGGCACCCACTGGGCAGGGGCAGGATGGGGTCAGAGGGCAACAGGCAGAACCCAGCTCAGCATGATGGGAGCAGCCCTGAGGCCCTTACAAAGCCCAACCTCTGTACCCGGTGTGAGTCGTGTTAACATGAGATCAGGAAGCCCTCGTCGGTGTGGCTCAGTGGATAGAGCGTCGGCCTGCGGACCGAAGGGCCCCAGGTTCAATTCCGGTCAAGGGTACAGGGTGCATGCAGGAAGCAACCAACCGATGTGTTTCTTCTCACATCGATGTTTCTGTCTTCCCCTCTCTCTTCCACTCTCCCTAAAGATCCATGGGAAAATATCCTCAGGTGAGGATTAAAATGAGATCAGGAAAAGAAAAAGAGATGAGAGAGAGGGTGGGAGGCAGAGAGAGAGGAGAGACACAGACAGACAGAGAGACAGAGTGTAGATGGCACAGAGAGGTGGGGTGTTGCACCCGGGCCCCGAGACCGTGCCAGCGACAGCGTCTGTGACCTGCTCTTGGGGCAGGGGGGCTGGGACGGGATCTGACCCTGGTCACCGTGGTCGTGGTCAGTGGGGTCAGCTGGGCTCTGCTGGCTCCATGGCCAGGCCTCAGGCTGGCTGCTGTGTCCCCCCAGTGTCCATGCTGACGATGGCCGGCCTGTGTACCCTCCTGAGCTGCTGCCTGGTACTCCTCTTCCACACCCCCTACCGGCGCCTGCAGGCCGAGGCCCGCTCGAGGCCCTCCCTCCAGGACCTCAGGAGCCCGGCCGTGGACCACGCACCCCTCCAGCAGGCCCTCCCCCCGGCCCCGCTGGGGCACCCCCAGGACCCTGGCAAGGACACTGCAGGGGTGGCTCATTCCTAGAGCCTCCCTGGACGTGCAGGGGCTGAGAGGCAGCCCGTGGAGGGGAGGAGCCGGGAGAGGCGGCCGAGGCTGCGCCCGGGCGGGTCCTGCAGGGGCACGAGGACTGCAGCAGGCACAGTGCAGGTGCAATGTAGGGGGCATGGCTCATGGGGAGCTGGACAGGCTGTGGGCCCTGAGGGCCCCTCGATGTCAGAGTCTGGAGTGCACGGGGGTGGGGAGGGCCTTCCTTGAAGGAGCCCATCCCAGAGCCTCTCTCAGCCTCCATTACCGAGTGACCAGACACCCAGCCTCATGTTGACAGGGGTGGCCTGGGTGCTGATGGGTGGTCCAGGCTGTTCTGGGGGGGGAGCAGATGGAGGGTCCCACAGGCTGATGCCCCCCAGGCAACTCCTGCCCCAGGTGGACACGTCCCCTCCCCACAGACACTTGCAGGCAGGTTGGTGGGTTCAGGTTTATTGAACTGGCCACACCAGTTGGGGTGGGCTGGGGGCACCCCTCACTCCTCCTTCTCCTCCCCATGGGTGAGCACATAGCTCAGCGCCTTGTAGTCCAGGTTGCCTGCAGCGTCGATCTTTGCAAATTGCAACATCTGGTCGACCTGTGGGCAGGGTGGTGGGTGTCAGGCCCTGCGGGAGGGCAGAGCAAGTGGGTCCCAAGGGGTGCTGCCCGAGGGTGGCAGGCCCCCACCTCCAACCTGCTCTGGGCTTGTTTCTGTGCTTGTGGGGATGAGGGGGGCTGGGGCTCAGCCGCTGGGTGTCCCACCCACACCAACCCTCCAGCCTCTCAGGGCCAGGGCCCACCCCCAGCCAAACCCTGGGGTCCCCAGGGCTGTGGGGGAGGGGGGGTGGGGCCGGGGCCAGACCTCCTCTGTAGTCATCTTGTCCGCCTGGGACATGAGCAGCCGCTTGATGCTGAGGACAAGGAGGGAGGCACCAGGTTAGGCTGCTCGGGAGAAAGGGTCAGCCCTGGCCGGTTTGGCTCATGGATAGAGAGTCAGCCTACGGACTAAAGGGCCCTGGGTTCAATCCTGGTCAAGGGCACATGCTGGGGTTGCGGGCTTGATCCCCGTGCAGGAGGCAGTCCATCAGTGATTCCCTCTCATCGTGGATGTTTCTATCTCTCCCTCCCTCTCCCTTCCTCTCTGAAATCAATAAAAATATATTTTACAGAAAGAAATAGTCAGCACCGGACAGCTAGACCGCGAGGGGGGCTGTGATGGGGACAGCGACGGGGGGCCTTGGGAGGCCAATGCCGGGCACCCGGACCAGCCTGTTCCCAGGGCTTGGCCCAGGGAGCCCCAGAGCCACTGCGGGGTGTGTGGGCAGGACTGGTTTACCCTCGGGTGCCTGGAGGACTCGGGACCTTGGGGAAGCGGGTGGGGTGGGGTGGGCTTGGTGCCCTTCAGGCCCTGCGGCCACACTCACTAGTCCTTGTTGATGCTGCCTTTGCCCTCGGGGTCCAGCATCTTGAAGGCGTTCAGGATGGTCTCCTCGGCATCCGTACCTGCCACAGAGGCTCCGGTCCTGCTCCACCCTGGCCCCCCACTCTGCCCTCAGCCCGACGGCCCCGGCCCCTGCTCCCGACAGCCTGAGGCACGGGCAGCTCCTGCCCCGGGGGCTCCTCTCTGGCCCTCACGGCCCGCCGAGGCCCAGAGCCTGGGCGGCACTCAGTGAGGGGACAGGGGCCACCAGTGGCCAGCAGGAGGCAGGGCTGGGCTGAGGGTGGAGCTCCCAGCGGCGGGGGTGGGGTGGGGGGTGGGATAGGGAAGATGTGGGGGCCACACATGTGGGTCCCAGAATGCCGGCTCCTGGCTGTTGCAAGGGATCTGATTTCACGCGTGCAACGTCTGGATTTCTGAATCAACTGCCGCGTTGGCGACGGCCCGAGGCTCACCAGTCAGCTTCTCCCCGAACATGTTGAGGAAGGTGGTGAAGTTGATGGGCCCCGAGGCCTCCTGCAGCATGGCGTCCAGCTCCTCGTCCTTCACATTGGTCTTGCCTGTACAAACACCAGGTCACGGGGCAGCCCCGCCCTTGCTGATGCATGCACTGTCCCCCTGGCAGGTGCCCGTGGGGCTGCCCACCTCCCTTGTCCTCCCGGTGACCCCAGGACAAAGCGGGGAGGGAGGCCAGCAAATGGGGGACTCCTGGCCCAGGCTGGTGGGTGCAGGTTCTGCATGTTAGAGCCCCGAACCCTGAACCCGGGAAGGTGGGCTGCTGAGGAGGGGAGGAGCCCCCATGGAGCGGGAAGGCCTGTGACCTCACCTGGGCACGAGGGGACCCATGGGGAAGGCAGGTGTGTGGGAATCCCTGCAGGTAGACGCAGCCTGCCCTCCCTGGGCTGCGGGCAGGACGCCTCAGGCTGGGAAAAGTGTGTCCCCCGATGGGGAGGGCGGGGAGCAGGACCTGCCTCTAGCTCTCACCCCGTCCTGGGCAGTGGTGTTCCTTCCTGGACCTAGTCCCAGCCCCCCGCCCCCTTGGCTGTCTGCCCCCCTCTGCCCTGTGACCCCTGACAGCCCTTGCAATGCAGAGGTGAAGGCTGAGGGCCTGGGGCTGGGGTGGAGCTCTGCCCGGCACCCACCCAGGGAGGCGTAGGTGTCCTTCAGGTCCTCCTTGTCGATGAAGCCGTCTCGGTTCTGATCCATCAGTGTGAAGGCCTGGAAGGAGGCCGCCCAGTGAGGCCCGGCGCCCACTCTGACTGCCCTGGGCAAGGCCCCCACGGGGTCTCCTGGCCACCTGCGGCCCCTGGGTAGGAGCTGGGGGGGGGGGGAGGGGTTCTCCTACACGAGCAGAGCCTCACCTCCTTGAACTCCTGGATCTGCGTCTGCTCAAAGTTGGAGAAGACGTTGGAGGACGCCCTCTGCGCCCGGAGGGCGCCCCCCTCCTTCTTCTTGGTCTTCCTGCTGGCCTGAGTGAGAACACAGGCTGAGGCTCCGGGCCAGGCCTTGGGGGACTTGATGCAGAGGAATGGCGGACCGGACCGTAGTGGCCGGAGTCTGGGCCCACAGGCTGGGCAACTTCAGGTGCTGGTGAGCCTGGGAGCCCTGAGAAGGCGCACCTTGAACTTGGCCCTGCTCCGTCTGCAGTCCAGCCAGGAGCTGGCTGGGGGTCCAAGGAGCCAGCGGACCGTGCAGGGGCCAGCAGTAGATGGGTTTGTTCTGGGTACCCCGCTACGGCGACAGCCAAGACCCGTCTTCCAGCCCCAGACTGTTACTGGGCAGCCTCAGGGCACAGATCCCCCCAGGCCCAGCCGCCAATACCTGTGCACACACTCACCTTGTGTGCACACCCTCACACCGTCACACTCGAGAGAGCTCGCGTGCACCCCTGCCCGGCTGCCTGCCTGCGCACACTCACCATGCCAGGTCCGCCGGTGCGATGGTCTGTGCCCTCCCTGTCGGGTCGTCCGTCTTAAGCTCCTGCCCACTCCCCCAGGACAGCTCGCACTCTGCCTGTCACTCCCTATAAGGACAGGCTCGGGCCCCCCGGGGACCGGACAACTGCCGAGTGAGCTCCACTGTCAGCAGTGACTCGGATGCCCCCTCCTGCCCCGCCCAGCAGGGCCCCAGCCTCCCAGGCCCCTCGCGACAACTCCCTCCCAGGAGCCCCGCTATCCTGTGCACCTCCCGGTCCCTGGACCTGGACCCAGTGGCTGGTCACCAAGCATCTCCCACATACAGTTCGCGTGCCCTCACTTCCCTGCCTTAGAGGCAGAGAGGTCGCAGGGCCCTAACCCTGGCGCTGGGGCCACCGCTGCCGTCCCCACTTGGGTTCACAGAGGAGATGGAGGGCTAGGTGGGCGGGCTGGGCCAGCACTTACCTGGTCCTCCCACACGCCAGGGCCGTGGGTGCCCGTTAGCATACAGTCAGAGGCTGATGTCCTGGTCCCCAGCGGGGCAGCAGTTGCGGCCCTGGGTGTGCAGGGATGAGGGCATTGCGGGGTCTGTGCAGCCACAACAGCTGGCTGGGTGTTCCTGGCACCGCTCTGAACCCTTGCCCCCGCTGCAGCTGTAGCAGGGCACACGGAGCGAAGGTGGGACCACAGGCACCCCGAGGAACCAGGGGAGGCGCGGCCCACCCGCAGGGATGGGGGGGGGGCTTTCAGGGGCTCTGCCCAGAGGATGTGGGAGACGTGGGCCTGGGCTGCACCTCAAACGGGGGCTCCACGGTCCCCAGCTGGGTGGGGTTGGCTGGGCCTGGAGGGACCCCAGGCCGGGCTGCAGGAGTGGGGAGGGCCACACCCAGGGGGGAGGCATCTGAATTCTGTGCTCACAGGCCCAGCAGGGGAGGCAGTGGGCCAGCAGAGCCCCCCGGGGGCGCTCCTGGGCCGGCCAGGCTCTGAGCACAGCCCTAAAGATAGCCTGCAGGCTGGTTCCCCCGAGAATCTCGGGATCCGGCATGGACAGCTGGCCCTGACAGGTGCAGGGACGCAGCAGGCCATCCTGGTGCCTCGAGCCAGGTGAGACCCCCACCACCCACCCCAGGAAAAAGGCCCTGGCCACGGTGGGTGTAGGGGCTCCAGGGGTCTGCCTTTGGGGGGGGGGGTGCCTGTGTGCCTCTGGGGCACCCCCCACCCAGCGGGAGCGCTGGCGTGTGGCCCCACCTGCTCTCTGCCCCACCTTCACCTCACACTTATTTTTGACTCTGGAAGCAGGAGTTGCTGAGGAGCCTGGTTTATTTTAAAACCAGGGAAGGGTGAAGATGGTTGTCACCTGAGGTCACCGCCCAACTGCTCCGGGGCAAGACGCATGTGCTTGAGTGTGGGCACTCGGTTTATCCTGTACCTTGTGGGGTCCGCGAGCCTCCTCTCTCCCTCCGGGAGCCCTGAGGGTGGAGGCCTGCACCCAGGAGAGGGCCTGTACCACCCCCCCCCCCCCCCCACGCCTCCAGCCTCCCCAGCCCGGGAAAAGCACAGCGACTTTCCAGCCGGGACACCGGGCCAGGACTGCGGAGAAGGCGGCTGAGAGTGCCGGGCCCTGGAAGGGGCCGCTCCCCGCCTCCGTCCCAGATGCACTGATCAGACTTACTCCTGTCTGAGCCTCGTGCCCCGCATTCCCTCCCCTTTGGGTGCAGTTCAGGTCTCTTCCCAAAGCCGGGGCTTGGTGAGGAGTAAGCAGGCCCCCCCCCCCCGCCCCCCCGCTCCCCGCTCCCGTCCCTTCCAAGGCAGCCGGCAGAGCCGACCCTCCTGGGCCCAAGCCCTGGCTCTCAGGGAGCTTCTCCCAAAGGCGCGGGGCGGGGCAGAATGCTCGGGTGGGGAGTCCCCGGGGCGGGCCCCAGCCAGTTGCCATGGGAACCCTGCGCCAGCACGGGGCGGGGGGCCGGGCAGCCCCTTGCACACCTGGGTCTGCCTGGCGGTGTTCCCAGGGGCGCTGCCCACAAAGCTGGGGAAACGGCTGCTCCGAGGGGCGAGGGGGCTCAGCGGGAGGGGAAGGGACCCCGCGGGGGCGGCCGTGGATTCCGCCCAGAGGCCCCTGAGGCCCAGGTTCAGGGGGACCTCGGACTGCAGGTCCCGAGGGCAGGAGCGGGGCGACCCAGGGAGCCGGCCCTGCAGGGGGACTCCTCCCGGGAGCCTGGCCCGGGGTGGTGGGCAGGCACCCGCGCAGGCTGGACGCAGGAAGGGGCCCCGCGGCCACAGTGCGGGGCTCAGCCGCCTGCCCGGGCGGCCGGGGGACGCTGCGTCCCGGACCGCCCAACCCGGCCGCCCAGATTTTCTGGAACGAACATCAGCTCCCAGCGCCCTGCGGTGGAGGAGAGGGGCCCAGGGGCGGCCCGGGGCGGGGCTGGCCGCACTGCGTGGGCCTGACGTAAACTTAACGTTCGGGCCACGGCGCGCGGGCCTCCACGTGCGCTCGCTGAGCCCGGGCGTCCGGGCTGCGAGCTGCTCACTCCCGGGGGCCCGCGCCGTCGCCCGCCCCGCCCACCCGCCGCCATCGCGCACGCGCAGCCCCCGCGCAGCCCGACCTCCTGCGCGCACGGTGACGTCACACGTACGCCCTGCGGCGCGCACCGCTCCCTCCGGCCGCCAAGGGGCGCCGCGCTCGCTTGTCGCCGACGGCGCATGCGCTGGCTCCCGTACACTTTGGCGACTTCACGGCTTTCCGGGGCCTCGTGACGTCTTCGTCCGCCCCGGATTGTGTTTCCGGTGCGAGGGTCACGGACAAGATGGTGCCGCCGGTGCAGGTTTCTCCGCTCATCAAGGTGAACTAGGGTTCGCGGCCGCCTCCCGGCGCTCGGCTGCGCGTGGGCCCCGCGGTGCGACATCGCCCGCCTCCCCCCGCCCCCCAACCCCGTGGTGCGACCCGGCCCCCCACCCTCACCCCGCACCCCGGCCCCTCCCGCCGCCTCTGACCGCCCTCTCCCCGCAGCTCTGCCGCTACTCCGCCCTGTTCCTCGGCGTGACCTACGGAGCCAAGCGCCACAGTGAGTGACGGGGCTGCCCGCCGTCCCCGCAGTGCCGCCCCGTAAACCCGGCACCGCCCCCCCGAGGCCTGGAAACCGGGTGTTTGGAAACCTGGGGGGGGGGGGTGGTCCTAGAAACCGGGGGGTAGGGGTCTGGGAACACGGAGGGCTTGGAAACCTGGGGGGGCCTGGAACCTGGGGTGTCTGAGAACTCGGGGGGCCTGCAAACCGGTGGTGGTTGACAGCTGGGTGGGCGAGAGCTGCGCTGGGCAGTGGGACCCAGTCGCCCTCTCTGGGCGGGGCTCTCTGTTGAGGGGTGCCCTGCAGGCCTTGCCGACATGGAGGTAAAGGAGAACGAAAAGCAGGCACGTGGGGTTCATAGCGCGCCGGAAGGGAGCACTGGCTGGGACTGAGCTGCTTTTAGGAGCGTGTCCGCGAGGAAGCTCATTGGCAGTGCCTCCTTCCCGCTGCCCCCGACAGGTTACCTGAAGCCTCGGGCGGAAGAGGAGAGGAGACTAGCCGCCGAGGAGAAGAAGAGGCAGGATGAGCTGAAACGGATCGAGAGAGAACTGGCAGAAGGTACTGGGGTCTGAATCTTACAGATTTGTCCTCCGCCCAGATTTTCTGGAACAAACATCAGCTTCTAGCGACCTGCAGTGGAGGAGAGGGGCCCAGGGGGTGGTCCAGGGGAGCGGCGCACCCCGCCTTAGGCGAGGCCACAGGGCCTGGACGCACGGCTCCCTCTGACGTGCAGGGATGAGGCCACCAGGGGCGGGAGTTGAAGCCCAGCCTAGTCAGGCTCCATGGGGGCTGGGTGTGGAGTGTTGAACACCCAGAAGCCGAAGTGCTCCTTTTAAGTTGCTCTCCTTCTTCGTCTTCCAGCCCGTGACGACAGCATCCTGAAGTGAGCGCCCTCTCCGAGCAGTGCCATGAATAAAGCTTGTGCTGTGTGAGGCTCTGGCTCTGGCTCTCCTTGAGTCCTCAGTGTGCGAGTGACGGGGCGGGAGGGGTTTCTGAACAAGTATCACCCACCACAGGGCTGCCGCGGGAGAGGCCACATGTTCTGGGACAATGGCTGCCCTTACTATGCTCTGGGCCTGAGCACCCGGAAACCTGGCGGGGTGGGGGGAGGGGGAGGCCTGGGGTCCCGGGAGCCTCAGGGCTGGGTCTACTTTATCTGAGACGCCTGCGGCCGACTGCGGAAATACCAAAGGCACCCGGGGGTTGGGGGAGCCTGAGGATTTGGTGGGGAGTTAGGAGTCAAGTGGGAGAGATCAAAGGGGTGTGGAAGTGGGGGGAGAAGGAAGAAGACACCAGTTGGATGCGAGTAAAAGGAACCCAAGGTGTAAGGAGAGGAGACCGGAAGGTGCGGGGAGCATCAGAGGAGGCAAAGAAGAGCGCTGACGTGGCGTCCTCCCCTGAGGGCCTGGGAGGGCCCGGGAGGGCCCGTCTGACCAGCAGCTGAAGGTCAAGGTGCCGCTTTGGAATTGAGACGTATTTTGTGTGAAGTCATTCAGGTTGCTGGCTCATTCCGCCCCCTCCCCTCAACTCTGCCACCTCAGGTCCCTCTGCCTGCCCATCCTAGCTTTAACTCAGCCATGATGGCCCCGCTGGAGTCCCAGGAACTTGGCCGTTGCTCCCTAGTCCCTGGCATGACAGGATTCCCTTGTCACCTCCGATTGGCTCTGGCTTCAGCCTCAGAACTGGCTGGGAAGTGATGGCAGGTACACTCGGCTTCCAGGAAATGCAGGGCTACGGGTCTGGGTGCCTGGACACACGTGTGGACTGTGTGTCCAGGGACAGGCAGTCACAAACAGCACTGTTCTGCTCTGCCTCAGAGGGTAAGGCACGGGCTAGCTGGATGCCTGGGCAAGTTAGCTCTCTGGGAGATGGGGTTTGGTTTAGGTAGCGCTTACGGGCCCTTTTGCTTTGGCAGTTTATGGTCTGTGGGCACATACAGATTAGAAGCCACATTCTTCAACCTGCAGTTGGAGAGCTGCCATTCAGGACACACATGGCCCCTTGTGGCTGCTTGAGCTGAGTGTGGTCCTCCGCGGCCCAAGAAGCACCCCCAAACCAGCCTGCAAGCTCAGTGTTCAGGCCTCTAAGCCACAGCCCATCCTCTGTCCTTGCTTTCTGCTCTGGCCCAGCCTGGGTTCTCTGAGCTTTGAAGAGGTGCATCTCTCTCTCGAGGGAAAATGATGCTTGGGGGTCCCCAAAATGAAAGGAAACCACATTGGGGGCTCTCAAGGAGAAAGGAATCCTATATAATAAAGAGTAATATGCCAATTTACCCTCACACCCTTGCACAAGATGGCTGCCCCCATGTGGTCAAAGATGGCCGGCAGGGGAGGGTAGTTGTGAGCAATCAGGCAAGCGGGGGGGGGGGGGGGGGGAGCAGTTGGGAGTGACCAGGTCTGCAGGGGAGGGTAGTTGGGGGTGACCAGGCCTGCAAGGGAGGGCAGTTGGGGGCAATCGGGCCGGCAGGGGAGCAGTTAGACGTTGATCAGCCTGGCAGGGGAGTGGTTAGGGGGTGATCAGGTTGGCAGGCAGGCGAGTATTTGGAGCAGCAGTCCCAGATTGTGAGAGAGATGTCAATTGGGCCTAAACCAGCAGTTGGACATCCCCTGAGGGGTCCTAGATTGGAGAGGGTGCAGGCTGGAATGAGGGACCCCCCCCCCCCCCAGTGCATGAATTTTGTGCACTGGGTCTCTAGTATGGGTATAAGAAAGGGAAAGCATTTCAAATCAAGAAGCAAAACAACTTGAAAATTAAATGGCACCAGAAGATGGCAAAAAAAAAAAAAAAGGAATGATCATCCACCACAGATGTGTGTGTGGGGAGCACAGGAACTCTGTCGGGCATCCAGGTGGGATCCCCTAAGGGTGCGGTTTGTAATGGAGAAACAGCTGGACCGTCAGCCTTCTGAGCTGGCCCAGGCCCTGGGCACAGGGTGGGGGCTTGCAGTGCAAAGGTGGGGGTGGGGCTGATGCCCTCAGGTGAGACACGGATCTCCAGCTCCTCTGTGACACCCAGGGAGGGGATGTGGCCCGAGGACAGGACGGGGCTGGGCCGTACCAAGGGAGAGCCAGGCTCTGCTCTTTCTCGCCCATTTCCTTATAAAACGAGTTCGTGTGCACGTGGAAGGGAATATGGGGAGCAGCACCCCAGCACCTCAAAGCCCTGGTTTTGGTTAAGTGAGGCCCCTGTGAGGTCGGTGAGATGGTGCCGAGTTCCTCTAGGACCTGGAGGAGCCCAGCCCCAGGCACAGGCCCAGGTCAGCCACCAGGTGCCTCTGGCCCCTCCCTCTGAGGCCTGGCTGTGTGGGGGCGTCCAGCCCACCCCGCCCCATCCCTGGGGGGGAACACCTGGTGCCATCGGAAGGGGCTGTACCCCAGCGGAAGGGAGTTCCCCGGGGAGTCGTGTCACCCGGGAGCTCACATCAGGAGTTAAAAGTCCTTCATTTCTGCCAGAGAAGTAGCACCCCTCTCACCTGTGTCCTTGCTTCCCCGTTTGGGGGTGACTGCCTTTCTTCCTGGCTCAGATGTGGAGCCATCGGAGGCGGAGGCGTGTGGTGCTGCTGTAAGGGGACCCCCAGCTGCAGAGGAGGAGCCTGGGCAGCCGGGCGCTGGGAGACCGACCTGCCCGACCTCGTCCCTCAGCAGCAACACACACGGCCTTTATCAGGGGTTCTTTCTCACTGCTCACTCGGGTCTGATCGCGCTCTGCTCACGGCCTCACCTTCTGCCAGAATTTTTCCAACTGGTCATGTGCAATGTGCCCTCGGCCATACTTTCCACCACAGAAAAAAAGGGGCAGCTTGTTTTCATTTATTCTACAATCTGGTCACATATTGTTTCCTAAGCCAGCTGGGAGACAGCATCTCTGTATCCACATAAACACAGTGCAGGCTTCTCCCCAGAGCCTCCCACACTGGTCACAGACTCTCAGGGTCTCCGGTGTGACCACGTATCAAAGGCGATGAGTGTAAGCGCAGGGCAGGCTACACTGTTATTTGTCGTTGACTTCAGTTGATAAAAACACAAACCTTAAAAAAAATTCAAAGTATCCAGAATCGTCTCAGGCTTCCTAGCCTCTGTACCGGGTGGTTAGAGGCGGAGTCCGCGTGGGCCTGCTGCGTGTGGAAGCCCTCAGGCGCCCCGAGTGGCTCACAGGAGGCAGCAGGTCGAGGACTTGGGTGCTGGGCCACCATTGCAAATTTCTGTGCCCCCTGCAAGGGAAGGCGAGAAGGTGAGGGAGGGCCACGCATGCCCCAGCCGGGCCCCCTCCCGGCGGCCTGCGTGCCCTCTGCCGGCCCTGTGGGAGGGGAAGAGCGTTTGTGGTCAGCTAAGCCGATTACTGGGGCTCACCTTTCTCATCTCGGGCCCGGCCTCCCACCGCCCTGACACTGTCTTGGTTCCCGCCCCACAGCAGGGAGTCGCAGGGAATAGCAACCAAAGCCCCGGAGCTGAGTGGCCGAGCACAGTGGACACGAGGCCTCGCGGCCCGGAGTCCAGCCGGGCTGGCTGAGCCGCTCCAGTGCAGCCACCTTCCCACAGCTCAGGACGATCAGGCCAAGGACTGTGCTGGACACAGCCCAGGGAGTCGTGCACACGGCTCCTAGCTCTTCCTTTCCTGTGTGTGCACGTGAGCATGTGCAGGCATGCGTGTGTAGGTGCATGTGAGTGCGTGTGCGGGGGGGGGGGGTTTCTGAGTTACTCGGAGGGGCTGTGCTTTGAAGGAAAGGTCTGTGAAGAGTTGGTGGTATCTCAGTGGGCTGTCCCCCCTTCGTAAAGGAAGTAACACTCCACAATCACTTCCTGGGAGGAAACGAGAGTCCCCACTAGGACCAGGAGGAGGGAGCCCTTTCGTCCGGGCTGGTGAGTTCCTGAGTCAGCAGGTCCCACCCGTGGACGTGGTCGGGCCTCCTGGTGGCGGCCTCCCCTGTGGCCGCCTCTGCAGTGAGGGCCCAGGGACACCTGCCGCTCCTCCCAGCTCACTTCGTTGTTTGTCTCTTCCCTCGCACTGACTGGTCAGCCCGGTGCCCGCCCTGCGCCTCGGGGCCCACCTTTCTTGGCCACGGTCCTCTCCTCCTGCTGCTTCTCCTCCTCCAGGGCCCGCGCTCTCTCCTCGTGCTCGTCGGCCAGCGCCTTCCAGTGCTGCCGGTTGTTCTGCAGGCGCTCCAGCATGGGCAGGATCTCCTCGTGGAAGCGGGAGAACTCCTGGAAGGGAGCCCAGGCGTCGCGACCGCCCGGGCGGGTGGAAGGGACAGGTCACGACCCTGCCTCCGCCTCGGTTTGCTCTCAGGAGAACCCTGAGGCCTGCCTGGTGGGAGGGGGAACGGCCACCGAGATGCCACTTCCCAGCAAAGCCCGGAACAGGGAGAAGGGCTTGGCGTTGGCGTTCGGGAGCTGTGGGCGTGAATGCTTATAACACACACCGTCATAGCGGGCAAGGACCCCAAGAATAGAGTAGAGAGAGTCAACTGCAGAGGGGGTGGGGGACTCACAGACATGTGTGTCTTGTGCTCCTTCTCCCATGCCTCACACACACTACACACAGTGCACACACCACACACAGTGCACACAACACACACAATGCACAAACACCACACACAATGCACGCACATCACACACAGTGCTCACACCACACACAGTGCACACACCACACACAGTGCACACACACCACACACAGTGCACACACTACACACAGTGCTCACACCACACACAGTGCACACAACACACACAATGCACGCACACCACACACAATGCACACATAATGCACACACTACACACAGTGCTCACACCACACACAGTGCACACACTACACACAGTGCTCACACTACACACAGTGCTCACACCACACGCAGTGCTCACACCACACACAATGCACACACACAACACACAGTGCTCACACATCACATGCACATCACACACAATGCCCACACACTGCATACACTACACACAGTGCTCACACCACACACAGTGCACACAGTACACACAGTGCACACAGTACACACAGTGCACACACCACACACACCACACACAGTGCACACACCACATACAGTGCTCACACCACACACAATGCACACACCACACAGAGTACACACACTACACACAGTGCACACACCACATACAGTGCACACACCACACACAGTGCACACACCACACACAGTGCACACACCACACACAGTGCACACACCACACACAGTACTCACAGTACATACAGTGCACACACCACACACAGTACTCACAGTACATACAGTGCACACACCACACACAGTGCTCACAGTACACACAGTGCACACACAGTGCACACACCACATACAGTGCTCACACCACACACAATGCACACACTTCACACATAATGCATGCACATGACACACAATGCACACACATCACAGAGAATGCACACACCACACATGATGCACACACATCACACACGATGCAAGCACATCACACAATGCAAACGCACCACAGGCAATGCACACACATCACACACAATGCACACACATCACACAATGCAAACGCACCACAGGCAATGCACACACATCACACACAATGCACACACATCACACAATGCAAACGCACCACAGGCAATGCACACACATCACACACAATGCACACACATCACACAATGCATGCACATCACACAGGCATGTGAACACACAAGCTGTGGGCATGCGGGTGCAGCGGGGAGGGGATGTGTGGTGAGCTGTGACCTGTGAGGTCAGGACTGCATAGCACATCCTGGTCCCGCCTCCCCCCAGCAAGACAGCTGTGGAGGCAGGAAATGGGGTTGGAGTTGCAGTGGAGGGCAGTGTGGTGTCCTGGGGGCCGAGGTGGGGGTGGGATGGTCCAGTCAGGGCTGACTTCACTCAGAACCAGGCAACATCCTCCTTGGAGCGTGGGGTCGGCCCTGCTGCCCGAGTGGCAGGGTGGAGGCCCTGGCCATGTTGGGCATCACAGGAGGGCCGTGTGGTCAGATGCCCCTCCGTCCCTGGCCAGTCCCCTGAGCTGTGACCTGCTGTCACTTGTCAGTTATGCAGCCCGTGTTTCTGGGCAAAGCACGCCCAGCTCCAGGGGGCCATGCTGTGCTCCGGGCTCACAGACACTGGCAGGTGCACCTGCCGTCAGCCCCGCAAACAGCGCAGGCCACGGGAGCGCCGGGGGGCCCTGTCTGCTGCTCACCTTGTACACGAAGGTGCACACGAAGTCGATGAAGCCGACCTGCAGTTTGGGGAGCTCAGCCGCCTTGTTCCGGTCCATCATGGGCTTTGGGGGGAGCAGGGACACAGTGAGGGGCAGGGGCAGGGGCAGGTGGGTCCGGCACATCCCCCAAGTACCAGGACTCACTCCCCACCCACTCGGATGAACACGTCCATGGAAACGCACGGAGGAAGGTGGAGCCCTGGCCCCGGCCCAGCCTGCCTGACAGATGCTGGCCCTTGGCAGGGCAAGCCCAGGATGCCCCACGCGCCTTGGAGCCATCGGGCCCTGGTTCCAGGGCTTCCGTATCAACGTCATAGTGCTGGCCTGCCCCAGGTCTCCTAGGTCCCCGAGACGCCGCGCCCCCAGAGCGGCCCCCTCCATCTTCCCCACGGAGCTCTCCACGGTGCTGAGCCAGGACCCCAGGCTCCCTGAGAGCGACCCCAGTTCAGGGAGCTGTCCAGGGTGCTGAATCAGGCCGCAGGTGCCAGAGAGCGACCCATCCAGCCCCACGGGAGCTGTCCAGGGTGCTGAACCAGACCGCAGGCGCCGGAGAGCGGCCCACCCAGCCCGCCAAACACAGGAGCTGTCCAGGGTGCTGAACCAGGGGCGCAGGTGCTGGAGAGCGGCCCATCCAGGCGCCCCCACCCCCGAAAAAACAGGAGCTGTCCACGGTGCCAACCCGGGACCCAGACCCCCTGGCACAAGCCCCTGGTAAGCTTAGACCGCTGTCCTCGTTGTCCACACCCTGCGGACCCACCAAGCTGCCTCCTGTCAGTCCCTGCTTCACAGTTACCCACGGTCTAGACGGGCTTGGGGAGAACGGGCCAGGCAGGGCCCTAGAAGCCTGGCCCGGAAAGGACAAACCGGCCCGGTGCCCCCGAGACACTGCTGGTCAGGGCGCCTCTCCTGCTGTCTGCACCCGCCCAATGCCTCCTCAGGCCTGTGTTCAGACCACTCTTCACCAAGTGGGGTTGGCTTGTGAGCAAACCCCCTCCCCATCTCTCCTCGTGTTGGACCTACTACCATCTCCTTTCGTGTCAGCCCCTGGTTCTCTTGCAGGTGCATCGCGGTTTTGCAGAATAGTCATGACCCACACTGATGACCCACAGACCCCCGCACCACCCAGGTACCGTGTGTGGGCCCTGGCTCCAGCAACTCCTCCCTGGTTCGGCACCCTCCCTGGGGCCATGTCTGTCCCACCTGGGACTTCCTGGGCCGCTGAAGGCCCAGCCATGTTCACGGTGGAGCCTCTGGCCACGATCCACTGCCTGGTTCCACCAGATTCAACCTTACAGCTTCACCCGGATCCCGAGCCACCGGCACCCACACCCCATCTCGTCACATGACCCAGAGTGAGAGCCCAGGACTTCAGAACCGGACACCCTGTCTGCACTGAGCCAGGACCACGCCCCGGGCGGGGGTTCTGGGAGCAACACTCACAATGGGCTGCTGATCCAGAACTGTCCTTTCCAGGTCCCCTTGTTCCCAGAACTCCGCTGCCACCAGCAGTGCCACCTGGGGGCACAGAAAAGGCAGTCGTTCATCCGGTGGGGTTCAGTGGGGTTCAGCGCTGGGTCAGAGAGCGACCCATGGACATGCCAGAGGCTATGTGTCCGCGGTGTCCACCCGGACCCCTGGGAACCCCACACACGTGAGCACAGGGCACCCTCCACCCGGCGGCCATGGGTGCCCGGCCCCAGCACAGGGCAGTGCCCTGAGCACCGCTTGCAAACCGGGGTCTGCCCCACGTCTGGCTCCCGCAGGCCAACCCCACCAGGAGGCAGGCGGCGCCCAGGCGATGGCTCACCTTGCTCTGGATCTCCCAGGGCTTGGTGATGGCAGACAGGTCGCAGGCCGTCATCATCATGGCCCTGTGAGCAGAGGGCGCTGGAGGCGGGTCCAGGCTGGCCCCCTCGCCCCCGCGCCCCTGCACCCTCCTGCCCGCGCAGCCTGGGGACCGTGGGGCGCAGGTCCTTCCGGAAGAGGCAGCCTGTGCTCCCCACTGCACCCCTGCCCCGCCCCTCTGCACCGCACGCTGAAGTCAGCCAGTGCGTATCCCGAGCCTCGCAGTGCGTGGCTGAACCGTCTCCACCGTGTGGACTGGCGGGCTCCTGGCTGAGCACGTGATCGCCAAAGGCCACGCCGAGACACTGGCCATGGTGCTGAACCAGGCCCAGCCACCGGCCTGTCCCTGGTGCTGTGGGACCCCAAATCCCCCTGAAACGAGGAGCAGGACGGAGCTCCGCTTTCAGGCACCAAAGCCTGTAAGGAAGGAGCTGTTCCTGCCGCAGAGCATGGGGGGCTTGGGCCTGGGGGCCTGGCGGAAGTTTGCGGGAGTAACCGGCTCACATGACGATCTCCTTCCGCGTCGTCTCCAGCGACAGGAACTCGGTCCAGCTTCGCCGGTCCGCGTAGCTCTTAGACTCGTCCACGATCTTCTGGAACATCGTCCTCTTCCTGAACCCCGAGGACACGGGGACTGTGGGCGTCCCCTCCCCCTCCGCCCTTCCCCGCCCCCCACGCAGGCCCCGCCCACACGCGTGGTCCAGCCCCACCGCCCTTCCAGGGAGGTCTCGCCCGGAGTGCAGGCTCCTGCGGCCGCGGGGTCTCCCCGGTGCCCCCACCCGGGCCTCTCCGCCTCCGGGCCCCCCACGCGGGACTCACTTGAAGTAGAGCGCCAGGTCCGTGGCGATGATGGCAATGTCCATGAGGTGGATCACGTGCTCGTGCTGCCGCCGGTTCAGGTTCTGGTAGATGTTCAGGCTCTGCGGGGGGTGGGGGGAGCCTCAGTCCGTCCCCCACCCCAGGGACGGGCACCAGACTCAGGCGGCCTCCCCCAGGGAGCCCACCCTCCGCGGGGAGACTTCCTGCGCCCCCTCCGGCTAGGGCGCACGGTCAGACTCCCGTCCCCAGGAGGCCAGGGGCGCGGACCTGCCCAGGATGGCCCGGGGTGCAGGGGGGCCCAGGTGCAGGGGGTCCAGGGGGTCCTCAGCCGGGAGATGCGCGCGCACGCGGGGACTCGCACCTCCTCCGCCAGCAGGAACTTCCCGAACTCCAGGTGGTGTCGCTCCAGAATGGAGGAGCCGTGCAGCTTGGCCAACGGGTTCTGGGACCTGCCAGGTTTGGGGAGAAGGGAGCAGCCCCGAGTGGCCTGGAGGGCCCGTGGGCGCCACAGCGCAGGTCTCTGCTTCCCCGCCAGCTGCACGTGGGCCTCCCGGCGGGGCCTTCCCCACGGGGCCCTCTGGGCGGGACCCCTGGGCACCCTGGCACCGCCCGCGCCTACTTCATCTGGAACAGGTTGTTGGTGCCGCGGTGGTCGATGTCGTGGCACAGGCCGGCGGTGACCATGGCGAAGGCCTCTAGGTCGGTGTAGTAGCTCTTCAGCTTCCCCGTCTGCGGACACAGGCGCCCCAGTCCTGCACCCGCACCCGCACCCGCACTCCGCTCCTGCTCCAGGGGCTGAGGGCTGTGGGGTGGCCTGGGGGCTGGGCCTGACCACCGTCCCTCCCCGCCAGGCGAGGGGCGGCCTCTGTTGAGCCCTCCAAGGCCCCGCCTCCCATGCGGAGGAGCCCCCGGACCCCTGGCTTCTGGGTGCCCTGCCCCTTTGGCCCAGGAGGTCTTCACAGCCCTGGACAGGTGTGTGTGTGGGGGCGCCTCCCACCCCCGTACCCCGGCTTCTGGGTGCCCTGCCCCTTTGGCCCAGGAGGTCTTCACAGCCCTAGACAGGTGTGTGTGTGGGGGCGCCTCCCACCCCCGTACCCCTGGCTTCTGGGTGCCCTGCCCCTTTGGCCCAGGAGGTCTTCACAGCCCTAGACAGGTGTGTGTGGGGGGGCGCCTCCCACCCCCGTACCCCGGCTTCTGGGCGCCCTGCCCCCCTCCAGGCACCGTGAGCAGCGTGAACATCGTCTGCGCCACGTTGAAGCCGTGGCGCCAGTTGTGGTAGGTGATCCTCCGGTAGCCTTTGCTGACGGAGAGCAGGAACCGCACCAGCACCTGTGGGAGCCGAGCCGTGTCTGCCGTCGCCGGGGTAGGCCAGGGCCGCGCAGCCGAGGGGCCAGGGTCTCCATCCCATTGCCCAGCCCCAAGTGTGAGAAGAGGACCCCAGCAAGGGGTCGAGGGTAGTTTATTTTTTGTTAATCCTCACCAGGGGATGTGTTTTCCATTGATTTTTAGAGAGAGTAGAAGGGAGGGAGGGAGGGAGAGAAACATCGGTGAGAGAGACATATCAAGCGGTTGCCTCAGAATGCGCGTCAACCTGGGCCCGGAGCAAACCTGCCACCCGGGTATGTGCCTCGACCGGGAATGGAACCCGTGACCCTCTGCGTGGCCGAGTGCTCACTGGTCACACCAGCAGGGCAGGGAGGGGGCGTTTCAGAAGAAAAGGCCTGTTTTGGGCAAGCTGTGGGCACCTGGCTGGTGGCTGAAGGTCCTGAGGCTGGGTGGGGTGAGGGTGGAGGCTGGGGAGGGGGTGGGGGCGGAGGGCCGCTATCTCTGGACCACAGAATGTGGCCCCAGGGGTGCCTCTTATTCTTCTGTGTGTAATCCTCGCCCGAGGATATTTTTCCATTGCTTTTTAGAGAGAGTGGATGAGAGGGAAAGACCGAGAGAAACATCGATGTGGGAGACACATCGATTGGTTGCCTCCTGCACGAGCTTGGACCAGGGCCCAGGCCGGGAGGTTCGTGCCCTTGACCGGAATCAAACCCGGAACCCGTCAGTCCCCAGGCCGACGCACTATCCACGGAGCACACCAGCTAGGGCTGTTCTGTGATTTTTAGGGCCAGGAAATTATTAGGAAATAATTTTTTCTGTCCACGTTTTCTATAATTTTTTTCTCTTGTGTTTCTTTCTTATTTAGTGGACCACCTCCTGGGAATGTGGCCTGCTGCCCTGAGTCGGCAAGAGGGAAGGTGTTTCCCTCGGTGGTGGTGGGAGCCGAGGCTCGGGGTGTGAAGGGACCGCCGGGCAGCCCCACCGGGCGGTCGGATGGCTGCCAGGACCTGGTTCCAGCCGGGGTGGTGGGTGCTCTCTGCACAGGTGATGGGCTGCTGTCTCCCCCGCCATGCCGGAGCCCACTATCACCCAGATGCACCTTAAGGTCACATTGCCTGGAGCGCCTGTCAATCAGACTTTCCATCTGTCCATCCGTCCTGCGGTCAGCTCTTCCACCCCACGCTCTACCTGTGTTTTACCGGCCTGCACTGCCCATTCTGTAATGAACAGGCCTGCCCCAAGTTCAGTGCAGGACCTGGGACCCTGGCCACGCCCTCACCTCCTGGGGCACCTGGGACCCTGACCACGTCCTCACCTCCTGGGGCACCTGGGACCCTGACCACGTCCTCACCTCCTGGGGCACCTGGAACTTGCGGACCACCCCCAGCTCGTAGTACATCTGGATGCCGCATTTGACCAGCTCCAGCTCCGTGCACTCCAGATCGGAGAAGTGGAACTCGTAGATGTCGAACTTGGTGGGCCCTGGCAGCACTTCCTTCTGTGGGAGGGACGTGGCTGCGGGAGGCAGGCCCCCCACCCCACTGGCTCCTCGTCTCTCCTCCCAGGACCCTCTGTCCAGCCCCGATGCCCCAGTGACATCTGCCCTGCCAGTCGCTCTGGCCTGTGCCTGTACACGGGCCCGCCCCTCTCCTCCGACCCGCGGTCCAACAACAAGAACTTGCCTAACTGGGCAGACACAGTGATGTTGCCAGGGAAACAAACGCAGAGATACGCACGTGGGAAGGTGCACGGACACACGGCAGGCGTCTGGCACGTGGACAGCGGCCACCACCGCAGGGACACCCCGTAAGCACCCTTAGTCTCCCGGCCCCCATCCTCAGCCCCCACCCCCGGCCTCCACCTCGGGGTGGGGGCAGATTCTGACCAAGATTTCCCGCAGCTCCTCCTCCTCGCAGTCAGCCGGCTCCTTCCCCAGGCGTTCTCGTGTGGGCTGAGAGGGAACCGATGCGCTGTGAGTCAGTGACACGTCAGCTACGCCCTTGTGAGTGTGGGACAGGCGACAGCATCCCCTCACCCCTGTGACTGGGGCAGAGGCCTGAGGTCGCTGCAGGAGCCCAGGGGAGGGAGCGTCCTGCCTCAGAGATTGGGAGTGTGCGTGGGCAGCTCACGTCCGCACATCCCTGCCTCTCCTGGAGGATGGAGCCCTCACCCAGCCGAGAAGGCCCGGGAGGGACCCACCCTGGGCTGGCAGGGCGGGTGGGCCTCCAGGACAGGCCTGCTCCTGGGTGTGCGTCCTGCGTGGGGGGCAGTACCAGGATGAGCTGGATCTCGTCCTGGTCGCATCGCACGTGGTACAGCACCATGTCCTGGGCGATGTCCTTGCGGTTGCCCAGCTTGTTCATCCTGTCGTGGGTGTCGGTGTTGAGCACGGACCAGCCCAGGAACTGTGTGAGGGACTGCGGAGGGCATAGGCGTCACCCCCGCGGGCACCGCCGTCCAGGTGCGGGGGCCCAGGGCCGTGCGCGCTCCTACGGGGCGGCAGGGTGCCTGCCAAGCCCTGGCCCCGAGGGGACCTCGCACGCTGCCTCCCGTCCACTCTCTGGGGCCGTGCAGGTCGGGCGGGGGAGCAGATGGCGTGTCCCCGCGAGCAGCCCCTGAGGCAGTGCTTACCTCCATGAGCACCTCGTCCTGCTCGTCGAAAGGCTTCCCGTCCTTCCTGTTGTAAAAGGTGGCGACCCCCACGATCTCCTCCTTCTTGTTGACGATGGGCATGGACAGGACGTTCCTGATGGCCCAGCCGGAGTCGTCCAGAGGGCCTTGCTGCGGGGACGGGTCGGCATCGGAGCTGACGGCCCGGCCCTGCCCTCAGCTGCAGAGGGTGGGTCCCCTCCCCGCCCGCGTGGGGACTTTACGCCCACAGGGCCGCGGGCACGCCCCACAGCACACTTCCCCGGGCCAGTGCTCCGGACACGCAGGGCCCCCCTTACAGGCACCGCCCCCCCCAGACCAGGCAGCTGGCCCTTCCTCGACGCCCTGGTGCCTGGCCAGTCCCCGAGGAGCCCTCGGTGACGAAGCCCTCTTCCCCCCTCCGCCCTCCCGCACGTGCCCTCTGCCTCCTCCAGAGAAGAGCCTGTCCGTGTCCCCAGGGGAAGGCGTGGGGAGCAGACCTGAACCCTGGAACCCAGCAAACCCGCAGGCAGGTGACATGAGATACAGGTGCCCCCCGCCCTGCATACACACTTGGAACAGTTATAAAGTCAGAGTTTATTAAGTTGAGTGAGTTATCAGCTGTTAAAGTGTGTGTACTTTTTTTTTTTTGCGGGGGGGGGGGGGGACACCCTGTATGTGTTTGCCGCTGTTGGACACTGCGATTTTGAGGTTGTTTCTTAAGCAGTAAAAACCAATTCTGGCCCGGCCGGTGTAGCTTAGTGGTTGAGCGTCAACCTAGGAACCAGGAGGTCCCGGACCGATTCCCAGTCAGGGCACAGGCCCGGGTTGTGGGCTCCATCCCCAGTGCGGGGTGGGCAGGAGGCAGCCGATCCATGATTCTCTCTCATTGATTTTCTCTCGCTCTTCCTCTCCCTTCCTCTCTGAGATAAAATACAAATTCTGAACCCGATCCCTTCATGCCTGTCCTGCTGGTAAACAGCTACCTGAAATGTGAACATCTCGTCCGCAGGGGCGTTCATGATGTTACAGATCTGCGAGGAGCAGAGAGCAGTCTCAGCTGCACAGCCGAGTGGACACAGGATTCTGAAAGTGACTGTCCAGCCCGGAGCTTGGCCGAGCGGGGGCAGGGGCTGGCGGGGGTGGCCCCAGGCGGCTGGTGGGAAGGCTGGGGCTGGAGGCAGGGCCTTGGGGACTCACAAAGCCGCTTTCTGCCACGTAGGTTGGAAGGCCACTGGCCAGGGCCCAGTGGTCAGCTGGGGGTGTGCTGGGGAGAGAAGCAGAGGGTTAGATGGGTCAGACCCAGGGGTGTGAGGCGTGTGTGTGATTGTGGCAGTGTGTGTGTGTGTGCGTGCGTGTGCGTGTGCGTGCCTGTGTGTGTGTGTGCATGTGTGTGTGTGTTCCCGTTTGTTCTGTTCTCTGAGCTCCGGGCGGAGCAGGGATTGGGGGGGAGGGAAGCTGGGGAGGCTGCGGGCAGTGGAGGGCGTGGTTGGGGGCATTTGTGCTGCCTCATCCGCCTTCTCTGCCCACGATGAGGCCACTGGCCTAGTGGGATCCCCTCCCCCTCCTGGGGCCTCTGGAGCTGAGCGCTGGTCCCCTGTCCCGTGGCCGGGTCGGGATCTGAGGGTCCCAGTCTTTGTGGGGGCCTGTGGGGCCTGGGGCCCTGGCCTCGTGGCTGTAGGGCTGGCACCGGGCCCTGCCCTGAGCTCCACCCAGCTGTGCTGCTCCCCCCGCGGACGTCCCCCGGTCCATCCCACTGGGTGTGCAGTGTGAGGAGACCTCGAGGGCTGCTAGCTCAGGCGCTGTGGCAGGGCCCCTGGACGCCCCCTGGGCCCCTGGACGCTCCCCGGGCCCCTGGACGCCCCCCGGGCCCCTGGACGCTCCCCGGGCCCCTGGACGCCCCCTGGGCCCCTGGACGCTCCCCGGGCCCCTGGACGCTCCCCGGGCCCCTGGACGCTCCCCGGGCCCCTGGACGCTCCCCCGGGCCCCTGGACGCCCCCTGGGCCCCTGGACGCTCCCCGGGCCCCTGGACGCTCCCCGGGCCCCTGGACGCTCCCCGGGCCCCTGGACGCTCCCCGGGCCCCTGGACGCCACTGCGAGGTCCCCCCTTCATTTTCTCCAGGGTCAGCGAGCCAGCGCCTCCCACCCACGTGGGTGCCCACAGCCCAGGATCTGCTGGCACTCACGGGATGACCTTGATGTCTTCCTTGCCGTGGAGGATGTAGTCGATGACTTTGTAGAAGAGGATTTCCTGAGGACCAGACCACAGCGGGCGGTCGTGAGGGGCTCCCGGCCAGCACCCCGGGAACCTCTGGGCAATGAGGCGTCTGTCCCTGGCTCCCCAGCCCCCCTGCCCTCCCCCCTCCTTGGCTGGGCTGGGACAGGCCCGTGCTGCCCTGGAGTTGGGGGGTGGAGAGCGGCTGGCCTGTCCCCCCCGCCACGACTCACACGGCCGTCGGGTGTCCGCGGGCCTGCGTACGGCTGGGCCTCTCCCATCAGGACGGGCCACACGTCGAAGAATTCCTGGCGGAGAAGAGGGAGAGTGGTGAGCCAGCCCCGCGCGGCCCGGCTGGGGGGGTGGGCGGGGCCTCACCTTCTCCTTGGTCATGTCCAGGAGGCCCACGGAGTAGCGGTCACAGTTGAGGTAGGCCCGCACCGTGTAGAAGGCTTTGTGGAACTGCCGCTCGATGTCCGTCAGCTCCTCAAACACCTTGTTGGCCGACCACAGCAGCACCTGCAGGGGCGGCACCCACGGCCCATGTCCACACCCATGTCACCCCTGAGACGCCGTGCACAGCCCCTGCCGCAGGGCCCTGGGGGACACTGAGCCAGACGGCCCCCCAACGGCATCTCTGAGGGGCCACCGAGCGGCACCAGCCCCCACTCCTGCGGCCTGACCCCGGGGCCTGGGAGCCTCCTGGGGGACGAGGCCTCCAGCTCCGGCCACGTCCCTGCCCCACGCGGCCTGGTGTGGCCTCACACCGGGTCCGTGAGTGAGGGAGGGAAATCAGTGGCCGTGAGCTCGGAGGGCAAAGCCGGGATCAGCCCGCCCTGGTCAGACGGCGGGGGCAGGACTCTGAGGACACGAGCTCATGGTGTCCTGGGCCAGCAAGGTGAGGAGAAGGATGGTTTCCTGCCACGTCCCCGAGGCCCTGGATAACCCACCCCCGGGGCCTCAGCCGATGGCCGGGCTCCCCCTAACTCCAAGGGGAACCGCTCCCCAGTTTCTCCGTCTCTTCAGCCACAGCCCAAAGGCAGGGCACCTCCTGGCTCCGGCCTGTCACACCCGCTCCCCCCCCAACACCTGTCGTCAGCCTGAGCACTGCCTGGGGCAGAGCCCCTCCTCCTGCAAGATCATCCCTGCCTGGCTCCCCTCTGCCAGCCCCCCCACGGCCCCCGCGGCCCCGCTGTCACCGGCCGGGACTGGCTCTCATGATCCCACCTGCTGTGTCCTCTTGCCAGGAGGCAGCCCACTGCCCACGTAGACCAGGCGTGCCTCACTGTCCACCGCTCCCTCCCCTGACCCAGCCAGGGCCTGGCACAGGCTGCGCCCAGGGCCTCCACAGCCCGCGTTCGTGGAGCCAGACCCCCGACAGCGCCCATTCCTTCCTGACCTCAGGAAGCACAGTCTCAGGGTCTGGTCACTCGGCCACAGCTGTGAGGTCAGGAGGCCACCCAGCCCCGCCCAGAGCCTCCGTGCTGCCGACGGCGCAGAGGGCGGTGAGATCCGCAGACCATCTGAGCTGTGGTCCTGTGGCCAGCTGCCCCCGGAAGTCTACACATGTGTCGCCCACGCGTGTCGCCCACACGAGTCAGCTGGTGGATGAGCACCTCAATCCTGCTGCTAAAGGCCTGGTAGCGAAAGGCCTGGGCACGCCCCCCACACACTTGTGTGAGGACACCCACCCGGTTCGTTCCCCAGGAGCACTGAGGTGGGGCCCCCCACTCCCACCCGGCCCTCCATCACCCCTGAGCCCTGATTTGACCAGGGACCTCTCACGGTGCGGCACCCTCGCCAGGAGCAGGTTCTGTAACAGCCGGAGGAACGGGGCGCAAGGGCTGGCGGTGTGTCTGCGGCGTTCTGACCCCAGCAGCCTGGCCGCACAGGCCCCGCCCGCCTCTACCTCCGGAGTGGAGCCCGGATCTTCGGACACGCCAGGTGGCTGTTTAGGCAGCGGCCTCCTGTAGCCGCGAGGTCGGCGTTTAGAGCAAATAGCCCTGAAGGCTCTCTGCCCCAGTCAAGACCCGGCCCAGACGCCGCTCTGACTCGGGGTGTCCTGGGACTTCACCCCCAGGCCTCGCGCAGGGCCTGTGCTCCGTCCCTCTGGCCGAACCTCCGCCCTCCTCTGTGGGGGGGCCCTGGGCTGGTTCTGCTCGATGGTTACGACTCATGTCTGGTTTGGGCCTGACCTCTCTGGAGAAGCTAGAACCTCAGATTCTTTTATTTTTTTAATCTTCAACCCGGAGTGAGGATATTTTTTGCATTGATCTTTAGACAGACCGTGGGAGGGAGGGAGGAGGGGGAGAGAGGAACATCAGTGTGACTGAGGCACATCTATTGGTTGCCTCCTGCACACGCCCCAACTGACCGGGGCTTGGGATCGAACCTGCAACCGAGGTACATGCCCTTGACCAAGAATACAACCTGAGACCCTTTGGTCTCACTGAGCAAAACTGGCCAGGGCTCAACACCAGTATTATTAAAGGTAAATGACAGACGTTTAAAAAATTGGGAAGATTACATTAAAACTATATTCACATAGGTATTCATATTCCCTTCCAATTATCCATCTTTTTAAAAAATATATTTTTATTGATTTCAGAGAGGAAGGGAGAGGGAGAGGAAGAGATCGAAACATCAGTAATGAGAGAGCATTAGTGACCAGCTGCCTCCTGCACGCCCCACACTGGGGTTCGAGCCCACACCAGGGCATGTGCCCTGACCGGAATCGAACCATGACCTCTTGGTTCATAGGTCGACGCTCAACCCCTGAGCCATGCCGGCTGGGCTCATCGATGTCTAACAACCAACATCAAAGCGATAACTGTTCACAACCACAAATGTCAAACCGGGACCCTAACACAGGCATCACGCGTTCTATCAATTGGCCCAAGTCTGCGAGGCCATCACCAGACTGACGTCCACGGGGATAAATAGGCTCAGAACAGCCTTTCCTCTGCGGCAGGAGCAGGAGCCCTCAGCTCCCTCATCCCGTCCTGGTCATTACAGACACGCGGGCTGCGTGACCGACACCAGTATTCCTGCCGGGCGTGTGCTAATTTACCTAATCGGAGGCGTTACTGTTTGTGGCAAACATCGCACGACGGCAGCTTTTATTCGTTCTTATTCTCATTGCAGTGACTCTCCCCGAATTCCCAGGGGCCGCATGTGACCCAGGCTGTGTGTGCACCCCAGGTCAGCCTGCACTTCGGCGAAAACACCCGCTGACCCAGCAAACCTCGCAGCAGAGGCAAGCCGAGCTCCCGGAGGCAGGGGACACGCAGGGGACACGCAGGGCACCGAGGCCGCATGCGTCAGCCTGCACTCTTTCTCACAGCACCAACCACCGCCCCCCCTCCCGCCCCCACGCCCTCTCTCAGGGAGGCAGACGCTGTCCCGTGTCCCGTGTGGCCAGGGCCACACCACCAGGGATCTCGGCCTCAGAGCGGCAGGATTGTGGTTGGGGGGGGGCTGGCAGGCAGGGCCCCAGGCGAGGGATGGCAGCCCAGGTGCCAGGCCCAGCCTCTGATGCCGGCCGGCACACACAGCACCACACCATGACGCCTGGCAACCTGCCCAGGTGGACCCAGCCCCGCCCGCCTTTGTCCAGAGCGACTAGGGGGCCTGAACCCCCGGCTGTGGCCAGGAGGCAGGGCCAGGCGGGTACCTGTCCGCGGCGCGTCTCACAGTTGTGCAGGTAGCTCAAGTGGTAGATCTTCAGGTTCAAGGCCCCGAAGTTCAGGTACTTCAGGAAAACCTGGAACATGGTTCAACCACAGGAGTTAAAGCCTGTTTCCCGGCGAGCATCCTCGTGCATCGAGGCGCCCACGGACAGAGGGACGGGGGTCAGAGCCACGCGCACCCCCTGGGGGGAGGCCCGGCACTCACGTCCTCGTCCTCGCGGGTGAAGCCCGGCCCATCCAGCTTGTTCACAGCCATGACCACGGCCACCACGTCCTTGCCGTTCATGACGGGCGTGGCCAGGAGGCTCCTCGTCTCGTAGCCGGTCAGCTCGTCGGCGAAGGTGCTGAAGTGGGGGTTCTGTGAGGTGACGGAGCAAAGACAGAGGCTGTTGCTTGTGGGCCTGGGCTCGGGGTGGCCCCGTGGAGGCTCCAGGCCAGTGCTGACGCCCAGTGGCCCGTCCCGGCCGGGGCGCCGGGGAAGCTCAGAGGACGTGCCACGGACCCAGCTCAGTCCCTGTCACGCCTCCTTGGCTTCCAGACTCCGCAGTCCTCACAGCCCCCCACCCCGTGCCCCACCTGGGCTGTGGGCAGAACTGGGTCCCCCCACACCTGACACCTGGGTGCCCTCCTACTCCTGGCTGCAGCTCCTCCTGCCTTCCACCGACGGGGCCAGACCCATGGGCTCCTCCCCCAAACACACGTGTGGCTGAACTAAGGGAGCACAGTCTGATGGGGCGTGTTTGGGGGCAGCCAGTGCGTGGGCGTCGAGGGTTCCTTGGGGCCCCAGGATCTGTCCAAAGCCCCCACAGGCCTCCCAGGCCTGTGTTCCAGCTGGGGTCTGCCCCACGGGGCCGCTGCCCCAGGTGACAGCCGTGAGCACCTGCCCCAGGGGCTCCCACCACCCCAGCACCTGCCCCAGGGGCTCCCACCACCCCAGCACCTGCCTCAGGGGCTCCCACCACCCAGCACCTGCCCCAGGGGCTCCCACCATCCCAGCACCTGCCCCAGGGGCTCCCACCACCCCAGCACCTGCCCCAGGGGCTCCCACCACCCAGCACCTGCCCCAGGGGCTCCCACCACCCAGCACCTGCCCCAGGGGCTCCCACCACCCAGCACCTGCCCCAGGGGGCTCCCACCACCCCAGCACCTGCCCCAGGGGGGTCCTACCACCCCAGCACCTGCCCCAGGGGCTCCCACCACCCCAGCACCTGCCCCAGGGGCTCCCACCACCCCAGCACCTGCCCCAGGGGCTCCCACCACCCCAGCACCTGCCCCAGGGGCTCCCACCACCCCAGCACCTGCCCCAGGGGCTCCCACCACCCCAGCACCTGCCCCAGGGGCTCCCACCACCCCAGCACCTGCCCCAGGGGCTCCCACCACCCAGCACCTGCCCCAAGCGGCTCCCACCACCCCAGCACCTGCCCCAGGGGCTCCCACCACCCAGCACCTGCCCCAAGCGGCTCCCACCACCCCAGCACCTGCCCCAAGGGGCTCCCACCATCCCAGCACCTGCCCCAGGGGGGTCCCACCACCCCAGCACCTGCCCCAGGGGGTCCCACCATCCCAGCACCTGCCCCAGGGGGGTCCCACCACCCAGCACCTGCCCCAGGGGCTCCCACCACCCAGCACCTGCCCAGGGGGGTCCCACCAACACCTGCCCCAGGGGCTCCCACCACCCAGCACCTGCCCCAGGGGCTCCCACCACCCAGCACCGCTCCTCACGTTCCTCACTCAGGACTGTGCAGGCCGACGGTGGCGGCCCCTCGCGGCCCCGGAGGGTTCTCTCTCTGGGCCCTCGGCCGGGCACTCCCTGCAGGGCCAGGGGCCCCAGGAGCTGTGGGGAGGCAGCCTGTGGGCCTGACCGGGAGGGCTGGTGTGTGGCTCAGCCAACCCCTCCCCTCCCACCTCCCCTCCCCGCCTCCCCGATTCCCCGGGAGGCAGCCCCGCCCGCAGCGGCACCACGTGTGCGAGCCCTGCGCGGTGGCCGTGTCCAGCAGCGGCACCAACATGGGTTCACAGGGCTCAGCTCTGACCCAGGAAGCCCGCAGCGGCTTGGCCGTGAGCAAGTCTGTCTGAGCCGGAAGGTCCCACGTTCCGAGCCCTCCGCCCGCCAGCTCCTGGCTCCTTCACAGCGCCGGCCGCTCCGGCGTCCACACTCCTGGCCATGCTGCCGGCCTCCTGCCTGTCCTTGCGCCCGTGGGACCCGCACGGACGCGCAAACATGCGCTGCCCGCGGGTGGACGGAGCCTCGGAGGGTCGGGCACGTGGGGCCGGAGCCATGCTCTCGGAGTCGAGTCACGGAAGCCCTAGGCTCGTCCTTGTTCCTCTCCCTGCGCCTGGGCCCGCTCCCGGCTCCCTGCCTGTGCTGCTTCTGCTCCCCTGGCTCCCCCCGCCCCCCCTCCCCCCGCTCCTCTGTGGGGTCACACCCTTCCGGGTCCGGCCCCACCCACCGCCTGCCGAGGGGACCCCGGTGCCGCCTTGGCATGCCCGTCACTCAGACCCTGTAGGACCGGAAGCCTTGGGATTTCTCTAAAGTGTCCCCAACGCTGTAGCCACTGCTCCCCCACGGCAGCATCCCCAGGCCTCACCCTGCCCCCCGCACTGGCCCTTCGTCCTTCAACCACACGACTCCAGCCACCACAACGGGGTCCAGACACCTTGGCTACAGGCAGGACCCTCTGGGGACCACAGCTCTTTGTGGGGGGGAGTCAGGACCTACCCCCTCCGCCCCCGAGCCAGGACCTGGGCCCATGGTCTTGGCCCAGCCACTCAGCCACAAGCCCTCAGGGTCTGGGAGCTGTGAAGGTGTTGACAGGCAGACCTGCAGCCCCCTCACACCCCGCACACCTGGCTCCAGGAACAGCCCCTGCGGCTCTGCCCTGAGTGGCTGGCGCCCGGGGCGGAGCCCAGACTCTGCCTCAGTCTCCCCTCCAGAGCCACCTGGAAACCGAGCCCTGACGGTGCTTAGGGATTGGGATGCGCTTTGGGGAGATCCGCTCTCTGGTGACTTTTGACTCTGGTCTCTGTTCACTGCATCCGGGATAAGGAGAGCCCGTGGCCTGCGGCCCCAGGGGCTCCTCCGATGCCGCCGGCCGCCTGGGAGACCCAGGGAGACCGCCCTGCAGGGGCGGGACCTGGTCTGGGGCAGCCCCGAAGGTGGACCCAGACCCTCAGAGCAGCTGTGCGCACCCACGGCACAGGTGTGGGGTGGGGAGGCTGGAACACCAACCCCTGAGGGGACAGGACCGGGGAGGGGTCCCCACTATGGAGCGCCTGTTTCTGGGAAGTGGGCGCTCCTGACGTCCCGATTCTTGGTGACCCATTTCTTAAAAAGGGAGCGAAGGGAGAGGTTAATCCTGGAGATTACGCTGCTCAGGCCGCGGAGGCCGGTGGTGGGAGCAGAGGCGCTAAGAGGATTGCCGCCCGGCTGCCTCCTTTCCAGCCTGGGGTCCGCGTGCCCGTCTGTCCGTCTCCAGGGACAAGGGGCCGCGGCTGCGTGGGGGCTCAGCCCCTCCTGACTCCTTCGTGGGCAGGGAAGAGGCGGATCGGGTCATGGCTCCTGCTTCTAGCTCCCAGGCTGGGCCCCCCAGGGGCCGGGAGACGGCGAGGGCCCCTCCCCGGCTGCAGCCTCTCCCTGCTCTTCCCGGGCGCCGCTCCCACCCCCACCTCGTGCGGCCTGCTGACCTACCCCCGCGAGGCATGGCTGGAACCCACCTCCCTCACATCCTGCACGTTCACCGTCTTCTTGGTCTGAGCCACGTGGCCCACAACCCCGATGTCCAGCGGGAAGACGATCTCAGAGTCGGGGGGCACCAGGCAGTCCTCCAGGACGCAGCCCGGCCGCACGCCGAAGAGGCGCGTGGCGAGCTCGGCCGTGCCGTTGCGCTGGCGCAGCAGGAAGAGGCTGCAGCAGTCGGCGCGCAGCAGCGGGCCCAGGCGGCGCAGCAGCTTGAAGAGCACGAGCTCCATGTTCACGTTCTCCTGCATGTCCTGCACCAGCTCGAGCAGCGCCGCGCCCTCCCGCACCTGGCACAGCTCCCGGAAGCTGGCGCCGGCCGCGGGGGGCCCGTCCTCGCAGGCCCGGGCCGCGTGGTCCGGGCTCAGCGCCTTCCCGAAGTACCGGTCTGCGAAGCCGGGGTTCTGGTCCAGGTACCGCCGCACCTGCTCCTCGCGGAGGCTCATGGTGTCCAGCTGCCCGACCCGAGCCGCCGCCGTCCCGGGTGTGTGCAGACTCCCCGCAAACACTGTCATCAGCAAAGCCTCGCTTAGCGACGATTAGAGGCCCGGGGACGCCAGCTGACGCGCCCACGCCTGCCCCCTCGCCTGAGGCCCGGCTTGCTGCTGCCCGGGAGTGACAGGGCCTTCGGGACACCCCAGCGGCTGGGGGGCGGGCTTCCCTCCCGCGGAGGGAGGTGACCCTCTCTACCTGGTCCCACAGGCGGCCCGGACCTGGGCTCCCGTGTCCTGCACAGGAGGGCATCTGCCTCGGGGAGACGCAGCCCGGTCCCAGGCCTGGAGAGGGGTCCCATGAGGGTGCAGCTTCGGCTCCACCCCCACAGAGGGAGGTGGGGACAAGGGAGGGAGGGAGGGGGCCCAGCCCCTGGCCTGGGGCGGGAGGGGCTCGCACACACTCTCCCTTTTCCATGCTGGGAAGAGGCGGCCGGGGCATCCAGTCCACAGGTAAGGGGTCTCAGCTGGAAGAGCTGGCGCCCTTAGTTCAGTTGTCTGAATGAACCCTCCTCCCCCCTCCATGTTTGCCCACAACCTCTGGCCGTGTTTTACAGGCGAGTTCGTTCCCGAGCACCCGTGCCTCACGCAGGGACTGGCATGTCTGGGTGGCAGCACGCACCTCTTGCCGAGGGCCTATCCGCCCGCCCCCGATGTCATCAGATTGAGCTTCTCTGTGATCCATGAGGTGAAAAAAGGTGAAGGGGCCACGGGAGGACTTGCCCCATGTCTGTCTGACTCTCTTGCTTCACAGAAAAAAGACTGTGTGAACACGCATGAGTCTGTGTGTGCCCGTGCATAGGTGCACACGCGCACACACGTGTGTGCATACATGTGCATGCATGTGCCCGTGTGTGTGCATGTGCACCATGGACTGTTGGAGGCTGGGGTAGAAGCTCTGTCCCTGGGAACCAGTGTGCACATCTCAGGGAGCCCGGCGGCCCCTGGCGTTGGGTTCACCGGGGGCGGCAGTGAGGAAGCCGCCTGTCTGCCGAGGCGGCAGCAGACCGTCTCAGGGGAAGGGTTCTGGGCCTCTGGTCACGGACTCCACGTCGCTGGGTCTCCTCCGCACGGAGCCGTGTCTGTGTCGCTAGCACACTCTCCACCGGATGCGGGGCTTGTGTGTGAGTCTGGCTGTTACTGCACTCAGCAGGTGAAACTGTGTGTGTGTGTGTGCGCGCGCACACTCGTGTGGGAGTGTGCACAGTGTGCACGCCGGCTGGGGCGCCTCGTGTGCTTGGACGGGTGTTCTCCACTTGAGCATGTCCCAGGGATCTCGGGGCTCTGGGCCCTGCAGCTGTGACACCACCGGGCCCAGCTGGCCGGGTGTGGGGGGAGGGGCTTGAGGCTCCTGCCTCCCCTGAGCCACGCGGCCGTTCCTCTCGGGATCTGCTCCCAGGTCCCCACGTCTCCTGAAAATAGTGGGTTCTGACGGGATGGTGGCGGGCCTGCAGCTCTTGGATCTGGGCCAGGGCTGCCGTCGCCTCACTGGTCGTCAGCCCCAATCAGCTTCAGGGTGCTCCCGGGGCATTGGCTCCAGAGGCCCTGCTCTGGGCCTGGAGAATTGGGTCTTCGGGGCACTTCCCAAATCTGCCACTCACCCCGCCCCGAGGCCCGCCCTCCGGTCCTGCCAGCCGTTGGACTCTGCTCCCTCGGCACCCCACAGTTGACCTCTGTGGCTCTGGCTCATGGAGGACGGGAGGGAGTGTCACTCTCAGCAGCCCTGGGGTGGGTCCACCCTTAGCCTTGACCCCTCTTCCCTGAAAGCGTCACTTCTCCGAGGGCCACCCCCCAGGTGGGGGCCTGAACAGAGAGAACAGACCACAGCTGCTGTGCCACCAGGAAACCGGAGTGAGGAATAGCATGGTGGGTGTTAGCAAGAGGGCTGAGTTAATCCTGTACTCCAGTTTGTGAGGCATCATCACCATTGGTCCGTGCATGGTCCCTCTTGCATCTTATTTTATCTATCCATCATATTTAGCTATCTATCCACCATCCATTCACCACCCCCACCCACCTATCCATCCTTCCATCCCCTTATCCATGCATCCATTCACCATCCCCCACCCACCTACCCATCTATCCATCATCCATCCATTCACCCACCATCCATCCACCCAACACCCACCCACCCATCCATCCCCCCATACACTCATCCATCCATCCATCCACCATCTGTCCTCCCAGATCCTGTCTTCAAGTTGGACTAACCCTTCCAGTATCTGCCATCCCATCACACCTTAGAAAGTTGGGGAGTGCCAGAGACCAGTGTGTAACAGCATTGGCATGGAAGTGCAAGCAGGAACTTGGAAGGCCATCAACCTTGGGCGGTCAGCAGGGCTGTGGCCAGCACACGATTGCTACTGCTGTGATTGCGATGGCTCGAGGTGGTTTCCTGACCCGATCATCTTTACATTGTTTACTGAACTTTACTGACCTTTGATCCTATCTGCTCTGCCTGCGTGCATTGCTAAAGGGCAAATGTGTGACAAAACTGAGTAAAAGCAGGCAGGACCCAGACTCGGGTATTCCTCTTCTCAAAAGAGGTCCCACCTGGCCCCCATGCCTTTAAAATTCGTTTTTCTTCTACAGTGTCTCAGTGTATGTCGGCCCTCCCACAGGTCACCCGGAACCTGCTGTGCAGGCTGTGGCAGGGGAGTATAAAAAGTGAATTTTCCTTTGATGAATTCAAGTTCAAACTAAGGGATTTAATTTGCTCATTGTTATTTTAAGCCACTAAGCAATGTTTATAGCATTAAATGATTACATAAAAAGAAATGTCTCTTTAAAAAAAAAATAAAAAATAAAAAAAGAAATGTCTCAAACCAGAACTAGAAAAAGAGCAAACTAAAGCCAAAGTAAGCAGAGGAAAAGGGAATAATAAAGAAGAGTGGAAGTCAATGAAATAGAAAACAAAAAATGAAGAAAATGATCAAACTAAACACTATTTTTAATGATCAAAAATATTAACCTGCAGCCAAATTGGTTTTTAAAAAGCGCATCACACAGCCCTGGCCAGTTTCCTCAGTGGTTAGAGCAGTGGCCGGTGGACCAAAGGGTCATAGGTTTGATTCCCGCCAAGGGCACGGACGGTGGGTGCAGATGCCCCAACCTCAGGAGGGGTGCAAGCAACCAATCTATGTGTCTCTCACACATCGATGCTTCCCTCTCCTCCTCCTCCCTCCCTCCCACTCTCTCTAAAAATCAATGGAAGGAATATCCTCCAGTGAGGATTAAAACAAAAATTAAAAAGACACCACACAAATTACCAATATCAAAAATGAAAGAGGAACTTTCACTAAAGACCTGAGACATAAAAGAGTAAAAATATTTAAAACATTTTATTCTTTCCGTTTTACTGAGGTATATTTTTCATACAATAACAGTAGCAGCTTATAGAGGAATAATGTAGACAACGCTAGGCCAACAAATGTAAAAATTGTGATGGAGAAATTCCTCAAAAGATACTAATGCTCCTTCCAGAAAAAATATATATCCCTATACATGTTTTTAAAATTAAGTGTTAAAATCATCCCATAAAGAAAACTTCAACCCCAGACGGCTTCACAGCTGAACTCTGCCAAATACTCAAGGAAGAAACAACACCAGCTCCACAGGTGCTCACAGAAAACACGAGGGAGAGACTGGCCGCGTGGCACGGCTCAGCGGGTGAGTGCGGACCTAAGAGCCTCTCTCCCCCTCGCCCTTCCTCTCTGAAATCAATAAAAATATTTATATTTTAAAAAACGAGGGAGCCCTTCCCCACTCATTTTGCGAAGTTAGCACCCCAGACTCTGAAAGGAGATGGCAACAGTACAAGCAGAGCATGCTGCAAGCGATACCTCTCACTAACACAGACACCGAGGTCCTCAGGGGAGAACAGCGCACCGAGTCCCCTGTGGAGAGGGCAGGACATGAGGACTGCACCCGCCTTCCCGCCCCTACTCAGTCTTCCCGCCCGTTATAATAACGTTATGGTCATAAGGAAACCCCTCTAATGTATGAAATAACTATTGTGTGAAATGTTTGCTGGTGGGAACCCCAATACTCTGTAACTCCCAAAATTAATGAACACCCCACTATCTTGATGTAAAAGCCCTGAGCCCTTAAAGTGTAAACGCCCTGCTCCTAGCATAAGGCACACCTCTGGCCCACACTGATAAGGACACAACTTGTTTACCGCCGTCTATATAAGCCTGGGACCGTCTTCAGTTGAGGTCTCCTGCCCGATAAGAGGAGGACTCCACGTCGCTCCGAGAGACAAGCCCCTGATTGCTCTGCTGTGTGAGCCTGAACCAACTGCGGCCGCCTGCCTGTCTCTGTTTTTGTCGTCTGTCCTTCCGTGTGCATCTCCGGGTGGCCTTTGCTGGAGCCCAGGACCCACTAGGAATAGGTAAATAAACCTGTGTGGTTGCATACTGATTCTGTCTTGTGTGTCCTGTGTTCCGGTTCGGCTCAGCTGTCTAGACATTGAAGCACCAGGGGATAGGCCGTTATTACTGACTCCTGGTCACCTGCGTTTGCCCCACTAAGTCTATACAGATTATCAATTAATTGGGGCATAATTGGGACGATGCCCCTACTTATCGGAGCGGGAACGGGCCTTGGGCTGAGCCTTCCTTCACTCGGAGGACGCCGTGCTGGGCTCATCACTGTGTGGGAATGTCTTTCCCTCTTCCAGCTCAATGGGCACCCTCATCCCGCGTCAGCGTGTGCCCCCACGCACCTGGCCAGCCCCGGGTGTCTGTGCTGGGCAGGGGGGCGGCCAGCACTGGAGGGGTGCACGACGGCTAATGGCCACGAATCAGCTGCTGGGGGCCTCCTGGCTTTGGGGGAGCAGATCCGGCGGATGGGCTGTCTGTCACTCCTCAGTGTGGGTAACGCTTGACCCTGCTCTGCGTTCCTGCGGGAGAAGTATTTGTCCTCTTCCTGGTAAGAGGCAGCAGAGGCTGCTGGCCTGACCATGACCAAGTGGGACTGACCTCAGGAGGGCAAGGTTGGCTTAACATGGACACTGTGAGCGTGACTCACACGGGAACAGGCTGAAAAGGAAACACAGCAGATACAACAATAACAAAGTCTTGCCCAGCTGGCGTGGCTCAGGGATTGAGCTCGGACCCATGAAGCAAGAGGTCACAGTGTGATTCCCGTCAGGGCACACTCGCTCCCCAGTAGGAGGAGTGCAGGAGGCAGCTGATCAATGATTCTCTCTCATCATTGATGTTTCTATCTCTCTCTGTCTCCCTTTTTCTCTGAAATCAATAAAAATATATTTTCAAAAAAGAGTGTACTTAAAAAAGAAAAAAAAAAGAAAAGAAAAGCAAGCCACGCAAAGCACCCATTGGTCAGGACTCAGGCACCCGACTGGAGTGCGTAGCTAGTTACTCCCGGGAGCTCAGGCCGAGATCTCACACGCGAAAGGCAGGCGCGGGCGCGGGTGCGGGTGGGGCAGAGGGAGCGCCCTGCAGACAACCGGCGCCCGGGCGGCGCGAGGCCGTGAGCGGAGGGCCAGGGAGGTGGTCGGGGTACAAGTGTCCCGGGAAGGGTGGGTGCCGGGCGCTGGCAGAGAGAGGCCAGATCCGGAGAAATGCTGCTGCCCCGCCCAGTGTGGGCCTCGCTCCGCCCGCGGTTCACCGAGCCCCGAAGCGAATGGATCCGCAGCTCAGCGTGGACAGGCTGCTCCGTCCTGCTCCGCGGGGCTGGCTGCGAACCTTGTCGCCCTGGAAACCAACACGGTCTCCGGGACTCAGCTCCCGGTGGCTCCGCTCACGCGCATGGGCGCACGACTTACACACCGGCCTTCAAACCTCCACCTTCTGTGCGAAGGCGGCTCAGGGTTCCACTGTCCCGGGAAGTCACCCCCGCGGGCGGGCGGGCGGGCGGCGGGCGCTCCAAGGCCGCAGTCCCCGCCGAAAATACGGCGAAGCCGGCTCCTGCCCGCGGCGGTCCACGCGGCGGACGGTGTCGGTGGGAGGTGGGCCTCCGCTCACCGGCACCGAGGACGCTCCGCACGGAGCGGGTCCCCACGGCAGCCCGGCACGTGGGAGGCAGGACGGAGGTGTGTGCTCAGGGCGCCCCCGCACACGCCCCTCGCCCGCCCGCCTCCCCGGATCGGCGCAAAGCTGTTTGCACTGCGCTTAGCCCGCGGGTGAGTCATGGCTCCCGGCCTCCGACTGCCGCGCGGGGACCGCGCAGGCCCCGCTGCCGCCCGAGGTGCCTCGGGAGCCGTGGAGACGCCGCGTCCCAGACCGATTTCAGGAAGAGCCTGGGGTGCCCTGAGGGCCCGGGGACCACCTCGCCCGCCCCGCCTCCTCTCACCGGCGGGCATTCCCACCCCAGCCCCGCTCCGGCCGGGAACGGCCTCCTAAGGAATTAACTCACCGCCACCCGCGTCCGGGGCTCCGGCCTGACCCGGGAGAAGGGCTCACCGAGGTTCTGCCTGAGGCCTCACCTCCACTCACACCCCCGTCACACCCCCTCGCACTCCAGCCAACCCCCCCCCCCCCCCCCGCATCCAGACTCCGCTTAACCCCCTGGCACCCGGCCCCCTCCCCCGGGACCCCTCTCCCGCCCCTTCTCTCCCCCAGCCCGGCCCCTCCCCTTCTGCACTCAGGCCCCCCAGCCCCGGCCCCCCTTCCCCGTGCCGCCGCCCCTGCCGGCTTCCTCGGGTCGCGGCGCTGCACGCCGGTGGCCGTGGAGAGCGGCGGGACTCGCCGCCTGGGGAGCGCAGACGCAGCAGCTCGGGAGGTGGGAGGTGGGAGGTGCTGGGGGGTGGGGCCTGGGGGCCCTCCGTAGAGAGGCCGGGGTTGGAGGGTGGCCTTGCCTAAGCGGCCGAGGGCGCCCAGACTCGGAGGAAGGTGGGGGAGACGCGTGGGGGCCCCTCTCCTCCGGGAGCTGGCCGAGGGGCGTCCTCGGGGCGGCGGGGGCCGGGGGCGCGGGAGGGCGGCGCCTGGGCCAGGCGCGAGGCCGCGGGCCGGGTGCGGGGAGCGCAGCGCCCTGGGCGGGGCGCCGCGGGCTGGGGTGGGGGCGCGCTCCCTGCGGGTCTCCGCGCCGCCCCGGTTCCCGGCGCGGGGCCGCGGCGGCGACGGGAGGCAGAGGATGCGGGCTCCGGCGGCGGCGGCGGTGCGGGCCCGGGAGGACGCGGGAGGATGAGGGGGAGGCCGGCGGTCCGGCCGCGCGGCGCCGGGAGGAGGCGCAGGCGGCGGGGGCGGCGGCGGGCGGCGGCGGGCGCGCGGGGTGCGGGCCGGCTCGGGCGCGGAGGATGAAGTGGAGCGTCCGCGGGGCCTGCGCCGCGCTCTCCGCCTGCCTCCTGCTCGCCTGCGCGCTCAGCGCCGCCGCCGTCGGCCTCAAGTGCTTCTCGCTGGGCTCGGAGCTCCGCGGGGAGCCGTTCCGCCTCGGGGCGGCCGCCGGCGCCTTCTACTCGGGGCTGCTGCTGGCCGCCGGCCTCTCGCTGCTCGGCGCCGCCCTGCTCTGCTGCGGGCCGCGGGCCGCGCCTCTCGCGGGGCCGGGCCAGGGGCTCGGGGTCCCCGCCGCCCCGGCAGGCGCTCCGGAGACCGCGCCGGGCGCGCCGGGGGCCGCCGCCGAGCCCGAGGGGCCGGGGAACAGCCAGAACCTGCTCCTGCTCGGCGCCCTCGTCTTCATGCTCGGGGTCCTGAGCGCCTTCGCGGGCGCCGTGATCGACGGCGACGCCGTGTCCCTCGTGGAGCGCAAGTACTCCCACTACTGCCTGCCCCCGCGTGCGCCCGCCCCGGCCCCCGGCCCCGCGGCCCCCGCCCCCGGCCCGGCCCCCGGCGCGCCGCGCGCCCGCGCCACGCCCGCCAAGTGCCGGCAGCTGAAGGACTACCAGCGCGGCCTGGTGCTCTCCACCGTCTTCAACGCGCTCGAGTGCCTGCTGGGCCTGCTCAGCCTGCTGCTGGCCAAGACCTACCGGGCGGCGCGGGCCCGGCGCGGGCGGCGCGGGCGGCGGGGAGGCCGGGCCCTGGCGCGGCCCCGCGGCGGCTCGGGGCTCCGTGCGCAGCCGCCCGCTTCCTGGGTGCGGCGGGGCCGGCGGGGCCGGCGGCTGCAGCCTCGCCCGAGCGAGGCTTCCATCCTGGCCCCGGAGGAGTCGGACTTCGTCGCCCCCGGGGACTGCGCGGGCTTCGCGGCGCACCACGCCGTCTCCTACATCAACTTGGGAGTCGTCCGCGCGTCGGACGAGGCGGGGGTGGAGGTGTGCTGCGGCGGGCACCCGTCCGTGGAGCTGCCGGGGTACGCGCCCTCGGACCCTGACCTCGACGCCTCCTACCCCTACTGCTGCCGGCCGCCCCGCGAGACGGCGCGTCCCTGGGAGCCGAGTCGCGCCTGCTGAGCCCCGACCCCCGACGGACTCGCGGGCCGCCTCCCCACCCATCGCCGCCGCGAGGGGCGCGGGGCCGGCGGGGCCGAACCAGGCCGGCTGTGGTGTCGCCTCCCACCGAGTGCCCCGCCCCCGCCCCTCGCCGCGAGACTGGCCTCGGGTGTCGCCGTGTCTGTGTCTGGGAGGTTTCTCTTCTTTTCCGTGTCTGTTCGTGTCCGGATTCCATTTTAAAGTTTACAATAAATGTTTGGGGTCAGCTCGCCCCCACCGCCCTTCTCTCTGGCAAGTCCCTTCCCCGGGGCGAGGCGAGGCTCCCAGGTCCCGGTGCGAGCTGGCGGCGAGGAAGACACCGCTCCTCGGCGGCGAGGACACAAGGACCTTCTGGAACGAAAGACGGGGACGCACCGCCGGCAACACTTTGTACACGGATGTGCCTGCTTTTGTCAAAACTTTCTTACTGTAAAGCTCCAGAAATGGTGACAATGTTTGGTAAATTTATTGCAATTTAAAATTGGCCAGTCCCTTTATTAAATTAAGTGCTGTGTCGTTGGAGTTAGAAGATGTCGTCGCACAGATCCGTTTGGGGGGCGGGGAATGGCTGCGTTTACGGGACGGAAGTAAATTCCCGCAGCGCACTCTGCTTGCGGGTGGACTAACCCAGCCTCTTTCTGAAGCGAGCGTTCCGTGCGCACCAGGCCCCAAACATTTCTCTTTTTGGAAACTGGTGATGAGGTTTCTGCTGCAGAGCTGAGCTTATTTTTGGTTAATGCATATGAATTTCCAATCCTATTTTGGAAATCCACAGGCCTAGCTTTTCTGGCAAAGGTTATTTTCCTGTTGATGAATTTGGTCATTTGAACATTATACCATTTCATTTAAAATACACCCCTCCGCTGTGATGTGAAGGTCACAGGTTTAAATCATTAGGATGTCTATTTACACACACAGTGTGAAACGCATTCCACATGTGGTGTGGTGAGTGTCCCCCGGCCTGGTGGGCTGGCTGGGAGCCAGGCGGGCTCAGGTCTCAGGGAAAAGGTGAGTCGGGCCAGAGCTGAGGTGTCAGGCAGGTGTGCGCTGACTCTGAAGTTGCTCAGAGAAGAGCCCCACTCTTACCGAAGGGTTTGACCTCCTGCAAAATGAGGTGGGGACACCCCAGTGTGAAGGTCACCTCTGCCAGAGAAAAGTGAAAGCAGTGTGTCCCGTACTTACGTTTGGGGTCCACTTCATTGTGAAAAAGTAGCCAGGTTTGGGGATGGAGGTGCTTCCCAGTGCAGGCTGTAGGGTGAGACCTCTCCTCAGCTCCCCGGTGCCCCGCCCTAAGCCCTAGATCCCCTGGACTCTGGCCACCAAGGCTCCCGGCCTGGTCCCGGCCCGGCCGGGCTGCCCAGCTGCAGCAGATGCTGTTAGGGAGGTGTGGAGGCCCGTCACCATCCGGTGGGATGGGCCCATCAGCCTGACCTCAGGCTGTAAAACTCATCCGATCAAAGAGGCAACGAGCCAAAGTCCTCTCGGAAACATGGATGCCGCCTGAGAAAGAGTCATCACGTCCGGGGACTGGGTTCTCACCCACAGGCCTCCTCAGACGCGTGTCCAGATGAGCCCTCTGGATGCAGCCAGGTTGAGGGCATGGCCCGAGCACTACTGCCTGGCCCCTCTCCGTCCCCACACCAGCAGCCCCTGGCCAACAACCTAAGGCAGCAAATGTGATATGTGGCAGCAGAAGTGACTTTAAAAACACTTCTCTATCTGCCTAAGTCCAACCAATCAGGCCCTGCCCGCAGTCCCCACTTCCGGAGCCGGGCTGCGCCTGCGCTCCACTCCCGGCACCCACGTGCCACGCCTGCGGGGACCGCTCAGAGCTGCAGAGTGGAGGTGGTCCGGTTGATGTGACAGAGGACATCAGACCTCAGACCCTTGTTCTCTGAGGTGCTTCCTTCTACACGACGGGTGCCGTGTACCTGTTGGATGCCTTATACGTCAAAACCAGGGGCCTCCCCGAAGTTTCAGACTTTCTGGAGATGGAACAGAGGCAGCCCTGGCCCAGGACCCGCAGCGCCCTCCTGTGTGGGCGTCTGGCCAGGCAGCAGGGAGCGTCTGGGTCACATAGAAGTGAATTTCAAGGCAACAAAAACCCAGGTGACATTTTTAAAGATGCAAATGTTTCTAACTTCACGAATACTCTTAGCCCCACTCAAGACAATGATGTGCGACACTGGGGTTTTATTTTTTAAAGTTTATACAGGAAATGAAACCCCAAATATCCCTAAGCTGAAGATCTAAGACCAACCTCAGGGAACAAGTGGGGTCCGGAAGCTTTGAGCTTCCTGTACTCGGGACCGGCTTCCTGGCGTGGGCTCCACGCCCCGACGCCCACGTCCCCCACACTCCCACGGCTACGCCCCATGGCTGCACCCCTCACCTGCACACTGCCCACACTCCCTGCTTTCTGAAAGTGCCCATTGTTTGGAATTGACTCTTTGGGAGACCAAGGCGGTTCTGGGGCCTTCCTCAGAGTGGGTCTTATCGTGGCCCATGGAGGCCGCCCCAAGAATTTAGGGTCACAGTGAAACAAGATTAAACACATCTTAGAGTTTTTACATGGCGTGATGCTGAGTGTATAGGTGGTTGTCTTATGTTTTTGTTAGTTTTTGTTTTTGTGAATACTCACCAAAGGATACTTTTTCATTGATTTTTAGAGAGAGTGGAAGAGAGAGGGAAAGACAGAGAGGAACATCGATGTGAGAGAAACACATCGATTGGTTGCCTCCTGCACGCGCCCCAACCAGGGCCTGCACGGAGAGCAGCTTGCAACCGAGGCATGTGCCCTTGACCGGAATCGAACCCGAGACCCTTTGGTCCGCAGGCTGACGCTCTATCCACAGAGCCAAACCGGCCAGGGCTATAAGTTGCTTTTTTAAACATAAAGGTTGTTTACTTTTAAGAGAATAATTTAGTTAAGATAACACGTGATGTGGTCGCCATGCCAGCCAGGCTCTCTGCAGACAGGTGGACAGCTGGGCCTGGGCCTCAGGCCTTGGGCTGCCACATGTTCCTTCATCGGAGCAGCTCGGCCCTGCTGCAGGAATCTGAGCCACGCAACTGGCGTTTTGACTGGAACACAATTAAACAACCCGCGAAGTTAAAAGCCGTCAGATGGTGTTTGTGGTGAAGATTGAGCTGCTGGCGATTAAATGTTTTATTTAGTGCCATGGCCCAGCACACTCCAATATGCACACAGATACAGCACATACACTCAAGTGCACATGCATGCATACAGGAGCACATGTGGGTATACACATGAGCCCCCATGTGTGTATATGCACACAAGAGCACACATGCACATGGGAGTGCATGCAACTGTAAAATCAAACAGTGCACACACATGCATGTGTGCACAGCACACACATATTGCACTCATGTGCACAGACGTATACATACACACATGCACTGTCGCCTGGGCATGTCTAAGGCCAGGCCAGCAGCACTGCCTGGGGTACCCAGGATCCCGGGGAATCTGAGGGGAGTGGCCTGGCTGTGGACTGCACCCCGGGCACAAACACCAGAATGTGCATGTAGGGAGCATGGCTCTGAGGGGGGCTAGTGGGTGCTGAGCCGCAGGTTGGCCCACACTGGGCCACAGGAAGGTGGGGCACGCACCCCAATGCCTGCACAGACTGGCCAGCCAGCTGCACTGGAGCTGCACTAGGGTCTGGGCCAGCGGTGGGGGCCAGGCCGAGTCCCGGGGCCCCTGGGTGGGTCTGTGTCGCATAGACATTGTGCGTGGTGGGTGCCGAGCACCGGGGCCACCTTTGGCTCGTGCTCCCCACGGGACCAGACTGTGCCCGCAAGGTGATTATTGCCCCAAAGTGCTGTTTCTTCACCAAGACTGGAAAGAAACTACTACCTGACAGACCGTAGGAAAGTGAGCTCTGGCGCATTGACTGAGTGTAAACTTGGTGGGCCTGTGGGCCATTTTCAACTCTGCCACAGAGACAAAAGCTCATGTCCGCTGGTTCACCTTCCAGATGATCTGATGTCTTTGCTTAATTTGCTACTTTTCAGCGCAGTAATTGACAGGAACAAAACACCCACAAAAGGGAAGGAAGGTTAACATAGGAAAATAGTGTGCATGTCTCCTGTCCCCAATCTGAATTCTCCTCGCGACTCCCGGCTGGCCGAGGACAGCGGGCCAGCCCCTCAGGGAGCTGTGTTTACAACAGTTTTCTTAAAATCTCCGCGGTTAGTGGGGGTCTGCTCACAGCGTGAGTTTGCCACTTTAGGTGCCCTGATCCTCAGCAGGATGTCTGAGATCCGACTCCAGGACCACGCACGCCACAGCAACGCCCGCCTCCCCACCCATGTCCACGTGGCTCTCCTCCTGGCCCTGCAGACTGTGCTGTGGCCAGACCGGCCTGGGTGTGTCAGGGGCAGGAGGGCCGGGCAGGTAAGTGGGTGAACAGAGGCTGCTCTGCCGAGCGCCCCTACCTGGGCCTGCTCAGGGCACGGGAGCGGCCCCAGCGTGCCTGTCTTTCTCCCCGTCACCCAGGCCTGGGTTTGGCCTGTGCACCTGTGAGGTCTTTTTTGTTGTTGCTGCTAATCCTCACCCAAGGATATTTTTCATTGATTTTTAGAGAAAATGGAAGGGAGGGGGTGGGGAGGAGGAGGAGAGAGAGAGAAAGGAGAGAGAGTGAGAGAGAGGAGGGAAACATCAATGTGAGAGACACATCGATTGGTTGACTCCTGCATGCATCTGGAACAGGGCCAGGGATCGAACCCATAACCCAGGCATGTGCCCCAACCAGAATCGAACCTGAGACCCTTCAGGCCACAGGCCGACGATCTAACCACTGAGCAAGACCAGCCGGGGCCATTTTAAATGTTAACAGTTTAAAATGTTATTGCCCATGTTTGGTCCACATTTCTCTCTTAGTTTTTATTTATTTAAATAAATCTTTATTGTTGAAAGTATTACATATGTTCCCTTTTTCCCCCATTGACATCTCCCAGCCCATTCTGCCCCCCACCCCAGGCCTTTACCACCCTAGTGTCTGTGTTCCTGGGTTATGCATATACGTGGACAAGTTCATTGGTTGATGTCTTCCCACCTGCCCACCCTCCATAGACCCAAAGACATAGAAGCACAGAACAGATCTCTTAGTTTTAAATATAGAAAATGTTATAGGAGCAGCTTGGGCTACCGCCTCAGGGTGGCTGTGGTTGTTTCCCGGAGATTTTTCTGTTGCTGTTAATCCTTACCCGAGGACGTTTTCCATTGATTTTCAGAGAGTGGAAGGGAGGTGGAAAAACAGAGAGAAACGTTGATGGGAAAGAGACACATCGACTAGTTGCTTCCCACATGTGCCCCGACCAGGGGTTGGGGATCGAGCCTGCAATCGAGGTAGGTGCCCTTGACGGGAATTGAACCTTCAACCCCTCAGTCCTTGGGCCCACGCACTGCCATGGAGCCATACCGGCTGGGCCCAGCGAGAGTCTATGACCCCATCACCCCGTGCGTGTCTGCCACATGCCTCACGGGCGCTCTGCACGCTTCCCAGTTCGCGCAATGGTGCTATCTGCACCTCGTCTTGTGCAAGGTGCTTGTTTTGCACCAACATTATGTTTGGGGGGGGGGGTTATTTATTTATTATTATTATTTAAATACTAGTGGCCCAGTGCACGAAATTCATGCACGGGGGGGGGGGTGTCCTTCAGCCTGGCCTGCACACTCTTCAATCTGGGACCCCTCAGGGGATGTCCCACTGCTGGTTTAGGCCTATGGGATCGGGCCTAAACCGGCAGTCGGACATCCCTCTCACAATTCGGGACCGCTGGCTCCTAACCGCTCACCTGCCTGCCTGACTGATTGCCCGTAATCACTCTGCCTGCTGGCCTTCTTGCCCCAAACTCCCCCCGCCCCCCTGCCCGCCACCTGCCTGCTCACCCCCAACTTCCCCCCCTTCTGGCCTGCTCGCTCCCAACTGCCCCCGCCTGATCACCCCCAACTGCCCTCCCCTCCTGGCCTGATTCCCCCTAACCGCCTCTGCCTGGCCCTGCCACCATGGCTTGTCCGGAAGGTCTCCCAGTCCAATTAGCATATTACCTTTTATTAGTATAGATATTTTTATTGATTTTTACAGAGAGGAAGGGAGAGGGATAGAGAGTTATAAACCTCAATGAGAAAGAAACATCGCTCAGCTGCCTTCTGTACACCCCCTACTGGAGATTGAGCCTGCAACCACGGTACAGGCCCTTGACCGGAATCGAACCCGGGACCCTTCAGTCTGTGAGCCAACACGACCCTCTATCCACTGAGCCAACCAGTGAGGGCTGTTTGGGGATTTGAGGGGACGCCTCCCTCAGCACCCCTCACTTGTCTCCTGTTGGGACCTCACTGTTTGCACCCGCCTTCCCGTTACTGGGGAGGTTTGTGCTGTTAGCAGTGTCATCTGCACCCTGGTTCTCTGGCTTTAAAAAACAATGGCTTGTTGTTTGCTTACAGAGCCCCTGACACATGCTCTGGGCTCCCCTTTGAGGTTTGCAAATAACTTATCCCAGGGTTTTAAAATCTGTTTGTGGTATTTTGTAAAAACGTAAATCACATTTATTAATCTTTTCCTTTAGTGCTTGTCTTATTTTTTTCTTGCTTAAGAAATCCCCCCTACCCCAATGTTTTATGTCTCCTTTTCTTGTAAAAGTCTTACAGTCCTGCTGTCATATTTAGGTCTTTTATCCACCTGGGAATTTATCTTTGTTTATAATGTGATCTCACTTTTTATCTTTTGTTTATGTATGTGTGTGTGTTCATCTATCTATATCTATCTATACACATCCATCGTCTATCCATCATCCACCATCCATCATCTACCCTTTACCTATCCCTCTCCTTTATCATTTTTCCTTTATTGTATGAATAGCTAATTTCTCTAGCACCCCTTCTCTTTTATCACGGTAACCCAATTACTTCAGTGCTTTATGACATCTATTAGTATTGAGCTGTTTGTAACATATCTCACATAATGATATTCTATATTTACACAATTTTTCTTCTTTGTTCTGTTCTTCCTGTTGATCCACATGTCCCACATCTCACTTCACCGAAGTGCTGTCCGGGGCACGTTCCCTGTGCATTTCCGGTAAGACTGCCCCGAGCCGCGCAGAGCTCACAGGACGCAGACTGGCCTGGCTGTAGGCGTTCTCTCGTTAATTCGGGTAGAACGCCATCTTGACAAACATGAGTCCTTCCATCTCTGGATAGATCTCTCTCTTCACTTATTTAGGTGTTCTTTTATGTTTTTCAATAAAGTTTAATACTTTTCTCTGTAAACATCTTGCTTGGCTTTTGTTAGATTTTTCCCGAGATGCACTTTCGTTTTTGTGGCCATTGTAAATGTTGTCTTTTTAGAAACTACATTTTCTATGTGTCTGTTGCTGGTCTAAAGACTATTGCTGACCCGGTATAGTGACCTGGTGCCCAGCAACATGCCAAACATTTCTTCACGGTTCTAATAACTTGACTGTTTCCGATGTCATCGGTGCCGGTGACGGCTCTGTGTCTGGCTTGCTGACCCCCGGCCTGCGTTCTGGGGCGCACGTTCTTGCTGAGACTTCCCACACGACCGATCCTTTGGGCTAGACGTGGGGATGGCAGTCCTCCTCTTGGTTCTTTTTTTTTTTTAAATGAATCTTTATTGTTCAGATTATAACAATTTTCCCTCCTTTTCCCCCCTTAGCTCCCCTCCAACCGGTTCCCACCCCACCCTCTGCCCTTACCTCCCCCACACTGTCCTCATCCATAGGTGTACTATTTTTGTCCAGTCTCTTCCCGCACCCCCCACACCCCTTTCCCCCCGAGAATTATCAATCCCCTCCCTTTCTATGCCCCTGATTCTATTATGTTCACCAGTTTATTCTATTCATCAGATTTTTAATTCACTTGATTTTTAGATTCACTTGTTTATAGACATGTATTTGTTGTTCATACTTTTTATCTTTATCTTTTTCTTCTTCCTCTCCTTAAAGAATACCTTTCAGCATTTCATATAATACTGATTTGGTGGTGATGAACTCCTTTAGCTTTTTCTTGTCTCTGAAGCACTTTATCTGACCTTCAATTCTGAATGATAGCTTTGCTGGGTAGAGTAATCTTGGTTGTAGGTTCTTGCTATTCATCACTTTGAATATTTCTTGCCATTCCCGTCTGGCCTGCATAGTTTCTGTTGAGAAATCAGCTGACAATCGTATGGGTGCTCCTTTGTAGGTAACTGTTTTTCTCTTGCTGTTTTTTTTTTTTTAAATATATTTTATTGATTTTTTACAGAGAGGAAGAGAGAGGGATAGAGAGTTAGAAACATCGATGAGAGAGAAACATCGATCAGCTGCCTCTTGCACACCCCCTACTGGGGATGTGCCCGCAACCAAGGTACATGCCCTTGACCGGAATCGAACCCGGGACCCTTGAGTCCGCAGGACGACGCTCTATCCACTGAGCCAAACCGGTTTCGGCTCTTGCTGCTTTTAATATTCTCTCTTTGTCTTTTGCTCTTGGCATTTTAATTATGATGTGTCTTGGTGTGGTCCTCTTTGGATTCCTTTTGTTTGGGGTTCTGTGTGCTTCCTGGATTTGTAAGTCTATTTCTTTCACCAGGTGTGGGAAGTTTTCGGTCATTATTTCTTCAAATAGGTTTTCAGTATCTTGCTCTCTCTCTTCTTCTGGCACCCCCATAATTCGAATGTTGGTACGCTTGAAGTTGTCCCAGAGGCTCCTTACACTACCTTCATATTTTTTTTTATTCTTTTTTCTTTTCTGGAGGAGTGTTTTTTGCTTCTTTGTATTCCAAATCTTTGACTTGATTCTTGTGATCCTCTAGTCTGCTTTTAGGTCTCTGTATAATATTTTTTATTTCAGTCAGTGTATGCTTAATTTCTAGTTGATCCTTTTTTGTATCCTCGAGAGTCTCATTGAATTTATCGGCCTTTTCTAGGAAATTCTTGAAAAACCTTATAACCGTGTTTTTGAACTCTATATCCAGTCATTTGCTTTCCTCCATTTCCTTTAATTGTGGCCTGCCTCTTTGTCTTCGCATTTTAGCTACTTCCCTGAGTTGATAGCGTGGCTTTGTGTGCTAGGTGTCCTAGCAGGGCCCAGTGGCTCAGCCTCCCCAGTTACCTGAGGTGGACACTCTTGGTGCAGCCCTTTATGGGCTGTGTGTGCAGTCTTGTTGTAGTTAAGCCTAGATTGTTGTTAGTATCACTAGGGGGAGTTGACCTCCAGGCCAATTGGCTGTGAGGATCAGCTGTGTCTACGCTGGGAGAGCTTCTGTACTCAGCTTGGATGGGGCGGAATCTCAGGGTGGAGCAGACAGCCCCGCCCTATGAAGCCCCTGTGTCTCAGTGTCCCACAATAATGGCTGCACGCACCTCTGAGAGAAGGCTGCCCTCGAGTTCCGCCCGCTGCCAGACAGTCCAGTTTCTCCCCGAATGAGTCTGGGTCCCCAAAGTCTCACCTGGAACTGGAGTTCAGTGCAGTTGGAAGGTTTTGTTTCCCTCCTGAACGAGAAAGCTAGTCACGCGCTTGCTGCCTGCCCTTTCCACGTGCCGCGCCTCCGCACCTCTGCCTTCCGGAGGTCCCGAGTCTCAGTGTGCTTTTTCCTGACAGTCCAGTTTCACCCCGTATGAGTCTGGGTTCCCCGAATCTCGCCCGGAACTGGAGTTCAGCGTAGAGGGGAGCCTTTGTCTCCCTCCCGTTCGAGTAAGCCAGCCGTGTATTCAGCCACTTGCCCTCTCCGCGCGCGGGTCTCCTCACCTCGCTCCTCCGCAGCTCCTCTGAGTCTCAGTGTCCTTTTCTCTTTCCTTCTAGTTGTAGAATTTCCACTCAGCCAGCTTTCCGGTGGTTCTGGACGATGTCCGCTCTGTCTTCCAGTTGTAGTTTTGAAATTGTTATGCGAGGCAGCAGTATAGGTGTTTACCTATGCCGCCATCTTGGTTTCTCCCTCCTCTTGGTTCTAACTTCAGTCTTTAGATATGGGGGCTGTCCCTCTGAACACATGAAGGAAGTTTCCTTCTTTGGCTAGTTTGCTAATAATTTTTTGTTGTTGTTTCCATAAGTGGGCATTCAATTCTAAAGTGAAAATTGATAAAGGGTACCTCAATTGCAACTGGAGTTGGAAAGGCTGAGAGAGGAAGCCCCACTTTGTCAATGGCCCCAGGTGGAACTGCTCTCCGGCCCAGCAACAAGCCCAGCCAATGGAAACGCTGCAGCTCAGCCAATGAGAAGCGGTGGCCACCGGACCTCCTCCTTTGCCCAAGGAACCTGACTTTTTCTCTTGCTGCAACTGTCCGTCCTGCCCCCGGAGGTGTCTCTGCCTGTGGGGTGAGCTGCAGCCCAGCTCATGGACCATTCACAAGACCCACGGATCCCCAGATTTAATCAATTGGATTTTGTTCTTAACACTGTGTGTCTTTTCCCCCCTGTCAATTACTATGATCATTTGTTTTCTGTGGTGATTTACACTAATACATATTTTGATGTAAATCAAACCAATACTGCATTTGATTTAAAAGTCAGTGATGGTTTTGTTTTCCCCTCTGACTCTGTATTTCCACCACTTCCTCTGCTAATATCCATTTTTATGGAAAAATGGTTGCATTCTGTTATTTCCATTTTGGACAGGATTACTGTTTTCTTCTGGCTGAGCCCCGAGATTAGTTTTCTTACACCCACAAGTTGACACACAACCTTCTCTCCTCACCCTCCCAAAGAGTGTTGGCATTAAAAAAAAAAAATCCGTATTCTACTTTATTAAGCTCATAGACATTGTTCACAGGGGAGGCATGTGGTGGTCCTGACTGCATTCTTGTTTCTAGGAATCTGGGCCCACGCCATCCCAACGTTTGACAGAGGTGAGAACAACATGCTGTCCTGATTCAGATGTGCCCACTAACTCAGAACTCCTGTTCCTATGGCCTCCCTCCGGACACGGCTCTGTGGTCTCCCACCCTCACCGTCAGGAACCTGCCTGCAGCTGCACACAGTGTCCAGGGCTCTGTGAATGGCACACGGGGCCGAAAGATGCTGGTCACGTGTTTATAGCAGCTTTATTCATAACTGCCAAAACTTGGAAGTAAACAAGATGTCGCTCACTAGATTCTGTGTCCACCCAGACAATGGAATAGTATTCAGCACTCAAAGGAAATGAGCGATCAAGCCATGACTTTTCGTGGGGGAACCTTAGATGCATGTTGCCAAGGGGAAGAATCCAATCTGAAAGACTACATGTGGTGGGATTCCAGATATGTGACATTCGGGGAAAAGAAAAACTATAGGGTGTCCCTCCAAATGTATACACACACTTTGAATAGTTATAAAGGCAGTGTTTATTAAAATACATTTCATTTTCCAAGTTGAGCTACCAGCTGTTAAAGTGTGCATACATGTTTTGGGGACACCCTGTATTTAGACAGCAAATAATAAAAAACAAAGAGAGAAAAAAACCACTCTCCTAAAAACCTTTGAAAGGCAAGGGGAGAAATCCAGACAGAGAAAACCTAAGGAAGAAAAGAGGGAGGGCTAGGGAGGAAGGAACCAGGCAGAGCAAGTTGGATGTAAGGAAGAAAGGGATCTGGGCCAGACCACCAGCAGGCACAGTGATGCAGACTCTGCTGGCACAGAACCCACAGCAGACACTTCCCGGTGCTGTGGGAACCACACCAGAGCACGCCGATGGCCAGGGCCAATTAGGCTGCGGAAATCTTTATCAAAGTGTTCAAGGCTAAGAGGCTATACACAGATGCAAGGTACAGCAATCTCATGGTGCACTGGGCAGGCGTCCCCTGCTGTAACCCAGATGGTTGCTGCCACTATTTGGCAGAGCCTCTTTTGTCTAAATAGTATTAAAGTATGTTACTGAGGGTACTGAGGCTGTGCGCTTAGATGCAGCTGCTGAGAGGCTGTGGGTCTAGAGGCAGCTCAGATAATGGCTGTGGGGACAGAGGTTGCTGCTGCTGTGGGAATGGTGTATTGTTGCCTAGCCAGTGTGCAGCTACCTGCTGTATGGGACTTTGTTGTGGAGAGCTGCTTTGTCTAATGGGTCCTTGTGAGCAATGGCTACGTGGCCACTGGCTCCTACAATAAAGACTCTTATATTCACAACTCGTCATGGCTTCTCTGTCTACCACCCAGCGTCCCAGAAAGTCCAGCCCCGGGCAGAGGGGTTCGGACCCGACAGTTGGCGTAGTAGGGCAGGATCAGGACCTACTTGGACCAGTTGGCAGGATGGCGCAGTGAGTGCTTTCAACAGCACAGTGAGCAGGGTCCAAGTAGGAACTTGCTCTGACAATTGGCACTGTGAGCAGGATTTTGGAATAAATACTCCAAGAATTAGATCTTGCTCTGACAGATGCAAAGTTCAGGAAGTCCACATATATGAATCCTCTTTGAAAAGATTCAAAATAAAGGAAAGAAAATAAAGAGTAAGCAGCGTGGAAAGGCCTGGGGGCAAGCTGTGAGCCATTTATCACAGAATCAAAACCGACCAGTTGTGTAGATTACAGCACAAAATCGGCGTGTCATAAATTGTGATAATAATCCTATAAAAGAAGTTGTAAGTGGGGGAAGGGAAAAAGGGGGTGTGATAATTCTGTCATGTTTTATAGCAAGGAGTCCAGGGATATGGACTAAAATAGGAAAGAGTAGTTAATTTTTAAAATGAACATTTAAAAATATTTTTTCTTAAATTTTTAGGAATATTTTTTTAAAATATATTTTATTGATTTTTTACAGAGAGGAAGGGAGAGGGATAGAGAGCTAGAAACATTGATGGGAGAGAAACATTGATCAGCTGCCTCCTGCACACCTCCTACTGGGGATGTGCCTGCAACCAAGGTACATGCCCTTGACTGGAATCGAACCTGGGTCCCTTGAGTCTGCAGGCCGACGCTCTATCCACTGAGCCAAACCGGTTAGGGCAAATTTTTAGGAATATTTTATGAACTAATACTTCTTGTAAGAAGGATCAGTTATCCAAAGTTCAGCACTTTCTCTTTTTCTGTTAAATTCAGAAAAATTACATTAAATGCTCTGAATTAAAAATAGCAATAGAGTGGAGCCTGCTGGACAAATCGCCCCGAGACAGTTTCCTAAGTGTCCATGACTGCTGCTTCTGGGTAGTGATAGTTAAAAATACTTTCTTGCCCTAACTGGTTTGGCTTAGTGGATAGAGCGTCGGCCCTCGGACTGAAGGGCGCCGAGCTCAATTCCAGTCAAGGGCATGTACCCTGGTTGCGGCCACATCCCCAGTAGGGGGTGTATAGGAGGCAGCTGATCGATGTTTCTCTCTCATCGATGTTTCTAACTCTTTATCCCTCTCCCTTCCTCTCTGTAAAAAAATCAATAAAATATATTAAAAAAATACTTTCTTTAAAAAATGTGGTGTTTTTGCCCCAGCTGGTTTGGCTCAGTGGATAGAGTGTCAGCCTGTGGACTGAAGGGTCCCAAATTTGATTCCAGTCAAGGGCACATACCCGGGTTGCAGGCTCAATCCCCAGTAGGGGGAGTGCAGGAGGCAGCCAATCAACGATTCTCATCACTGTTTCTCTCTCCTTCTCCCTTCCTCACTGAAATCAATAAAAATGTATTTTAAAAAATGCAGTGTTTTTATTGAGTATTTACGATTAAAAAATTACAAGTGATATCAAGTCATTATTTCTTAACAAGAGGGGGCAGGCCCTGGGGAGGCCAGGAATCGAGGGAGGAGAGGGGAGAGAGACAAGGTGGTGGAGGCCGAGAGAACTTCCCATTCTTTCTAGATTACACTGCCCCTCCGAGTCAGAAGTGTTCACGGGGCCGGACTGTGCGTCTGTGGTGACTGTGGAGGAGGAGGGCCTCCCCCAGGACGCCCGGGGGCAGGACCGTGACGAGAGATGGAACCCACCTGCGTTGTGCCCGGGGACCTGGCGCACCAGATGCCTCTCACCTGAAAGAATGACCACCTAGTGGTTTGGGTTTGGGGATGTGGCCGTCATTTCCTTGAAAACCAAGCGGACTGTCGTTGCCAAGACAACTCGGGATGTGCTGATGAGCTCTGAGTTTTCACACGAAGTTAAAGAGTTCTGGAACACTTGCACCTGCCCCCTTGCTCCCAGCATTTAGAGTTCTGATAAGGCTGTGGGCGATGGAACTAGTGGTGTTTGGCTTTGCATCAGGAACCGTGTTGCCGTGTTGTTTTCCAGATGAGAGTGTGATGGAGCCACACCTGGGGAGGGTCCCCTCAGAGCACAATGGCGCAATGCAGTCAGTGCAGCCCAGGCCGGGCACGGTGTGGTTTCAGACTGCACAGCACAACTAAGCTTCCTTTTCAAAGTAACTTTATTTTGAAAAAGTTTAAATCTCACAAGAAGCTGCAAAAGCAGTACAGAGACCCTCGTCCCACACCAGCTCCCCCTGTGGCATTTAAAGCTGCAGGGCTTGTCGACACGGGCGTGAAGCTCAGTGCACGCACTCACTGCTTTGCCTCTGGCGCACCTTCCAGTTTCGGCCCAGCATTGACACCGAACACCCACAACGACCACGAACAGACCACACCCTCCTGTCCGGCCCCAGGCTGCACGCCCGCACCTGCACACAGCACAGCAGACTGAGCGCAGAGCCCAACCGTCCCCACCTGAGTCAGACACTCGGGAGATTTGCAAAAATATAAGATAATGCCACTCTTCTTGCTAATTTGTGTGTGGAAAATAGTTATTTTTCTTAAAAATATATTAAAGTTTACATATTTTTAAATGAATAAATTGTTTTGAAATGTCTGTTTTAATTTTCAATGCCATCAGTGCTGACAGCTCCGGGAGTCCTAAGGTCGAAAGGGTCGAGCCTCTGAAGGTCGCACACGGGGCACCCACTCTGGCAACCTTTTTACGCACTACGCAAACACACAGGGTTGGTCACAGCCTAACTCATCCAGAGGCAATTACAAGCCCAGCAGTTTCTGTAGTGACTGTCTACAGGGGGATATGACTCATATTCAAACTAAGTATTTTAAAGTGACCTTTTATTAAGCCACTTACTACTGAATTCAACTTCAAGTATAGTCGTCCAAGCAATTGAAGCTATTCATCCATATTGTAGAATTCACCTCTTCTTTTTAGAATAATCTTGCACTTACACCTACTTTAATTAATCAAATCCATGAAGTAAACAGTAGACTTTAACAATGTGCTATTTTCCCAGCGTCTGCCTTGGTGCCGGACCGGTCCACAGCGGTGAAGCACAGGCAGAGGGCGGCTGTGACGAGCAGGTGCATGCCCTCGTAGAGGAGCTTCGGGGAGAACACACTCCAAATGAACAGGTGGTAGCGCAGGGCCGTCACCAGGACGACGTAGGTGGACACCGGGACGGAGCAGAGCAGCGCGTAGCAGAAGCAGGCGTGCCTCAGCGCCGAACCGCTGCGGGTAAAGGGAAACGGGTTAGTGCTCCGTGCTCTGTCCCAGGGGCACTAACCAGTCACTGACATTTGTATTTTGAAAACGAGGAGGTAATGCTTGCTCCTGGGCCTGGTCAGTCTGGTGGGCAGAGGCGACTGAGGAGACGAGGCTGCAGGCAGACGCCTCCTGTCAAGCTACTTCACGCCCCATTTTGCAAAAGTACCTAAAAACGATATGCACGCACTGCTATGCTCTCACGTGTATTATAACCTATAAACAACAAAAGAAAACCGCACAAGACTATGACCAACTATATGCCAACAAACTGAACAATCTGTGAGAAACGGATAAACTCATAGAAACGTACCATCTCCCAAGTCTGAGTTAAGAAGAAAGAATCTGAAAAGACTGATAACTACTCATGAAATCAAAGCAGGAATAAAAAAACTCCCCACAAACAAAAATCCTGGACAGGATGACTTCACAGGTACATTTTACCAAACACTTAAAGAATTATTAACATGCATTCCTCTTAAACTATTCCCAAACATTCAAGAGGAGGGGAGGCTCCCAAGCTCATTTTACGTGGCCAGCATCATCCTCATTCCAAAACCAGACAGAGACACTGAAAAAGAAAATTATAGGCCGCTATCCCTGATGAACATAGATGCAAAAATCCTCAACAAAATACTAACAAATCGAGCCCAGCAAGATCATACACCACGACAAGGGCTAAACAGAGCCCGGAAGGGAGGCCAGCCCCATGGTCTAGGACAGAGGTGGTGACAAGAGTGCACAGTGGGTAGACAGTCTCTCAATAAAGGGCACTGGAACCGGGACAGACGTGCAAAACATGAAGCTAGGCCTCCAACTTACACCACATAGAAGAACCAACTCAAAACGAATCACAGACCTAAATGCAAGATCCTGAGCGTCAGCACATGCTGCCTCCCTCTACGCTCAGACACACGCTGCCCCCACCTGCTCCCCTGGACAGGCCGTGCTCCGTGAGGCCGCCTGACTCTGGTGCTCTGGCCCTGGGGTAACTAGTTCACTCTCCATGGCGGCTCCAGACATGAGCTCCTGCAGCAAGTCCTTGTACACACACCGTGGGTCCCACTAGTGACCCAACCATCAGGAAGGGGACCCCGGGAGCTCGTCACCTCCTGGAGCCACGGCACCAACAATGAAAGAGAACTGGGAGAAGCTTCGTCGACAGGTGGGCCCTGGCCCCTCCCTGCCCCTCGCCTGGGGAGTGGGTCCTTCTCAGCCACAGGAACAGGGGCTTCCACAGTCACACTCCAGGGTCACCCCTCCTGCCACCCTGGCAAAGGGAGCTGCGCACTTGAGGGGCACGGCCAGACTGCCGAGGGACAGAGGAGGAGCTGCACCTGCTGGGCTCCCAACTCAGGAAGTTCACCAAGTGGCTGGCCCACAGCACGGGCCCCGCATACGTCGCAAATGCCGTCAGGAACATGGCTGGGACCTCCACGTAGGTGTTCAGGCCCACGAAGCCCGCCGAGATGTCCACCGTGGCGATGTTGTTGGAGTTTCCCTGGAACGATATGGCCATGCTCACAACACGGCCATGTGACCGTGAGAAGCCAGGAGCCCCGGCCGCCCGCCCGCCCTTCTGTCCTGGCTGACCCTGTGTGTCACACAGACACAGGACACACTTCCAAAGACGGCGAGGGGTAAGTGCCAGGTCTGAGCGTGGAGAGACTATACAGACGGACGTCTCTGATGAGCTGCAACAAGGTCTGCCTTTCCTCAGATCTCTCTACTTCACATAGACACATGACACACCCTCCCCCCGGGACCCTGTCCGAGGGCTGCATGGGACCCCGGGAGGTCACGCGGCCCAGGGGCCATTGCTGGAGGCTGAGGGTGGATGCTGGGCCCAGGGGATTAATGACTGAGGGGACAGGCGAGCAGGATGGCCACGAGAGCACAGTCTCCACCTCAGCAGATGAAGCTGTGCAGATGGTCCGGCAGCAGCCATGCCTCACGCAACTGCTGCGTCATGTCTTACAGACACGCACACGGCAGGAGCAGCACCACCACGCTACACGGACAGCTCTTTCACCGAACTAACACTGCAACTTCCCAAAGGAAAACTACAAGATAAATGACCAAAAGTTACTGGTCTGCCCACCAAGATAACGTGAACCTACCTGGAAATAGAAGAACGCCTGACCAAACCAATAGTGCATGACGGTGACCTCCGCGGCACCGTGCCTCAGGGGCCTCCAGACGAACCTGGTCAGCAGGGTCTGGATCAAGAGGCTGCACGCCAGGACAGGAAGGTTATGTGGCCTCAAGAGCAAGGCCGCCAGGAGCACCAGTCCACTGTACACGTCCCACAGACCGGCAGTCTTGGCCGGGACGTCTGCAGCGAGGACTTGAGACTTAAGCACGTCTCTGATGCCCGTGAACAGAATGCCAAGGACAAACACGTACACAAAACGCGCTTCAATGATGCCCCTAAGAAAAAGCAAAACAAGTTAGCACATATTTCCCCACAAAGACCGAGTGTCTACTCAGCTAACAAGCCCCAGCCCCGCCTGCCGGGTGCCCAGTGGAAGCGCCAGGACCCCTCTGTGTGTGCCCTCCGCTGATGGAGCTGGCGTACGGGAACCTTCCTCCTCTTGTCCAAGGATGACCTGGTACAGCTCTGCCAGGAACAGCCACGAGCTCACAAACACTGAGACACACCTGCACGTGTCTGCACACACAATGATTTGGTCCACACCATCTGTTGTTGTGGGCAAGTTAATTAGGACTTCTGATGCTCAACCGTGTTATTTGCAAATGAAGAGAGACGGCACCTACACCCCACAGAGCCGTCCTGGGAACTGATGGAGGGACTGCATGTCCAGTGTTTGTGCAGGTGCCTGCTGTGAACTGAATATTCCCACACGTCACCCACAGCTGTCTGCAGAGGACACTATTTGTGACAACATGCCAAAGAACTTCATCGTGTGAAACATATTCCTAAAACATACTTAAATAAATTTCATACCTGGCCCTATCCAATTTGCAGCCCCACCCAAGCTGTTGCAGCAACTTTTTCATGTGAATAAGTCTGTCCTGGTTCAGGTTCCAGACTGAGAATAAACAAATGATCTTCCCTGTCACAGAAGGGAGTACAGGCAGCTGCCATTCTGGCCCGCGTGACTTGCAGCTCCCCTGGGGCCGCCATTTTGAAATGGCAAAGGTCAACCCCTTCCTTTCCCCTTTAAATTAGCCAATCGTGCAAGACTGGGAGCCTAAGCTCTCCCATCAAGAGTGAGGGACAGATCAGGTGTGTCAGCAATAAAAGCCCGAGTGGACGCCTGCTCAGGATGTGCACGCTCCCAGCCCCCATGCACACGCACCTCCTGCGGGAGGAAAGGGCTCCCGAATGTCCTTCGTGTTCTGCCAGGACCCCGGTTTTAGGGGATCACCTTATTTCTAAGGAGACTTTTTAAAAACCTCTCAAACAAGCAGCAGCTGGTGTTAGCATACCCCATAACTATCAATAAGAGGCCCAAGACCCGGCATTAGCACCAGCCTACCTTGCTTCACAGCTTGCCCTCAGCTGGCATTTCCAAGCCCAATACAAGTAACAGCCATACGCAGATAGCTCTGTAGCTCCTGCAGGGTGGCTCCAGGCAGTGGCTGACTTTGTACCTCCCGGAAGGCACCAGACCCAGTACACCTGGCGGACAGCTTCAGACCACACCAGATTACAACGGTACACATCCACAAGCGACACATTCAAGAGGCAGACTCAGTGAGCACCAAAGCCCCAGTGAAGCAAGTCCTGCTCCATAGGGGTGTCTCCTGCACAGCAGTTCTCACACGGTAGTTGCAGCCTGGTCTGCACAGCCAATTGGCCTGGAGGTCAACTCTTCCCAGTGATGCCAATAGCAATCAAGGCTTAACTACAACTAGATATAGAATTCAAATGAATGGTTACAAGATGCTCAAGGATGCTCAATGAGAGCTTCAAGGGACTTAGTGAAAATGTGAAAGACATGCAAAAGGACCAGTCAGAAATTAAGCATACACTAACTGAAATACAGAATAATTTACAGGGACTCAACAAGAGAGTAGAGGAGTCTGACCATCAGATCAACAATTTGGAATATGAGGAAGCAAAAAACACCCAATCAGAAAAGCAAAAGGCAAAAAGCATCCAAAAATATGAAGATAGCCTAAGGAGCCCCTGGGACAACTTAAAATTTATCCGCACTTGTGTTATGGGGGTGCCAGAAGGAGAGAGAGCAAGATACTGAAAACCTATTTGAAGAAATAATGACGGAAAACTTCCCCCACCTGGTGAAAGAAACAGACTTACAGGTTCAGGAAGCGCAGAGAGTCCCAAACAAGAGGAACCCAAAGAGGACCACACCAAGACACATCATAATTAAAATGCCAAGGGTTAAAGACAAAGAGAGAATCTTAAAAAGCAACAAGAGAAAAGCAGTTAGTTACCTACAAGGGAGCACCCATATGACTGTCAGCTGATTTCTCAACAGAAACTATGCAGGCCAGAAGGAAATGGCAAGAAATATTCAAAGTGATGAAAAGCCAGGACTACAATCAAGATTACTCTACCCAGCAAAGTAATCATTTAGAAATGAAGGTCAGATAAAGAGCTTCCTAGACAAGAAAAAGCTAAAGGAGTTCATCACCACCAAACTGGAGGAGGAAGAAGGTAAGGAGGAGGAGCAGGAGGAGAAAGAAAATGAAAAAGAAAAAAAGATAGAAAATACAACAATAAAATGGCAATAAATACATATTTATCAACAATTAAATCTAAAAATAAAAATAAAAGAACAAGGAATCTAATGAATAAAATAAACTGATGAATAAAATAGAACGTGAGGCATGGAAACATGGAACAGACTGACGAATCTCAGGAGGAGGTGCAGGAAGAGATTAACCAAAGATATTCATACTAGAGGCCCGGTGCACTAATTCATGCACGGGTGAAGTCCTGAGGGGGATGAGGGGGACCGGGATGCGGGGTGAAGTCCTGAGGGGGGTGAGGGGGACCGGGATGTGGGGCGAAGTCTTAAGCGGGGTGAGGGGGACCTGGATGCGCTTGCCAACCCGGGATCCGGATCCGTTACGCTGATGTTCGCGCCGGTTGTCGGGAGCCACCTGGTGGCTGCTTTCACATCCTTTCTTCCTTGCGGAGCATCTAAGGAGCGGAAGCGGCTGTGGTGCCTGAGGCCGACTTCCAGGAGGGCGGTGCTGTCGGGCTTGTGCCTGTGGTGCTGGCCCGTCGGTACCTGGCCCATTCTTCGGAGACTGGTCCTGCAGGACTACTGAAGGAGTGAGTGGCTGCTGCTGGACTGGTGGGCCACTGGGTCGGATCTGTCAGCTGAGCGGCGCTCCCACCGTGGGAGCGCACTGACCACCAGGGTGCAGCTCCTGCATTGAACGTCTGCCCTCTGGTGGTCAGTGTGTATCACAGCAACCGGTCTTAAAGGTCGCTTAGGCTTTTATATATATAGACTAGAGGTCTGGTGCACAAAATTCGTGCATGGGTAGGGTCCCTAAGCCTGGCTGGCAATCAGGGCCGATCAGGGCCTTCTGGCTGCTGGCCGGGTCCTCCCTTCCCTGGCTGCCAGCTGGGGCTTTCCTTCATTCTGTGCCACCCCCTGGTGGTCAGCGCACATCATAGCGAACAATTGAACTCGCGGCCTCCCAGTCGAACTCCCGAGGGGACACTTTGCATCTTAATGGATATATATCACCTATGGACACAGACAATAAGGTGGTGAAGGTCTTAGGTGGGACGGGAACCAAGTGGAGGGGGTCATGGGGGGGGGGGGAGGGGGATACCTGTAATACTCTTAACAATAAAGGTTTAAAAAAATGTCATACAAAACAACAAGAAAGCCCACTGCATGGGAGAACATATTTGCCAATGATATTTCAGATAAGGGTTTAATCTCCAACATTTACAGAAAACTCATACAACTTAACAAAAGGAAGATAACGATCCAATCAAAAAATGGGCAAAGGACCTAAATAGACACATTTTGAAAGAGGACATACAGAAGGCCGAGAGACATATGAAAACATGTTCAAAGTCACTAATCATCCGAGAGATGCAAATCAAAACAACAATGAGGTACAATCTCACACTGTCAGAATGGCTATCAAATGACAAGTGCTGGCGAGTCAACAAACGACAAGTGCTGGCGAGGATGTGGAGAAAAAGGAACCCTCGTGCACTGCTGGTGAGAATGCAGACTGGTGCAGCCACTGTGGAGAACAGTATGGAGTTTCCTCAAAAAGTTAAAAATGGAACTGCCATTTGACCCAATAATCCCACTTGTAGGGATGTATTCCAAGAAACCAGAAACACCAATCAGAAAGATATATGCGCCCCAATGTTCATAGCAGCACAACTTACAATAGCTAAGATTTGGAAACAACCTACGTGCCCATCGGCAGATGAGTGGATTAAAAAACTGTGGTGCATCTACACAATGGAATACTATGCTGCTATAAAAAAGGAACTTTTACCATTTGCAACAGCATGGATGGAACTGGAGAGCATTATGCTAAGCGAAATAAGCCAGTCAGAGAAAGATAAATATCACATGATCTCACTCATATCCTCTCTAATAAAATGGTAATATGCAAATTAACCACCACTCCGCTACATAGGCCACGCCCACCAGCCAATCAGGGTGAGTATGCAAATTAACCCCATCCAAGATGGCTACAGCCACAGAGAGCAACGTTTCCCAGGTAACAGAGGAAGCCAAGCTTTCCAATAGCCGTTGCAGGCCTAAGCCTCCACTCAAGCTACAAAGTTTCAATTATAGAAGGTAAACAAATTCAAACAAATGGCGCAGAATGGAGCTTGAGAGAGCAGGCCAGGGTTGCCGGCGGCAACAAGCAAAGCTTTCCGCACACCCTGGCCGGGCTCACCCACTCCAGGTTACAAAGTTTCAATTGTAGAAGGAAAATAAATTCCAGATACCAGGGCCTACGCTTGGGTTGCCAGGGGGCATGGCCGGCCTGCAAACCACCACAGGCCCCTTGCTCAGGCCGCCCCACGCCCCAAGGGAACCCCACCCTGATCCGGGACACCCTTCTGGGCAAACCAGCTGGCCCCCACCCCTGTACCAGGCCTCTATCCTAGCTAATAAAAGAGTAATATGCAGATTGATCATCACTGCAACACACAATATAGCTGCCCCCATGTGGTCAAAGATCCTGCCCCCATGTGGACACAAGATGGCCACTACAAGATGGCCAGCAGGAGAGGGCAGTTGGGAGGCACCCGGCCTGCAAGGGAGGGCAGTGGTGAGGGACCAGGCCTGCAAGGGAGGGCAGTTGGAGGTGATCAACCCTGCAGGAGAGGGCAGTTAGGGGTGACCAGGCTGGCAGAGGAGGGAAGTTGGGGGCAAACAGGCTGGCAGGGGAGCAGTTAAGCATCAACCAGGCTGGCAGCGGAGTGGTTCGGGGGTGATCAGGCTAGCAGGCAGAAGCAGTTAGGGGCAATCAGGAAGGCAGGCAGGCAAGCAGTTGGGAGCCAGCAGTCCTGGATTGTGAGAGGGATGTCCGACTGCCGTTTAGGCCCGATCCTGGTGGGATCGGGCCTAAACGGCAGTCGGACATCCCTCCAGGAGTCCCAGATTGGAGAGGGTACAGGCTGGGCTGAGGGACAACCCTCCGCCGTGCACGAATTTCATGCACCGGGCTTCTAGTGTGGGATATAATGATCAACATAATTTGATGAACAAGAATAGATCCAGAGACTAATGGCAGGGCAGGGGGGGTTAGAGAGCAACCAAAGGACTTGTACGCATGCACATTAGCATAACCAATGGACACAGACACTGGGGTGGTGGGGGCTTGCCCAGGGTGGGAATGGCTGGGGGTGGGGGTCAACTGGGGAAATAGGAGACAGATATAAAGCTTTAGACAATAAGTAAATTTTTAAAAATTTCATAAAGCAAGTATTTTATCCTGGAAAGGCTGATCATTTACAGTAAAGCTAGGTGCCCCACCTGGACTCTCCTGGCGCTTCCTCCGTCCTAAGCCCTTCCTTGTTTCCCTGTCCCCAGCTTCAATAAACATCCTCTCAAAATAAAAAAATAAATACAGTAACGCTAAGTTAGAATTTTAAATGAAATAATCAAAATAACATATATTTTGAAAAAATAAACTTTCATATTTTCTTAGGAAGGTTTATGCACTTTTAAAACATTACCTTTCTAGTATGACGCGTTTAATCCAAAGAGTGGAACACTGTCCACTGAGGCCTGCCATGGGCCACACCCTGCCACGGAGATGTGGTCAGGCGCAGGCCGCCCAGGCGGGAACCAAGCTGAGCAATGACCGACCCTCAGGATCAAAGAGAATGAATGCAGCAGAGGCCTGAGTGGTCAGAGCTTGAGAGGGGAGGGCTGGGCTCTGTCTGCAATGCCGGGCGGGCTGAACGCCGGGCGATGAGGAGGAAGAGCGCCAGCGAGGCCTGGCCTCCCACGCCCGCTGAGCATGGGCTTCCGTGTGAGGAGAGCCAGGAGTTAAATGGAAAGGCAAGTTTTAGAAGATGGATGGGCAGCAGCACTGGGGCCCGAGAGGGGAGAAGCAGCTGTCAGGTGCTCTAGACTCAGGACAGCTCTGGGATGAGCGGCTCTGGAAGGAGGGGCCGAGGACCGGGACAGAGGCTGGGGCAGGAAGCACTTGGCAGGAAGAATGTGAACCCAGCAGCACGCATCTCCTTGGTGTGATCCCCATTCAAGGCCCGAGACCCCAGAGAAGTTGGGAGGCTCACAGGCAGCGGTCACAGGGTGGGTGGGCGCCCTGCTGCCTGGCCACGTCCACCGATGCTGCGTGGAGCACTGATCACTCACGAAATGAAACACACCGGCCTATAGCCGCTGGGCCTGTGAGAGGATGACCCTGCCCCAAGCTCTGAAGCGAGTGATGCTGAAATTGGTGCGTCAACCAGAGAGGAAAGGAGGGTCTGTTTGTGTCACAGACAACTGCATAAACATCCGGAAGTGGGGCTTCCATCTCCTGCACGTGCCCAGCCTCAGACTACAAGTGCACATCCTTTGGGATGCCTGCATACCACGCTGTCCCCAGCTGGCCTCCCTGTGTCGGGTGAAGTCCCCTCAGCCAGGCCCCTGGCATCCCTGACTACCCACTCCAGTTGGCAGGCCATTTCCAGGGGTACCTCGTGCCCCTCAGCCACCTACCCAGCCTGGCACGGCCCTCAGCTTTCAGCTGGACTTTGTGTGAAGATGATCAGAAAAGCAATACAGCCCTCACCGGTGTGGCTCAGTGGATAGAGCGTCGGCCTGCAGACTGAAGGGTCCCAGGTTCGATTCCGGTCAAGGGCATGTACCTTGGTTGCGGGCACATCCCCAGTAGGAGGTGTGCAGGAGGCAGCTGATCGATGTTTCTAACTCTCTATCCCTCCCCCGTCCTCTCTGAAAAAATCAATAAAATATATTTTTTAAAAAGAAAAGCAATTTAGCACTAGTGAAATGGAGGCCAGTGCCATCTGTGAGTCTGTCACATGAACATGGACAGCGATGCCCCTACTTCACAAGCTCAGGCCACACAGGGACAGCCTGCTGCTCTGCGTCTTTGCATGTCCTGTGAAAACACACGACTCAGCAGATGCTGAGGAGCTGTGAGCCCAGAACAAGCCTCGCTCGCTCAGAGGCTCCCCCACGGCTGGCCCTGCCGCCTCCCACGTAGCAACGCTAGTGCCTTGGAGAGCAGAGCGCCGCCCCCCCCCCCCCCCCCCCCCCCCCGCCTCGGGCCTCCTCGCTGCTTGAGAGGACACCTGGGTCGGAGGGTCCGCACGTTTCAACAGTCCTGGGACACTGCCCACTCGTCTCCAGGAGACACAGAGCAGCTGCCCTGACCTGCAGCGCGTCTCGAGGCTCAGCGGCACGAAGCTCCTCAAGGGTTCCCTCCAAGACCTGGGTGAGTTTAGTTTTCTGCCGCGTTTCCCAACTGCAAGGCAACACCCACTCTCTCTTCTATCTCATTTTGTCTTGACCAAGCAACACTGAGTCCTTGAGACTCCTTGTTTTTTAAAAAAATGACCCTCAAACACCTCACTGCCGAGCTACTGTGTCTCCCAGCAGGACAAGGGAAATGGTCAGTTCACTGAGCGTGCTCAGTCAGGCCCCAGGATCTGTCGGTGAAACCACTTCACCAGCAACAAACTCCAACGTCCTAAAGACAGCAGGCAGGTGTCCCTTCACAAACCAGCCCCGGGCCGCAGCACACTACCTGGAAATGTCCTTGTTGCCTTGTTGCCATGGGGACAGCACGTGGCCAGTGGCTGCCCTGTAGCAGTAGACACCCAGCAGGCCAAGCGCCAGGGCCCCCTTGGACACCGGGGAGCACCTGCTCTGAACCAGCGCGAAGATGGCGAGGAGGGAAAGGGCAGCGAGGATGGAGAGTTCGGCTTGGTGGTCAGAGCTGAAAGGGAAGGGAAGTGCCAGGAATTACCCACAAGTGCAGCTAGCGAGGCCTGGGTCTGTGCTGAGGGGCTTCCTAAGGACTGTGCTAAAATTAGCTGATTTTCCTGACAAGCATGGAAGAAAATGGTTGGTGACTTAAATGCAGACTGAGGCTCTCACAATGTACAAATGAAGAGCTACTGCCCTGACCTACTGCTTCTCGTCCACAGTGGTCCACCCCCCCTCCGCCATGCGTCCCTTTTCTGGTTGCCACATGTTCCCTACACAGGTGAGGAGTTGCTGGGCAAACCCTGTGCTTCCCAGGGTACATCCCACTCCAGGGAGTCATGCATCTCCTTGGTGTGATCCCCATTCAAGGCCCGAGACCCCAGAGAAGTTGGGAGGCTCACAGGCAGTGGTCACAGGGTGGGCGGGCGCCCTGCTCCCTGGCCACGTCCACCGCTGCTGCGGGGAGCACTGATCACTCACGAAATGAAACACACACGAAGGAAACTCCCCTTGGGAACAGGCAGAGGGTGCTTGTGGGCAAGGTCCTGCTCTAGGGGTGGCCACACGGGGTCCACTCGTTGTTGCTGTTTAAACTGGACACTTACGTCCTGTCCTGGTGGTAAATGGTCACAACTGAAAAAGAACCAGAAGGCGAGCCTGGATGCCCCAAGCAGCTCTGTCCTGGTCCCGTGGCCGCCTCTGCAAACTGGCAGGGACAGCCTGAGACGCAGCAGCAGCCCAGGTGGAAGGGCCGGCCCAGTGTGAGGAGGAACAGCACCCCTCCGCCCCCCGCCCCGCCGCAGTTTCCTGAGCAGTGAGGCGGGGGTCACCGTGCGGTCGCAGGGCTCCGTGGGCTCGGGCTCGGCTCCTCTCTCCAGGTCTCTGAGAGCGAGGAGTGGGCTTGCAGCAGCACCGCGAGGAGCGCTGCCCGGGGTGCTGGGCCGTCGGGTGGCTAGTAGCTGACACTGGGATGGGAGATTCCCCACAGATTCCACAGTCAAGGACGGAGCCGCACCTGGGCTGGAGGCACAGGCCACACTGTTTCCCGAGTGACTATTGTGTGGAGCCAGGTCGCGGCCTGACCCAGGCGGGCCTATCCCTTCTGTTCCCTACCTTGTTAGATGAAAGCTGTGCCCTGTTATTCTACCTGAAGCTCCCAACTGCAGGTGGGAGTAAGCATTTCCCTGTTCTCCTGCTGAAGTTTCCTCTGCATGCGTCTGTGACTGTCCGGAGCCCCTCACAGTGCCTGTCCGACTGTCCTGAGCCCCTCACAGCACCCCGTCTGTCCTGAGCCCTTCACAGCGCCCGTCCGACTGTCCTGAGCCCCGCACAGCACCCCGTCTGTCCTGAGCCCCTCAGTGCCCATCTGACTGTCCTGAGGCCCTGTCACAGCGCCTGACTGTCCTGAGCCCCCGTCACAGTGCCTGACTGTCCTGAGCCCCCGTCACAACGCCTGACTGTCCTGAGCCCTTCACAGCGCCCGTCCGACTGTCCTGAGCCCCTCACACTGATGTCTGTCTGACTGTCCTGAGCCCCACAGCGCCCCCTCTGTCATGAGCACCTCTTTCCTGTCTGGTTTTCACCTGCTGCACTTCTCTCAGGTATTGAAGAAGCACCCGCAAAGCCACTGGCTGTCGAGGGCTTCTGACCACGTACCTCACAGCCTGTCCTGTCGTCCTGCCAGGAGCAGCTGGCCAGGGCAGAACCAGCTCCTCGCTCACAGGTTCTCAAACGTCGGTTGGTGATTCAGCAATAAAACCAACCACATTAGGCTAGCCTCATGAAAGTTTGCTTTTCAACATCAATTCATGGGCTAGGGTGTATTTTTCTAATTCTTCAAATCTCAAATACCACTTCCATCCTGAACATGGAAAATGGGCCCCACGTGGAGAAAGGCGACTGCTGGCCAGCTAACTGCGGCCACGGCTCGTGCTCTCACCTGGTGAGCCAGTGTCCCAGGTCAGGGCGGTGGGCCCACTGCACCCCCGTCTGGTTCAGAGACCGCAGCAGCCGGCAGCAGCCGAGGACCAGCCACGGGCTGGCCAGTGCCATGTACTTCTCACGGCCGCGGAGTCCGTCCAGGGCAGAGGGGCTCTTGCGTGCTTGGTCGAGCTCTAACACGTCACAGCTGACGCTCCTGTCCTGCAAAGCTGATGCCGGGCCGGCAAACCCTCCTTCCGCGCGTGAGCAATGCCGAGGCTCCCCGTCGCCCCCCAGAAAGCAGGTTCTGTAGCTCTCGTGACACAGAGCCAGGCACAGGGTGCTGACGAGGAAGTACCAGGTCTGGTGCTCCTCCTCGATGAAGCTGCTCGCACCCAGACTCAGGACGTGGCCCGCAGTCCCCGCCAGGATGAGGAAGTCCAGCTCTGACCACCTCCACGGGGAAGGAGCTGGGTTCTGGGAGAGGAAGATGCACTTTGTAAGGGAAACCTGAAAACCGCACACGACTTGCTGCGTGCTGGGCCCAGAACAGAGCCCACAAAGACCCTCATCGGATGCTGCCCCTGCTCTGGAGGAATGGCCCGTCATCCTCGGCACAGCCCATCCTCAGCCCGGTGACAAGACGTGGATGTCTAGACCCGCACCACCTGGGCAGTGTGGGGTTCAGAGACCTGGGCCCGGCCCCTGGACCCAGCCCTTCATACATATCTTCGTCCTCTCGAGCCTGGGTCGTCAGGCAGCCACAGCCAGTTCCCGCTACTAAAACCAAAGAACCGCAACGATATTTCCCAAGAATCCAACCATGAATTTTCCAGAAATCCAGGAAGTTTCCACTGAAACGTTCATTCTACTGAAACGACCAAGTTGGCATCACACACCATCCCTTCCATGTGCCAACTTGAAGCATATAAAACTAAAGACAGCCCGGCCAGTGTGGCTCAGAGGTTGAGGTCGACTTATGAAACCCGGAGGTCAGGGTTCGATTCCCGGTCAGGGCATATGCCCAGGTTATGGGTTCGCTCTCCAGTGTGGGGTGTGCAGGAGGCAGCTGATCAATGATTCTCTCTCATCATTGATGTTTCTATCTCTCTCCCTCTCCCACCCTTTTTCACTGGGACCCTGTCTTCCCACCTGACAGGCGAGGCCTGGGACCTGTCAACACGGAGCTGAGAGTGTGAGTTGGGCCCAGAGCCTGGAGACAAGGCTGCCCTCCCCGGCTCGGCCACGCTGTGCCTGCCGCACATGTCGGGAGGGAGAGGTATTGAACTACAAAGTGCGGCCTACACAGGGAGACACGTCCCACCTGTGGAGCCAGCCTTACCCTCCTCAGGAGCTTTCCATCCACACACGTCCTGGTCAGAGCGGACAAGACCCCACAGAGCAGCGCGGAGACCAGCGCCAGCACCCCGCCCGCCATGGGCCACGTGAGGCTGCAGAGGTAGCGGGAGCTCTCGGTTGAGGTGCACACGACCACGTGCACGGCCCAGAGAAGCAGGAACGTCAAGTAGAAGAGCAGAGAACACACGGGTGACAGAGGGACCTCCAGCTCCGCCGTGGCGCCCAGGGCCTGCGGGACGCTGAGCAGGAGCAGGGCGAGGACCTGGGCGGGAAAGCACGGGCTAAGCCACAATGGGCCGCAGGGAATGGCCCAAACCACGCCTCCAGCCACCCGCCCGGACAGGACTGTGCACAAGGGCACACGTGTTCTACAGGCACTCCAGTGTAATGTTCTGGCTGGGGCATCGAGCCAGCTCCACAGGTGAGCCTCGCTCCGCTCCGTGAGAGCACCGTACCTCCAGAACCACGACGGTCCCCACCACCATCGAGTAGATGTCGTACTGGGCCACCTGGCTGCTCAAGGTCCGGCTCAGGGTCTTCAGGGTGTCCAGGTACTGCCTGCGGACCTTGGCTCCCAGGTTGAGAAGGACTTCTGAGTTATTTTCCTCTAAGTACAGTCTGACCCAGTTTCCGTGCAGCCTTTCTGACACCTTAAACTGTTCGAATCCAGGCTCTGACAAGAAGAGGAACAGGTTGCGGACACAGCAGACGTAGGCACTGGTTTCCCAGTGTGCTTCCGCGGCCTGTGGGAGAACCTGACAGCTGGCGCCCAGGAACCTTCGTGTATGGGCTGGTCATGGGCCGGTCATGGGCCAGCACCCTCTGACCTCCTTCCAGCCAACCTCCCCCCACCCTTCTGCCTCCGCCCCTGGCCTTGCCTCTCTCCTCCCTTGCTCGCCCCCCCCCCCCCCCGCCCCGCAATGGAAAACCACCCAGAAATGCATCATGTTAACAGACCCTCAACTTTACAGAAACCTTCCCACGCTCGCGCTGCAGGACTGGGCGGGTGGGTGCCTGATGCCGTCTCCACCACGTCCACGACCCGTCCCTCCCTGCAGGGCTAACCCGCCTGCCTCTCAGCAATAGCTTGCATCTTCTGCCGGCTCTGAACCGCGAGTCCTCTGGGCAGCATGGCCTCTGCCTCCGCTGTACAAAGCGGGGCTGCTGCAGCAAGCCCAGCCCCAGTAGCTGCTGGCTCCCCAGGTCGGCCGGCCTTCCTCTCAGAGCTGGGCCAGACGCAAGGACTTCCTTCCGGGGGCTCCCTGGTGCTCAGGGCACTCTCCCGCCTCCCAGCAGGGCCACCCCAGGTGTCTGGGCTCCTCCTTGAGGCCTCCACCCCCCTGCAGTGGTGTGCTGCCCAGCTCTCCGTCACAGCCAAGACGGAGCCCTCGCCACCCTCTGGCACTGCCGCGTCCAAGCCCTGAGCGGCACTGCTCCTGCAGCAGCTCTCTACACGGCGCTCATTCCTGCTTCTGGAAATCCTTTCGTTGGCTACTTGGCTTCCTCGACACCTACCCCTCACCCACGAGCACCACCTGGTGAACCTGCTCCCCTACAGCCATTCCCACCTCCGTACAGCCACCCGTTCCTTCGCTGTTCAGCAGAAGCCTGCGTCAGGCCTTAGCTCGGGCTCATTCGGGCCGATGTCCGGGGTACCAGCAAGCCCTGCCAGCACTGCGGTCAGCATCCAGACGGCCCCCTCCCGTCCCAGCTCCATCGCCACTGCCACCACCTGGGCCCACCCTCTCCGTGCCCCGCAGCCTCCTCCCAGCTCTCCTCTGGCCTCCCCGGCCCCAGAGCCTCTCAAGTGCTGGCTGCAGAGCTCAGGCTCTGCAACTCAGGACGAAAGCGAGAGCGCCTATTCCAGCCAGGGTCCCAGAGGCCCCCACACCCCTGACCTCCCATCCTGTGCCTTCCTCTGCTCCAGCCACTCGGCCCCTTCATTCCTCCAAAGTGAGGCACGCCCCCCTCCCCCCAGGACCCCGAGTCTGCCACATGCTCCCTCTCAGGCTCTCGCCACCTGCACACCACCTGACACCAATGGCCACCTCCTGCTCTCCCTCTCAAGCTGCGCTCCGTGAGGGCAGCCCGGCCCTGCTGTCCAAACAGAAACTGAGTGGGAAGAGTTACCACTTGTTGACTGAATACACTTATGGGAGCACGTGACTGAGACAACGGCCTCTGGGTGCTGTTCACGGTGATGGCCGAGCTCTGAAAGCAGAGCAGCCTGCACAGCCAGCAGCAGTGAGGACCAGGCACACGGGAGCCCCAGCCTGACAGAGGGTGGCCACAACTCACCTCTCTCGTACACCGGGACACTTGCTTGCAACAGCCTGCTGAGCTGCACGGCATTCAAGTGTAGGAACCTCAGCTGTTCCCGCATGGCTCTGCCCTGGACGACTGGGAACAGGAAGCGACCCACACTGTGCTGCGGGATAGGCAGGCCGAGCCCCACCGCCAGGGTGGCAGCCAGGTCGGTCTGCTGCACATGCTCTGGGGGCCTGACTTCACCTAGGGGAGAAAGCAGGGTAAGCGACAGGCTCGCGGACACACTTGACCTTCTACGAGGGGCGTCAGTCACCCTCTCTCCAAACCATTCCCTGTAGATTTACATGGAGCACCTCACTGCGTTGTCAGTGGCACGTGTCTTCCCTGACGCAGCCACGGCGCCTGGGAGATGCCGGCACAGGGAGCAGGTGGCTCAGCAGAGGGTCACCTGGGGGTCCCTGGTGGCCCCGCCCTCTGGATGCAGAGTGGTGCTCATAGCCCCTCGGGGCACCTCTGGGAAAGCAGCGGAGGCTGGCCCAGTGCCACGGCCTGCGCACCTGCAGCTCTTTGTGCTAAGCAGGGGTTGGCGTCTGACGGACCCTGCAAGGAGCCTGGGTGAATCAGGACCTGGGCTCAGGCCTGGCTCTGCCCCAGGCCCCGAGAGGCCCTGGACAGGAAGCTCAGCACAGGCATCCTCTTCTCTGTGGAGAAAGCCCCCCGCTTCCCCCAGACGCCTGATGCAGGTGGGCCAGCGGGCCTGGGACCAGCCTCTCCCTCTAGGGCGAGTTTGTAGAGGTTTAGCTTTGATTATGGTAATTTTGGGTTGTATGAAAATTTTTTTCAATTGGGTCAAATTTATTCTTCTTTTCTGACCAACTCTACTGATGCCTCCTGGGTTATACTTAGAAGTTTTCCACTCCAACATTATTTTTCTTCTCACAGTCTCTTACATTGAGGGCTTGTTCTGAAACAAAACAAAGCCCTCAGCACTGACAGTGGGGGGCGTCCCAACACTGACTGCACAGCCCCGCCGCTGCGCTCACAACTGGCTGTGCCCTACAGAAGCGCACCCGACAGCAACAGCACAGAGGGACGGTCAAAGCTGTACTGGAGGAAAAGGACACTACACAACCCAGCCGGTCAGGGCACACGCCCAGGCTGTGGATTCCATCCCAGTGAGGGGCGTGCAGGAGGCAGCAAATCAGTGATGCTTTCTCATCACTGATGTTTTCATCTCTCTCCCTCTACCTTCCTCTCTGAAATCAATAAAAATATATATTTAAAAAAAGACACCATATGAAAATATGTCTTCACAAACACTTGTTCACGAACGTGCACAGCCCCCATCCACTGATGAATGGACGCAGCGTGTTCACACAACAGGTATCACTCAGCCGCACTGCAGGGCCCTCTATCCTGGCGCACAAAACCACGCGCCCCAGGGCTCCTTGCATTCGAAACCTAACAAGGAGGCAAATCTAACAGCCACAGAAACACAACTTGCTGGAGGGGAGTGGGGAGTGATGGGGACCACTCAGCAAAGTTCTAAAACTGATACTGACTCAATGGACAAAAGGAGTGAAGTCTGCAGAATGTAACTATTCTTAAGCACATCAACAAGTTAAACACACACACCCGCAGCCCTCCAGGCCATCTGCCCTCACAGCCACGGGCCTCCCAGCCAGCCCAGCTGTCCTTTTCCTCCGAGTCAGCCCCGCTGCATGGCCCACCCTCACTCCTTCCTGCTGCTCGGTGGTATCTGCTGTGTGGATGCACCACGTTCAGCAAACTCATCAGGGGTTGGGTTTCCACTTGGCTGTCATGAGTAATGTTGCTGTGAACATCCGTGAACAAGTGTTTGTGAAGACATTTTCACACGGTGCCATTTCCACCACAGGAGCTCAGGCACCTGGGCCGGACGAGAAATGCAGGGAAGCAGCTGTTTCTGGTGCAGGGCTCTCACTCTGCTCCGTGGCCACCCTGCTGTGGTCCGAGTGAGGGATAGTGGGGAGCAGAGGCCGTGCTGTGGTCTGAGTGAGGGATAGTGGGGAGCAGAGGCCGTGCTGTGGTCCGAGTGAGGGATAGTGGGGAGCAGAAGCCGTGCTGTGGTCTGAGTGAGGGATAATGGGGCGCAGAGGCCGTGCTGTGGTCCGAGTGAGGGACAGTGGGGCGCAGAGGCCGTGCTGTGGTCCGAGTGAGGGATAATGGGGAGCAGAGGCCGTGCTGTGGTCCGAGTGAGGGATAATGGGGTGCAGAGGCCGTGCTGTGGTCCGAGTGAGGGACAGTGGGGTGCAGAAGCCGTGCTGTGGTCCGAGTGAGGGACAGTGGGGCGCAGAAGCCGTGCTGTGGTCCGAGTGAGGGATAGTGGGGAGCAGAGGCCGTGCTGTGGTCCGAGTGAGGGATAGTGGGGCGCAGAGGCCGTGCTGTGGTCCGAGTGAGGGATAATGGGGAGCAGAGGCCGTGCTGTGGTCCGAGTGAGGGATAATGGGGCGCAGAGGCCGTGCTGTGGTCCGAGTGAGGGATAATGGGGCGCAGAGGCCGTGCTGTGGTCCGAGTGAGGGATAGTGGGGTGCAGAGGCCGTGCTGTGGTCCGAGTGAGGGATAATGGGGCGCAGAGGCCGTGTTGTGGTCCGAGTGAGGGATAGTGGGGTGCAGAGGCCGTGCTGTGGTCCGAGTGAGGGATAATGGGGCGCAGAGGCCGTGCTGTGGTCCGAGTGAGGGATAGTGGGGTGCAGAGGCCGTGCTGTGGTCCGAGTGAGGGATAATGGGGCGCAGAGGCCGTGCTGTGGTCCGAGTGAGGGACAGTGGGGCGCAGAGGCCGTGCTGTGGTCTGAGTGAGGGATAATGGGGAGCAGAGGCCGTGCTGTGGTCCGAGTGAGGGATAATGGGGTGCAGAGGCCGTGCTGTGGTCCGAGTGAGGGATAATGGGGCGCAGAGGCCGTGCTGTGGTCCGAGTGAGGGATAGTGGGGTGCAGAGGCCGTGCTGTGGTCCGAGTGAGGGATAATGGGGCACAGAGGCCGTGCTGTGGTCCGAGTGAGGGATAGTGGGGTGCAGAGGCCGTGCTGTGGTCCGAGTGAGGGATAATGGGGCGCAGAGGCCGTGCTGTGGTCCGAGTGAGGGACAGTGGGGCGCAGAGGCCGTGCTGTGGTCTGAGTGAGGGACAGTGGGGTGCAGAAGCCGTGCTGTGGTCCGAGTGAGGGATAATGGGGTGCAGAGGCCGTGCTGTGGTCCGAGTGAGGGATAATGGGGAGCAGAGGCCGTGCTGTGGTCCGAGTGAGGGATAGTGGGGCGCAGAGGCCGTGCTGTGGTCCGAGTGAGGGACAGTGGGGCGCAGAAGCCGTGCTGTGGTCCGAGTGAGGGATAATGGGGAGCAGAAGCCGTGCTGTGGTCCGAGTGAGGGATAGTGGGGCGCAGAGGCCGTGCTGTGGTCCGAGTGAGGGATAATGGGGTGCAGAGGCTGTGCTGTGGTCCGAGTGAGGGATAATGGGGTGCAGAGGCCGTGCTGTGGTCCGAGTGAGGGTGGCGGGTATAGAGGCCGGTGCCCTGGTGGGCCCTGTACCTGTTCACTGGAAGGCTGGCTCCAGCAGTGCTGGGTGATGGCAAGGAACTGGGAGAGAAAGCCACGGCGTCCACAGGAACAACAGCACGTGAAGCGAGGGGCACAGGCAGGCCTGCGTGGAAGGTGGTGGGTGACGGCCAGGCCTGAGGCGGGGATCGGGGGGAGGGTCAGAGGGGCGCGTGTGTTTGGGTGCAGAACTGGGTGTGTCAGTGATGACAGATGAGTCCTCAGTTAACCTTGCTCGGACTGGTCTGGTGACAGGATATTGACATGGCTATTCACCCTATAGTTTCTAACAGCGGGTACTCTAAGGCGATGTAAGCACTTCTGTTTCTCTCGGTTCGTATATGTGCCTCCAAAGTCGCTAAGCTACGGGCATTCTTACTGACAGTCCCGGGCATCCAGGCAGCGGCATTCATACAACTGAATTCCCACAAAGGTTACTTGTATTGTAATCATCAGGGCAAGAAACCTAAACTCCCAATCCTGACTGCCCCTCGCCCTGTTAATTTTCATTCTGTCATTGCTCAGGATATTTCAAACTTAGCTTCCAAGAATAGTTTTAAAATTAAAACCAGGTGATAGAAAAAAGCATTAAAATGCAGTTTCAGCATGTTAGCCATGTCTAAGTCCTCACCAGGCTTCCTCTCGAACGCCGAGCTGGTGAGGAGCAGTGCGGTGCTCACTTCCTCCAAGGAGGAGGCCCCGTGGCCCCCACTCTCGGACATGCCGTGGTCGCCACAGAGAACCAGCAGGCTGGGCGAGAGGTCCTCTCTCTCCTGCAAGGCAAAGGGGCCATTTCAACGGCATTGACACCGGGAACACGTACTCGCTGAGAAACCAACATCAGGTTTTAGCTGTCATGAGCAGTTGCTTTCTAAATTAGTGTTTTTTTCCTTTTACCTATGAGCTTACAGACAGATCAAAGGGTCAAGGTCAAATAATGTCATATATGAAACAAACAGAATCACGTGGAGGTCACACAGCACAGCGGGCTTGGACACAGGGCCTCTCAGGGCAGAGGATTTGGGCCTGGACCCCTTTGCCACTTCCGAGCTGTGAGAGTGCTGGCACATTACTCTGCGTGCCTCGGTGTCCCCATCTGTCAAATGCAGCCACCTTCCTGCTCCTGGGCTCCAGCCATGACCTCTGCTGCCCAGGATGTGCCTGGCAGCTCCACCTCGCCCTTGCTCTTGGCCTGGCACATCGGCCCCCTCCTGTCCAGCCTCTGCTCTCATCTCCCATGACTGCCCAGGCTGCTGAAAACCATAGCCCCTCAGATGCAGTTCCCTCCTCCTGCCCCCATTGTCCTGTGGCACATCACCTTCAAGAACACGCATGCAGCCTGGCTGGCATGGCTCAGTGGTTGGGTGTTGCCCAATGAACCAGGAGGTCATGGTTTGATTCCCGATTAGGGCACATGCCCAGGATGTAGGCTCGATCCCAGCGGGGGGTGTGCAGGGCGTGTGCAGGAGGCAGCGGATCCAGGATTCTCTCTCATCACGATGTCTCTCTCTCTCTCTCTGACATAAATAAAATTATTTTTTTAAAAGAGCCCTGATGCACTTGCTTACTGTGCTTCTTGTCTGCCCTCCTGGCTGGAGCCCACACCCCGCAGACACCCAGGCAGGCCCAGCGTCCCGAAGGCCCTCAGGAAGCAGGAGCGGGAGGGATGGTGATGGTGGAGACAGAGCCACTGGAGGCGGGACCAGGCAGGTGAGCATCACTGGCACCGTGCTGGCTGAGGCTGCCGAGGGACGGTGGGCGTGGCATTTACTCAGGCCACCTGAGCTCACGCGCCAGCTTTAGCTTTTCTGGCACCAAGACCCTCTGAAGTGCAGCTCACCTCTGACAGCAGTGAGGTGTGGATTCTCATCAGGATGCTGTCCATCTCGCTGAGCTTGCGCCCAATCAGGGGGCTGCTGGGCCCGGAAATGTGGCCGATGTGATCCAGCCCCAGGTAATGGAGGATTAACACATCCCAATCCCCTCTTTTCAATACTTTATCCAAATGCCTCGTCACGTTATCGTCCACCTTTAAGGGGAAAGTGCATGTCAAGAGCTCCCGTAATGGCCTAGATCTTCACTCCCCAAGAAAGTGATGCGGTCACTATAAATCATACGGTTTAGTTTAGGTGACAGGACTAGTGGGAGTTTGAAAAGACCATGAAAAAAAAAAAAAAGAACTGCCATAAAGAATTAAACAAACATCAGATGAGACGAAACTTTCACTGACATCGTTTCACACCTCTAGGCTGCAGACAGAGTATGTTATACAGATGGACCAAGCAGGGTCTGCTCCGAGAACATCTCTGTGGGCACCACTGAGCAAGGACCCAGGACCCAATTAGACAGGGAGGGCAGTTAGTGAGCACAGGACAGTGCCCAGGGTTCAAGTGACCAGCATGAGAGCTGTCCTGGGAGGGAGGAGATAGCATTCTGTGACCAGCTGCCCCCAACAGAGCCATTTAGCCTGGTCAGCCCCGACCCCTCCGCTAGCCTACCTCCCTCCCACTGAAAAGCCTACAGCAGAGAAGTATTTCTGAGTGACTGTACACAGGAGAGGGAGGGGCCCAGTTGCCGCTGGCCAGCACTGCTATGCTGCACAGGCCACTGCAGCAGAGGGCATCTGTGTCAGCCCACGGACAGGTGTGGGGGTGCAACGCTGACCGCCCTAAAGCCAAGTCCAGACATGTGGTGCCACTGCCCTTAGGGTCTCCCTCTGCACCCAGGCTCAACTTTTCAACGAGGGCTCTCATCACTCCTCCCCTTGGTGAAGCAGCACTCCCAGCACAGGCTGATGCCTCTCAGGACCACCCACCCAGCTTGTCCTTGACCCTGTGCCTCCCACTCGACGCTGACCCACTTGCAGAGGGACCCACGGCCTCGGAGCCCCAGGCAGTGTGGCAGCCTCGGACTCGGCCTCAGACAGAGGCTGTCACCACTCTATCCTTTTGGGACGTCCCCACTCACCTGTGCACCCAGCTCACCTGGCTCCTGGCTGGATTCTTGACACTTGCCAATTGGTGCTTAGCCTCCAGAGAGCCGTGCTCACACCTGCACCAGGGCTCACGCCCTGGCTGTCAAGGTACAAGTGAACCACATCTGTACTGTCTCCACACCCTCCCAATAGAGTAACAAACATCACACAGACAACGCTGCCTCTCTGCCTAGTAGGATCTATGTTTCTTATTTTAGACACTGACCTCTGTATAATCTGACACAAAAAATGAGGTTGTTCCATCATATTCCACAAAGTGCTGTGGGAATAACTTCACCCATGTTTCGTCTCCATAGAAGATGATTCTCTTCCCTGCGGCTTTTGCCTGTGTGATGACATTGTCTTCCAGCAGAGCGGGCGAGTTCAGGTTTCTGACGACATCCACGAAGCCAGGGAGGCTCCCTGTCATCAATGCCTGCAGGAGGGAACACTCTCGGATTAGACTTTGGGGCCCAAAGTGCAGCAGTGGGAGGGGTGCTGGCCACTACACAGATGAAAGATGCAAGCATAAAAGTAGGGCATCCCCAGTACCGGAGCGTGGGTCAGTCTTACGACATATGGGGAAAGCTACCCGCAGATTCTGGCAAAACCAGAACGCTTCACCGTGAACGCCTGACCCCATTTCAGACTAGGAGAGGATAAAGGAGGCGCTGAAGGAGCCAGATGACGGCAGTGCCAGAGGAGAAGAACCAAAACAAGCGACAAAGGGTGGTGTGCGCTCAGACCTGCGTGTTCACACCCACGGCCAGGCTCTCACCTGAGCTTCAAGTCTGCAAACTCCATGTCCTGATTCACAAACCAGAGACTCTACTGTCCAATCCCAAGTGAAAGAGCAGCTTCCACACCCCTCTCAGGAGTTCCCCCGGGAAGCTGGCCCAGGTGTGCTGGTGGGGACCCCTCCCCGCCCCCACCATACGGCCCCATAGTTTCTGGGAGAGGGAGGGGGGTGACATCTTCACCCCTTCCTGCGATTGGAGTAAGTCAACAGCCTCCCTCATTTTAGCCCAGAGTCCAAGAGGCCGCCACGATGGGGCGCGGTCTCTGTGGTCGGTATCTCCCAACAACCCACAACACAAGTGCCCGGGCCTGTGCAATGCAAACCAACAGGCATCGGGTCGCACCCAAGGAGGACTTGCCAAGACTTCTCCAACAGCAGCAGACATGTGCGTTCACTGGGCGTCTAGAACGCATGTGAGTTCGCCCCATTTTCTCCCCCAAGAGCAAGATGACACTGGATAAAATTGTCAAAATCACCACTTGGGGACTTTGAAAACTCACCAAGGATAGACAATCCATTGAGAAGTTCTTACTCAAGACAAACTGCAAGGTGTCAGTAAGTACTGTGAATCCCCGCAGTGCTTTAAAGGGGCTGCGCCCTCCGCCCTGGCTCTGTGCTGCAGGAGCGGAGGACAGGAAGGCCCTCGATTTGGAGCTGGCTCCAGGGAACAGTGCCACGCCAGGGTGTGGCATCCATGGCAAGGCCACATTAACAGCTGCCCGAGGCGCCGTGCTGGTTGTGGTAAGAGACCAGCCCAAACTTTAAAAGGGGATTGGAGGAATGAGATAGATGTAGTGGACCCCCATCAGCTCCACCTATTCCTGGCACCTGGAAGGCTGTGTGTACACTCAGGAGACCGGAGAGGGAGGGCCTACTTACTAGTTCCTGCTGGCTAGACAGAAGGCCCACCCACAGAGAAAGTGAGAGTCAGGGCGGACGCGTAAGTCCCTGACCAGTGAGCATCTGGCCCGTCCCACACATGACCCCACTAAGGGTGGTAGCCTCACCACATTAGGTGTTTATGCACAACTTCTGACCAATCACTAGCCTATGCTGACCCCGAGTGACCCTTGGAAATACTAGCCTAAAACTGAAAACAAGAATTAGAAAAACAACCTCAGAGACATCAGTTGCCCTACACTCAGGAAGAAACTCCCTAGGCCTAGTTCAGGCAAGCCACACCACACAAACAAAATAACAGCGACAACAACAGCCACCACTCCTGGGTGAGGGTCAATCTCGAGTAGAGGTGGGGAGCATGGATATACACACGTTATGTCTCGTCAAACTATATACACATACAAATGTATGTGCTGGATTGTACAAAAATTCTATATCAACAAAGGTATTTCTGTTTTTTAAGATTTTTTTATTGATTTCTAGAGAGATGAAGACAAGTGTAGTGGACTTCCATAAGCTCGATGCAACAGAGGTAAAGGTGACATCCAGCCAAAGCCCACAACCAGGACGTGCGTCCTGACCAGGAATTGAACCAGCAACCTTCCGATGCAGGGGAAGGACACCCAACCGTGACACCCAACCAAGCCACACTGGCCAGGGCTAAAGTTAATTCTTTTTCTTTTTTAAAATATATTTTTATTGATTTCAGAGAGGAAGGAAGAGAAAGAGAGAGATAGAAACATCAATGATGAGAATCATGGATAAGCTGCCTCCTGGACACCCCCCCACTGGGGATTGAGCCTGCAACCTGGGCATGTGCCCTGACCAGAATCAAACCTGGGACCTTTCAGTGTGCAGGCTGATACTATCCACCGAACCATACCAGCAAGGGCTAAAGTTATTTCTTAAAACGTGAGCCTCTCTCTTACCCCAAATTCTACTTCCTAAAGACAACTGGTTATTTTTGGTAAGTACCCTTTCATACTTTCTTTCTGTAGGTGTACAACCAAATTTATACAAAGATACATTTTTCACCAAAATGGTAACAGAATATGTAAGTAATTTTACAACTTGGTTTTTTTTTTCCAATTAATAACAAACCACGGATTTCTTTCCCCAGAAAACAACAGCTATAAAAACTACACACACACACACACACACACATTTTTTAACCCTTACCTGTGGATATTTATTCCTTTTAAAAGACTGGAAAAGGGGGGTGGAGAAATACGTGAGGGCACACATCAATTGGATGCCTCTTGCACACGCCCCGACCGGGTCGGGGATGGAACCTGCAACCCAGTATGTGCCTTTGTGGGAGGGCTGACACTATCTAGTGAGCCACACCAGCCGGGGCTGTTTTTAGTGTTTGAATATACAACATATTTACATCCAATATTTGAATGCACAATATATTTAAACACCACCATTGTAATGGGCATTTACTTTAAAAAGCTTCCAATGGAAGTACCATTTGAGCTGAGACCTGAGACTGAAGAGTTGTCTAGGTGAGATGAGGTGGGGCCTTCCTAGGGAGACAGTAAACTGCAAAGGCTCCAAGCCAGGGGCAGTGCGCATGGGAGCTAGCTACACGTGATCCTGAGAGGAAAGGGAGCTCAGACGAGGGGGAGGTACACGGGCAGGACAGCCACGAGGCCTGGGTGAGTAGGCACAGTGGAGGGCACTCAGTTGAGTAGCACGAGCTGGAGACCACATTGGACTGGATGAGGGAGGTGGCTCAGTTCAGCTATATTCTCAGAATTAAGACACCTGTTCACCTCATTTCTCATGAAGAGTAGGTTACCATCCATCTTTAAATTTTTACAATGTGATAGACAAAACTTGGCCTTGCAGATGGTTTTGAGTTGCTATGATTACTAGTAAAGTAAAAAGAATCTTTTCACATGTTTAATGGACATTTCAATTTCTTGCCCTGTGGAACTCCTCTTACCCTCTGGGCTGGCACCCCAGGGAGCATGCAGGTAGCAACCGAGTTGCAGTTGGGGGCTGTAGGAAGTATGAAGTGAGAACTCAAGTCTGTCAGCTCCTTGGAGGTTCCCGTGGCTGCCATGGCCTTGGGAATGGGGGTTCTTGCCTTCTGAGGGAAGGACCTGTCTCAGTCACCCTGCTCAGCAGTGCTGCCGTGTGCTGCCCCATGACAGCCAGTCATTGGAGCCAGGCAGCCTTGTGCTCCAGTCCCCATTGCAGTTGCGTGACCTGGGTACTTCAAGCCTGTTCCCTCCTTTGGAAACGGTCCCTAATAAAGCTTCAGTCTTTTCTTTACCTATAGTTCCTGGGTGAGGCACTAGGCACTTGAAAGCCACATTCACTAGCTGAGCACCTGCAGGCAGTTTACACAGCGAGAACTGTGGAGGCCAGACCCTGCTGGGTCAGTCACTGTATGCTTCAGTGCTGGGAAAAGTCTGAGTTTCCCTTCTCATCCATAAAGTCAAGAGACTGGACGAGATAACCCTAAAGGCTTTCCAGGAGTATAACTGACCTAATGGCCATTACAGAAAATAACAGGGTAGCAAGGAGGATGGCATCCCTGAGACTAGGCTAGCCTGGAATAACTGGCTTTCAATCCTTTATGCCTCCCAGGAAGCATGAACTCTGGCTACTTGAAAAGGGGTACAAATCGTGGTCTCAGTTCTACCTTACTATGTCAGGCTTCTTTGTCTGTCTACTGCCCCAGCCAGGCTGAGAGCAGTAAATGCATTTCAAATGTGGACAAGTAACAAACTATAAAGAGCCCTCTGCACCTCTTAGAGCCAAACCATCCAATCTAATAAAGAGCTAATGTGCTAATTAGGACGAAGCGGGGGCTGCGAGGGCTGTGCCCCTTGTGAGAATTTCGTGCATCTGGCGCCTAGTGATTTATGAAACACGGTGTTAAACTGTTTACCTTGATTCGAGGCATAGTAACTGTAGGTGGCTTTGCTTCAGCCACAAAACTGTGAGATGCTCCTTTTTCCACAAGGTAAGTTGTGTAGGGCATAAATTTCACACCTTTTGACCCAAACACAAAATCATCTCTCAAGGCATCGATCAGCATAATAACAACTTTCCTGAAGAGAGGTGGGGGGAGCTTGGTCCAATTGGAACTGGCCCCTAAAAGGGTTTGAAAGGAAAAGAAAATTGAGTTGTCCACTTTACTTAGCATTCCATCACCTATAACCTAGTTGCTGCCCACTTCTCTAGCACAGCTCCTGCCACGTACCCACCCACCCACCCACAGAACAATGCCCTCCCCTACAGGGTGGGGGGCGGCTCCCACCAGGTAGCTCGGGAGCCCCAGGACCGAGTCAGGAAGTTCTGGGCCCGGGGAGTCCCTGCCGAGGCGAGGGCCCTGGAGCGGTAAATGCAGGCGCTGGACCTGCGAACACGCGCTTCACTGCGCGGAAGGGCGAGCTTCTGCCACTTGTGTTCACGTGGTCAGCGGCTCGTAGTGTGTGGACCTGGGGCAAGACGGAGCCTCTCCCTGGCATGGCCTGCCGGGAGGGCGAACCGAGCAGGGGTCCCTGCAGGCGGTCGTCACTACCGGCGACAAGGGGCCTGGCGGAATGTAAGAGAGAAAAGCGAGGGCTCAGCAGGGATCCCTATCTGTTGTGACTCAATGAGCAAAGCGGGTGCCGGGAACCCAGGGGCTCCGAGCTGCTCGGGGAAGGGGCGCGGGCTGGAGGGTGGCGGCCCGGCTGGGAGCGCTGGCTTTCGGTGACCAGACCGGAGGGCCGAAACGGGGCTGACAGCGCGGTTGTCAAGTTGTCGGACAGACACAGAGAGAGAGGCTGGAGCGGTCAGGAGAGGGGCCTCGGGTGGGGGGTCCGGGAGGGGCTCAGGAGGAGGGTCCTCCGGCAAAGGAGCGGGCCGGGAGCGGGGCCCTACCTGCCGAGGGCTCGGGCGCCGCCGGGGGCTCGGGCTTGGAGGAGGAGCGCACGGGAGGCGGGAAGAAGCCCCGCAGGAAGAGCGCGACTCCCAGCACCTCGATCACCACGCAGCCCGCGGCGAAGGCCCCGCAGCCCAGCCGCATCGCGCCGCCCGCCGCCGCCCGGCCGCCTCCGGCTGCGGAAACAGCGGGGAGCAGGTGCGCACCGCGGCCCCGGCTGCAGCCAGCCCCGCGCGTCCGGGCGGCCTGCGCTCCACCGACACACCCGCGAGGGGCGAGCGCTTCCGGGTGCCCAGCCGCCCGGTTGGAGGCCCCGTACAGCACTTCCGGCGCGCCGCCCAATCCCCGCAGGGTCCCCGCCCACCCGGATCCCCGCCCACCGGCGAATCCCGCCGCGCGGCCCCGCCCACCCCGCCGTGGAGCCGGGGGCCATTGGGCCGGGGCCCGCCCATCTCCCGCCGGGTTTGGGGGTTGGGGTGAGAGTCGTGGGCTAAGGAGTGAGGGCAGAGGCTGGAGGGGAAGCCCCGCAACCGAGGGGCGGGGTCGGGGCGCCTGTGGCTCCGTGAGCCAGTCCAGCAGACAGGGGCGACTCACGTGAGCGTTTATCCCGAGCCGCCCGCCAGGTGGCAGACGGGCAGGTCACCCCCAAAGCCTGCTCTGCATCCCCCCGTAAGCCAGCGGCCTGTAAGGTAAGAAGGACAAAGATTACCTGGGGAAGTAGGCCAAAGGAATAAAAATGTGTGTGACGGTTACAGATTAGAAGTGTTAACGGAAAAAAACATTCAAACCTGTAAAGAGTTTCCGTGCCTTTATTTGAGCCCAACTGTCGACAATTACCCAAAAGCAGAATCTCAATGTATTGGGGTAATGCCCCGGACATCCGCAGTCCCTTCACACCGCTTTGCACACTGCAAGCAAAGGTGGAGACGCAGTGGGCCACATGAGATCCACCGGTGACAGACCAGGGAGGGGGGAGAAAACAACGCGGGGAAGCCTCCGGGAATGGACGAAAAGTAAAGCGACACGTACTTCTACCCAGGTGGGCACAGGACAGTCAGCAGTCAACAGCCAACATAACAGCAACGAAGGAACTTACGGTATCCTTCCCGCCCTGGCTGTGCCCTTGTTTTAGAAGACCAGAGAGAAACCAAGCAACGCTTAGGGAAATGGAGTTACACAGCTTTATTAGGCCAGTGGACTCAGAGGAGGTTGCCTCTCAAATTCTGAGCAAACCCATGTGATGGAAGCCCCTCTTTTACCCCCTTTTGGTGTCTTTGTCCCCCAAATATGGATTATACTTCCAGACCGTTCTCAGGCTTTGTAAAAAGCCACACACAAGTGTTGGTGGTTGAGACCATACCTAAGGGCCTGGCGCCAGCGCTATAACCCCCCTCCAGGGGCTGTGTCATGGTTTATGGTGCTGTAAGATGGGAGCATTTAGGTAACAGGTCTTGCAAGACCAGTCGGTGGAGAAAGGGGCAGTGACTTAATTATAGGTCATCAAGAATGTACATTAGGAGAGGAACCAAGATGGCGGCAAAGTTAAACAACTAAACTGCCGCCTCGCACAACCATTTCAAAAATACAACTAAAAGACAAAAGTCTACCACCCAGAAGCACGGGAAAGCTGGCTGAGTGGTAGATTTACAACTAAGAAGAGAAGGGAGCGCAAACGCTGGAGAGCTGAGGTATGCAGGCGCGCGCGTAGCGGGCTGGTGGCGGGCGACTGGGCGCGCGGCTTTTCTTCAAACCGAAGGGAGACAAACTCCCGATCACTCTGAACTCCAGTTTCTGGGGACACGCGGGGGACCCAGACGCCTACGGGGAGAAGCTGGACTCTCGGCCATCGGTCGGAGAGTGAGAGTGACTTTTTTGCAGAGGTGCGCCCAGCAATCAGGGTTCGCTGCGCTGGAGCGCGGGACACAGGGACTTGGAAACGCGGAAAGGCAAAGATGGCTGAAGGCAGCCATGGCCGTTGGCCACGCCTCAGCCTAGTGACGCCCTGAGACCCCGCCCCGCCCTGAGACCCCGCCCCGCACATTCTACAAACCTGCCCAGGCTCCACACAGCGGCTTTTACATATAAATGGCCTGTTCTGTGGCAGCTCAACCAAATTAACTGCAGCTCCAGTCAGACTGCTCCCAAACCACCCAAGCAAAGAGGAGAAAACTGTAGCTCTTGCTGTAGCTCCTGCTGGGAGGCCTCAGACCTGCACCCCATTGGAGATCCAGACACTAGGGTATCTAGTGGTCGGTGTGGACGACACCAGATTTCAACCACTCTCATAAGGGACACATTCAAGTGGCAGACTCAGTGAGCACCAAAGCCCTACTGTGTCTCCAGCACAGCAATTCTTCCGTTATAGACACAGCAGGTCCTCACAGCCAATTGGCCTGGAGGTCAATTCCTCCCAGTGTACCAACAGCAATCAGGGCTTTTAACTACACCAAGACTTTCCACTGAGCCCACAAAGGGGTGTACAAAGAGCGACCACCTAGAGTGATTGGGAAAGCTGAGCTACTGGCCCCTATAGGTCACTGACCACACAAAGCCACTCAATCAACACAGGGAGGCAGCCAAAATGCGGAGACACCGAAGTATGTCACGAGTAGGAGAGATGGAGGAAAGCAAACTAATGGACGACACAGTGTTCAGAACCACATTTATAAGGTTACTCAAGAATCTTCCAAAAACCGCTGAGAAACTTGAAGAGACCTTCAAGGACCTTAATGAGAATACCAAAAAAATGGAAAAGGACCAGTCAGAAATTATGCATACACTGTCTGAAATAAAGAATATACAGACACTCAACTGTAGACCACCGTACCGGAAGAGTCAAACCAAAGATCTGGAATATGAGGAAGAAAAAAATACCCAACCAGAGAGGCGGAAAGAAAGAAGAATCCAAAAGTGTGAGGATAGCGTAAGGAGCCTCTGGGATGGCTTTAAACGTACTAATATCCGAATTTTTGGGGTGCCAGAAGAAGAGAGAGAGCAAGATACTGAAAACCTATTTGAAGAAATAATGACAGAAAACTTCCCCTACCTGGTGAAAGAGTTAGACTTACAAGTCCAGGAAGCGCACAGAACCCCAAACAAGAGGAATCCAAAGAGGACCACACCAAGACACATCATAATTAAAATGCCAAGAGCAAAAGACAGAGAGCATCTTACAAGCAGCAAGAGAAAAACAGTTAGTTACCTACAAGGGAGCACCCATACGACTGTCAGCTGATTTCTCAACAGAAACTATGCAGGGCAGACGGGAGTGGCAAGAAATATTCAAAGTGATGGATAGCAAGAACCTACAACCAAGACTATTCTACCCAGCAAAGTTATCATTCAGAATTGAAGGGCAGAAAAGAGCTTCACAGATAAGAAAAAGCAAAAGGAGTTCATCACCACCAAACCAGTATTATATGAAATGCTGAAAGGTATTCTTTAAGAAGAGGAAGAAGAAGAAAAAGATAAAGATAAAAAGTATGAACAACAAATACATATCTATCAACAAGTGAATCTAAAAGTGAAGTGAATTAAAAATCTGAGGAACAGAATAAATTGGTGAACATAATAGAATCAGAGGCATAGAATGGGAGTGGATTGATAATTCTCAGGGGGAAAGGGGTGTCTGTGTGGGGGGTACGGGAAGAGACTGGACAAAAATCATACACCTATGGATAAGGACAACAGGGGGGAGGTAAGGGCAGAGGGGGGGTTGGGAACCGGGTGGTGGGGAGATATGGGGGGAAAAAAGAAGAAACAATTGTAATAATCTGAACAATAAAGATTTATTTTAAAAAAAAAGAATGTACATTAGATTGCTGGCACAGATGCAGATTGCTAGGCCCCTCCCCCACCCCCCAAATATCAGGGTTACATTGGACTTAGCCTTTTAGCCTTCTCACCCTGAGGGGTCCGGAAAAAGGGAAGCCACAAGTCACTCTGACATTTCACAGTTATGTACCCCCAGATGCAAAAAGACAATAGGCTCAGCCAAGATCAAAGTTGATTTTTGCCAAGGAACTAGCCTAGAACATGACCACCCACCATAAACTGCTCTCTAATCAAAGGTCTTCAATTTCAGACCATCCTCTGTGGTCCTCCCCCACCCCCATCCCTTCCTAAAAGACTACCATGCACTCCGCCCCCCTCCCCCTGCCCAGCCCCCAAGCCCGCCAGCCAGCATGTAGCCCCTTTCCAGTCCACACAGGCAATGTGGGCTGGGGATTTGCAAAGCACAGGCTCATCTGGGACTCCATTGTTTTCTTTCTGCAACAAGGTTGTTGATCTTCCCAGGGTAGTAGTTCTCCAATACTCCCATGTCCCGGGCAGTGCAACTCTTAGCCAGGTGAGGATATGCATTCTCTAATAGAGCAGAACAATCCCAGTTCACAGAGCAGGATTGCCATTTCTTCCCCTAGTAAAAGAGGGGGAAAGTGGATGTGGGCTCCCTGAGAGAGGCTGGGTGGGGATGGGGACAGGGGATCTGAACGTGGTTGTTCCCAGGAGTGCCTGATTCCCCTAACCTGAATACAGAAAACCTCAGGAGTGTTAGGTTTGATGGAGAAATTGAATCAATACCCCTCCCCCGGGAACTGGCTTTTTAGGTCATTTCACTATGGATATTCCCTTTGCTGAGGCCACATTTCACTTGTGCTGACCACGTCCATTCTCTCCCCTCCGGGTATGCATAAAGAAGTCTTCGGCCCCCAAAAAGCCCGCAAAAGTCCTTTAACGGCCGCTGACTGCTGTCACTGGGTGCTGGCGCCACACAGGCTCAGCCACGTGGTGTGCGGATGACCAAATAAATCCCTCCTCATTCTGGTCTCCTGTGTTCCTCCTTTGGCTCCTTTGGCGACCTAACAAGGAGCAGCACACAGCACTCCTCGTCCCTCCCTGGGTCCCAGCTATCCTTTGTTACCATGTGGGCCACCCCCAGGTTGCGGGATGTCTTGCCCCAAACAGGGACACTTCCCCAAAGGGCCACAAAGCCCCACAAAGCCCCACATGAAGACTCTACATGGTGTGTGTTGTAGATGGTGGATGGGCACCCGGTGTCTGACCTGTGGAGTCAGATCAAAGCTGGGGTCAGCAACCTTGGTACTTGGGTTCTGTCTGGGAAAGAATTCAGAGCCACGACCCAAACTGTAAGAGAAAATTTATCTGGCAAATCACAGAGGGAGAGGAAGTAATGGCTAGAAGAAATGGGATTAGCAAACAAGTTATGAATGCAAAGAAAGAGCCCTTGGAGCTTGGGAGTGAGGAAGATGATGGTAACACGCCTGGGGCAGGGAGGGGAGGGGAGGGGAAAGGCAGGGGTTGTCCTGGGAAGAGAGTGAAACAAAAATGCTGTGGTGGTCGGTCAGAGTGCTTGTCTCACAAAGCTGAAGATTGGATTCAAAGACAAAAACGGTGGGTGGAAACCAACCTTTTGGGGGGATTGTGGGAGCACTTACTCTTCGATCTTGCTTGACCATGCCAACTGTTGGGAGCACTGGTCCTCGGATGCCGGGCATTAGACAGAGAAGACATGAGAAGTCGTAGGCACATACAGGAGAGACTATTGTAGATCAAGCAGCCATTGCTTCTCTAGGAGCCATTAGACAAAGTAGTTCTTCAAAATAGCCCCACAAGAGCAGCTGTAGAAAGCGGCCCATTGCCAGCTGGTCAGTAGAAGCGTATATAGACGCTCAAACAGAAGAGGCCTCATGCCAACTAGTGACACACGATCAAACAGAAGAGGCCTTGTGCCAATTCGTGATGCTTGTGCTACATTAACATAAACAGGTTACATCTGTTAACATAACGTCAACGAAAAAACCCATTGAGACCTGTAAAGAATTTTTGTGAGTTTATTGGAGCCAAACTGTGGACATGTGCCAGGAAGCAGAACCTCAACGAATTGAGATAATGTTCTGGAGATTGGCGGGTTACATCCGTATTTATACATTGCAATCAAAGGAGGGACGTAGGTGGTTTACATGAAATCCACTGGTGATAGATTAAGGAGGTGGGAGAAAGCAGAGCTGGGGAAACCCCTGGGATTGGATAAAAAGTGAAATGATGGACACATACATAGGTGGGTGAGGGAACAATTAACATGATAATGAAGGAATTTGTGGTATCTGTCCTGGTGCCCAGCACATTTGGTTGTGCCCCATGGGGTCCAGAGAAAGGGAGGTTACCAGTCACCCAGACATTTCAAGGGCCTGTTATTGTAGAGGCAAAAGGACAGATAGATAGGCTCAGTTAAGGTAAAGGTTGACCTTGTCAATGAATATATCGGCCTAGGACATAACTACCTACCCACCATAACTGCTCTTAGTTACAGTTTAATTTCAGACCATCCTTTGTAGCTACTTTAGGTCTCGGAGGTTGTAAGACTGCCATGCAGGCCTCCCCTGAGCTTGTCACGTTAGCATGTGGCCCCTTTCGACCACAACAGGTTTCAATGGTTTTTTACATTGGCATTATCATAGATGCAAAAGGACAATAGGCTCAGTTAAGGTAAAGACTGACCTTTGTCAGGGAAGATGCGGGCCTAGAACATGACTACCCAGTACAAACTGCTTTTTAATGAAAATGTTTTAAGTTCACACCATCCTTTGTGGCTACTTAAGGTCACTGAGTTTGCCAGGCCTCCATGCAGGCCTCCCCTGAGCTAGTCAGGTTAGTATGTGGCGGTTTTTCGTCCACAGTATGGAATTTAACTTTGCTGTAATGACATAGCGTGTGTGCAAGTAGCTACAGGGAAGCCTGACATGGATGCAATGGCACATGGGTCTGCTTCCTTCTCTCTTATTTCCACCTTAGCATTCACAGACAGGGTTCCCACCGCCCCCTCCTCAACCCCAGCTGACTGCACGCCCAGCCCACCCACGGCCACACCCTGTCATTGTTGCCTCAGCTGACCCAGCCACTCTGCCCTTGGCAGGAAGTGGCCACTGCAGATGGTGGGGACCAGGTTTCACTGAGGACCCTCCCTCTCTCCGTTCCCATCCACGGTTCTCCCCCACCAAGGGCATGAGGCTGGCAGAGGGCCCGGTCACCCTCAGGACGCCCCTCTTGCTGCTTGGGCTCTGGGTGGTGCTGGCTCCCGCCCAGTGTTCTCAAGGTCGTCCCTCCTGGCGCTACATCTCCTCGGAGGTGGTGATTCCCAGGAAGGAGCTGCACCATGGCAAAGCCGTGCTGGCAGCAGGCTGGCTCTCCTACAACCTGAGGTTCGGGGGCCAGAGACACGTCCTCCACATGCGGCGCAAGAGACTCTTTAGGCCTGGACAGCTGGTGGTGATGACTCAGGATGACCAGGGGGCCTTGCAGGTGGACTACCCCTTTTTCCCTCTCGACTGTTACTACCTGGGCTACCTGGAAGACGTCCCTCTCTCCATGGTCACCGTGGACACGTGCTATGGGGGCCTGGAAGGCATCATGAAGGTGGATGACCTGGCCTATGAAATCAAACCCCTCAAGGATTCCCAGAGGTTTGAGCACATCGTTTCTCAGATCGTAGCCGACACTAACGCCATAGGACCCATGTCCACGCTGGGACACAAGGCTGAGAGGCACCCGCTGGTCTCTTACCCGAACCCCAGTGCAGCCTCCAGGGTCAGCAGTAAGCTCTATCCATCCCACAGTGCAACTATGAAAGGCTGTCTCATGAGTGCCCATTCCACTTATACTCTGTACAACAATGTGTCACAGTGTGCCCAATTCCTGGTACATCTAGGTAGTTTAATAGACGCCATGTTGCGAGGTCTCGAAATGAGGTACTACATCAGCCTCATTGTCATTTATAATAAGGGAGAGCCAGCAGATATGAACAACTATTATGTGCCAGATGGTCCATTTGCTCGGAATTATGCTTCCAATATTTACAATGTATTTGAGCCACATTCAGGCTTAATCGTGAAAAGAGATGGGCCCCATGAACTTAATTTCAAACCAGCTACCTACGGAATATGCTCAAGATATGGTCTCATCTTTCTGGGCCACCTATCCAGACATTATTTATTGTTATCAATTATAGCCTCCCACCAAATAGGGGTCACTTTCGGTCTGTGGTTAGATAAGAACGACTGTGTTTGCCAGAGAAGGGCCACCTGCATCATGTACAGGTACCCTGTGTTGACAGATTCATTCAGTAACTGTTCCTTTGCACACACACAAAACATATTTTATAATTTTGGAGACTGCCTTTTTGAACGTGAAATAGTGTATTCAAACAGAAGCCTGACACCCATTCGATGTGGAAACTCTGTGGTGGAAGACAAAGAGCAGTGTGACTGTGGGACCTTCAAGCAGTGTTACACCAACCCATGCTGCGACAGTGACTGCAGCTTTACACCTGGGAGCATTTGTAACAGGGAAACCTGCTGCACAAACTGCACCTACACGCCCGCGGGGACGCTCTGCAGACCAATCCAGAACATCTGTGACCTTCCCGAGTACTGCAAGGGGAAGGACACGCGGTGCCCCAGTGATTTTTATCTGCAAGATGGAACCCCGTGCACCGAGGACGGCTACTGCTACCATGGCAATTGTACGGACCGCAGTATGCACTGCAAGGAGATCTTTGGGGAAGGGGCGCTGAGCGCTCCAGACGTCTGCTACAGCATAAATAAAAAGGGCCACCGATTTGGACACTGTAAACTTAACCTTGACTACGAAATAACACCTTGTGCTGATGCTGACGTTAAGTGTGGACGCCTACAGTGTGTCAACGTCACTCATCTGCCTCGGTTGCAGGAACATGTGGGGTTCCATCACTCCATATTAGGGGGGTTCTTGTGTTTTGGGGTGGGTGCACACCGAGGGACAAGCACAACTGATGTTGGTATTGTGAGACCTGGTACCCCCTGTGGGCGTGGAAAGTTCTGTCTCGAGAGATATTGCAATGCTACTCTGGCGGCCATAGACTACAACTGTCCCCCTTCGAAATGCAACTACAGGGGCATGTGCAACAATAACAGGAACTGCCACTGCCATGTAGGCTCGGACCCTCCCCGGTGCATAAACACTGGTGCCGGAGGGAGTGTGGACAGCGGACCCCCTCCAAGAAGAACGCGGACAGTGAGGGAAAGTGGTATGTCAGTGGTGTATTTGAGAGTGATTTTTGGTCGCTTGCTTGCCCTCATAGCTGCACTCCTTTTCGGTGTAGCCACGAATGTGAGAACTGTCCAGACCACTACAGTCACTGAAGTAAACGTTCATGGGAAGTAAACAAGTCAGCCTTCAGACCCCTGTACAACTCAGGCAACATGAAGAAACACCTTCAAAAAGTCACCATATCCGGCTGGCAGAGCTCAAGCCCACACTTCTGACCGGCTGCAGGGGTCCTAGCCCACATCCAGGGTGCGCACCGTGGATGTTTTCACACCACTCTCTCTGACAGCTCACTGGCCAGCGTCTGCAATAAAGCTTGAGCACCTCACGTTGGTGTCCTGTGCAGTCCTTGTAAGTCTGTAAGAGCCCTGAGTGAGCCTGAGGCTCGGGCCTGGAGAGGAGACCTGGTCAGCAGCTGGCCTTGCGCTGTGGAAGCCTGTCCCAGGATTAGTGACAGTTGCCACAGGTTCCTTAACGGCGAATTCCTGAGAGCTCCCCACAATTGTGCCCTTGAGCACCGAGTGTCCCTCAGTCCCTGGGTAATGTCTCCTCTAAACTGCTTGGGTTCAGGGCAATGGCGAGTTCCTCCCCTCCCCCAAACCTGCCTGTTTCACACGGGGTTGGGGGAGGGTGAGTGTGGGCTGTGGGCTGACAGTGAGGGTTCCTTGTCTGCTAGTGACCCCTGAGCTCCATGAAGAGCACCCTTCCCTGTGTGGAGGCAGACCAGTGAGTGGCACTCAATCAGAAAGAAGAAGTGGCCCTCGTGACTCTGGCCTCAGAGGGAGAAGGCAAGCCGAGAGCAGGTAACCCTCGCCTTACTTGCTCCATCAGAACCATCCTCTTGGCTTCTGTAATTTCGCTTGCTTCTCACATGATGCGCAGCCAACCTCCCAGGCTGCCACATGTGTGGAAAGCCCCCTGAATACCCAGAAGCTTATCATGTATGAAAAAAGGTCAGAACCCGGTCGCAGGGCTCAGCCTCTGGAGAGAACTCCCCTGAGCCCACAGTGGTGCAAATAAGTCTTTTTCTGAAACTCCGAGTGCATTTGGATTGTCGCTTCTGCCCAATCTGATTTCTGCCATCACATTTGTTTCCCTGTTTTTCGAGAAGCCAACAGCCACCTGGCCCTTTGAGCCACCATTGTCGGAAGCCATCAGAGGCAGCCGCTAAATTCGGGTTCTCGCGAAGGACAGGAAGGCACGCTGCTGGTGATTTCACTGATCCCGACCCTTGCTGGGCCCGAAAGTAGTCGGCCACTGCTGTCCTCGAACGGACTCCAGGGAAGACAATAAAGTCTGCCAGGACCAGGACATGAGACTGGTAAGTGTCCCCGGGGACCTTGGACCGAGTTCAGGCCCCCCTCGAAGGCAGAAAGGAAGCTTGATCACCTCCTGAGTAGTGTGGTCACCGCATAGGATTGGAGACTCCTAGGGTGGGAGTCTGGAACTCTGTGCGAATCTGTGTGCATGTGTGTGTATGACTGTGCCCCATGGCGTCAGCTATGGAGCCTGCGTGAGTCCCTACCTGCGGTTCTGTGGTGACCTCATATGGCTTAGGGCGGTGTCAGGTTCTGGGGGACACTGCCCTCCCGGCGAACCTGTTCCGGGTCAGGGGCTTATACTGACCTGCCAATGTTAAGGGGCACCTAATTCCCTGTGAGGGGAGTGGCCAGGTGGACGACAGGAAGAGCTCCCCTTAGTTTGTCTCTTGACACCGTTCACTGGGAGGTTTTTAGTTCATCATTTTGGACACCATCATGGGGGGTGGGGAGGGGAGTTCCTCACAACCTACAGGTGTGGAATGTATGATTAAAAACTTTAAGAAAGGGTTCTCAGGAGATTATGGGGTCAAATTGACCCCCGGAAAGCTGCGCACCCTGTGAATTGGAGTGGCCCACCGTTGGTGTAGGATGGTCCTCTGAAGGCACTCTTGATGTCCCCATGGTCCGTGCTGTATATGGGGTCGTTTCTGGAAGCCCCGGTCACCCGGATCAGTTTCCTTACATAGACCAACGGTTGGAAATAGCTCAGATCAACCTTCCTGGGTCCAGTTCTGCGTTACTGCTCAGGGACAGTGTAAGGTCCTCGTGGCACAAAGTGAAAGAAAGACTTCATGAAAAGAACAGAGGCCCCCCATATTAGAAGGGGACTCAGAGGAAGCTATTTCACTGCTGCCACCATACCCCCCAATGCCCCGCTACCTGAAGATGGGGAACCTCACCTGCCGGATAGCCTGCATGCATCGATCTCACCCCTGCCTGCAGCTAGCCCGCCGCTACAACCAGGGTCTCCTCACCCTGTGGGAAGACACCTTGGGTCAGCGGCCCAAGCCCAAGGACCAAGACCCCCAGGAGCAATGCAGATGCCATTGCGGGAGATAAGGGGTCCACAGAAAATAGGCCCTGATGGGACGTCCCAGAAGGGGGATGAGTCTTCTAGTACCAGCCATTCTCCACCACTGCCCTCCTCAACTGGGAACATCACATGCCGCCATATCCCAAAACACCTCAGGCAATGGTTGATCTCCTAGAATCCATATTTCAGACTCATTGCCCACCCTGGGTCAAATGTAAACAGCTCCTCCTCACTTTGTTCAACACAGAAGAACTCTGTGGAATAGTCACTGAAGCCAGGAAATGGCTGCAGACTCAAGCCCCAGCTGGACATCTACGTGGAGCAGCCTGGGCAGGCGAAGCTCGCCTGATGGAGAACCACGCTGGGACCCAAAGACAGAGGAAGGAAGAAGTCGTCTACAAAGATATCGACTCACCTTCCTCCAAGGGATCAGGGCAGGGGCCAAGAAGCCTACAAACATGGCAAAGACCTCTAAGGTCCTGCAGAAATGGGTTGAGAGTCTGATTTTTATGAGAGTCTGCGAGGCCTTCAGAGTCTACACTCCGGAGGCCCCTGAAAGCCAGCGCATGGTCAATGCTGCCTTTGTGGGGTAGGCTCAAACCGACATCAGACAGAAACCTCAAAAATTAGAGGGGTTCGCCGGAAAGAATGCCACTGAATTGATAGAAATTGCCAACAAGGTCTTTGTGAACCGAGACCGTACTACCAAGAAGGAGGAAGAAGGAAGAATGCAAAGGGAGGGGCTCTCCTGGCTGCTGCCTTGAGGCAACCAGCCCTGCTGAAGACCCCAGATGGAGACAACGAGGGACTAAAGAACCAAGAAGGAACGGGCCCCAGAGACGGGACCAATGTGCCTCCTGCACGGAATCGTGGCACTGGAAAATTGAGTGCCCCAACTGTCAGAAGGGGAAGCCAGGAGCTTCTGCTCCACCCAGCCGCTACGGGGCAGACCCACCAGAGGCCTACCAGATCGGCCTGGCAGGAGTAGATTCCGACTAGGAAAGACCAGCTCTATCCAACTTGGCCCCCATGAGCCCATGGTCCATGTGAAGGCTGGGGGCCAAACAGTCAAGTTTACGGTAGACACAGGGGCCGAACATTCTGTAGTGACTCAAAAGGTGGCACCCCTATCAGGACAACATGTCACCATTGTGGGGGCTGCCAGGACCAAAACCCGTAGACCACTCTGTGGCCCCCGACAATGCCCCTTCGGATCCACCAGGTAGTCCATAAGCTCCTGTATCTACCAGACTGCCCGGTCCCGCTGCTGGGCAGGGACCTGCTGGCAGAGATGGGTGCAGAGATAGCCTTTACTCTGGATGGATCGGCACGACTGTGCCTAGATAAGGAAGTCCCTCCCATGATCCTGTCTCTGCCGGCACCACGGGAAGAAGAATATGAGGCTGTATACCTCCCCATTCCTTAAGCCAACAGTGGCCCCAGAACTAGAGACTGAGTTTCCATTAGTCTGGGCAGAAGAAACCCCCCTCCCTCTGGTCTGACCCAAAACCACACCCCGATACCGATTGGCCTGAAGCCTGGAGCTCAGCCTGTCAAGATACGCCAGTATAGGGTGTGCGGGAAGCGCATCTGGGGATCCAGATTCACCTAGACTGACTACTCAAGTGGGGGCTTCTAAAGCGATGTCAGTCTCCGTAGAACACCCCCCTGCTGCCCACAGTGAAGCCTGGGACAAATGACTACCGCCCAGTACAAGACTGAAGGGCCATTAATGAAGCCGTTATCACTGCACTGGGCGCTGCCTAACCCATACACTCTGCTAGGACTCATCCTTCCGAGGCAGAATGGTTTGCATGCCTGGCCCTGAAGGACGCCTTCTTTTGCCTCCAACTAGTGCCCAATAGCCAGCCTCTGTGGGCCTTCCAATGGGAAAGCCCCACCACAGGCACAAAGGAACAAGTCACTTGGACTAGACTGCCTCAGGGATTCAGAAATTCACAACCTTGTTCAGCAGGGCACTAGCCTCTGACTTGGCCAGGTTCCCGGGACGGGACTTAGGACGTGTCGTCTTCCAATACGTAGAGGACCTCCTACTGGCTAGTCCCACTGGAGCCCAATGCTGGGAGGGAACCAGGGCTTTACTCAGGCTGCAGATGGAGGCTGGAAGTCGAAGAAAAGGGCACAGATTTGCCAAAAAGAAGTCGTGGTCGGATGGACACACACCCGAGGGTACAGGTCCCACGGGATGATCCTAACCCCTGTGGAGCAGGTGGGCCTGACAGGAGGCAGGAGAGAAGTGGGCACAGGTGGGCATGAGGGGAACAAGTCCGGAGCTCAGCACAGAGCTGCCTGGGCTGTGCTGGGGACCCTGTTGGTGGGAAATTCACCAAACATAGGAAGATGAGAGCACTGTGGATGGTCTTTGACAAGAAAGACAAAGGACACATGCAATATGGTGAAGAAAGGTCGCCAGGTCTGGTGCTACCTCATCAGCCAACGGGCAGTGTCTCTCCCTCATTTGTGTCTGCAGTGAGGCCATGAGAAACAAGAGCCACAAAGACGCAAGTGTCCATGGGGTTGGCTGAGCCTTGATAGGAAACCCCTAGGCCCAGGAGGTACAAACTTTCTTCCCCACCAAGTCCACAGGGGCTCCTGGGTCTGTGCTGGATAGGTCCTGATCCCCCTGCTGGTCCTGAGCCTCCTGCTGGTCCTGAGCCTCCATTTGCTGGTCCTGAACCCCCTGCTGATCCTGATCCCCTGTTCGTCCTGAGCCTCCATTTGCTGGTCCTGAGCCTCCATTTGCTGGTCCTGAACCCCCTGCTGGTCCTGATCCTCCTGCTGGTCCTGAGCCCCCTGCTGGTCCTGAACCCCCTGCTGGTCCTGATCCCCCTGCTGGTCCTGAGCCCCCTGCTTGACCTGAGCCTCCATTTGCTGGTCCTGAGCCTCCATTTGCTGGTCCTGAACCCCCTGCTAGTCCTGATCCTCCTGCTGGTCCTGATCCCCCTGCTGGTCCTGAACCCCCTGCTGGTCCTGAACCCACTGCTGGTCCTGAGCCCCCTGCTGGTCCTGAGCCCCCTGCTGGTCCTGATCCCTCTGCTGGTCCTGAGCCCCCTTCTGTCTCTGAAACCCCTGCTGGTCCTGAGCGCACCCTTCTCGCCTGGAACATCTCCTGGTAAATTAAGTGCCCCTTGCAGTCCTGGCCTCCTGTCTCCCTCAGGGAGGTGTGTGTCTGGGTTCACACTGAATTCCCATCACTGTGTCTCTCCCAGTTATACACTGCCTCGACCTTTGTGGCAGGTTCAGAATGACTTATAGGAGGGCCTACGACACAATATACACACAATGCAAAAATATGAATTTAGAAGGCGTTGGGGGCCAGGTGGAACTTCTTTTGTGAAGAGGAACACTGAGACCAGGTCCCATCTCATTTTATTCTCTTTGAATACACGTTTTCCCTTTAGCAATGCACACAGGCAGATCAAAGCTAAACTTTGGTAAACAATGCAAGGATTATCAGGTCAGGACATCTCTCAAGCCATTGCAATCACAGCAGGAGCAACACTTGTGGTGATATTCAGCCCTGCTGACAATAAAAGTCCATTGGCCTTCCAATGTCTCTTTTTGATGCTAACTGCTGTTTGCTTTAGCTTCCAGCAATACACTGCCCTGGCCTGGCTCTCAGGCTGCTCAGTGTTAAGTAAACTTGGCTCCTGGAGGTGTCCCTGGTGATGCTGAGGCAGGATTTCAGTGTCGCTTTATACTTTGTACTTCCACCAGCCCACATAACTTCAACCCACTGCGGCCCCTATCCCTGGAACCTGGTGGGTCCAGTGCATAGCATCACTCATTAAAGAGAATCCAGGGACAGTGCAGGTGAGGGAGAGGGTCTGCGAGGGCTTCAGCAGTCTTGGTCCCGACTGCTACAGCTTCACGTGGGACAGGACCCCTGGGCACAAGGAGCATCAGTCCTTTCAGCCACCTGCCATCCATGACCCCTGTCTCATCCCTGAGACCCTCACTTTGGGGGGCTATAAGCACGCACAGGAGAAGACCCAGCAGCCTCATCTTCTTCAACACCACAGAGCTGGGAGAAACCAAAATGGCAACAGAGATAAACACCGAAACTGCTGCCTCGCACAACAATTTCAAAACTACAACTAAAAGACAAAACGGACATCATCCAGAACCACAGGAAGGCTGGCTGAGTGTAAAGTCTACAACTAGAAGGAAAGAGAGAAGCACACTGAGACTCAGAGGAGCTGCAGAAGGCAGAGGTACTGAGATGCGCACGCACACTTGTGGAGAGGGCAGGCAATTGAATGCGAGGCTGCCTTTCTTAATTGGGAGGGAGACAAAAGCTTCCGACTGGGCTGAACTCCAGTTCCAGGCTAGACCCTGGGGACCCAGACTCATATGGGGAGAAACTGGACTGTCTGGCAGCAGGTGAAATTCGAGGGCAGCTTTCTCTCAGAGGTACTTGTAGTGATTACCGCAGGACACTAAGACCCAGGGGCCTCTTAGGGCAGGGCTGACGGGTTAACCAATGCTGTCTGCTCTGCCCTGAGACTCCGCCCCATCCAAGCTGAGCAAGGAGGCTTTTACAAGTCCTGTCTCATAAGGGTGTCTCCAGCACAGAAGTTCTCCCAGCGTAGACACAGCTTATTCCTACAGCCAATTGGCCTGGAGGTCAATTCCTCCCAGTGATACCAACAACAATCAAGGCTTAACTACAACAAGACTGTGCACACAGCTCACAAAGGGCTCCACCAAGAGTGTCCACCTCAGGTAACTGGGGAGGCTGAGCCACTGGGCCATATAGGACACCTAGCACACAAAGCCACTCTATCAACTCAGGGAAGCAGCCAAAATGCGGAGACAAATTAACAGGTCACAAATGAAAGAAATGGAGGAAAGCAAATGACTGGATATAGAGTTCAAAACCATGGTTATGAGGTTTTTCAAGAATTTTTTAGAAAAGGCCTATCAATTTAGCGAGACCCTCGAGGATATCAAAAAGGACCAACTAGAAATTAAGCATACACTGACTGAAATAAAAAATATTATACAGAGATCTAACAGCAGACTAGCGGATCGCAAGAATCAAGCGAAAGATTTGAAATACAAAGAAGGAAAAAACACTCAACTGGAAAAGCAAAAAGCAAAAAGAATCCAAAAATTTAAAGATAGTGTAAGGACCCCTAACTTCTTAAGGTGATGGCAAAAGGGTCACCAGGTCCTCCCACAGTGACGCCCTGACGTCCACAATCAGCGTCAGCATGCCAGACTGGAAAAACCATTAGTCTGACGGAGGACAGAGAGTCTTAGGTTCTTACAGGAAATCGTTAGAGAGAGAATGATTCTCTGAATACAACAGCTTTCAGCATTTCTGCACACTGAAGATTTCACTGAGAATCATCACATCCAGAGACCAAACTGTATTCAAATCCATTTAAAATTTAATAGGATACACTCACCAGAAAAAAAACTGACCTACTAGTGAAACCTTTTGGTGTATGGGACAATGCTCCAACCAATTGAACCAACTGGCATCTTACTATTTTTATAATATAACCACTGTCAGGGGCATCTTCCAACTTCTTCAGGGGCCACTGTGGTGGAAACAAATCGCAACATTTCCCAACTGAAAGACAGCAGTCTATCCCCTCCAAGGGCCTGCATCTGGCTGAAACCAAGTCATCCAGGAGAACAAAGAGAGCAAAGATGGGACAAGGACCGTCAGCGTTGTCAAGTTTCCATAGCTGAGAAGGAAGCTGCCCCTGAGTCAAAAATTTCCTCCCAGTGAAAACGGGACAGGATAATTTCGGCAAAATAACTAATATTTTTTTCATCTGTTTAGTAGCTGTGAGCTTAATTTTAAGAACAGAAAAAAATCTTTGCCAGGTAAGGGATCGTGTCCCTCTTTCAGTAAGGCACTCAAAGTTTTCCCTAATGACTTCTGCTGATCAGGAGGTAATGAGTGGCGTGCATGCTGCTGGGGATACAAGTATTGTCAATACTGCAATTAACAATCCGACACCAAGTCTTATCACATGAACGACTACAAGTGTTGGCACCCTTTAAGATAAAGAGAACAGACTAGTGATTTTGCAAGTGGATGTAACTAGTAAAAATAAAATCTATCAAAATAGAAAAAAAAATAAAGATAGTGTAAGAAGCCTCTGGGACAACTTCAAGCGTACCAACATCCGAATTATGGGGGTGCCAGAAGAAGAGAGAGAGCAAGATACTGAAAACCTATTTGAAGAAATAATGACCGAAAACTTCCCACATCTGGTGAAAGAAATAGACTTACAAGTCCTGGAAGCGCAGAGAACCCCACACAAAAGGAATCCAAAGAGGACCACACCAAGACACATCATAATTAAAATGCCAAGAGCAAAAGACAAAGAGAGAATATTAAAAGCAGCAAGAGAAAACAGTTAGTTACCTACAAGGGAGCACCCATACGACTGTCAGCTGATTTCTCAACAGAAACTATGCAAGCCAGACGGGAGTGGCAAAAAATATCCAAAGTCATGGATAGCAAGAACCTACAACCAAGATTACTCTACCCAGCAAAGCTATCATTCAGAATTGAAGGTCAGATGAAGAGCTTCACAGATAAGAAAAAGCTAAGGGAATTCATCACCACCAAACCAGTATTATATGAAATAGTGAAAGGTATTCTTTAAGAAAAGGAAGAAGAAGAAAAAGGTAAAGATAAAAATTACGAACAACAAATACATATCTATCAACAAGTGAATCTAAAAATCAAGTGAATAAAAAATCTGATGAATAGAATAAACTGGTGAATATAATAGAATCAGGGGCATAGAAAGAGAGAGGACTGACAATTCTCGGGGGGGCGGGGGAAAGAGGCGTGGGGGGTGCGGGAAAACACTGGACAAAAATCGTACACCTATGGATGAGGACAGTGTGGGGGCATAAGGGCAGAGGGTGTGGTGGGAATCTGGTGGAAGGGGGCTATGGTGGAAAAAGAGGAACAATTGTAATGATCTGAACAATAAAAGATTTATTAAATTAAAAAAAAAAAAGACCACAGAGCTGCCTTCCTAGAGACCTCAGCCCTGTGTGAGGAGAGAGCTGTGAGCCTGCACAGCACAGAGGGGATTCACCATGGCGTTAAAGAGACATTTGCATGTGGGACTCTGTTCCCATAAGTGGGAAGGACTGTGTTCAGTCTGAAATGCCCTTCTAGGTCCTGAGCACATTCCTTCTCCTGGACTCAGTCGCGTGGATCTTGGATGGGAGAACACTTGGGGTATGATGCAGCTTGGAGTCAGGTCAATGGATGGCCCCATCTTTCCAAGTTTAACAATAAATGCTGGACTAGATGAGTAGGTCACACCACTTTAATCTTATGTGCCATGGAATTCTTAAAAAGTGGATCAACATTATGTACAAACATCTTTCCAAGCTGAAAGAAAGACATTAAATAGGTTCAACATATTAAAATCAGATAACCACAATTTCATATAAAATAACATTTTCATGTCAGAGAAAAAGGAGAGGTATAGGAAATAAGTGAGAGATCAGTGAAAATGGAGAGGTAGCAGGATACAAAATGAACATTCAGAAATCAATGGCATTTTTGAAGTATGGTAGCAACCATACTTAGGTAAAAACTGAGTAATGAATCTGAGGTTTAGATTCATTCCCAAAAGACCAGTAGGGAATGAAATAAGGCTTTAAGGACATTCATACATTCATCTCAGGTAAAAACTGCTGTTTAAATTTTAACCCTGCTCTTTTGGCGTCTGCACGCACTTACTTGCTTAAACAATAGGGTAGCTACCTCAGCCCCCAGATTGAGACCTGGAAACTCACATTAATCCATACCACATCACAAAGGTAATTTTCCTGTGCCTGTGGACCAGAACCACAGGAGATTGATTCCCACTGACTCAGTGGCTCTAGGAGTTGACTACCTTTAGAGATTATTAACCCTGCTCAGTTCTGCTTTTTGTACAATCTGCTTTCGCAAGATAAGTCTGCATTCCAATGTCTAGAATTTAGAATTTAGTATTTAGAACAAAGGAAAATTCTTGTGGTTTAGACCTTTAAAAGGACTGCCTACAGCTGGGACGGCGCGGTCGTGAGGGTGGCCACCTGCGTGTGGTGCCCTCGCGGCTGTCCTGGCCAGTTTCAATAAATCCTTGCCTGCTTTTTTTTAAAATCAATTAGCAGCCTCCGGTGGTCTTATTTTTGACTCCAGGGTTCGACCCCACAACAATTTTAATACACCAATTATGAACTCTCAGAAAGAGAAACTGAAAAAACAAACAAACAAAAATCCCATTTTCCATTGCAACAAAGAAATTAAGATACCTGGGAAAAATCTTAACCAAGGAGCTAAAAGATCTATACTTGTAGAACTATAGGACACTGAGAAAAGAGATAGAGGAACATATAAACAAATAAAAAAAATATACTGTGTTTATGGATCTCTAGAATTAATACCACTAAAATGTCAATACCACCCAAGGCAATCTACAGATTCAATGCAATCCTTATTAACATACCAAGGGCATATGTCACAGAATTGAACAAATACAACCAAAATTTATATGGAACCATAAAAGACCCTGAATAGCTGCAGCAATCTTGAGAAAGAAGAATAAAGTTGGAGGGAATCACAATACCGGATATCAAACTATGCTACAAAGCCATTCTAATCAAAGCAGCCCAATACTGGCACAAGAACAGGCACATAGACCAATGGAACAGAACAGGGAACCCAGAAATCGACCCAAGTCTTTACGCTCAATTAATCATTGACAAAGGAGGCAAGGACGTACAACAAAGTAAAGACCGTCTCTTCAACAAATGGTGCTGGGAAAACTGGACAGAAACATGTAAAAGATGAAACCAGACCACCCACTTACACCATACACATGAATAAACTCAAAATGGGTAAAAGACTCAAATGTAAGTCATGAAACCATACAAATCCTAGAAGAAACATAGGCAGCAATATCTCAGGCATCTCCCGTATCAGAATTATTGCCAATATCTCCTAGGGCAAGAGAAACAAAGGAAAATAAACAAATGGGACTACATCACAGTAAAATGCTTAGGACAGGAGGCCACCCAAAATGTGGTGGGGCACCCCACTCCTTAAACTAGCCTTTTTCTCTTCATGGGTACAGACGTCCTGGACGCATCCCCCAGATTGTGAGAAATGGCTGGTGTATTTAAATTTCAAAGGACGTACTGGGAAACAAAAACATGACCAAAATGAGACCTTTAATTACACCCTGAAGAGTGGGTGTCCATTTCACAGGATGACCAAGAGACCTAATAATTAATGGGCTAAGACTTTTTATAGTTACCTCCCTTTGTCTAGGCCCTAGGGGAATCTTTCTAGGACCTGTGATATCGGCCACGTGTACCGCTTATACTCTCTCTCCTCACCCCCACACCCTGTTTGCTCTGGGGAAATTCAGTAATGGCTTGGCCACCTACTGTTTCTTTTCTATGAATATAAACCATAGGCATGCTCAATAGACTAACAATAAACAATTAAACCAAACAACAAACACAGGTAAAACAACAATGAACAGACAAGCGCCCATAACACGTAGACAAGACTTAATAAATCAGAGTCTTTCCATGGGTCTTTCAGATGTTTTACATTGCCTGGGACTTACAGCCAGGTGCAGCCCAGATCTCAGCCTGCTGTTCACAGATCTTATCATAGTCTGCTCTCCATAGCATTGACTGGCATCTAAAGTCATTTGAGCTAAAATCTGCCAGTTCCAAGGCATCATATGGTAATTTTCAGAGGAAGCATTAAAGAGTCCTTTTTAAAATGGACTGTTAGCCCCCATTTTCTCTAGTTGATGAGGCTTCTCACACTGGAGGTGGAGGATCAGGGGGCTTTACAGGCTGTACCTTAGGAGGAGAAGGTGACAAATCTTCCTGGCATCTGTAGGCTTTTGATGTCAATACAAAGTGGGCATAATGCAGTTTGAACAGGAGCCCCCAAAGTTAAAGATGACAAGGGCACTCGTTTTCCTTGAGCCTGGTTTAAGAGAGTACCTCTGACACCTTAATTCCTTTATCCTTGAGCATGCAAGGTAAACATTTACAATGATTTTTTGCCTTTTACTTCAAATCTTCCCCATTATATCTTGGCTGATTCCAGAAATGTCCCTGTCCACTTATGGTCGTGACTTCGAAGCTGGCAGGGGTTTTGTGCGCCCATGAGTTTCCACTTTCCTGTGAGTTTCCACTTTTCATTTTTCACTCAGGCAAATTTTCTCCTTCACTCTCCTGTTTGAGGCACCAATTGCTGTGACCTGCACAGCGAGGTTCAGGATCTCAAGGAGGTGCCGATGCACAAATGAAAATACTGTACATGAAATATGAATTTAGAAGGCATTGAGGGCCAGGTGGAGACCTCTTTCCTGAAGAGGCACACAGAGTCCAGGTCCATCTCCTTCCATTGCCTTCGAATACACATTTTCCCTTTAGCAATGCACACAGGCAGATCAAAGGTAAAGTTTGGTAAACAATGTAAGGATTATCAGGTCAGGAATTGCCTGGAGCCATTGCTCCCACAGCAGAGCAGTTTTGTGCTGATATTCAGCCCTGCTGAATATCAAAGTCCATTGGCCTTCCAATGTCTCTTCTGCACTTTTATGCTAATTGCCATTTGCTTTAGCCTCAGGCAACTGAGTGTAGGAAATAGGCCTCTGAGATCCAGCTCCAGCTTAGTCAACTTTTAATGGAACTGGTTATTGAATTTCCCCAGAACAAAGAGAATGTGGGGAGGAGGAAAGAGAATATAAGAACAAAGGACTGTGAGTGTGAGCCAGCATCACAATGGAAACCCCCAGGGGCGCCCATGACAAACTAGAGAGGGGGAGGTGGAGACAACTAGAAAAGACCTCAGCAACTCCCCACCCCCGTTTTTCTAGGAAGAGAGAAAGAAAATCATCAATGATGAGAGAGAATCTTTGATAGGTTGCCTCCTTCATCCCCTATAATGGGGATCAATCCCACAACCCAGACATGTGCCGTGATGGAGAACTGACCATGACCTTCAGGATCATAGGTCGAAGCTCAACCACTGAGCCACGCTGGCTGGCTTTCCATTGATTTTAGAGAGAGTGCAAGAGAGAGGGAAAGACAGAGACAACCATCGATTGGTTGCCTCCCGCACACACTCTAAACAGGGCTTGGGCCCAGTAGGAGCATGTAACCAAGGTACGTGCCCTTGATTTGACTTGAACCTGGGACCTTTTGGTCCACAGTCCAACACTCTATACACTGAAGCGAACCGGCTAGGGCAGCCTTTTTTCCTTTTTAATGGCCAAGTGTGATACAATGAGACCTAGTCCACATATGAGGAAAACCGTTAACCCCATAGCACTGAGCCCATGAGGAGCCAGAGGAGGGACTTTTGCACTCTGGGGAAAAATAGCCTGTGATGGCTACTCCATGTGTGCCTGTACAGCCCGACACCCTCTCTTTCAAGGACGTGTTAAAAGTCTCCTTTTTGCCGTACTTCTGTCTCCAAGCCCGTTATTTTAATCCAGACAGATGAACATTTCTTCGCTGAGGCCCAGTGTCCTGGGCTCATTGGAGGCTTTGTCCTGCTGCAGGTGTCTCGTGAGCTCCAGGCTGGGCAGTGTTGCTTCTTGGTAGTGTTAATGTGAAAACATTCAAACCTGTCAGAACTTTTGTGAGTTTAATTGAGCCAAACTTTAGACAATTGCCGGGAAGCAGAATCACAACGGATTGGGATAATGCTGTGGAGAATTTCACCTTGCTTCATACATTGTAATCAAAGGAGGAGACCAACCTGGGTTACTTGAAATCCATTGGTGATACATTAGGGAGGTTGGAGAAAGCAAAGAAGGAGGGTTGAGATGTTGGGTGGAGGGGGGCGGGGGCGACCTCTGGGAATGGATAAAAAGTGAAATGATGGACACATGCTTTTTTTACTTCTTTTGCTGGGTATAGGATAATTAACAGACAACAATTAACACCATAACAGTAACAATGAAGGAATCTGTGGTTGCTGTCCTGGAGCCTAGGGCATTTGCTTGTGCCCTGAGGGGTCTGGAAGAAGTTACAAGTTACCCTGACATTTCAATGATATGTTATCATAGATGCAAAAGGACAATTAGGCTCAGTTAAGGTAAAGACTGACCTTTGTCAGGGAAGATGCTGGCCTAAGACATGACTACCCAGTATAAAGTGCTTTTTAGTGAAAATGTTTTAAGTTCAGACCATGCTTTGTGGCTACTTTAGGTCACTGAGTTTGCCAGGCCGCTATGAAGGCCACCCCTGAGCTAGTCAGGTTAGTACGTGGCGGTTTTTCGTCCACAGCAGGGAATTTAACTTTGCTGTAATGACATAGCATGTGTGCAAGTAGCTAAAGGGAAGCCTGACATGGATGCAATGGGACATGGGTCTGCTTATTTCTCCCTTATTTCCACGTTAGCATTCACGGACAGGGTTCCCACCTCCCCCTCCTCAAACCCAGCTGACTGCACGCCCAGCCCCACCCACTGCCACGCCCTGTCATTGTTGCCTCAGTTGACCCAGCCACTCTGCCCTTGGCAGGAAGTGGCCACTGCAGATGGTGGGGATCAGGTTTCACTGAGGACCCTCCCTCTCTCCATTCCCATCCACGGTTCTCCCCCACCAAGGGCATGAGGCTGGCAGAGGGCCCGGTCACCCTCAGAACGCCTCTCTTGCTGCTTGGGCTCTGGGTGGTGCTGGCTCCCGCCCAGTGTTCTCAAGGTCGTCCCTCCTGGCGCTACATCTCCTCAGAGGTGGTGATTCCCAGGAAGGAGCTGCACCATGGCAAAGCCCTGCTGGCAGCAGGCTGGCTCTCCTACAGCCTGAGGTTCGGGGGTCAGAGACACGTCCTCCACATGCGGCGCAAGAGACTCTTTTGGCCTGGACAGCTGGTGGTGATGACTCAGGATGACCAGGGGGCCTTGCAGGTGGACTACCCCTTTTTCCCTCTCGACTGTTACTACCTGGGCTACCTGGAAGACGTCCCTCTCTCCATGGTCACCGTGGACACGTGCTATGGGGGCCTGGAAGGCATCATGAAGGTGGATGACCTGGCCTATGAAATCAAACCCCTCAAGGATTCCCAGAGGTTTGAGCACATCATTTCTCAGATCGTAGCCGACAGTAATGCCATAGGACCCATGTCCACGCTGGGACACAAGGCTGAGAGGCACCCACCTCTCTCTGACCCGAACCCCAGTGCAGCCTCCAGGATCAGCAGTAAGCTCTATGCATCCCACAGTGGAACTATGAAAGGCTGTCTCATGAGTGCCCATTCCACTTATACTCTGTACAACAATGTGTCACAGTGTGCCCAATTCCTGGTACATCTAGGTAGTTTAATAGACGCCATGTTGCGAGGTCTCGAAATGAGGTACTACATCAGCCTCATTGTCATTTATAATAAGGGAGAGCCAGCAGATATGAACAACTATTATGTGCCAGATGGTCCATTTGCTCGGAATTATGCTTCCAATATTTACAATGTATTTGAGCCACATTCAGGCTTAATCGTGAAAAGAGATGGGCCTCATGAACTTAATTTCAATCCAGTTATCTATGGACTATGCTACAGTAATAGTCTCATCTATCTGGGTCAACTATCCAGACATTATTTATTGTTATCAATTATAGCCTCCCACCAAATAGGGGTCACTTTCGGTCTGTGGTTAGATACAAACGACTGTGTTTGCCAGAGAAGGGCCACCTGCATCATGTACAGGTACCCTGTGTTGACAGATTCATTCAGTAACTGTTCCTTTCAACACACACAACACATATTTCGTCATTATGGACGCTGCCTTTTTGAACGTGAAATAGTGTATTCAAACAGAAGCCTGACACCCATTCGATGTGGAAACTCTGTGGTGGAAGACAAAGAGCAGTGTGACTGTGGGACCTTCAAGCAGTGTTACACCAACCCATGCTGCGACAGTGACTGCAGCTTTACACCTGGGAGCATTTGTAACAGGGAAACCTGCTGCACAAACTGCACCTACACGCCCGCGGGGACGCTCTGCAGACCAATCCAGAACATCTGTGACCTTCCCGAGTACTGCAATGGGAAGGACACGCGGTGCCCCAGTGATTTTTATCTGCAAGATGGAACCCCGTGCACCGAGGACGGCTACTGCTACCATGGCAATTGTACGGACCGCAGTATGCACTGCAAGGAGATCTTTGGGGAAGGAGCGCTGAGCGCTCCAGACGTCTGCTATAGCATAAATAGAAAGGGCCACCGATTTGGACACTGTAAAGTTACTGAGTTTTTCTATCCAGCTCGTTGTGGGCAAGCTGACGTTAAGTGTGGACGCCTACAGTGTGTCAACGTCACTCATCTGCCTCGTTTGCAGGAACATGTGGGGTTCCATCACTCCATATTAGGGGGGTTCTTGTGTTTTGGGGTGGGTGCACACCGAGGGACAGAAACAACTGATGTGGGTGCTGTGAGACCTGGTACCCCCTGTGGGGGTGGAAAGTTCTGTCTTCAGGGCTTCTGCAATGCTACTCTGGCGGCCATAGACTACAACTGTCCCCCTTCAAAATGCAACTACAGGGGCGTGTGCAACAATAACAGGAACTGTCATTGCCAAGTAGGCTCGGACCCTCCCCGGTGCATAAACACTGGAGCCGGAGGGAGTGTGGACAGCGGACCCCCTCCAAGAAGAACGCGGACAGTGAGGGAAAGTGGTATGTCAGTGGTGTATTTGAGAGTCGTTTTTGGTCGCTTGTTTGCCCTCATAGCTGCACTCCTCTTTGGTGTAGCCACGAATGTGAGAACTCTCCAGACCACTACAATCACTGAAGTAAACGTTCATGGGAAGTAAACAACAAGTCAGCCTACGGATCCCTGTACAAGTCAGGCAACATGAAGAAACACCTGCATAAAGTTATCATAACCCGATGTCAAAGTTCAAGCCCACACTTCTTTGTGGCTGCAGGGGTCCTGCCCACATCTAGGATGTGCATCGTGGATGTTTTCACAGCATTCTCTCTGACAGCTCGCTAGCCAGCGTCTGCAATAAAGCTTGAGCACCGCACTTTGGCGTCCTGTGCAGTCCTTGTAGGTCTGTAAGAGCCCTGAGTGAGCCTGAGGCTCGGGCCTGGAGAGGAGACCTGGTTAGCAGCTGGCCTTGCACTGTGGATGCCTGTCCCAGGATTAGTGACAGTGGCCACAGTTTCCTTTACGGCCAATTCCTGACAGCTCCCCACAATTGTGCCCTTGAGCACTGAGTGTCCCTCAGTCCCTCAGTAAGGTCTCCTCTAAACTGTTTGGGTTCAGGGCAATGGCGAGCTCTTCCCCTCCCCCAACCCTGCCATTTTCATATGGGGGAAGGGTGGGGTGGCTGTGGGCTGAGAGTGAGGGTTCCTTGTCTACTAGTGACCCCTTTGCGCCCTAGAGAGCGCCCTTTTCTGTGTGGAGGCAGACCAGTGAGTGGCACTCAATCAGAAAGAACAAGTGGCCCTCCTGACTCTGGCCTCAGTGTGAGAAGGAAAGCTGAGAGCCGATAGCCCTCCCCTTACTTGCTCCACCAGAACCAATCTCTTGGCTTCTGTAATTTTAAAAATATTTTTATAATTTAATAAATCTTTATTGTTCAGATTCTTACAATTGTTCCTCTTTTTCCCATCATAGCTCCCCCCACCTGGTTCCCACCCCACCCTCTGCCCTTACCTCCCCCCCAGTGTCCTCATCCATAGGTGTCTGATTTTTGTCCAGTCACTTTCCGCACCCCCACACCCCTTTCCCCCTGAGAATTGTCAGTCCACTCACTCCCTTTCTATGCCTCTGATTCTATTATATTCACCAGTTTATTCTGTTCATTAGATTTTTAATTCACTTGATTTTTAGATTCACTTGTTGACAGATATGTATTTGTTGTTCATACTTTTTATCTTTACCTTTTTCTTCTTCTTCCTCTTCTTCTTAAAGAATACCTTTCAGCATTTCATATAATACTGGTTTGGTGGTGATGAAATCCTTTAGGTTTTTCTTATCTGTTTAGCTCTTTATCTGACCTTCAATTCTGAATGATTGCTTTGCTGGGTAGAGTAATCTTGGTTGTAGGTTCTTGCTATTCATCACTTTGAATATTTTTTGCCACTCCCGTCTGGCCTGCATAGTTTCTGTTGAGAAATCAGCTGACAATCGTATGGGTGCTCCCTTGTAGGTAACTAACTGTTTTTCTCTTGCTGCTTTTAATATTCTCTCTTTGTCTTTTGTTCTTGGCATTTTAATTATGATGTGTCTTGGTGTGGTCCTCTTTGGATTCCTTTTGTGTGGGGTTCTCTGCACTTCCAGGACTTGTAAGTCTATTTCTTTCACCAGGTGTGGGAAGTTTTCGGTCATTATTTCTTCAAATAGGTTTTCAGTATCTTGCTCTCTCTCTTCTTCTGGCAACCCCATAATTCTGATGTTGGTACGCTTGAAGTTGTCCCAGAGGCTCCTTACACTATCTTCATATTTTTGGATTCTTTTTTCTTTTTTCTTTTCCGGTTGAGTGTTTTTTGCTTCTTTGTATTTCAAATCTTTGACTTGATTCTTGGGATCCTCTAGTCTGCTGTAAGATCTCTGTATAATATTTTTTTATTTCAGTCAGTGTATGTTTAATTTCTAGTTGGTCCTTTTTCATATCCTTGAGGGTCTCGCTAAATTTATCGGCCTTTTCTAGGAAATTCTTGATAAACCTTATAGCCGTGGTTTTGAACTCTATATCCAGTCATTTGCTTTTCTCCATTTCTTTCGTTTGTGACCTGTTTCTTTGTCTCTGCATTTTCACTGCTTCCCTGAGTTAGTAGAGTAGCTTTGTGTCCTAGGTGTCCTATGTGGCCCAGTGGCTGTGCCTTCCCAGTTACCTTAAGTGAACATTCTTGGTGTACCCCTTTGTGGACTGTGTGTACAGCCTTGTTGTAGTTAAGTCTTGATTGTTGTTGATATCTTGGGGGGGAATTGACCTCCAGGCCAATTGGCTGTGAGGATCAGCTGTGACTATGCTGGGAGAACTTCTGTGCTGGAGACAGCCTTATGAGACCAGACTTGCTACATTGCAAAAGCCTCTGTGCTTGGCTTGGATGGGGTGGGGTCTCAGGGCTGAGCAGACAGCCTGGCTTCCCGTCAGCACTGCCTTATGAGGCCCATGTGTCTCAGTGTCCATCGGTAATTGCTGTAGTCCTCTCTGCACACAAGCATTTACGACCATCAAGACCAGGGGTCCTCAAACTTTTTAAACAGGGGACAGTTCACTGTCCCTCAGACCATTGGAGGTCTGGACTATAGTTTAAAAAAAAACAATGAACAAATTCCTATGCACACTGCACATGTCTTATTTTGAAGTAAAAAAACAAAACGGCAAAAACACCCGCATGTGGCCCGCGGGCCGTAGTTTGAGGACGCCTGGTCAAGACAAAACTCCCGGAGGGCACCGGCTTTGGGACTCCCAGACGTGTCATGGGATTTCAACCTGTTCGTTCATGAAAACAGTGTAATCGCTCTGGGCATCCTAACACAGAAATTTGGGCCTTGACAGAGACCAGTGGCCTACCTTTCAAAGCAAATTGACCCGGTTGCAGCAGGCTGGCCACCCTGCCTGAAGGCCTTAGCGGCCACCACACTGCTGATCAAGGAGGCAGACAAGCTCACGTTGGGACAAAATCTAAACGTCAAGGTGCCCCACTCCATCATTACTTTGATGGACACTATGGGACAGCACTGGCTAACTCATGCTCAGATGGCCCAGTATCAAGGGCTACTATGTGAAAACCCACGAATCAGACTAGAAACAGTAAAATCTCTAAACCCTGTACTTTCTTGCCCATAGCAGCTGGGGCCTCAGAGCATGATTGCCTAGAGTTGCTTGATGAATTTGACTCCAGCTGGCCAGACCTGACAGATAAACCACTGCGTAATCCTGACCTCCTTCTGAATACAGACAGCAGTTGTTTCATGAGTGAGGGCAAAATATATGCTAGGTATGCAATAGTTTCAGATTTTGAAACTTTGAACTCAAAGGCCCTTCCTGAGGGATGGTCTACCCAAAGAGCAGAGCTGTGGGCCCTGGTGAGGGCATTAGAACTTAGCAAGGATAAGCAGGCCACCATATATACTGATTTGTGCTATGCCTTTGCTACCCTACATATACATGGGGCTATATACAAGGAAAGGGGACTCTTGACTACAGGAGGGAAAGGAATCAAAAACAAAAATGAAATCCTAAAACTGTTAGAGGTCCTCTGGGAACCAAAGGAAGTGGCAGTCATCCACTGCAAGGGGCACCAAAAAGGAAGGATCTGTCAGAGGGGAACCACCAGGCAGACACTGCAGCTAAACAAGCTGCAAGAGAACAGGCAATACCATCCAAAATCATGCTGGTCCCAGAACTACCTACACCCCCACAATATAGAGTTCAGGAAGAGAAATGGGCATAGCAAGAGGGTGGAAATATGATCAAGGAAGGATGGTGGATACTCCCAAACTCAGAATCTATGTGCCAGAGCAACTAGCCCACTGGGTGGTCCTCCAGCAACATGAACTCACCCACCTGGGAAAAACCTCTCTAGAAGCCTTATGGAGCCAGTACTACCTGATTGCTCGGCTTCTGTCCCTGTGCACCTCAGTCTCCCAATGCTGCCTCCTCTCTGTGCTTAAAACAATGCCAAGCAAGGCCCCATTGGGCCTGCTGGAACCCAGCGCTGCGGCCAAGCACCCTTTGAAGATCTGGAGGTAGACTTCACTGAAATAGGACCCAGCAGGGGAAGTAAATACCTCCCGTTTTTTGCCTGTGTTTTCTCAGGCTGGGTCGAAGTTTACCCCACACGCACAGAGAAGGCAACAGAAGTAACCAAAGCTCTACTAAGAGACATCATCCCAAATGCCATAAACTATGGGATCAGACAATGGCCCAGCCTTCATGGCAGAAGTAGTGCAGCAGGTAGCTAAGACTGTAGGCATCCAATGGAATTTACACACCGCCTACTGGCCTCAGAGCTCAGGGAAAGTAGAATGCATGAATCGGACCCTTAAGCAGGCTATGGCAAAACTGTCAGGAAACCAACCTGCCATGGCCTGACATACTGGCTCTGGCTCTCTGGAGGGTACATTGTACCCCATGGGCAAAGATAGGGTTCTCCCCCTTTGAAATCCTATACAGGAAACCTCCCCCAATAATCAAACTCAGGAGGGACATAAAAGAACTAGTAAATTTAGAAATATAGAAGCCATTTGAAGGACTAGGAAAAACCGTCCTTAGGGTACATAGGTGGTAACTGACAGAATACCCATCTCTCTGGCAATAATGGTACATCCCCATAAGCCAGGGGACCAAGTCTGGGTAAAAGACTGTAAAAAGGAACCCCTCAAACCCATCTGGAAGGGGCCCTATTTAGTAATACTAACCACTCCCACAGCCCTTAAAGTTGCAGGTCTGAACACCTGGATCCACCACTCCCGAGTGAAGGCAGCCCACACGCTGAAGGACAACCAACCTGAGTGGAAGACAACTCCCAACCAAGACAACCCTCTGCGGGTCACCCTTAAGAAGACAGTAAACCAGCTGATCAACCTACACAAAAGCCTAAGGACTTCGTCAGTGGACCCAGTGGTCACCACCTGCTGGCCTGAGCCTGGCTTCAGATGCTGTATCCTTACTTATCTTTCTCTGTTAGCAATATTAACTATCCTCTTCCTTGCTCTCCTCCTTTGTTGCTGAACTCTGGCATTCCTAACTCCCCAGATGAGCATTATCCCCAACCATCAATCTTGTAGTTCCTCTGGCAGCACACACTTGATCTAAAAAAAGCCATTTAGGTTATAACCCTGTTAATTGGACTAGGAATCACTGCTGGAATAGGTACTCATATTGCAGGAATAGCCTCATCAACCTCCTATTTGCAGAAATTCAGTAGTATTACAAAACAGAAGGGGTTTAGACCTACTAACTGCTGAAAAGGGAGGAATAAACCTCTTCTTAAATGAAGAGTGTTGCTTTTATGTTAACCAATTAGGAATAGTTAGAGCTATGGCCCAACAATTAAAGGAATGGGTTGCAAAAAGGAGATAGGAATGGTCAGAATCTTGAAACTCCTGGAGTAATATCTGGAATTGTGCATCTTGGATTCTCCCACTCGCTGGCCCTCTCCTCATGCTTCTCATGGCACTCCTTTTTGGCCCCTGAATTCTCAACATGCTAAGCCGTTTTATTTCCTCTGCTTTAGAAGCAATAAAACTGCAGATGATGCTTCAAACAAAGAACCTCAACTACTGATACTACCCTCTGGATGGCAAGAAGCCCTGGTTGCTGCATCCCCTCCCCATTCGACACCCCATTCAGCAGGAAGTAGCAAGAGCAGTGGGCACCCCATTTCCTTCACGCAGCACAGCGGGAAATCCCTTGTCCATACCTAACCTTAAAATAATGATGTTGTCTAAGTCTGCCAAGAGCACATATAACTCTCACCTTACATGCTCCACCATAACCATGCCCTTGGTCTCTGTAATCTGTGCTCACGACCAGCAGCAGGGCCTCAGGACCAGCAGTGGGTTCAGGACCAGCAGTCCTGAACAAACACTGTTTGTCCTGAGCGCCCCCTGCTGGCCTGGAACACCCCCTGGTAAATTAAGTTGCATCAGCCAACCACCCAGGTTGCCACATGTGTGGAGAGACCCCTGAATACAAGGAAGCTTATCCTATATAATAAAAGTGTAATATGCAAATCCCCTCAACTGGAAGTTCTACTGGAGTTTGACCAGAGGCCGAGGCTGGCCCACCAACTGCCTGGGACCCCTCCCCCTGGGCAGCCCAACCTCAATTGGCCACCCACACCCTGATCGTGGTGGGCCGGCCGGACCCCACCCAGGCACAAATTCATGCACCAGGCCTCTAGTCATGTATAAAAGGTCAGAACCTGGGTGCCTGGCTCAGGCTCTGGAGGGAACTCCACTGAGCCAGCAGCAGTGCCCATAAAAGAGTCTTTTTCTGAACCACTGCTGTGTTTGGATTGTCGCCTCCCACCAGCCTGATTTCTGTCATAACAAGAAGAGCCTGCTTATGTGAGCCTCTCCTCCCCACTGTGCACTGCAGAGAGCGGCTGTGAGTGAGAGCTGAGTCCTGGGGAGGCACCAGGACTTTGCTAAAAACCCAGGCCTGTGGGGCTGGAAACCCTCCTCCTCTGTGTCTTCATAGTTTTCCCCTAAACGCCATTGTACAATGTCATGTAAACCTGATGAAAGTAAACCTTTAGGTGAGCATTTAAAATTAGGTATTTCCTCGGTGCAACCCAGGTTCATCATGTGGAATTTAAAAGCCCAAATCCCCACAAATTCAAGGGCCTGGGTGTCTGTGATGGACAGACATGTCAGGTGGATGTTAGAAGCTGAGGTTGGAACCTCTTTCTCCTGTGACGGGTAATGTGGGGGAGCAGGGAAGAAGGAGAAGAGCTCTGGGCTCAAGGAGCTCAGAGTCTAGGTCTGAGTCGGTAAGAACTAGACAGTGGGTCCTGCTGGGGTGGTTTCCACATGCACTTGAGTCACTGAGCAGCCAGAAGGTCGCTTGTGTTTGGATGGACACACACCCGAGGGTACAGGTCCCACGGGATGATCCTAAACCCTGTGGAGCAGGTGGGCCTGACAGGAGGCAGGAGAGAAGTGGGCACAGGTGGGCATGAGGGGGACAAGTCCTGAGCTCAGCACAGAGCTGCCTGGGCTGTGCTGGGGACCCTGTTGGTGGGAAATTCACCAAACACAGGAAGATGAGAGCACTGTGGGTGGTCTTTAACAAGAAAGACAAAGGACACATGAAATATGGTGAAGAAAGGTCACCAGGTCTGGTGCTACCTCCTCAGCAAACGGGGAGTGTCTCTCCCTCATTTGTGTCTGCAGTGAGGCCATGAGAAACAAGAGCCATGAAGAAGGAAGTGTCCATGGGGTTGGCTGAGCCTTGATAGGAAACCCCTGGGCCTAGGAGGTACTGTAAGACCCCCCAAAATGAGACCCTTACTCTGTCCCACGAATCGACGGCGTCCCCAATCACCCGCAGGAGGCGTCACTTGATGCAAACAGCAAGAGGCTTTTATTCCAGCATGCTGGGGCTCAACTCGTAACTCACGCAGGAGCAGAGGAGTTAAGCAGCCCAGTAGGAAATTTTACAGGCTTATAAAGACAAAAACCACATGTTGGGAGGGGTCATACATGAGAGGGAGGAAAAGGGGACCAAATGCTGCCGGGGAATTCAAAAGGGGAGCTGGGCTTGTTAATTTCATGTTTTATGACAGGGCTTTTTCCTGGGATAGCCTTGATGGTCTGGCTACTATCACCCGGAGGGAGACTTGGAGGAGTTGAGATAAGACACACAGCTTTACAACTTTAATGGTCCTGTTCCCATCACAGGAAGGGAGACCTTGGGGAGTTGAGATAAGACAGGCAGCTCTCAAAAAAATTCTTTATTCTTACATTCCCCCATTTGCTTTTGGGTAAGTTCTAATCATGGAACTTCTGTCTCTACATACCCTTCTCCGAGGCTGTCTCCTTGGCGGAGGGACTGGTAATGCTGCCTGAGCATTAGTACCTGCACAGCACTTATTCTCTCCCTGACGAAGGTGACTAGGCGATTTAAGATGCAGGGCCCAAAAGTGAGAATTAAAAGCAGTATAATAAGGGGGCCCATCAGGGTGGATATGAGGGTGGTGAACCAAGGGGATCGGTTGTACCAACTTTCAAACCACCCTTGATGCGCTTCCCGATCTCGTTGTCTGGTTTCTAATCTTTCTCTAAGTTTGGACATGGAATCCTTTATTACACCAGAGTGATCTATGTAAAAACAACATTCTTCCTTTAGTGCAGCACATAATCCACCATCCTTGAGGAATAGGAGATCTAAACCTCGCCTATTCTGTAGTACCACCTCGGACAAAGAGGTCAATGACTCTTCCAATTTTGTGATTGATTGCTCTATATCTTTCAGATCCTCATTTACAGCTGCCCGTAACCCCTCGATGTACTGAGGAGTCTGGACGAGCGCGGCCGCCCCTGTTCCTACCCCGGCCGCCACTCCCAGACTCAGTAGGGCGGCTAGAGTGAGCGAGATCGGCTCCCTCTTCTGTTTACGAGGCCGTAGGTTGAACTCTGCCTCGAACGAACCTGCCTCGTGGTAGATAACTCTAGGTACCAGTTGTACAAGGACACAGTAGTCTTTGGCGGTGTTGAACACCGATGAGGAAACACATGGGGTCAGTCCTGTACTGCAGGCCCACCATCCACCTACGGGGGGGACCAGATAGTAGTTGGCAGTTGTTTGGGGGCTTTCTATGGTCCGATTGCACAGATACCTACGGTTTGTAGGAACTGTGCCCAAGCAAGTGCCATGCCCAGAGACTTCTGTAAGGGTGAGCTTACTATTCAACCCCCCAGCTACAGGAGTCATGGGAGGTAGTATTATTAAAGGTCCCCGAAAAGGCGATGCCCTCATAATACGGAGGGCTTGACGCTAGACATAGCCAGCAAGACTCGGTCAGGTTAGGATTGGAGGCATTGAGGACGCTGAAAGCTCCCTGTATCAGGTTAAAGAGTTTCTGCCCCGTGCTCGGTTTCTCGGGTCTATTTGCTAAGCCGAGGATCGAGGGAGTTGGGGTTGTGACTGGGTTGGGCCTACTTGTGGAGGTTCGGGGATCGGGTGGCCTAGTATGGGCAGTTGGTGACCGCTGTTCAGACAGTACGAGGTTAGGCCCTACCTGGACCGCGGTCGGAGTTTCAATCTTAAGCTTGATGGTAAAGGAAAATCCATTGTCATAACCTGACATATAGAAACGTAATCCCCATGCTCTTCCCTTAATCCAGTCACGGAATTGTTTTCCCTTTTCCGTGAAGGAGATATTCAAGGGATTACACCACCCTTGGTTATAACAGTTTACTACCGTAAGATTTCTCTGCACTCTTATTAGATCCCACGATGAGGTGGGGTTCCAATAAGTATTTCCAGTAGTTTCACAGCCCCATTCTGTGCAATAATAATGGTCTATTCCTCCACACCTTCTTGCTTCATTCCTTGACCTCCCATCCCGAGGGCAGACATAGAAAGGGGTCCCTTGTACCCTACTCCGGGCCCGTGGGTAGCTACAACCTGGGGCCCCCCAGGTGACTTGATTGTAAGCCGCAGTACCGTCTAGTGGCCGGGGGTTACGGACCTCCTTGAAGGAGTAAGAGGGGATGTCCCAGTTCTCTAATCCCGCTACCAAGGCGCAAATGTCTGGGGTCAGGGACGGCCACCAGGCCCAAAGGGGGGCCTCCTTGGTGGAGCTCCATATTATATCTCCAGTCCGGGAGAAGACCTGCCATGTTAGTCGTTGAGGGGCATGAGGGTTAGGACTACTTATCGGCGGGAGCGTCAGCAGGAGCAGGAACACGGTGAATGCGGAGCTTGAGGGGATTGTCCAATTTTTCCACTTTCCACGCTGGGTCTGGGGGGGGTGGGCGCGGGCTTGACATGTGAAGCGTGGATCCAAGCGGCGATGCCATGGACCTTTACTGCAGTCGGAGTTGTGAGCAGCACTATGTATGGTCCTTTCCACCTCAGTTCCAAGCTGGCCGCACGGTGGCGCCGAATGTACACCGAGTCTCCGACCTGGAACTGATGAGGCACTTGCAGGTCTCCGGGCTTGTAGGCCTCGGCCAACCGATTCCACACTTCCCTCTGCACAGTCTCAAGGGCTTTTAATCTGGTGTACAAAGATTGAGAGAAATAAGATTTTGGGGAAGGGAGGTGTGGCAGGGTCATGAGTGGGGGGTGAGCCCCATATAGAATTTCAAAAGGAGTTAGCTTTAGGGAGCCAGGGGTATTGCGTACCCTAAACAAAGCAAAGGGAAGGAGGACTGTCCAGTCTGTTATGCCAGTCTCTAAGGATAATTTAGTCATGACCTCTTTTAAAGTTCTATTCATTCTTTCTACTTGCCCTGAGCTTTGGGGCCTATAAGCACAATGTAATTTCCAATCAAGCCCCAGGATTTTGGCCAGTCCCTGACTTACCTGGGCAACAAACGCAGGGCCGTTGTCTGACCCGATTACCTTAGGCACCCCGAACCTCGGGAAGATGTCTTCTAGTATTGTCTTGGCCACCACCTGAGCAGTCTCCTTCTTGGTAGGAAAGGCTTCAACCCATCCTGAAAATGTATCTATGAATACTAATAAGTATCTGTATCCATACCTGGCTGGTTTTACCTCAGTGAAGTCTATTTCCCAGTAACTCCCAGGGCGGTCTCCTCGGAGTCGTTTGCCCTGAGTTAGCTTGCTGGGCTGGGCATTCACCATCTGGCAAGGCTTGCATTCTTTTACAGTTGTATCTGCGAGCTCTCCTAATTTCATGATATAATACGGTGATGACTGGACAATAGTTTTTAAATGTTTTGGGCCCAGATGAGTTAACTTATGAAGATGTCTGAGAAAGATGATAGCCTGTTTTTCTGGGAGGATTCTTTTCCCTTCTGAGGTTTCCCGGATCCCCTCTGGAGTCTCCAGGTGAAATCCTAGTCTGTCCATTCTCTCAAGGTCTGGTTCTGAATATTCAAAGCTCCTGATTGAGGGATATATTGCATCCTCAGGGTGAGACTTCGGTTTCTTTTCAGACAAGGATAGGATGTTAAGTCCCTGGGCCGCCTGCTTGGCTTCTCTGTCAGCCCTTTGGTTCCCTTCTGCAACCCTGGTCCCTCTTTTCTGATGTCCGGGGCAGTGAATAATTGCCACTTTCTTAGGAAGGTGGACGGCCTCTAACAGGCTTAGAATTTCTTCTTTATTTTTGATTTCCTTCCCTGCCGAGGTCAGTAGCCCCCGCTGCCGGTAGATGGCCCCGTGTACATGAGCAGTAGCGAATGCATACCTGCTATCAGTGTAGATGTTAATCTTCTTCCCTTCTGCCAACCGTAGAGCCTGGGTCAGAGCTAGTAACTCAGCCTTCTGAGCCGATGTCCCTTCGGGTAGGCTGCTTGCCCAGATAATTTGCTCATTATCCACTACCGCCGCCCCGGCCACCCGTTTACCTTCTATTATGTAGCTGCTTCCATCAGTGAACCAGGTTAGCTGAGCGTCTGGCAAGGGCTGGTCTCGGAGGTCCCTGCGGGTCCCCGTTTCTTCTGCCAGTATCTCTTGACAGGTATGCAGCACACTCTCCTGGGTGGACGTTTCAGGTAGTAGGGTAGCTGGGTTGAGGATGGCAGGCGGCCCGAACTGGATCCTGTCTTCATTCAGTAGGAGACTTTGATAATGAGTCATGCGGGCGTTGGACAGCCACCGATCAGGGGGCTGTCTGATGATACTCTCCAAGGAGTGAGGGGCAATGACTGTTAGCTTTTGTCCCATAGTTAATTTGTCAGCATCTTTCACTAAAACTGCCACTGCCGCCACGGACCTCAGGCAGGCAGGCCAGCCACTAGCAACAGGATCTAGTTTCTTGGAGAGGTAGGCTACCGGCCTCTTCCACGGCCCTAGAGGCTGGGTCAGCACTCCTCGGGCTACTCCCCTCCTTTTATCCACAAATAGGACGAAGGGCTTTGCTGCGTCCGGTAATGCTAGAGCTGGGGCTGACAGTAATGCCTTCTTGATGTCATCAAAGGCCTGCTGTTGGCCGTTACCCCACTCAAACGGGGCACTCTCTCTAGTCAGAGGGTAGAGGGGAGCTGCCAGGGTAGCGAACCCGGGGATCCATAAGCGGCAAAACCCCGCAGTCCCTAAAAATTCTCGCACCTGGCGGGGTGAGCGAGGAACGGGTATCTGAGTCACAGTTTGTTTCCTGGCCTCCGTCAGCCATCTCTGCCCCCCTTTGAGGGTGTACCCCAGGTACGTTACCTCTCTTTGGCAGATCTGGGCCTTCTTGGCGGAGGCCCGATATCCTAAGTGGGCAAGTTCTTCTAGCAGTAGTCCCGTGCCCCGTTGGCACTCTTCCTCTGTGGCCCCGGCTAGCAGTAAGTCATCTACATACTGCAGAAGAGTTACCTGGGGATGGCTGGCACGGAAGTGGGTCAAATCTTGGTGGAGAGCTTCATCAAAGAGGGTCGGGGAATTCTTGAACCCCTGGGGCAATCGGGTCCAAGTCAGTTGTCCTGTAGTCCCGGAGTCAGGGTCCCGCCACTCGAATGCAAAGATGTTCTGGCTGGAAGGGTGTAGTCGCAGGCAGAAGAAAGCGTCCTTTAAATCCAAGACAGTATACCAAATATGATCCGGGGGGAGAGAGCTCAACAAGTTGTAAGGGTTGGGTACAGTGGGGTGGATGTCCTGCACCCGTTTGTTCACTTCTCTTAAGTCCTGCACCGGGCGATAGTCTCCTGTGCCAGGCTTCTTAACAGGTAACAGGGGAGTGTTCCACGGCGACTGACACTTTACTAGGATGCCCTGCTGAAGGAGGCGCTGAATATGGGGCCTAATTCCTTCCCGGGCCTCCTTAGTCATAGGGTATTGGCGTACAGCCACAGGAGAAGAAGTGGCCTTAAGCTCTATGACTACAGGGGGCCTTTCTGTGGCTAATCCTGTTCCAGTCATCTCAGCCCACGCTCCCGGATACCTACTCAACCAGTCATTAATGTGACTTATCTCTGCCCCCGGTTTCTCAAAAAGTCTATGTTCATCATCTAGGCGTATGGTCAGGGCGGTAGCCATTCTCTTGCTTTGGGTCACCTCCGGGCCCTCGGGGGTGAAGGTAATCTGGGCTCCCATTTTGGTTAGGAGATCTCTCCCAAGTAGAGGCGCAGGGCACTCGGGGATGACTAGAAACGAGTGGGTTACCTGTCCCGTTCCTAAGTCTACTGTTCTTCGGGTAGTCCATGAGTACTGCTGGTGCCCTGTGGCTCCTATCACCCACGATTTTTTGTGGGAGACGGGCCCAGACGGTTCGAGCAGGACCGAGTGTTGAGCCCCAGTGTCTACTAGGAACTCAACTGGCTTCCCCTCCACCTTTAGTGTTACCCTAGGCTCGGGGAGGGGTTCCGAGCCCCGTCCCCACTAATCTTCTTCTTCCAGGGCTAACACTTTCTTGGAGGGCCCGTTCTTCTTATTCCTAGGGCACTCTCTAGCCCAGTGACCTTTTTCCCTACAGCAGGCACACTGATCTTTGTCTAATGGGGTGCGGTTGCCCAGGTTACCTGACTTTTTAGCCCTGCTTTGGGTCCGTTCCTGGTCTCTCTCACTTACTACTGCGGCCAAAATCCGTGTCAGGTTTTTCTCCTGCTTGCGATCCCTTTTGTTTTCTCTTTCCTCTCTTTCTTTTTCTTTCCTCTGCTCTTTTTCCTCCTCAGTTTCCCTCTTATGGTACACTTTCTCTGCCTCCTTAACCAGATCCTGTAGGGTATAATCCTGCAACCCTTCTATTCTCTGCAACTTTCTCTTAATATCTACCGCTGACTGCCCTATAAAAGCCATGGCCACGGAAGCCCTTTGCCCCTCAGAGGTAGGGTCAAACGGAGTGTAGTGCCTGAAAGCTTCCATTAAGTGCTCAAGGAATACTGATGGGGGTTCCGTGGCCCCTTGGATCACCTCTCTTACCTTAGCCAAATTAGTGGGGCGTCTCGCTGCCCCGCGGAGGCCAGCCACTAGAGTCTGGCGATAGACTGTCAGTCGCTCCTTACCTTCTGCCGTGTTGAAATCCCAGTCAGGCCTGGAGAGGGGAAAGGCAATCTTGACAAGGTGGGGGAGCTGGGTGGGTCGTCCTCTGTTCCTGGGACGTTCTTCCTTGCTTCTAATAAGATCCTCTTCCTCTCCTCCGTATTGAAAAGAGTCTGCAATAGCTGTTGACAATCATCCCATGTGGGTTGATGAGAGAACATTAAAGACTCTACCAGCCCGGTTAAGCGCTGGGGATCCTCTGAAAAAGGAGGATGGTTAGTTTTCCAGTTATACAAGTCTGCGGAGGAAAAAGGCCAGTACTGGAGAGGTTGACGAGGGGCCGGCCCACCATCCGTCACCACTGGTGGGGGCCCATAAGCTCTCAGGGGAAGGGCAACAGTGGTGTCGGGAGTCATTCCGCGGCGGCTCCTGGTGCTCTGTGCAGGCCCTAGCAGAGATTCGTTAGGGGGAGCAGAGGGGGCAACTGCCGGGGGCGGCGACGCTTCTGGCTCCCCCCGACCTTCTACAGGAACCAAGACAGGAGGATAGGAGGGGAGGTGGGTCAAGGAGAAGGAGGTCAGTCTGGAGGTCTGGATAAATCTTCTTGGGGGGGTCCGAGTGACTGGATTTCCCCCCAGAACTGGGAGTTTGGACGGCGAAAACTTGAGCAGCCGGAACTGGAGCGGCCGGCACCTGAGCAGTCGGTACCGGAGCGGCCGGCACTGACACAGCCGGCACCGGAGTAGCTGGCACTGGAGCAGCCGGTACTGGAGCGGCTGGCACCGGCACAGCCGGCACCGGAGTGACTGGCACCGGCGCGGCCAGTACTGGAGCGGCTGGCACCGGCGCAGCCGGCACCGGAGTGGCTGTCACCGGCGCGGCCAGTACTGGATCAGCCGGCACTGGAGCAGCTGGTCGGGGCTTGGGTTTTGCAACCCAAGGTTGGACCCAGGGGGGTGGATTTTGTACCAGGTCCTGCCAAACCACGATGTAGGGCTGCTGATCCCGATGGGCTCCAGGTTCTTTCTGAAAAACAATCTCTTTAACAGCAAAAATGACAGACAGGTCAAAAGTCCCTTCTGCTGGCCATCCTATATTAAAAGTAGGCCATTCTGAGGAGCAGAAGGTCCTCCATGGGCCTTTCTTGATCTCAACTGATAGGTCGCGACCTCTTCCCTTAACTTCAGTCCAATGGTCTAATGTCAGACTAAGAGGGGTTGTCACAGTCTGTCCCATCGTCAGTTCGTACGTCGTCAGAAACACAAATAACAATAACGCTACAGACACGAGGACCCACTTACTCCACCTTGTCCGCCACAAATACACAACAGAACCAGACGGGCGCGATCCTAACAATCTCTGATCCAACAGTTGAACCCGATCAGCGCCCTCACAATAGGAGACTACCAGGCGTCCCTCGCTCTCCTCCACCCTCGGGGCGTCCCCCAGGGCTGCAACCTGTGGCCCTCCAGGCACGTCTACCGGCCACTGCTCGGCCACTCTCACGAGTTGCCGAGCAGCTGCCAAACCAAAAGTGCGCGCGCACACAACACCAGTCCAACTGGCGAAACACAGGACAAAGACAGACAATCTCGCACAGGACAAAGACAGACAATCTCGGGGTACCCCTTCTTACCTCCAAGGTCGACTCCGCGGATGAGGGGGGGCCGTCAATTTCCCGGCCAACGCACCAAATGTAAGACCCCCAAAATGAGACCCTTACTCTGTCCCACGAATCGACGGCATCCCCAATCAACCGCAGGAGGCGTCACTTGATGCAAACAGCAAGAGGCTTTTATTCCAGCATGCTGGGGCTCAACTCGTAACTCACGCAGGAGCAGAGGAGTTAAGCAGCCCAGTAGGAAATTTTACAGGCTTATAAAGACAAAAACTACATGTTGGGAGGGGTCATACATGAGAGGGAGGAAAAGGGGACCAAATGCTGCCGGGGAATTCAAAAGGGGAGCTGGGCTTGTTAATTTCATGTTTTATGACAGGGCTTTTTCCTGGGATAGCCTTGATGGTCTGGCTACTATCACCCGGAGGGAGACTTGGAGGAGTTGAGATAAGACACACAGCTTTACAACTTTAATGGTCCTGTTCCCATCACAGGAAGGGGGAGACACCTTGGGGAGATAAGACATATGGCTTTACAACTTTAAAGGTCCTGTTCCCATCACAGGAAGGGGGAGACACCTTGGGGAGATAAGACATATGGCTTTACAACTTTAAAGGTCCTGTTCCCATCACAGGAAGGGAGACCTTGGGGAGTTGAGATAAGACAGGCAGCTCTCAAAAAAATTCTTTATTCTTACAGTACAAACTTTCTTCCCCACTAAGTCCACAGGGGCTCCTGGGTCTGTGTTGGATAGGTCCTGATCCCCCTGCTGGTCCTGATCCCCCTGCTGTTCCTGATCCCCCTGCTGGTCCTGAACCCCCTGCTGGTCCTGATCCCCTGCTGGTCCTGAGCCTCCATTTGTTGGTCCTGAACCCCCTGCTGGTCCTCAGCTCCTATTTGTCCTGAGTGCCCCATGCTGGCCTGGTACATCTCCTGGTAAATTAAGTGCCCTTTGCAGCCCTGGCCTCCGGTCTCCCTCAGGGAGGTGTGTGTCTGGGCTCACACTGACTTACCCTCACTGTGTCTCTCCCAGTTATACACTGCCTAGACCTTCGTGGTAGGTTCTGAATGACTTATAGGAGGGCCTACGACACAATATACACACAATGCAAAAATATGAATTTAGAAGGCGTTGGGGGCCAGGTGGAACTTCTTTTGTGAAGAGGAACACTGAGACCAGGTCCCATTTCATTTTATTCTCTTTGAATACACATTTGCCCTTTAGCAATGCACACAGGCAGGTCAAAGGTAAAGTTTGGAAAACAATGCAAGGATTAACAGGTGAGGAAATCGCCTCCAGCCACTGCAATCACAGCAGGAGCAACACTTGTAATGATTTTCAGCCCTGCTGACAATAAAAGTCCATTGGCCTTCCAATGTCTCTTTTTGATGCTAACTGCTGTTTGCTTTAGCTTCCAGCAATACACTGTCCTGGCCTGGCTCTCAGGCTGCTCAGTGTTCAGTAAACTTGGTTCCTGGAGGTGTCCCTGGTGATGCTGAGGCAGGATTTCAGTGTCGCTTTATACTTTGTACTTCCACCAGCCCACATAACTCCAACCCACTGCGGCCCCTATCCCTGGAACCTGGTGGGTCTAATGCATAGCATCGCTCATTAAAGAGAATACAGGGACAGTGCAGGTGAGGGAGAGGGTCTGCGAGGGCTTCACCAGTCTTGGTCCCGACTGCTACAGCTTCACGTGGGACAGGACCCCTGGGCACAAGGAGCATCAGTCCTTTCAGCCACCTGCCATCCATGACCCCTGTCTCATCCCTGAGACCCTCACTTTGGGGGGCTATCAGCAGGCACAGGAGAAGACCTAGCAGCCTCATCTTCTCAAGGACCACAGAGCTGCCTTCCTAGAGACCTCAGCCCTGTGTGAGGAGAGAGCTGTGAGCCTGCACAGCACAAAGAGGATTCAAAATGGGGCTTGAAGAGACATTTGCATGTGGGACTCTGTTCTCATAAGTGGGAGGGACTGTGTTCAGTCTGACATGTCCTTCTAGGTCCTGAGCACATTCCTTCTCCTGGACTCAGTCGCGTGGGTCTTGGATGGGAGAACACTTGGGGTATGACGCACCCTGGAGTCAGGTTAATGAATGGCCCCATCTTTCCAAGTTTAACAATAAATGCTGGACTAGATGAGTGGGTCACACCACTTTAATCTTATGTGCCATGGAATTCTTAAAAACGTGGATTAATATTATGTATAAACATCTTTCCAAGTTGAAAGAAAGACATTAAATAGGTTCAACATAGTAAAATCAGATAACCACCATTTCATATAAAATAACATTTTCATGTCAGAGAAAATGGAGAGATATAGGAAATAAGTGAGAGATCAGTGAAAATGGAGAGGTAGCAGGATACAAAATGAACATTCAGAAATCAATGGCATTTTAATACACCAATAATGAACTCTCAGAAAGAGAAACTGAAAAAACAAACAAAGAAAAATCCCATTTTCCATTGCAACAAAGAAATTAAGATACCTGGGAATAAACTTAACGAAGGAGGTAAAAGATCTATACTTGGAGAACTATAGGACCATGAGAAAAGAGATAGAGGAACATATAGACAAATGAAAAAAATATACTGTGTTCATGGATCTTTAGAAGTAACACCACTAAAATGTCAATACTACCCAAGGCAATCTACAGATTCAATGCAATCCTTATTAACATACCAAGGGCATATGTCACAGAACTTGAACAAATACAACCAAAATTTATATGGAACCATAAAAGACCCTGAATAGCTGCAGCAATCTTGAGAAAGAAGAACAAAGTTGGAGAGAATCACAATACCGGATATCAAACTATGCTACAAAGCCATTCTAATCAAAGCAGCCCAATACTGGCACAAGAACAGGCACATTGACCAATGGAACAGAACAGGGAACCCAGAAATTTACCCAAGCCTTTACGCTCAATTAATATCTGACAAAGGAGGCCAGGACATACAGTGGAGTAAAGACCGTCTCTTCAACAAATGGTGCTGGGAAAACTGGACAGAAACATGCAAAAGATGAAACCAGACCACCAACTTACACCATACACATGAATAAACTCAAAATGGGTAAAAGACTCAAATGTAAGTCATGAAACCATACAAATCCTAGAAGAAACATAGGCAGCAATATCTCAGGCATCTTGCGTATCAGAATTATTGCCAATACATCTCCTAGGGCAAGAGAAACAAAGGAAAATAAACAAATGGGACTACATCACAGTAAAATGCTTAGGACAGGAGGCCACCCAAAATGTGGTGGGGCACCCCACTCCTTAAACTAGCCTTTTTCTCTTCATGGGTACAGACGTCCTGGACGCATCCCCCAGATTGTGAGAAATGGCTGGTGTATTTAAATTTCAAAGGACGGACTGGGAAACAAAAAACATGACCAAAATGAGACTTTTAGTTACACTCTGAAGAGTGGGTGTCCATTTCACAGGATGACCAAGAGACCTAATAATTAATGGGCTAAGACCTTTTTTAGTTACCTCCCTTTGTCTAGGGCCGTGGTCGGCAAACTCATTAGTCAACAGAGCCAAATATCAACAGTACAACGATTGAAATTTCTTTTGAGAGCCAATTTTTTTAAACTTAAACTATATAGGTAGGTACATTGTTATTAACTTAATGAGGGTACTCCTAAGCTGGCCTTTGCTAAAACCTCAGGAGCCAAAGAGCCGCATGTGGCTCGAGAGACGCAGTTTGCTGACCACTGGTCTAGGGGAATCTTTCTAGAACCTGTGATAGCGGCCACAAGTACCTCTTGTACTCTCTCTCCTCACCCCCACACCCTGTTTGCTCTGGGGAAATTCAGTAATGGCTTGGCCACCTACTGTTTCTTTTCTATGAATATAAACCATAGGCATGCTCAATAGACTAACAATAAACAATTAAACCAAACAACAAACACAGGTAAAACAACAATGAACAGACAAGCGCCCATAACACGTAGACAAGACTTAATAAATCAGAGTCTTTCCATGGGTCTTTCAGATGTTTTACATTGCCTGGACTTACAGCCAGGTGCAGCCCAGATCTCAGCCTGCTGTTCACAGATCTTATCATAGTCTGCTCTCCATAGCATTGACTGGCATCTAAAGTCATTTGAGCTAAAATCTGCCAGTTACAAGGCATCGCATGGTAATTTTCAGACGAAGCATTAAAGAGTCCTTTTTTAAATGGACTGTTAGCCCCATTTTCTCTAGTTGATGAGGCTTCTCACACTGGAGGTGGAGGATCAGGGGGATTTACAGGCTGTACCTTAGGAGGAGAAGGTGACAAATCCTCCTGGCATCTGTAGGCTTTTTTTTTTTAATAATTCCTGCTCAGAGTGTTTTATTGTTCAGTCTCAATATTAGAACAGATCTGCTGACACCTTTTATTTTTCTCTTCAGAGAGAAAAGTTATTGTTTTATTATCTATCATTCTTTTTTATTTTTTATTTTTGCTATACATTTTTAAGGTATTATATGTGTACATAACTTACCATTGCCCCCACACCACTCCCATACATGCCCTCACCCCCCAATGTTTTGCATTTGTTGGTTATTCTTATATGCATGCATACAAGTCCTTCGGTTGATCTCTTATCTCCCCCACCTCTCCCTAACCTTCCTGCTGTAATTTGACAGTCTGTTTGATGCTTTACTGCCTCTGTATCTATGTTTTTATTCATCAGTTTAAATATTATTATCCACAAATGAGTGAGATCATGATGTATTTTTCTTTCATTGACCGGCTTATTTCACTTAGCTTAATGTTCTCCAATTCCATCCAGGTTGCTGCAAATGGTAAGAATTCCTTCTTTTTTATGGCAGCATAGTATTCCATTGTGTAGATGTACCACAGTTTTCTGATCCAGTCATCTGCTGACGGGCACATAGGCTGTTTCCAAATCTTAGCTATTGTAAATTGTGCTGCTATGAACATAGGGGTACATATATCCTTTCTGACTGGTGTTTCTAGTTTCTTGGGATATATTCCTAGGAGTAGGATTACTGGGTTAAATGGGAGTTCCATTTTCAGTTTTTTGAGGAAACTCCATACTGTTCTCCACAGTGACTGCACCAGTCTGCATTCCCACCAGCAGTGCACGAGGGTTCCTTTTTCTCCGCATCCTCGCCAACACTTGTCGTTAGTTGACTTGTGGATGATAGCCATTCTGACAGGTGTGAGATGATACCGCATTGTCGTTTTGATTTGCATCTCTCAGATAATTAGGGACTTTGAGCATGTTTTCATGTGTGTCTTGGACTTCCTTCTGTCTTCTTTCGAAAAGATTCTATTTAGGTCCGTCGCCCATTTTTTTATTGGATCATTTATCTTCCTTTTATTAAGTTGTATAAGCTGCCTGTAGATGTTGGAGATGAAATCTTTATCAGTGATAACATTAGCAAATATGTTCTCCCATACAGTTCTCCCAAATATGTTCTCCAAAAATATGTTTTGTTTGTTTCTTTTGCTGTGCAAAACCTTTTTATTTTGATGTAGTCCCATTTGTTTATTTTCTCTTTAGCTTCCATTGCCCTAGGATCAGTATCAGTGAAGGTCTTTAGGCATATGTCTGAGATTTTGCTGTGGATTCCTCTAGTATTTTTATGGTTTCCCATCTAATGTTTAAGTCCTGTATCCATTTTGAGTTTATTTTTGTGTATGGTCTAAGTTGGTGATCTAGTTTCATTTTTTTTGCATGTATCTGTCCAATTTTCACAACACCATTTATTGAAGAGACTGTCTTGACTCCATTGTATGTTCATGCCTCCTTTGTCAAATATTAATTGAGCATAGTGGTTTGGGTCGATATCTGGATTCTCTATTCTATTCCATTGATCTGTATGTCTGTTCTTGTGCCAGTACCAGGCTGTTTTGAGAACAGTGGCTTTGTAATACAGCTTGAAATCTGGTATTGAGATCCCTCCTACTTTATTCTTCTTTCTCAGGATTGCTGTGGTTATTCAGGGTCTTTTTTTATTCCAGATGAATTTTTGGAGAGTTCTTTCTAGGTCTGTAAAATATGCCATTGGCATTTTAATGGGGGAGTGCACTGAATCTATAGACTGCTTTGGGTAGTATGGACATTTTAATGATATTGATTATACCAATTCATGAACAGGTTATGTTCTTCCATCTGTTTACATCTTCCTCTATTTCTTTTTTCAGTGTCCTGTAGTTTTCTGCGTATATGTCTTTTACCTCCTTAGTTAAGTTTATTCTTAAGTATCTTAATTTTTTTGGTGCGATGGTAAATGGGATTGCTCTTTTTAGTCTCTCTTTCTGTAAGTTCACTGTTGGTGTATAGAAATGCCATAGATTTCTTGGCGTAAATTTTGTATCATGCTACATTGCTGAATTCATTTATTAAGTCTATTAGTTTTTTGATGGAGTCTTTTGGGTTTTTTATGTACAATACCATGTCATCTGCAAATAAGGACAGCTTCACTTCTTCTTTTCCAATTTGGATGCCTCTTATTTCTTCTTGTTGTCTAGTTGCAATGGCTAATACTTCCAGTACTATGTCAAACAGGAGTGGTGAGAGTGGGCATCCCTGTCTTGTTCCTGTTTTTAGGGGAAATGGTTTTAGTTTTTGCCCAATGAGTATGATGTTAGCTGTGGGTTTATCATATATAGCTTTATGTTGAGGTATGATCTTTCTATTCCCACCTTGTTGAGAGTTTTTATCAAGAAAGGGTGTTGGATTTTGTCAAATGCTTTTTCTGCATCTATTGATATGACTATGTGATTTTTATCTCTCAATTTCTTTATGTGATGTATCACGTTTACTGATTTGTGGGTATTGTACCATCCTTGCATTCCTGGGATAAATCCTACTTGGTCATGGTGTATGATCTTTCTGATGTACTGCTGGAGCCGATTTGCTAGAATTTTGTTGAGGATTTTGGCATCTATGTTCATGAGGGATATTGGTCTGTAATTCTCTTTCATTGTGTTGTCTTTATCTGGTTTTGGTATTAGGGTGATGCTGGCTTCATAGAAGGAGCTTGGAAGTGTTCCTTCCTCTTGAATTTTTTGGAATAGTCTGAGGAGGATAGGTTTTAGTTCTTCCTTGAATGTTTCGTAAAACTCCTCTGTGAAGTCATCTGGCCCCGGGCTTTTGTTTGCTGGAAGCTTTTTGATGACTGCTTCAATTTCTTCCATAGTTACTGGCCTATTGAGCTGTTCAGATTCTTCCTGATTGAGTTTTGGAAGGTTATATTTTTCTAGGAATATGTCCATTTCCTCCAGGTTGTCCAGTTTGTTGGAAAAGTGTTGTTCGTAGTTTTTAACAATCCTTTGTATTTCGGCGGGGTCTGTTGTTATTTCACCTATTTCTGATTTTGTTTATTTGGGTCCTCTCTCTTTGCTTCTTGGTGAACCTGGCTAGAGGTTCATCAATCTTGTTTATCCTTTCAAAGAACCAGCTCTCAGTTTTGTTGATCTTTTGTATTGTTTCTTTGGTCTCTATGTCATTTATCTCCACTCTGATCTTTAATATTTCCTTCCTTCTACTTACACTGGGCTTTTCTTGTTGCTTTCTTTCTAACTCTTTGAGTTGTTTGGTTAGGTAATTTATTACCATTGTTTCTTATTTTTTTGCACTAAGTTTGTAGAGCTATGAACTTCCCTCTCAAGACTGCTTTTGCTGTGTCCCATAGATTTTGGATTGTTGTGTTTTCATTGTTATTTGTTGCCAAGATGTTTTTTATTTCTTCCTTGATCTCTCTGGTAACCAAGTCATTGTTTAATAGCATGCTGTTTAGTCTCCATGTGTTTGATTTCTTTGGATTGTTTTTATTGTAGTTGATTTCCAGTTTTATGCCACTGTGATCTGAGAAGATGCATGATATGATTTCTATCTTCTTTTTTTTTAATTATAAAGGCATGTTTATTAAAATATATTTCACTTTCAAAATTTTAAAATCAGCTGTTAAAGTGTGTATACATTTTTTTGGACACCCTTTATATGCAGAATTTTATGTTCCTGAATTTTTTTTTTTTTTAGTCTTCTCCTCCATTCTCTTTTTTATTTTTATTTTATTTTTTTAAATGAATCTTTATTGTTCAGATTACAATTGTTTCTCCTTTTTCCCCCCATATCTCCCCACCACCCAGTTCCCACCCCCCCTCTGCCCTTACCTCCCCCCGCTGTCCTTATCCATAGGTATATGATTTTTGTCCAGTCTCTTCCCATACTCCCCACACAGACACCCCTTTCCCCCTCAGAATTATCAATCCACTCCCATTCTATGCCTCTGATTCTATTAAGTTCACCAGTTTATTCTGTTCCTCAGATTTTTAATTCATTTGTTGATAGATATGTATTTGTTGTTCATAATTTTTATCTTTCTTCTTCTTTTTCCTCTTTTTAAAGAATACCTTTCAGCATTTCATATAATACTGGTTTGGTGGTGATGAACTCCTTTAGCTTTTTCTTATCTGTGAAGCTCTTTATCTGACCTTCAATTCTGAATGATAGCTTTGCTGGGTAGAGTAGTCTTGGTTGTAGGTTGTTGCTATTCATCACTTTGAATATTTCTTGCCACTCCCGTCTGGCCTGCATGGTTTCTGTTGAGAAATTAGCTGATAATCGTATGGGAGCTCCCTTGTAGGTAACTAACTGTTTTTCTCTTGCTGCTTGTAAGATTCTCTCTTTGTCTTTTGCCCTTGGCATTTTAATTATGATGTGTCTTGGTGTGGTCCTCTTTGGATTCCTTTTGTTTGGGGTTCTGTGAGCTTCCTGGACTTGTAAGTCTATTTCTTTCACCAGGTGTGGGAAGTTTTCGTTCATTATTTCTTCAAATAGATTTTCAGCATCTTGCTCTCTCTCTTCTTCTGGTACCCCCATAATTCTGATGTTGGTTCGCTTGAAGTTGTCCCAGAGGCTTCTTACACTATCTTCAACTTTCTGAATTCTTTTCTCTTCATGCTTCTCTGGAGGAGTGTCCTTGGCCTCTTTGTATTCCAAATCTTTGAGTTGATTCTTGCGATCCTCTAGTCTGCTGTTGGGTCTCTGTATAATATTTTTTATCTCAGTCAGTGTATGTTTAATTTCTAGTTGGTCCCTTTTCATATCCTCGAGGGTCTCATTGAATTTATCGGCCTTTTCCATGAAATTCTTGAAAAACCTTATAACCGTGGTTTTGAACTCTATGTCCAGTCGCTTGTTCTCCTCCATTCCTTTGGTTTGTGATCTGTTTCCTTGCCTTCTCATTTTCTCTGCTTCCCTGAATTGGTAGGGTAGTTTTGTGTACTAGATGTCCTATTGGTTCAATGGGTCAGCCTCCCAGTTACTTGAGGTGGACACTCTTGGTGCACCCTTGTGTACTGTGTGTCCCCCAGCAGGAGCTACAGCAAGAACTAGTTTTCTCCTCCTTTGCTTGGGCGGTTTTGGAGCAGTCTGACTGGAGCTGCAGTTAATTTGGTTGAGCTGCCACAGAACAGGCCATTTATATGCAAAAGCCGCTGTGTGGAGCCTGGGCGGGTTTGTAGAATGTGCGGGGCGGGGTCTCAGGGCGTCACTAGGCTAGGGCGTGGCCAACGGCGATGGCTGGCGTCAGCCGTCTCTGCCTTTCCACGTTTCCAAGTCCCTGCGCCCCGTGCTCCAGCGCTGTAAAACAATGATTGCTGGGCGCACCTCTGCAAAAAAGTCACTCTCACTTTCCGACCCGATGGCCGAGAGTCCAGCTTCTCCCCGTAGGAGTCTGGGTCCCCCGCGTGTCCCCAGAAACTGGATTTCAGAGTGATCGGGAGCTTGTCTCCCTTTGGGTTGAAGAAAAGCCGCGCACCCAGTCGCCCGCCGCCAGCCCGCTTCGCGCGCCTCCGTACCTCAGCTTTTCAGCATTTGTGCTCCTTTCTCTCCTTAGTTGTAAATCTACCACTCAGCCAGCTTTCCCGTGGTTCTGGGTGGTAGAAGTTTTGTCTTTTAGTTGTATTTTTGAAATTGTTGTGTGAGGCAGCAGATTAGTTGTTTAACTATGCCGCCATCTTGGTTCCTCTCCGATTTCTATCTTCTTGAATTTGAAGAGACTTTGCCTATGTCCCAACATATGGTCTATCTTTGAAAAGGACCCATGTGCACTTGAGAAGAATGTATATTCTGTGGCTTTGGGGTGAAATGTTTTGAAGATGTCAATTAATTTCATCTGGTCCAGTGAATCATTTAGGATTGATGTTTCTTTGCTGATTTTTTGTTTAGAGGATTTGTCCAATGGTGATAGTGGGGTATTAAAGTCTCCTACTATGATTGTATTGCTGTCAATCTCTCCCTTGATATCCTCCAGGAGTTTTTTTTTTATGTATTTGGGTGCTCCTGGGGTGTGTATATGTTTACCAGAATTATTTCTTCTTGTTGGATTGCTCTCTTAAGTATTATGAAGTGGCCTTCCTTATCTCTTGTTATGTCCTTCACTTTGAGATCTAATTTGTCAGATATAAGTATTGCTACCCCAGCTTTTTTTTCATTTCCATTAGCCTGGAAAACCTTTTTCCATCCCTTCACCCTCAGTCTGTGTGCGTCTTTTTTTCTGAGGTGGGTTTCTTGTAGACAGGAGATATATGGGTCTTGTTTTCTTATCCAATCCGTTACCCTTTGTCTTTTGATTGGGGCATTTAATCCATTTACATTTAAAGTTATTATTGATAGGTACTTATTTGTCGCCATTTTTATTCTTTACCCCTATGTTCCTTCTTCGCTTCCTATATCTTTTTTTTACAGCAGATCCTTTAGCATTTTTTGCGTTGCTGGTTTGGTGGTAATAAATTCCCTTAGTCCTTTTTTTGTCTGTGAAGCTCCTGATTTCACCCTGTTTTGATTGATAGCCTTGCTGGGTACAGTATGTTTGGATTCAGACCCTTCCTTTGCATGACTTTTATATTTCATTCCATTCCCTTCTGGCCTGATGAGTTTCTGTTGAGAAATCAGTTGCTAGTCTGATGGGGGTTCCTTTGTATGTAACTTTCTGTCTCTCTCTGGCCGCTTTTAAGATTCTTACTTTGTCGTTGGTGTTTGCCAATTTAATTAGACTATACCTTGGTTATAGTCTTGTGGGGTTCATTTTGCTTGGGACTTTGTGAGCTTTTGGATTTGTGTGGGGTTTTTTCTTCCCTATATCAGGGAAGTTTTCTGTCATTATTTCTTCAAACAGGTTTTCTATTCCTTGCTCAGTTTCCTCTCTTTCTGGAATCCTTATTATGCGGATGTTGTTTTGTTTTGTGTTGTCCGAAAGTTCCCTTAGGCTCTCCTCCTGCTTTTTAATTTTTTTTCTAGCAGCTGCTCTACTTGGGTATTTTTTCCTATCTTGTCTTCTAGCTCACTGATGCGGTCCTCTGCTTCTTTTAGTCTACTCTTGATGCTTTCTATTGAGTTATTTACAGCAACAATGTCATTTTTCATTTCTTCTCGGTTCTTCTTTATTTCCTCTTGGTTCTTACTCATATTGTCTAATTTGTCTTCCATTCTTTTCAGGCACCTTATGACCATTTCTCTGAATTCTTTCTCTGATAAGTTGCTTGCCTCTATTTCGTTTACTTCCTTTTCTGGTGATGCCTGCTTTTCTTTCATATGCGGGCTGTTTCTTTGTCTCCCCATGGTCTCTCTTCTCCGGATGTCTGGTTATGTAGTTCTCTCTCTCCTGCGTTGATTTAAAGGCACAAAATACAACACAACCAGGTACAACACACAAAGCACTGAACAGAATTGTATTCATGATATTAATAACCTCCAATAAAGGTGACCACCAGAGAAAGGCAAATTAGGGGATAGGAGAGAAGGAAGAGGAAAAAGAAAGAAAAAAAAAGGAGTGTCAAAATGAAATTGGGAAAAGGAAAAAAAAGAAATGGAGACCATAAAGAGACTAAGAAAGAAAAGGGGAACAAAGTATATATATGGGGAGAAAACTCCAATAGAACAGCCACTAATCCAAGCAAATGCCAGCAACAAGTACCTGGAGATTAGTACAAACTACAACATCAACTAATATCAAGCGAGGCGAGGGAAAACAGAAGCAAAAAACAAACAAAAATAAAGGAAACAAAACAAACAAACAAACAAAAATAAGCAAAACAATCTCACAAAAAAGCATAAAAATTCAATATAATCAACATTCAAGCAAACAACATCAAAAGGACAGAGAGAAAAGCAATTTTTTGGATAGTAGACAGCAAAGAGAGAGGTGTGTATGGACTTGGAGCAGGGGATTGGAAATTAGATATATAAGTAGGGTGAAATTTTAACAGGGGATAAACAGAAAGAATAGGGAAAAATCTAAATCAGAAAGGGGGTAAGAGAAACAGAACACCAAAAGGGGAAAGGTTAGGAAGAGAGTGATGGCATAAAGGTAGAATTGAGATAGAGTAAAACGATGCTAAAGGAAAGATGAAAATAGAATGTAGAACACTAATCCCAAATTAAAATAAAGAGAAAACAAAATGACACTTAAAAAAAAAAGGTAAAATAGTAGTCATAATACTGATTGAAAATAAAAATATAATAATTAAAAAGGTAAAATCAAGTGAGGAAAAAAGAAAAAAATTAGTTTCTTAAGTAAAAGATGCAAAAAATGAAAATAAAAAAATAAAATAAATAAAATGTGCAGTAGTGAAGGTCATTCACTTCCTCTATTGTTCTGTTTGGCACGCCTGTTTCCAAGTCTGGGCAATATTGCAGTTCCCTGTGTTCCACTGCTCCTCAGTGTTGTAAGCCAGTCCTGATTTTTAAGGAGGCGGTGTCTTAATTTCTCGTATTCCTTTATTTTTGATTACACAAGAGTCAGTTTGTGATTCAGCCCCTGGGTGGCAGTGTTTCTGGATTGACTTCCGGACCTATTTGGCCTCTCTAGCCTGTGTTTAGATCCTTCTTTCCCTGTGGCACTCAATACCGGTTTGTGGGAGTGGGCTGCCTCAGAGCTGGCTCTCCGATGGTCACTCCCCGCTCCATTCCCCAGGATTCAGAAAAACAACTTTCCCCTGCAGTCTCCCAGGGTGTCCCCAAATGGGTGATCCAATGTATTGGGCTTAGTAATCAGAAGCAAGGATTTGAAGAGGAAAAAGCCCAAGTGTGCGAAAAATGGGTCTGCGCACAAGTCTTCGCAGACCCCTTTTCCCACTTGGGTCTAAGCAGCCGGCACACTTTTGATATTTTTAGTATGTCCTTTGGTGTCAGATCAAAATGCGTTGCTTTTTAGAGATCCCTTCTGTTAGCAGCTCTGAGGACCCCCTTCCACATTCACGGATCACTTCAGCCCCACCAACCACGGATTTTTCTAGGCACTGACTTTCCCAGTCCCCCAGATCCCGCAAAGCGCGTGTTTCTCTCTCCCTGCCGGGACCAGAGACCTCACTTATCCCAGGCGAAATCTTACCTTTCTGGGGTGGAGTGTAGAGCTCCTCTGAATCCACGTATTTGGGGACTGGTGTTGTAGGGCTTGCAGCTGTTCGGTGGTTGCCGCAGTTATAGATTTTCAGGCTTCCAATAAGATCCACTTTCTCCTTCAAGATGGCGCGGTATCCGTGTCTGAGCCCGTAGATCTGGGAGGGGACCCAGCAACAGTGGGGGCTGCCTGGTCAGGAGAACCCCATCCTGTAGTCCCCTACCTTCTGCTGGAGTTTAGCTGTACCTTAACTTGTCAACAAACACTCCTCGTGCGACCCTCAGCTGTTCTTTCTTTTTGCTCCAGGACAAGACTCGGAAAACATCTGTCTATTCCGCCGCCATTTCCTGAACCACATCTGTAGGTTTTTGATCCTCAATACAAAGTGGGCATAATGCAGTTTGAACAAGAGCCCCCATAGTTAAAGATGACAAGGGCACCCGTTTTCTCTGAGTCTGGTTTAAGAGAGTACCTTCTGACACCTTAATTCCTTTATCCTTGACCATGCAAGGTAAAAATTTACAATGATTTCTTGCCATTTCCTCCAAATCTTCCCCCTTATATCCTGGCTGGTTCCAGAAATGTCCCTGTACACTTATGGTCGTGACTTCAAAGGTGGCAGGGATTTTGTGCGCCCATGAGTTTCCATCTTTCTTGTGAGTTTCCACTTTTCATTTTTCACTCAGGCGAATTTTCTCCTTCAGTCTCCTGTTTGAGGCACCAATTGCTGTGATCTGCACGGCGAGGTTCAGGATCTGAAGGAGGTGCCGATGCACAAATGAAAATGCTGTACATGAAATATGAATTTAGAAGGCAATGAGGGCCAGGGGGAGACCTCTTTCCTGAAGAGGCACAGAGAGCCCAGGTCCATCTCCTTTTCAATCCCTTCGAATACACATTTTCCCTTTAGCAATGCACACAGGCAGATCAAAGGTAAAGTTTGGTAAACAATGTAAGGATTACCAGGTCAGGAATTGCCTGGAGCCATTGCTCCCACAGCAGAGCAGTTTTGTGCCGATATTCAGCCTTGCTGAATATCAAAGTCCATTGGCCTTCCAATGTCTCTTCTGCACTTTTATGCTAATTGCCATTTGCTTTAGCCTCAGGCAACTGAATGTAGGAAATAGGCCTCTGAGATCCAGCTCCAGCTTAGTCAACTTTTAATGGAACTGGTTATTGAATTTCCCCAGAACAAAGAGAATGTGGGGAGGAGGAAAGAGGATATAAGAACAAAGGACTGTGTGTGTGAGCCAGCATCACAATGGAAACCCCCAGGGGCGCCCATGACAAACTAGATAGTGGGAGGTGGAGACAACTAGAAAAGGCCTCAGCAACGCCCCCCACCCCCTTTTTTTCTAGGAAGAGGGAAAGAAAATCATCAATGATGAGAATCATTGATAGGTTGCCTTCTTCAGCCGCTATAATGGGGATAAAACCCACAACCCAGACATGTGCCGTGATGGAGAACTGAACCATGACCTTCAGGATCATAGATCGAAGCTCAACCACTGAGCCTCGCTGGCTGGCTTTCCATTGATTTTAGAGAGAGTGCAAGAGAAAGGGAAAGACAGAGACAACCATCGATTGGTTGCCTCCCGCACACACTCTGAACAGGGCTTGGGCCAGGTAGGAGTATGTAACCAAGGTACGTGCCCTTGACTTGACTTGAACCTGGGACCTTTTGGTCCACATTCTAATGCTCTACACACTGAACCGCACCGGATAGGGCAGCCCTTTTTTCGTTTTAATAGCCCAGTGTGATACAATGAGACCTAGTCCACATATGAGGAAAACCGTTAACCCCATAGCACTGAGCCAATGAGGAAACAGAGGAGGGACTTTTGCGCCCTAGGGAGAAATAGCCTGTGATGGCTACTCCATGTGTGCCTGTACAGCCCGACACCCTCTCTTTCAGGGATTCGTTAAAAGTCGCGTTTTTGCCGTACTTCTGTCTCCAAGCCCATTATTTTAATCCAGACAGATGAACATTTCTTCACTGAGGTCCAGTGTCCTGGGCTCGTTGGAGGCTTTGTCCTGCTGCAGGTGTCTCATGAGCTCAAGACCCGGCAGTGTTGCTTCTTGGTAGTGTTAATGTGAAAACATTCAAACTTGTATAGAACTTTTGTGAGGTTAACTGAGCCAAACTTTAGACAATTGCCGGGAAGCAGAATCACAACGGATTGAGATAATGTTGCAAAGAATTTCACCTTACTTCATATATTGTAATCAAAGGAGGAGACCAACCTGGGTTACTTGAAATCCATTGGTGATACATTAGGGAGGCGCAAGAAACCAAAGGTGGGGGGTGAGACGGTGGGTGGAGGGGGGCGGGGGAGACCTCTGGGAATGGATAAATAGTGAAATGATGAACACATGCTTTCTTTTCTTCTTTTGCTGGGTATAGGATAATTAACAGGCAACAATTAACATGATAACAGTAACAATGAAGGAATCGGTGGTTGCTGTACTGGAGCGCAGTCCATTGGGCTGTGCCTGGAGGGGTCTGCAAGAAGGGACTTGACAAGTTACCCTGACATTTCAATGATATGTTATCATAGATGCAAAAGGACAATTAGGCTCAGTTAAGGTAAAGACTGACCTTTGTCAGGGAAGATGCTAGCCTAGATCATGGGTACCCAGTATAAAGTGCTTTTTAATGAAAATGTTTTAAGTTCAGACCATGCTTTGTGGCTACTTTAGGTCACTGAGTTTGCCAGGCCGCCATGCAGGCCTCCCCTGAGCTAGTCAGGTTAGTATGTGGCGGTTTTTCGTCCACAGCAGGGAATTTGACTTTGCTGTAATGACATAGCATGTGTGCAAGGCGCTACAGGGAAGCCTGACATGGATGCAATGGACACAGGTTTGCTTCCTTCTCTCTTATTTCTACCTTAGCATTCACGGACAGGGTTACAACCTCACCCTACTCAACCCCAGCTGACCGCATGCCCAGCCCCACCCATGGCCACGCCGTGTCATTGTTGCCTCAGCTGACCCAGCCACTCTGCCCTTGGCAGGAAGTGGCCACTGCAGATGGTGGGGACCAGGTTTCACTGAGGACCCTCCCTCTCTCCGTTCCCATCCACGGTTCTCCCCCACCAAGGGCATGAGGCTGGCAGAGGGCCCGGTCACCCTCAGAACGCCCCTCTTGCTGCTTGGGCTCTGGGTGGTGCTGGCTCCCACCCAGTGTTCTCAAGGTTGTCTCTCCTGGCGCTACATCTCCTCGGAGGTGGTGATTCCCAGGAAGGAGCTGCACCATGGCAAAGCCGTGCTGGCAGCAGGCTGGCTCTCCTACAGCCTGAGGTTCGGGGGCCAGAGACACGTCCTCCACATGCGGCGCAAGAGACTCTTTAGGCCTGGACAGCTGGTGGTGATGACTCAGGATGACCAGGGGGCCTTGCAGGTGGACTACCCCTTTTTCCCTCTCGACTGTTACTACCTAGGCTACCTGGAAGACGTCCCTCTCTCCATGGTCACCGTGGACACGTGCTATGGGGTCCTGGAAGGCATCATGAAGGTGGATGACCTGGCCTATGAAATCAAACCCCTCAAGGATTCCCAGAGGTTTGAGCACATCTTTTCTCAGATCGTAGCCAACACTAACGCCATAGGACCCATGTCCACGCTGGGACACAAGGCTGAGAGGCACCCGCTGTTCTCTGACCCGAATCCCAGTGCAGCCTCCAGGGTCAGCAGTAAGCTCTATCCATCCCACAGTGGAACTATGAAAGGCTGTGTTATGAGTGCCCATTCCATTTATACTCTGTACAACAATGTGTCACAGTGTGCCCAATTTCTGGTACAACTAGGTAGTTTAATAGACGCCATGTTGCGAGGTCTTAATATTCGGTTCTACATCAGCCTCATCGTCATTTATAATAAGGGAGACCCAGCAGATATGACCAACTATAAGGTTCCACAGGGTCCATTTGCTCAAAATTATATTCACAATATATTCAACTATTTTCTTATATATCCAGCCATGATTGTGAACAGAGATGGGCCCCATGAACTTGATCATAACCCATACCTATACGCGATATGCAGTCCTACAAATCTGTTCTATCTGGGTCAACTATCCAGACATTATTTATTGTTATCAATTATAGCCTCCCACCAAATAGGGGTCCTTTTCGGTTTGTGGTTAGATACGAACGACTGTGTTTGCCAGAGAAGGGCCACCTGCATCATGTACAGGTAGGTACCCTGTGTTGACAGATTCATTCAGTAACTGTTCCTTTCAACACACACAACACATTCTTAATAATAATGTAGACCGCTGCCTCTTCAGAGAAATAGTGTATTCAAACAGTAGCCTGACACCCATTCGATGTGGAAACTCTGTGGTGGAAGACAAAGAGCAGTGTGACTGTGGGACCTTCAAGCAGTGTTACACCAACCCATGCTGCGAAAGTGACTGCCGCTTTACACCTGGGAGCATTTGTAACAGGGAATCATGCTGTGCAAACTGCACCTACACGCCCGCAAGGATGCTCTGCAGACCAATCCAGAACATGTGTGACCTTCCTGAGTACTGCAAGGGGAAGGACACGCGGTGTCCAAGTGATTTTTATCTGCAAGATGGAACCCCATGCACCGAGGACGGCTACTGCTACCATGGCAATTGTACGGACCGCAGTATGCACTGCAAGGAGATCTTTGGGGAAGGGGCGCTGAGCACTCCAGACGTCTGCTATGGCATAAATAAAAAGGGCCACAGATTTGGACACTGTAAAGTAACTGAGTTTTTCCATCCAGATCGTTGTGCGCAAGCTGACGTTAAGTGTGGACGCCTACAGTGTGTCAACGTCACTCATCTGCCTCGTTTGCAGGAACATGTGGGGTTCCATCACTCCATAGTAGGGGGGTTCTTGTGTTTTGGGGTGGGTGCACACCGTGCGACAGAAACAACTGATGTGGGTGCTGTGAGACCTGGTACCCCCTGTGGGGGTGGAAATTTCTGTCTTCAGGGCTTCTGCAATGCTACTCTGGCGGCCATAGACTACAACTGTCCCCCTTCGAAATGCAACTACAGGGGCGTGTGCAACAATAACAGGAACTGCCATTGCCATGTAGGCTTGGACCCTCCCCGGTGCATAAACACTGGAGCCGGAGGGAGTGTGGACAGTGGACCCCCTCCAAGAAGAACGCGGACAGTGAGGGAAAGTGGTATGTCAGTGGTGTATTTGAGAATCATTTTTGGTCGCTTGCTTGCCCTCTTGGCTGCACTCCTCTTTGGTGTAGCCACGAATGTGAGAACTCTCCAGACCACTACAATCACTGAAGTAAACGTTCATGGGAAGTAAACAAGTCAGCCTTCAGACCCCTGTACAAGTCAGGCAACATGAAGAAACACCTGCAAAAAGTCACCGTATCTGGCCGACAGAGCTCAAGCCCACACTTTTGAGCGGCTGCAGGGGTCCTGGCCCACATGCAGGGTGCACACTGTGGATGTTTTCACACCACTCTCTCTGACCGCTCGCTTGCCAGCATCTGCAATAAATCTTGAGCACTGCACGTTGGCGTCCTGTGCAGTCCTTGTAGGTTCTGTAAGAACCCTGAGTGAGCCTGAGGCTCGGGCCTGGAGAGGAGACCTGGTCAGCAGCTGGCCTTGCGCTCTGGACTCCTGTCCCAGGATTCGTCACAGTGGCCACAGGTTCCTTAATGGCAATTCCTGACAGTTCCCCAGAATTGTGCCCTTGAGTCCCTCAGTCCCTGGGTAAGGTCTTTTGTAAACTGCTTGGGTTCAGGGCAATAGCGTGCTCCTCCCTTCCTCCAATCCTGACTGTTTCATATGTGGTCGGGGAGGGTGGTTTTAGGCTGTGGGCTGAGAGTGAGGGTTCCTTGTCTGCTAGTGACCCCTGAGCTCCATGGAGAGCACCCTTCCCTGTGTGGAGGCGGACCAATGAGTGGCACTCAATCAGAAAGAAGAAGTGGCCCTCCTGACTCTGGCCTCAGAGAGAGAAGGCAAACCGAAAGCAGATAACCCTCCCCTTACTTGCTCCACCAGAACCATCCTCTTGGCTTCTGTAATCTTTATTTTTTTATAATTTAATAAATCTTTATTGTTCAGATTATTACAATTGTTCCTCTTTTCCCCCCTTGCTCCCCTCCACCTGGTTCCCACCTCACCTTCTGTCCTTACCTCTCCCCTCACTGTCCTCATCCATAGTTGTACGATTTTTGTGCAGTCTCTTCCCACACCCCCACACCCATTTTCCCTTGAGAATTGTCAGTCCACTGCCTTTCTATGCCCCTGATTCTATTATATTCACCAGTTTATTCTGTTCATCAGATTTTTAATTCACTTGATATTTAGATTCACTTGTTGATAGATATATATTTGTTGTTCCTACTTTTTATCTTTACCTTTTTCTTCTTCTTCCTCTTCTTCTAAAAGAGCACTTTTCCACATTTCATATAATACTGGTTTGGTGTTGATGAACTCCTTTAGCTTTTCCTTATCTGTGAAGCTCTTTATCTGACTTTAAATTCTGAAGGATAGCTTTGCTGGGTAGAGTAATCTTGGATGTATGTTCTTTCTATTCATCACTTTGAATATTTCTTGCCACTGCCGTCAGCCCTACATAGTTGCTGTTGAGAAATCAGCTGACAATTGTATGGGTTCTCCCTTGTAGGTAACTGTTTTTCTCTTGCTGCTTTTAATATTCTCTCTTTGTCTTTTGCCCTTGGCATTTTAATTATGATGTGTCTTGGTGTGGTCCTCTTTGGATTCCTTTTGTTTCGGGTTCTGTGTGCTTCCTGGACTTGTAAGTCTATTTCTTTCACCAGGTGGGGCAAGTTTTCAGTCATTATTTCTTCAAATAGGTTTTCAGTATCTTGCTCTCTCTCTTCTTCTGGCTCCCCCATAAGTCGGATGTTGGTACGCTTTAAGTTGTCCCAGAGGCTCCTTACACTATCTTTAAATTTTTGGATTCTTTTTTCTTTTCCAGTTGCGTGTTTTTTGCTTCTTTGTATTTCAAATCTTTGACTTGATTCTTGCGTTCCTCTAGTCTGCTTTAGGTCTCGGTATAATATTTTTTATTTCAGTCAGTGTACGTTTAATTTCTATTTGGTTGTTTTCCATATCCTCGAGGGTCTTGTTAAATTTATTGGCCTTTTCTAGGAAATTCTTGAAAAACCTTATAACCGTGGTTTTGAACTCTATATCCAGTTGTTTGTTTTCCTCCATTTCTTTTGTTTGTGATCTGTTTCTTTGTCTCCACATTTTCCTGCTTCCCTGAGTTGGTAGAGTAGCTTTGTGTGCTAGGTGTCCTATACGGCCCAGTGGCTGCGCCTCCCCAGTTACCTGAGGTGGACACTTTTGGTGCACCCCTTTGTGGACTGTGTGTACAGCCTTGTTGTAGTTAAGTCTTGATTGTTGTTGGTATCATGGGGAGGAATTGACCTCCAGGCCAATTGGCTGTGGGGATCACCTGTGTCTATACTGCGAGAACTTATATGCTGGAGACAGCCTTATGAGACAAGACTTGCAAAATTGCAAAAGCCTCTGTGCTTGGCTTGGATGGGGCGGAGTCTCAGGGCTGAGCAGACAGCCTTGGCTTCCCGTCAGCCCTGCCCTATGTGGCCCCTGGGTCTCAGTGTCCGTCGGTAATCACTACAGTCCTCTCTGCCCACACTCGCGTGTGCACGCATCCAGATGTTTCCACTCTGCCATTCGCGGCTTCCCCAAGTTTCCGTGCTCTCCGGGCACCCGTATGAGTCTGGGTCCCCAGGGTCTCGTCTAAAACTGGGGTTCAGTGCTGTCGGAAATGGAGTTCACCGCAGTCGGGAGCTTCCGTCTCCCTCCCAGTAAAGCCAGCAGCACACTCAGCAGTTGGTCCTCTGTGTGCGCACTAGCGCATGCCTCTCCAGACCTCTGCCTTTCGTGGCTCCCCTGAGTTTCCGTGCGCTCCTCCCTTTTCCCGACAGTCCAGAATCCCCCTGTATGAGTCTGGGACCCCAGGGTCTCTCCCAGAACTGGGGTTCAGTGCAGTTGGAACTGGGGTTCAGTGCAGTTGGGGGTTTCCGTCTCCCTCCCACTAGAGAAATCCAGCCAGGCACTCAGCCGCCGGTCTACTCTGCACGCGTGTCTCCGTACCTCAGCTTTTTGCAGCTCCTCTGAGTTTCCGAGAGTCCCTCTGATTACTTCTAGTTGTACAATTTCCACTCAGCCAGCTTTCCTGTGGTTCTGGATGATGTCCGTTCTGTCTTTTAGTTGTAGTTTTGAAACTGTTGTGCGAGGCAGCAGTTTAGGTGTTCGCCTAAGCCGCCATCTTGGTTTCTCTGGCTCCTGTAATCTCTCTAGCTTATCGCATGATGCACAGGCAACCGCCCAGGCTGCTACATATGTGGAAAGACCCCTGAAGACCCAGAAGCTTATCTTGTATAAAAAAGGTCAGAACCTGGACGCAGGGCTCAGCATCTGGAGAGAACTCCCCTGAGCCCACAGCGGTGCAAATAAAAGCCTTTTTCTGAACCTCCAAGTGCATTTGGATTGTCACTTCTGCCCAGCCTGGTTTCTGCCATCACATTTGTTTCCCTGTTTTCCGAGAAGCCAACAGCCACTCTGGCCCTCTGAGCCACCATTGTAGGAAGCCATCAGAGGAGGTCGTTAATTTCAGGTTCCCGCAAAGGACAGGAAGGCACGTCGCTGGTGATTTCACTGGACCCCTGTTGGAGACCAGGTGTAAGGTGACACGGTCCTTGCACCTGAAGGGGCTAGCAAGGCTGGCCCCCTACCCACACAGTTTTCCCAGCCTGTTTGGATGGCAATTAATCAGTATAGTGAGAGCAGCCCCTGCCTACAAAGCTTTCCCAGGTTTGTTTATATGACTGCTATCAGTAGAATGAGAGCAACCCATTCATGGCTTGCCAGGAAGTCTGTAACTATTTACTGAGAATCTGCCTGATTTACTGTACCAAGAATTTGTCCTTCTACTCTATCTCTCCCTTAGAGATTAAGAGGAACAAAGAGTACATTCCTCTTCACAGACCTCCTATTCAGTGTTTTGTGTATTAAAGGCATTACAGAGTTAATAATTACTTAAATATATTAGCTTATTAAATTATATTCAAGGTTTTCAGCTTAAAGAAAAGCCAATGTCTTTGTAAGCAATTTAAGTAAGTATTCTAATGAAGTTACTAAGACCTTGTCTATACAAAAAGAAATTAACAGCCAGTTTAAAATTAAATTACCATACCTAGAACAAAGTATATCCTTACATAATATTATTCTACAATGTCATTATAATTTTTGATATTTTACAACAGCATAGTTTACATTTATCCCAAACAAACTTACAAACTACTTTTTTAAATATTTAGCAGCAATTTAAAAGGACATAAAAGGATTTAATCCCTTCCACTGTATAGAGGGACCCCTGGGAAGGCACTTGAGCATTCTATATTGGCCCCTCTTGCCCTTTTTACCAAGAGGGGCTCTCCCACAGCTGTTGCCTAAGCTTTCTGTTCATGCTAAGGTTGAAGCCTCATAGTAGCTAGTACCATAGATCTGTCTCTCGCCCAATGGCGTGGGCTGGGCCCTTCCTAGAGAAGAAACCTGGGTTCCCCAAGATATATGATCAATACCGGGGCCCCGCCAGCAGGCAAGGGGATCCCAAGGCATGTACTGGGCATGGAGGCCATGGGGGCATAGGCTACCAAGGAGACAGAACTGAACCTCACATCACCCTGCTTGGCCCTGGAGGATGGCTGGTTAGTCAAAGACGGGTAAGATTCCTCAGGGGAGGAACAACCTAAGACAGACACAGTCGCAGAGGGGCCATCAGGAGAGAACTTGGGGGTCAACAGAGGTGGGGCACAGAACCTCACCCCCCCAACATTGCAGGGGCCTGAACTCTAGCCCCTTCTGAGGGAGGTCTCCTGCCCCATGGCTGCTTCGCGCTTCCCATGCCCAGCTCAGATCGGCACCCAGATAACAGAGAAGTGGCTAACACAGCAGCTGCCCTATATCTAAATCCAGCCTAACACCAGGAATGCTCGGGGCTTTCTCAGGGATACAAATAATCCTTTCCATTAATATTTACAAGGTAAACTAAGATAGTTATTAAAATGTTAAATTTAAAAGTAAATTAGTAGTCAGCCTTACTATAAAAGTACTTATCATATAGCTAGCTATTCACCTATAGGCTCAACCTTCAAACTACAGCCTTACAGGTTACGTGTTAGAAAAAGAAAGACAGAGATTCTTAAATAAAAATAAAGAGGGTTCCTTCAAATATTATAAGAATTATAATTAAAAGCCTATATATTTAGCCCTTTATACTAAACTAAATAATTTATATTTTTCCTCTCTAATAAGTCTTATATAAAATTAAAGATTAATAGCAGAAACTTAATGTCATTTATTGTCCATAATCTAGGACAAATAAAGTTAATAAATAAATTAAGCTTTATTTCAGATTAATTTAAATTAGCTAATTAAAATAAGTAAATATTCATAAAAACTTAATTATACTAGACAAAAAAACTATTCCTAAAGAATTAACAAAACTTTATTGATAGTTCATCTCATAGTAAAATTACTTAACATACAGTAAATCCAAAGCAATCATATTTCTATACAAAAATTAAAAATAAAAGGTTATCAAGACTACATTAAAAATTTTACAAAAACCTCATAATAATACAAAAAAAGAGATTAATAGAATATTTTGAAAGAAATATCCTGTAAGTAAATTATATCAAGCCTTAATTACTTTAAAATTTTTACTCAAATATTAATTTTCATTTATAATACCAATAACAGGACACCCATAAAATCTTATAGTATTAAAATAAGCCAAAAGAAAATCATTTAGACAAAAGTCAAAAGGATCCCAACTCTAATTTATAGAAAAGATTTCTTTATTAACCTTTGGTTGAGAATATATTTATATATTTCTAGAAAAGCCCATATAGATTTCTATGACAACGGATCCCAGAGAAGACCTCAGAGAACTGTTCCAGCCACAGAATAGGCAGTGGCCCACAAGAACAAAGGTAAAACAGTCCAGAAATAAATACAGTAAAGACGCCTTACCATACTAGCAGTCAGCAGCTATACATTACTACAAGTTACCCAGGACCAAGGACAAGGAAGGTCGGTATACGTACTTCCAGATCTTATGTACACACCCTTCTATATAAAAGTCAAAATATTTAATGTTTTGTATTCTACCAGGAACCCTGGCTTACGGGCTTACTTTATTTCTAACACAAGGAATAGTATTAACTACCACATTAAAAGAAATACCATACCTCAGGCATTAACCATTTTTACAGATAGATCCAGTTCTAGAAAGGCTAGATCTACTACAGCAGAAAACACAGGTCCTTCAAACCCCTTATATTTTAGTAGAAATACAAGCTCTTATTTATGCCTTAACAGATTTTACTACAGAGCCCATCAACCTATAGTAATAGTACTTATATAGTAAGTACAGCAAAGATTATTAAAACAGCCACTATAAGGCACACTAATTCAGAGGACTTTTTAATTTAATTTTCAGCCTTTAAAATATTATTTAAGAACTAGAAGCCCAGTGCACAAAATTCGTGCACGGTGGGGAGTTGTCCCTCAGCCCAGCCTGTACCCTCTCCAATCTGGGACTCCTGGAGGGATGTCCGACTGCCCGTTTAGGCCCGATCCCACCAGGATCGGGCCTAAACGGGCAGTTGTACATCCCTCTCACAATCCAGGACTGCTGGCTCCCAACTGCTTGCCTGCCTGCCTTCCTGATTGCCCCTAACCGCTTCTGCCTGCCAGCCTGATCACCCCCTAACCACTCCGCTGCCAGCCTGGTTGATGCTTAACTGCTCCCCTGCCAGCCTGTTTGCCCCCAACTTCCCTCCTCTGCTGGCCTGGTCACCCCTAACTGCCCTCTCCTGCAGGGTTGATCACCTCTAACTGCCCTCCCTTGCAAGCCTTGTCCCTCACCACTGCCCTCCCTTGCAGGCCGGGTGCCTCCCAACTGCCCTCTCCTGCTGGCCATCTTGTGGTGGCCATCTTGTGTCCACATGGGGGCAGGATTTTTGACCACATGGGGGCAGCTATATTGTGTGTTGCAGTGATGATCAATCTGTATATTACTCTTTTATTAGATAGGATAGAGGCCTGGTGCACAGGTGGGGGCCAGCTGGTTTGCCCTGAAGGGTGTCACAGATAAGGGTGGGGGTTCCCTTGAGGTGTGGGGCGGCCTGAGCAAGGGGCCTGTGGTGGTTTGCAGGCCGGCCACGCCCCCTGGCAACCCAAGCGGAGGCCCTGGTATCTGGAATTTATTTTCCTTCTACAATTGAAACTTTGTAGTCTGGAGCAGAGCCAAGCCTGGGGCTCCGGCAGCCATTTCTGTGGCAGTTAATTCACCTTCTACAATTGAAACTTTGTAGCCTTAAGCGGGTGAGCCCCGCCAGGGTGTGCGGAAAGCTTTGCTTCCCCTGTTGCCGCCAGCAACCCTGGCCTGCTCTCTCAAGCTCCATTCTGCCGCCATTTGTTTGAATTTGTTTACCTTCTATAATTGAAACTTTGTAGCTTGAGTGGAGGCTCAGGCCTGCAACGGCTTTGGAAAGCTTGGCTTCCTCTGTTACCTGGGAAACCTTGCTCTCTGTGGCTGTAGCCATCTTGTATTGGGGTTAATTTGCATACGCGACCTGATTGGCTGGTGGGCGTGGCTTATGTAGTGGAGTGATGGTTAATTTGCATATTACCATTTTATTAGAGAGGATAGCAATTTCCATATTTTATTAGAAGCAATGTTCTCAGTATATTATCCACCTTCCTGTACCAACTTTCGGTGTAAATCCCCAAGGACTTAAACCTAATCGAATCTAGCAGAAGAATGCCACTCAATTGTAGAAAGAACCAAGCATACTCTTAAAATCATTTACTAAAAAACAAAAAAGGGGGAAACAGATGTTATGAGTCACCTCAAGAGAAGCTCAGTCATGCTTTTTAAACTTTAAATGAGTCACCTCAAGAGAAGCTCAGTCATGCTTTTTAACCCTTTACACTCGCTTGCTTTTTTCTCGATTCCTTTATTCTACTCGGGATTTAATTTTTTAAATACCCCAGATTTTACAAAGCGCGGCAGTAGAACAAAAAACTGGAGTTTCTTTTCATACAAACTTATTTATTTAATGTAAGAAAAGCCCAAATAAAGGAGGAGGGATGGAGGGAGGGAAGGGATGGGCAACCGATGCTAACTGTGTCGAGTCACACTCGACATCTGAGTGCAAAAGGTTAAACTTTAAAAAGTTTTTGAACTATGATACAGAGGATCGTACAGCAGGTGAAAGGCATCAGGCCTCCTATACAATAGCCTCCACCGAGTCAGCTAGGTGGAAGGAAGCATAAACCAGAAAAGAGTTTTATTAGATTCAGTAATAATGTGAAGAAGAGGTTGTGTTTTATATCTTTCCAGAAGGAGCAATGCAGCCAATTCAGGTGCCGGAGCGTTACGTGTGTCACCACAATGGACTCAGACAAGCTCCTGTGTCCCTTCACTCAAAAGGACTAAGTACTTCTCTAATAACAGCAAAGCGGAGGAAGAAGAAAACTGAAAACTACGCAAGGGACTGAGGTACCAACATAGAGTCATCTAAAGAAGTTAACGACTCAAGTGCAGCAGATTATGGAAAAGCAAGAAGTTGAAGCTACTTCTGCAATCATGTTCCTGCTCATGCTAGCATCTGTTAGCTGCCAGTCTTCTGCAAAGTCTTGCGCAGCCAAGTCCAAGGACTCTAAGTAAATATACACCAGCAGCAAAAGAGACTTTCTTTCATTTAGTAGCTAAAAATGTTAACATGTCCATAGTTTTGATTTCTCTCTTATTGTTTTATTATTATTTAACTAGAAGCCCGGTGCACGAAATTCGTGCACAGCAGGGGGTTGTTCCTCAGCCCAGCCTGTACCCTCTCCAATCTGGGACTCCTGGAGGGATGTCCGACTGCCCGTTTAGGCCCGATCCTGGTGGGATCAGGCCTAAACGGGCAGTCGGACATCCCTCTCACAATCCAGGACTGCTGGCTCCCAACTGCTTGCCTTCCTGCCTTCCTGATTGCCCCTAACCACTTCTGCCTGCCAGCCTGATCACCCCCTAACCACTCCGCTGCCAGCCTGGTTGATGCTTAACTGCTCCCCTGCCAGCCTGTTTGCCCCCAACTTCCCTCCTCTGCCAGCCTGGTCACCCCTAACTGCCCTCCCTGCAGGGTTGATCACCTCCAACTGCCCTCCCTTGCAAGCCTGGTCCCTCGCAACTGCCCTCCCTTGCAGGCCGGGTGCCTCCCAACTGCCCTCTCCTGCTGGCCATCTTGTGGTGGCCATCTTGTGTCCACATGGGGGCAGGATCTTTGACCACATGGGGGCAGCTATATTGTGTGTTGCAGTGATGATCAATCTGTATATTATTCTTTTATTAGATAGGATAGAGGCCTGGTGCACGGGTGGGGGCCAGCTGGTTTGCCCTGAAGGGTGTCACAGATAAGGGTGGGGGTTCGCTTGGGGCATGGGGCGGCCTGGGCGAGGGGCCTGTGGTGGTTTGAAGGCCGGCCATGCCCCCTGGCAACCCAAGGGGAGGCCCTGGTATCTGGAATTTATTTTCCTTCTACAACTGAAACTTTGTAGCCTGGAGCGGAGCCAAGCCTGGGGCTCCGGCAGCCATTTCTGTGGCAGTTAATTCACCTTCTACAATTGAAACTTTGTAGCCTTAAGCGGGTGGGCCCGGCCAGGGTGTGTGGAAAGCTTTGCTTCCCCTGTTGCTGCCGGCAACCCTGGATTGCTCTCTCAAGCTCCATTCTGCCGCCATTTGTTTGAATTTGTTTACCTTCTATAATTGAAACTTTGTAGCTTGAGTGGAGGCTCAGGCCTGCAACGGCTATGGAAAGCTTGGCTTCCTCTGTTACCTGGGAAACCTTGCTCTCTGTGGCTGTAGCCATCTTGTATTGGGGTTAATTTGCATACTCGACCTGATTGGCTGGTGGGCGTGGCTTGGCTGGAGGACGTGGCTTATGTAGCGGAGTGATGGTTAATTTGCATATTACCATTTTATTAGAGAGGATACCCATAGTTTTGCTCTTAACATTCAAGTTTGAAAATGATAACATGTATGTAATTTAATTTTGCATTGGCATTGTTTTAATATTAGAACTTTATTATTAATATTTAAATTTTACTTCTATTATTAGTAGCCTAAAAACCAAAAAAGGGGGATCTGTTGGAGACAAGGTGTAAGGTGACACGGTCCTTGCACCTGAAGGGGCTAGCAAGGCTGGCCCCCTACCCACACAGTTTTCCCAGGCCTGTTTGGATGGCAATTAATCAGTATAATGAGAGCAGCCCCTGCCTACAAAGCTTTCCCAGGTTTGTTTATATGACTGCTATCAGCAGAATGAGAGCAACCCTTTCATGGCTTGCCAAGAAGTCTGTAACTATTTACTGAGAATCTGCCTGATTTATTGTACCAAGAATTTGTCCTTCTACTCTATCTCTCCCTTAGAGATAAAGAGGAACAAAGAGTACATTCCTCTTCACAGACCTCCTATTCAGTGTTTTGTGTATAAAAGGCATTACAGAGTTAATAAACGCACCACAGCCACTCGAGGGCTCGTGGTCCTCCTGATCCCGCTGTTGTTTCTCTTGCTTTTGTTTCTCTTATTCTTTCTATTTCTCAATTCCCACCTCCCTACCTCAGCCTGGTTCAACCTGTCAGGCTGGCCCTGACCGACCCCGACCCTCGCTGGGCCCAAAAGTAGTCGGCCACTGCTGTCCTCGAACAGACTCCAGGAAAGACAATAAAGTCTACCAGGACCAGGACTTGAGACTGGTAAGTGTCCCCAGGCACCCTGGACCGAGTTCAGGCCCACCTACAAGGCAGAAGGACAGCTTGATCACCTCCTGAGTGGTATAGTCACCGCATAGGATAGGAGACTCCTGGGGTGGGAGTCTGGAACTCTGTGTGAATCTGTGTGCATGTGTGTGTGTGTGACTCTGCCCCATGGCATCAGCTACGAAGCCTGAGTAAGTCCTAACCTGTGGTTCTATGGTGACTTCATATGGCTTTGGGCGGTGTCAGGTTCTTGGGGACGCTATCCCTCCCAGCGAACCTGATCCAGGTCAGGGGCATATACTGACCTGCCAGGTTCGCCGGTGCCAGTGCTAAGGGGCACCTAATTCCCTGTGAGGGGAGTGGTCAGGTGGACAATAAGAGCAACCCTTTGTTTGTCTCGTGACACCGTTCACTGGGAGGGTTTTAGTTCATCATTTTGGACACCACCATGGGGGGCGGGGTGGGGAGTTCCTCACAACCTACAGGTCTGGAATGTATGATTAAAAACTTTAAGAAAGGGTTCTCAGGAGATTATGGGGTCAAATTGACCCCTGGAAAGCTGCGCACCCTGTGAATTGGAGTGGCCCACCGTTGGTGTAGGATGGTCCTCTGAAGGCACTCTTGATGTCCCCATGGTCCGTGCTGTATATGGGGTCGTTTCTGGAAGCCCCAGTCACCCGGACCAGTTTCCTTACATAGACCAACAGTTGGAAATAGCTCAGATCAACCTTCCTGGGTCCGGTTCTGCGTTACTGCTCAGGGACAGTGTAAGGTCCTCGTAGCACAAAGTGAAAGGAAGACTTCATGAAAAGTACAGAGCCCTCCCTCCCCCCATATTACACCTAGATGGAGAAGCCTGGGCACGGGAAGCCTCGCCTGATGGAGAACCACACTGGGACCCAAAGACAGAGGAGGGAAGAAGTCGTCTACAAAGATATCGACTCACCTTCCTCCAAGGGATCAGGGCAGGGGCCAAGAAGCCTACAAACATGACAAAGACCTCTAAGGTCCTGCAGAAATGGGATGAGAGTCTGGCTGATTTTTATGAGAGTCTGCGAGGCCTTCAGAGTCTACACTCTGGAGGCCCCTGAAAGCCAGCTCATGGTCAATGCTGCCTTTGTGGGGTAGGCTCAAACGACATCAGACAGAAACCTCAAAAATTAGAGGGGTTCGCCGGAAAGAATGCCACTGAATTGATAAAATTGCCAATAAGGTCTTTGTGAACCTAGACCGCACTACCAAGAAGGAGGAAGAAGGAAGAATGCAAAGGGAGGGGCTCTCCTGGCTGCTGCCTTGAGGCAACCAGCCCTGCTGAAGACCCCAGATGGAGACAACGAGGGACTAAAGAACCAAGAAGGAACGGGCCCCAGAGACGGGACCAATGTGCCTCCTGCACGGAATCGTGGCACTGGAAAATTGAGTGCCCCAACTGTCAGAAGGGGAAGCCAGGAGCTTCTGCTCCACCCAGCCGCTACGGGGCAGACCCACCAGAGGCCTACCAGATCGGCCTGGCAGGAGTAGATTCCGACTAGGAAAGACCAGCTCTATCCAACTTGGCCCCCATGAGCCCATGGTCCATGTGAAGGCTGGGGGCCAAACAGTCAAGTTTACGGTAGACACAGGGGCCGAACATTCTGTAGTGACTCAAAAGGTGGCACCCCTATCAGGACAACATGTCACCATTGTGGGGGCTGCCAGGACCAAAACCCGTAGACCACTCTGTGGCCCCCGACAATGCCCCTTCGGAGCCACCAGGTAGTCCATGAGCTCCTGTATCTACCAGACTGCCCGGTCCCGCTGCTGGGCAGGGACCTGCTGGCAGAGATGGGTGCAGAGATAGCCTTTACTCTGGATGGATCGGCACGACTGCGCCTAGATAAGCAAGTCCCTCCCATGATCCTGTCTCTGCCGGCACCACGGGAAGAAGAATATGAGGCTGTATACCTCCCCACCCGATAAGCTTTTTGGCAAGTACCATTTCATACTTTCTTTCTGTAGGTGTACAACCAAATTTACACCAAGATACATTTTTCACCAAAATGTTAACAGACTATGTAAATCATTTTACAACTTGGTTTTATTTTCCAATTAATAACCAACCACGGATTTCTTTCCCCAGAAAACAACAGCTATAAAAACTACATATATATGTATATAAACATCCATACACACCACACACACACACACACACACACACACACACACACACACACTTGTTAACCCTTACCTGAGGATATATTTTGCTTCTAAAAGACTGGAAAAGGGGGGTGGAGAAACGCATGAGGGCACACATCAATTGATTGACTCTTGTACACGCCCCGACTGGGCCGGGGATGGAACCTGCAACCCAGTATGTGCCTTTGACCGGGAATCAAACTCACGGCCCTTCAGTGTGAGGGCTGGCACTATCTAGTGAGCCACACCAGCCGGGGCTTTTACTTTAAAAAGCTTCCAATGGAAGTACCATTTGAGCTGAGACCTGAGACTGAAGTGTTGTCTAGGTGAGATGAGGTGGGGCCTTCCTAGGGAGACAGTAAACTGCAAAGGCTCCAAGCCAGGGGCAGTGCGCATGGGAGCTAGCTACACGTGATCCTGAGAGGAAAGGGAGCTCAGACGAGGGGGAGGTACACGGGCAGGACAGCCACGAGGCCTGGGTGAGTAGGCGCAGTGGCGGGCACTCAGTTGAGTAGCACGAGCTGGAGACCACATTGGACTGGATGAGGGAGGTGGCTCAGTTCAGCTATATTCTCAGAATTAAGACACACCTGTTCACCTCATTTCTCATGAAGAGTAGGTTACCATCCATCTTTAAATTTTTACAATGTGATAGACAAAACTTGGCCTTGCAGATGGTTTTGAGTTGCTATGATTACTAGTAAAGTAAAAAGAATCTTTTCACATGTTTAATGGACATTTCAATTTCTTGCCCTGTGGAACTCCTCTTACCCTCTGGGCTGGCACCCCAGGGAGCATGCAGGTAGCAACCGAGTTGCAGTTGGGGGCTGTAGGAAGTGTGAAGTGAGAACTCAAGTCTGTCAGCTCCTTGGAGGTTCCCGTGGCTGCCATGGCCTTGGGAATGGGGGTTCTTGCCTTCTGAGGGAAGGACCTGTCTCAGTCACCCTGCTCAGCAGTGCTGCCGTGTGCTGCCCCATGACAGCCAGTCATTGGAGCCAGGCAGCCTTGTGCTCCAGTCCCCATTGCAGTTGCGTGACCTGGGTACTTCAAGCCTGTTCCCTCCTTTGGAAACGGTCCCTAATAAAGCTTCAGTCTTTTCTTTACCTATAGTTCCTGGGTGAGGCACTAGGCACTTGAAAGCCACATTCACTAGCTGAGCACCTGCAGGCAGTTTACACAGCGAGAACTGTGGAGGCCAGACCCTGCTGGCTCAGTCACTGTATGCTTCAGTGCTGGGCAAGTCTGAGTTTCCCTTCTCATCCATAAAGTCAAGAGACTGGACGAGATAACCCTAAAGGCTTTCCAGGAGTATAACTGACCTAATGGCCATTACAGAAAATAACAGGGTAGCAAGGAGGATGGCATCCCTGAGACTAGGTTAGCCTGGAATAACTGGCTTTCAATCCTTTATGCCTCCCAGGAAGCATGAACTCTGACTACTTGAAAATGGGTACAAATCATGGTCTCAGTTCTACCTTATTATGTCAGGCTTCTTTGTCTGTCTACTGCCCCAGCCAGGCTGAGAGCAGTAAATGCATTTTAAATGTGGACAAGTAACAGACTATAGAGAGCCCTCTAAACCTTAGAGCCAAACCATCCTATCTAATAAAAGAGTAATATGCAAATTAACCATCATTCCGCGACAAAATGGCGACGCCCAAAGACATAAGATGGTGGCGCCCAGTCCTCTCAGGCCCACTGAAGTCCCCCAGTCCCAGGGAGGGCTGCCACTGAGAGCAGTCAGTATGAGGCCCGGGCTGATGGCCTGGGGGCTCCCCTGTACCCCCGGCTGATCTGTTCCCAGCCGTGGCCCTGGCTGCTGGCCTAGAAGGCGGTGCATCTCACCCCCCCCCCCCGCCCACCCCCGCGATCTGCTCCCTGCCGAGACCTGGGAAGTGGCCTGGGAGGCTGCGTGAACCCCCACACCCCCCGCGTGATCTGTTCCCAGCTTTGACCCTGGCAGTGGCCTGGGAGAAGGCGTGCACCCCCGGGCGTGATCTGCTAGCAGCCGCCACCCGGGCAGTGGCCTGGAAGGCCATGTGCACAATAGGCAAGATCTGCTCCCAGCCGCGTGCACCCCCCCACCCCCTGACCCTCAGCGTGATCTTCCAGCCGCGACCCGGGCAGTGGCCTGGGAGAAAACGCACAACCCCCGGCATGATCTTCTCCCAGCTGCGACCCGGGCAGTGGCCTGGGAGGCCGCTCACACCTCCCTCCCACCCACCCCCCGCACGATCTGCTCCCAGCCAGGACCTGGGCAGTGGCCTGGGAGAAGGCACACATGCACATAAACACACACACACACACACACCCCTGATCTGCTCCCAGCCGCGACCCGGGCAGTGGCCTGGAAGGCCGCGAGCACCTCCCCCCCACCACCCCCCACATGATCTGCTCCCAGCCAAGACCTGGGCCTGGGCTGTGGGCCTGGGAGGCGCCAGCACTGCCTATCCCCCTCCCACCCAGTGATCATCCCCCATCTGCAGTTGGGGGGTGGGGGGATGGCAGGGGGTGTAGGCCTGGGAGGCAGCCTGGGGTGTCAGCCTCCAAAGGGCCTGCGCCCACATGGAGTGATCCCCCCCCCCCCCACACACACACACACCTATAGCCTTGGAAATTCCCTTGCCCCCAGCCCAGTGATTGGAGATTGTGAGGGGGCGTGTATCTGGGCTATGCTGCCCAGCAAACCTCTCCCATTGGGTAGAAACTTCTGACCATGTGAGGGAGGTAAATGGGTTTTGTTTAAAATCTTTAGAAACTGCAAAGGAAATGTCTGAGGTAGGGTTTCACATCAGAAGTAACTTACAACTAATTTCTGAAGGCAAACAGGGGCGTTGCAGTTACATTACTGGAGAGTACCCCGAGGTCTGGAGGTTGGCTCAGCAAGGACAGTGGTGGGTGCTCCCCAGCCTGGTTCCTCAGCACCTTGGGCAAGGCTTGAGCCCACCCAGGAAGGCCTTTTCCCCTACAGTTTTCACCAGGCAGGGAGGTTTTGTAGACATGAGTAAGAAGTGCCCACGCACCAGTCTGAAGATGCCAGGGCCGGCAGAAATGACAATCAAACCGGGAAAAGAGCAAAACCAGAAACACCACCGATCCCAACATAGATCATCTTTTTCTTCAGCTGACTGTGTTTCCCTCTTCTTCATCTTCTGGAAGCAAGACAGATTCAAGTACTGACAATTCTACCAACGGAAAAGTTAAGAGAAAGAGAGGACAGAAAAGGAATAAAAGGAGAAAAGAAAGAAAGGACAAAAGATGAAACATCAAGAAAAAGAAAGAGAAGGAAAAAAGGAAGAAACAACCACATGATAGCATCTTTCCAAGGTCTCATGAAATTCCTGGTTAAGGAGTTTATTTTATGACACTTTTAGTTTGGGTTTACATTTTTACTGGTTTGTCAAGACATGGCAGGTACACTGTCCAATATGTTAAAGAAAAAACCCTATCCAATAAAGAGGGAATATGCAGGGGAGGGCATTTGAGGGTGACTGGGCTTTCAGGGGAGGGCAGTTGGGGACGATCAGGCTGGCAGGGGAACAGTTAGGCATCGATTAGGCTGGCAGGGGAGTGGTTAGGGGTGATCAGGCTGGCAGGCAGAATTGGTTAGGGGTAATCAGGCAGGCAGGCGAGCAGTTGGGAGTCAGCCGTCTCGGATTGTGAAAGGGATGTCCGACTGCCGGGTCAGACATCCCCCAAGGGGTCCCAGATTGGAGAGGGTGCAGGTTGAGCTGAGGGACACCCCCCACCAGTGCACGAAATTCATGCACCGGGCCTCTAGTCCTATCTAATAAAGAGCTAATGTGCTAATTAGGACAAAGCCAGGGCTGTGAGGAGCTGCCAGGGCTGTGCCCCCTGTGAGAATTTCGTGCATCTGGCGCCTAGTGATTTATGAAACACGGTGTTAAACTGTTTACCTTGATTCGAGGCATAGTAACTGTAGGTGGCTTTGCTTCAGCCACAAAACTGTGAGATGCTCCTTTTTCCACAAGGTAAGTTGTGTAGGGCATACATTTCACACCTTTTGACCCAAACACAAAATCATCTCTCAAGGCATCGATCAGCATAATAACAACTTTCCTGAAGAGAGGTGGGGGGAGCTTGGTCCAATTGGAACTGGCCCCTAAAAGGGTTTGAAAGGAAAAGAAAATTGAGTTGTCCACTTTACTTAGCATTCCATCACCTATAACCTAGTTGCTGCCCACTTCTCTAGCACAGCTCCTGCCACGTACCCACCCACCCACCCACAGAACAATGCCCTCCCCTACAGGGTGGGGGGCGGCTCCCACCAGGTAGCTCGGGAGCCCCAGGACCGAGTCAGGAAGTTCTGGGCCCGGGGAGTCCCTGCCGAGGCGAGGGCCCTGGAGCGGTAAATGCAGGCGCTGGACCTGCGAACACGCGCTTCACTGCGCGGAAGGGCGAGCTTCTGCCACTTGTGTTCACGTGGTCAGCGGCTCGTAGTGTGTGGACCTGGGGCAAGACGGAGCCTCTCCCTGGCATGGCCTGCCGGGAGGGCGAACCGAGCAGGGGTCCCTGCAGGCGGTCGTCACTACCGGCGACAAGGGGCCTGGCGGAATGTAAGAGAGAAAAGCGAGGGCTCAGCAGGGATCCCTATCTGTTGTGACTCAATGAGCAAAGCGGGTGCCGGGAACCCAGGGGCTCCGAGCTGCTCGGGGAAGGGGCGCGGGCTGGAGGGTGGCGGCCCGGCTGGGAGCGCTGGCTTTCGGTGACCAGACCGGAGGGCCGAAACGGGGCTGACAGCGCGGTTGTCAAGTTGTCGGACAGACACAGAGAGAGAGGCTGGAGCGGTCAGGAGAGGGGCCTCGGGTGGGGGGTCCGGGAGGGGCTCAGGAGGAGGGTCCTCCGGCAAAGGAGCGGGCCGGGAGCGGGGCCCTACCTGCCGAGGGCTCGGGCGCCGCCGGGGGCTCGGGCGCCGCCGGGGGCTCGGGCGCCGCCGGGGGCTCGGGCTTGGAGGAGGAGCGCACGGGAGGCGGGAAGAAGCCCCGCAGGAAGAGCGCGACTCCCAGCACCTCGATCACCACGCAGCCCGCGGCGAAGGCCCCGCAGCCCAGCCGCATCGCGCCGCCCGCCGCCGCCCGGCCGCCTCCGGCTGCGGAAACAGCGGGGAGCAGGTGCGCACCGCGGCCCCGGCTGCAGCCAGCCCCGCGCGTCCGGGCGGCCTGCGCTCCACCGACACACCCGCGAGGGGCGAGCGCTTCCGGGTGCCCAGCCGCCCGGTTGGAGGCCCCGTACAGCACTTCCGGCGCGCCGCCCAATCCCCGCAGGGTCCCCGCCCACCGGATCCCCGCCCACCGGCGAATCCCGCCGCGCGGCCCCGCCCACCCCGCCGTGGAGCCGGGGGCCATTGGGCCGGGGCCCGCCCATCTCCCGCCGGGTTTGGGGGTTGGGGTGAGAGTCGTGGGCTAAGGAGTGAGGGCAGAGGCTGGAGGGGAAGCCCCGCAACCGAGGGGCGGGGTCGGGGCGCCTGTGGCTCCGTGAGCCAGTCCAGCAGACAGGGGCGACTCACGTGAGCGTTTATCCCGAGCCGCCCGCCAGGTGGCAGACGGGCAGGTCACCCCCAAAGCCTGCTCTGCATCCCCCCGTAAGCCAGCGGCCTGTAAGGTAAGAAGGACAAAGATTACCTGGGGAAGTAGGCCAAAGGAATAAAAATGTGTGTGACGGTTACAGATTAGAAGTGTTAACGGAAAAAAACATTCAAACCTGTAAAGAGTTTCCGTGCCTTTATTTGAGCCCAACTGTCGACAATTACCCAAAAGCAGAATCTCAATGTATTGGGGTAATGCCCCGGACATCCGCAGTCCCTTCACACCGCTTTGCACACTGCAAGCAAAGGTGGAGACGCAGTGGGCCACATGAGATCCACCGGTGACAGACCAGGGAGGGGGGAGAAAACAACGCGGGGAAGCCTCCGGGAATGGACGAAAAGTAAAGCGACACGTACTTCTACCCAGGTGGGCACAGGACAGTCAGCAGTCAACAGCCAACATAACAGCAACGAAGGAACTTACGGTATCCTTCCCGCCCTGGCTGTGCCCTTGTTTTAGAAGACCAGAGAGAAACCAAGCAACGCTTAGGGAAATGGAGTTACACAGCTTTATTAGGCCAGTGGACTCAGAGGAGGTTGCCTCTCAAATTCTGAGCAAACCCATGTGATGGAAGCCCCTCTTTTACCCCCTTTTGGTGTCTTTGTCCCCCAAATATGGATTATACTTCCAGACCGTTCTCAGGCTTTGTAAAAAGCCACACACAAGTGTTGGTGGTTGAGACCATACCTAAGGGCCTGGCGCCAGCGCTATAACCCCCCTCCAGGGGCTGTGTCATGGTTTATGGTGCTGTAAGATGGGAGCATTTAGGTAACAGGTCTTGCAAGACCAGTCGGTGGAGAAAGGGGCAGTGACTTAATTATAGGTCATCAAGAATGTACATTAGGAGAGGAACCAAGATGGCGGCAAAGTTAAACAACTAAACTGCCGCCTCGCACAACCATTTCAAAAATACAACTAAAAGACAAAAGTCTACCACCCAGAAGCACGGGAAAGCTGGCTGAGTGGTAGATTTACAACTAAGAAGAGAAGGGAGCGCAAACGCTGGAGAGCTGAGGTATGCAGGCGCGCGCGTAGCGGGCTGGTGGCGGGCGACTGGGCGCGCGGCTTTTCTTCAAACCGAAGGGAGACAAACTCCCGATCACTCTGAACTCCAGTTTCTGGGGACACGCGGGGGACCCAGACGCCTACGGGGAGAAGCTGGACTCTCGGCCATCGGTCGGAGAGTGAGAGTGACTTTTTTGCAGAGGTGCGCCCAGCAATCAGGGTTCGCTGCGCTGGAGCGCGGGACACAGGGACTTGGAAACGCGGAAAGGCAGAGATGGCTGAAGGCAGCCATGGCCGTTGGCCACGCCTCAGCCTAGTGACGCCCTGAGACCCCGCCCCGCCCTGAGACCCCGCCCCGCACATTCTACAAACCTGCCCAGGCTCCACACAGCGGCTTTTACATATAAATGGCCTGTTCTGTGGCAGCTCAACCAAATTAACTGCAGCTCCAGTCAGACTGCTCCCAAACCACCCAAGCAAAGAGGAGAAAACTGTAGCTCTTGCTGTAGCTCCTGCTGGGAGGCCTCAGACCTGCACCCCATTGGAGATCCAGACACTAGGCTATCTAGTGGTCGGTGTGGACGACACCAGATTTCAACCACTCTCATAAGGGACACATTCAAGTGGCAGACTCAGTGAGCACCAAAGCCCTACTGTGTCTCCAGCACAGCAATTCTTCCGTTATAGACACAGCAGGTCCTCACAGCCAATTGGCCTGGAGGTCAATTCCTCCCAGTGTACCAACAGCAATCAGGGCTTTTAACTACACCAAGACTTTCCACTGAGCCCACAAAGGGGTGTACAAAGAGTGACCACCTAGAGTGATTGGGAAAGCTGAGCTACTGGCCCCTATAGGTCACTGACCACACAAAGCCACTCAATCAACACAGGGAGGCAGCCAAAATGCGGAGACACCGAAGTATGTCACGAGTAGGAGAGATGGAGGAAAGCAAACTAATGGACGACACAGTGTTCAGAACCACATTTATAAGGTTACTCAAGAATCTTCCAAAAACTGCTGAGAAACTTGAAGAGACCTTCAAGACCTTAATGAGAATACCAAAAAAAACGGAAAAGGACCAGTCAGAAATTATGCATACACTGTCTGAAATAAAGAATATACAGACACTCAACTGTAGATCACCGTACCCGAAGAGTCAAACCAAAGATCTGGAATATGAGGAAGAAAAAAACACCCAACCAGAGAGGCGGAAAGAAAGAAGAATCCAAAAGTGTGAGGATAGCGTAAGGAGCCTCTGGAATGGCTTTAAGCGTACTAATATCTGAATTTTTGGGGTGCCAGAAGAAGAGAGAGAGCAAGATACTGAAAACCTATTTGAAGAAATAATGACAGAAAACTTCCCCTACCTGGTGAAAGAGTTAGACTTACAAGTCCAGGAAGCGCACAGAACCCCAAACAAGAGGAATCCAAAGAGGACCACACCAAGACACATCATAATTAAAATGCCAAGTGCAAAAGACAAAGAGAGGATCTTACAAGCAGCAAGAGAAAAACAGTTAATTACCTACAAGGGAGCACCCATACGACTGTCAGCTGATTTCTCAACAGAAACTATGCAGGGCAGACGGGAGTGGCAAGAAATATTCAAAGAGATGAATAGCAAGAACCTACAACCAAGACTACTCTACCCAGCAAAGTTATCATTCAGAATTGAAGGGCAGATAAAGAGCTTCACAGATAAGAAAAAGCTAAAGGAGTTCATCACCATCAAACCAATATTATATGAAATGCTGAAAGGTATTCTTTAAGAAGAGGAAGAAGAAGAAAAAGATAAAGATAAAAAGTATGAACAACAAATACATATCTATCAACAAGTGAATCTAAAAGTGAAGTGAATTAAAAATCTGAGGAACAGAATAAATTGGTGAACATAATAGAATCAGAGGCATAGAATGGGAGTGGATTGATAATTCTCAGGGGGAAAGGGGTGTCTGTGTGGGGGGTACGGGAAGAGACTGGACAAAAATCATACACCTATGGATAAGGACAACAGGGGGGAGGTAAGGGCAGAGGGGGGGTTGGGAACCGGGTGGTGGGGAGATATGGGGGGAAAAAAGAAGAAACAATTGTAATAATCTGAACAATAAAGATTTATTTTAAAAAAAAGAATGTACATTAGATTGCTGGCACAGATGCAGATTGCTAGGCCCCTCCCCCACCCCCCAAATATCAGGGTTACATTGGACTTAGCCTTTTAGCCTTCTCACCCTGAGGGGTCCGGAAAAAGGGAAGCCACAAGTCACTCTGACATTTCACAGTTATGCACCCCCAGATGCAAAAAGACAATAGGCTCAGCCAAGATCAAAGTTGATTTTTGCCAAGGAACTAGCCTAGAACATGACCACCCACCATAAACTGCTCTCTAATCAAAGGTCTTCAATTTCAGACCATCCTCTGTGGTCCTCCCCCACCCCCATCCCTTCCTAAAAGACTACCATGCACTCCGCCCCCCTCCCCCTGCCCAGCCCCCAAGCCCGCCAGCCAGCATGTAGCCCCTTTCCAGTCCACACAGGCAATGTGGGCTGGGGATTTGCAAAGCACAAGATCATCTGGGACTCCATTGTTTTCTTTCTGCAACAAGGTTGTTGATCTTCCCAGGGTAGTAGTTCTCCAATACTCCCATGTCCCGGGCAGTGCAACTCTCAGCCAGGTGAGGATATGCATTCTCTAATAGAACAGAACAATCCCAGTTCACAGAGCAGGATTACCATTTCTTCCCCTAGCAAAAGAGGGGGGAAAGTGGATGTGGGCTCCCTGAGAGAGGCTGGGTGGGGGTGGGGACAGGGGATCTGAACGTGGTTGTTCCCAGGAGTGCCTGATTCCCCTAACCTGAATACAGAAAACCTCAGGAGTGTTAGGTTTGATGGAGAAATTGAATCAATACCCCTCCCCCGGGAACTGGCTTTTTAGGTCATTTCACTATGGATATTCCCTTTGCTGAGGCCACATTTCACTTGTGCTGACCACGTCCATTCTCTCCCCTCCGGGTATGCATAAAGAAGTCTTCGGCCCCCAAAAAGCCCGCAAAAGTCCTTTAACGGCCGCTGACTGCTGTCACTGGGTGCTGGCACCACACAGGCTCAGCCACGTGGTGTGCGGATGACCAAATAAATCCCTCCCCACTCTGGTCTCCTGTGTTCCTCCTTTGGCTCCTTTGGCGACCTAACAAGGAGCAGCACACAGCACTCCTCGTCCCTCCCTGGGTCCCAGCTATCCTTTGTTACCATGTGGGCCACCCCCAAGTTGCGGGATGTCTTGCCCCAAACAGGGACACTTCCCCAAAGGGCCACAAAGCCCCACATGAGGACTCTACATGGTGTGTGTTGTAGATGGTGGATGGGCACCCGGCGTCTGACCTGTGGAGTCAGATCAAAGCTGGGGTCAGCAACCTTGGTACTTGGGTTCTGTCTGGGAAAGAATTCAGAGCCATGACCCAAACTGTAAGAGAAAATTTATCTGGCAAATCACAGAGGGAGAGGAAGTAATGGCTAGAAGAAATGGGATTAGCAAACAAGTTATGAATGCAAAGAAACAGCCCTTGGAGCTTGGGAGTGAGGAAGATGATGGTAACACGCCTGGGGCAGGGAGGGGAGGGGAGGGGAAAGGCAGGGGTTGTCCTGGGAAGAGAGTGAAACAAAAATGCTGTGGTGGTCGGTCAGAGTGCTTTGTCTCACAAAGCTGAAGATTGGATTCAAAGACAAAAACGGTGGGTGGAAACCAACCTTTTGGGGGGATTGTGGGAGCACTTACTCTTCGATCTTGCTTGACCATGCCAACTGTTGGGAGCACTGGTCCTCATTAGACAGAGAAGACATGAGAAGTCGTAGGCACATACAGGAGAGACTATTGTAGATCAAGCAGCCGTTGCTACTCTAGGAGCCATTAGACAAAGTAGTTCTTCAAAATAGCCCCACAAGAGCAGCTGTAGAAAGCGGCCCATTGCCAGCTGGTCAGTAGAAGCGTATATAGACGCTCAAACAGAAGAGGCCTCATGCCAACTAGTGACACACGATCAAACAGAAGAGGCCTTGTGCCAATTCGTGATGCTTGTGCTACATTAACATAAACAGGTTACATCTGTTAACATAACGTCAACGAAAAAACCCATTGAGACCTGTAAAGAATTTTTGTGAGTTTATTGGAGCCAAACTGTGGACATGTGCCAGGAAGCAGAAACTCAACGAATTGAGATAATGTTCTGGAGATTGGCGGGTTACATCTGTATTTATACATTGCAATCAAAGGAGGGACGTAGGTGGGTTACATGAAATCCACTGGTGATAGATGAAGGAGGTGGGAGAAAGCAGAGCTGGGGAATCCCCTGGGATTGGATAAAAAGTGAAATGATGGACACATACTTAGGTGGGTGCAGAAACAATTAACATGATAATGAAGGAATTTGTGGTATCTGTCCTGTGCCCAGCACATTTGGTTGTGCCTATGGGGTCCAGAAAAAGGGAGATTACCAAGTCACCCAGACATTTCAAGGGCCTGTTATTGTAGAGGCAAAAAGACAGATAGATAGGCTCAGTTAAGGTAAAGGTTGACCTTGTCAATGAAGATACCGGCCTAGGACATAACTACCTACCCACCATAACTGCTTTTAGTTAAAGTTTAATTTCAGACCATCCTTTGTGGCTACTTTAGGTCTCAGAGGTTGTAAGACTGCCATGCAGGCCTCCCCTGAGATTGTCAGGTTAGCATGTGGCCCCTTTCGACCACAACAGGTTTCAATGGTTTTTTTGTTTGTTTTGTTTTTAATTTATTTATTGATTAAGGTATCACATATTTGTTCTCATCCCCCCATTCCCATCCCACACCCCTCCCCACACATGCCCCCACCCCCCTGTTGTCCTTAACCACTGGTTAGGCTCATATGCTTGCACACAAGTCCTTTGGTTGATCTCTCCCCTTTACCCCCACCCTTCCCTACCCTCCCTCTGAGGCCCGACAGTCTGATCCATGCCTCCATGTTTCTGGGTCTGCTCTTGTTCATCAGTCTATGTTGTTCATTATTTCCCCTAGATGAGTGAGATCATGTGCTATTAGAAATACACTTCTAAGAACCGAAAATGAGACAAGCAATCATGGTTATGCTGACAGGCAAATGAATCAGTCTGTAGTGAGTTTCTTTCTGGGCCAACAGTTCTTTTGAGACCCAATTTCAATGTCCAACAGTTCCTTATGTGTACATGTCAGCACCGACATTACAGTTCTGGATGGTGGACAAATGGTGGTAATGCAGGTCCAACTCTCTCTGGTTTGGTCCTGGGCAACCTGCAGTGATGCACAGCTGCTAACTGCTAGTATGGGAAGGCCACATCAGCGTCTTCCGTCTCTGGACTGCTTCTCTTCTGTCTTCATGGCTGGAGTAGTCCTGTCGATTCCTCTCTGTTGCTGGAATCCACATGGTCTCGGAGTTGTTTTCTGAAAATATACAAACGTATTCTCGACCAAAAGTTAATAAAGGAATATTTTCTATAAATTTGACTTGGGATCCTATTTCATTTTTTGCCCAAATGATTTTCCTCTGTCTTGTTTTGACACCTTGTGTGTTTTTCATGGGTGTCTTGCTTTTAGCCTTACAATTAATTTTCTAAAGTATTAATTTTCTAGATGTAATTTACTTACAGGATATTTTTCCTTACATGATATTCCTCTACTATCCCCTCCTTTTTTGATTTAAATGTTAGGAGGCTTTTGAAAATTTTATAATGTAGTCTTGATGGCTTTTAAATTTTAATTTTTTGCACTATAATATTACTGTTTTAGGTTCATTACATAGTGCACAATTTTATCATGAGATGAAGTACCAGTAAAAATTTTAGTTAACACTTTAGGAACACCTTTTTGTCCAGTACAATTAATTTTTCTAGAATATTCGCTTGTTTCAACTAGCCAATTTAAATTTGCCTGAAAACTTGACTACTATTTTACTGTCAAATTTATTACTCTAACAACAATCTGATTTTACCCTGTAAATATTGGTGGAAGGGATTATTTGCCTTCTTGAGTAGGTCCTGAGCATTCCTGGTGGCAGGCTGGATTTAGATATCGTAAACCCACTTCCCCACACCATGGGTATAAGACAACTCAAACAATTCTTGTTGGAGTGAGAGGGCAGCTGCTGTAGGCCAAGTCTCTGTCGGTCACCTGGGTCCTGATCTGAGCTGGGCATGGGAAGCACGAAGCAGCCATGGGGGCAGGAGACCTCCCTCAGAGGGGCTAGGGTTTAGGCCTCTGCAATGTTGGGCGGGGGGGGGGGGGGGGGTGAGGGTCTGTGCCCCACCTCTGTTGATACCAAAATTCTCTCCTGATGGCCCCTCGGAGACTGTGCCTGTCTTAGGTTGTTCCTTCCTTGAGGAATCTTACCCATCTCTGGCTAACCAGCAATGGTTTTTTACATTGACATTATCATAGATGCAAGAGGACAATAGGCTCAGTTAAAGTAAAGACTGACCTTTTTCAGGGAAGATGCTGGCCTAGAACATGACTATCTAGTATAAACTGCTTTTTAGTGAAAATGTTTTAAGTTCAGATCATCCTTTGTGGCTACTTTAGGTCACTGAGTTTGCCAGGCCGCCATGCAGGCCTCCCCTGAGCTAGTCAGGTTAGTATGTGACGGTCTTTCGTCCACAGTATGGAATTTAACTTTGTTGTAATGACATAGCATGTGTGCAAGTAGCTACAGGGAAGCCTGACATGGATGCAATGGCACATGGTTCTGCTTCCTTCTCTTTTATTTCCACCTTAGCATTCACGAACAGGGTTCCCACCTCCCCCTCCTCAACCCCAGCTGAATGCACACCCAGCCCCACCCACTGCCACGCCTTGTCATTGTTGCCTCAGCTGACCCAGCCACTCTGCCCTTGGCAGGAAGTGGCCACTGCAGATGGTGGGGACCAGGTTTCACTGAGGACCCTCCCTCTCTCCGTTCCCATCCACGGTTCTCCCCCACCAAGGGCATGAGGCTGGCAGAGGGCCCGGTCACCCTCAGGACGCCCCTCTTGCTGCTTGGGCTCTGGGTGGTGCTGGGTCCCGCCCAGTGTTCTCAAGGTCGTCCCTCCTGGCGCTACATCTCCTCGGAGGTGGTGATTCCCAGGAAGGAGCTGCACCATGGCAAAGCCGTGCTGGCAGCAGGCTGGCTCTCCTACAGCCTGAGGTTCGGGGGCCAGAGACACGTCCTCCACATGCGGCGCAAGAGACTCTTTTGGCCTGGACAGCTGGTGGTGATGACTCAGGATGACCAGGGGGCCTTGCAGGTGGACTACCCCTTTTTCCCTCTCGACTGTTACTACCTGGGCTACCTGGAAGACGTCCCTCTCTCCATGGTCACCGTGGACACGTGCTATGGGGGCCTGGAAGGCATCATGAAGGTGGATGACCTGGCCTATGAAATCAAACCCCTCAAGGATTCCCAGAGGTTTGAGCACATCATTTCTCAGATCGTAGCCGACACTAACGCCACAGGACCCATGTCCACGCTGGGACACAAGGCTGAGAGGCACCCGCAATTCTCTGACCCGAACCCCAGTGCAGCCTCCAGGGTCAGCAGTAAGCTCTATTCATCCCACCTTGGTACTATGAAAGGCTGTGTTATGAGTGCCCATTCCACTTATACTCTGTACAACAATGTGTCACAGTGTGCCCAATTCCTGGTACATCTAGGTAGTTTAATAGACGCCATGTTGAGAGGTCTTAATATGAGGTTCTACATCAGCCTCATCATCATTTATAATAAGGGAGAGCCTGCAGACATGAGAAACTATGATGTGCCACAAGGTCCATATGCTCAGAATTATGCTAACAACATTTTCAAATATTTTCTTACATATCCATCCTTGATTGTGAACAGATATGGGCCCCATGAACTTAATCATGAGCCATACATATACGGGATATGCAGTAGAACAAATCTCATCTTTCTGGGCCACCTATCCAGACATTATTTATTGTTATCAATTATAGCCTCCCACCAAATAGGGGTTCTTTTCGGTCTGTATTTAGATACGAGCGACTGTGTTTGCCAGAGAAGGGCCACCTGCATCATGTACAGGTACCCTGTGTTGACAGATTCATTCAGTAACTGTTCCTTTCAACACACACAACACATACTTAATAATAATTTAGACCGATGCATCTTCAGAGAAATAGTGTATTCAAACAGTAGCCTGACACCCATTCGATGTGGAAACTCTGTGGTGGAAGACAAAGAGCAGTGTGACTGTGGGACCTTCAAGCAGTGTTACACCAACCCATGCTGCGACAGTGACTGCCGCTTTACACCTGGGAGCATTTGTAACAGGGAATCATGCTGTGCAAACTGCACCTACACGCCCGCGGGGACGCTCTGCAGACCAATCCAGAACATCTGTGACCTTCCCGAGTACTGCAAGGGGAAGGACACGCGGTGCCCCAGTGATTTTTATCTGCAAGATGGAACCCCGTGCACCGAGGACGGCTACTGCTACCATGGCAATTGTACGGACCGCAGTATGCACTGCAAGGAGATCTTTGGGGAAGGGGCGCTGAGCGCTCCAGATGTCTGCTATGGCATAAATAGAAAGGGCCACCGATTTGGACACTGTAAAGTTACTGAGTTTTTCCATCCAGATCGTTGTGCGCAAGCTGACGTTAAGTGTGGACGCCTACAGTGTGTCAACGTCACTCATCTGCCTCGTTTGCAGGAACATGTGGGGTTCCATCACTCCATAGTAGGGGGGTTCTTGTGTTTTGGGGTGGGTGCACACCGTGCGACAGAAACAACTGATGTGGGTGCTGTGAGACCTGGTACCCCCTGTGGGGGTGGAAAGTTCTGTCTTCAGGGCTTCTGCAATGCTACTCTGGCGGCCATAGACTACAACTGTCCCCCTTCGAAATGCAACTACAGGGGCGTGTGCAACAATAACAGGAACTGCCATTGCCATGTAGGCTTGGACCCTCCCCGGTGCATAAACACTGGAGCCGGAGGGAGTGTGGACAGTGGACCCCCTCCAAGAAGAACGCGGACAGTGAGGGAAAGTGGTATGTCAGTGGTGTATTTGAGAATCATTTTTGGTCGCTTGCTTGCCCTCTTGGCTGCACTCCTCTTTGGTGTAGCCACGAATGTGAGAACTCTCCAGACCACTACAATCACTGAAGTAAACGTTCATGGGAAGTAAACAAGTCAGCCTTCAGACCCCTGTACAAGTCAGGCAACATGAAGAAACACCTGCAAAAAGTCACCGTATCTGGCCGACAGAGCTCAAGCCCACACTTTTGAGCGGCTGCAGGGGTCCTGGCCCACATGCAGGGTGCACACTGTGGATGTTTTCACACCACTCTCTCTGACCGCTCGCTTGCCAGCATCTGCAATAAATCTTGAGCACTGCACGTTGGCGTCCTGTGCAGTCCTTGTAGGTTCTGTAAGAACCCTGAGTGAGCCTGAGGCTCGGGCCTGGAGAGGAGACCTGGTCAGCAGCTGGCCTTGCGCTCTGGACTCCTGTCCCAGGATTCGTCACAGTGGCCACAGGTTCCTTAATGGCAATTCCTGACAGTTCCCCAGAATTGTGCCCTTGAGTCCCTCAGTCCCTGGGTAAGGTCTTTTGTAAACTGCTTGGGTTCAGGGCAATAGCGTGCTCCTCCCTTCCTCCAATCCTGACTGTTTCATATGTGGTCGGGGAGGGTGGTTTTAGGCTGTGGGCTGAGAGTGAGGGTTCCTTGTCTGCTAGTGACCCCTGAGCTCCATGGAGAGCACCCTTCCCTGTGTGGAGGCGGACCAATGAGTGGCACTCAATCAGAAAGAAGAAGTGGCCCTCCTGACTCTGGCCTCAGAGAGAGAAGGCAAACCGAAAGCAGATAACCCTCCCCTTACTTGCTCCACCAGAACCATCCTCTTGGCTTCTGTAATCTTTATTTTTTTATAATTTAATAAATCTTTATTGTTCAGATTATTACAATTGTTCCTCTTTTCCCCCCTTGCTCCCCTCCACCTGGTTCCCACCTCACCTTCTGTCCTTACCTCTCCCCTCACTGTCCTCATCCATAGTTGTACGATTTTTGTGCAGTCTCTTCCCACACCCCCACACCCATTTTCCCTTGAGAATTGTCAGTCCACTGCCTTTCTATGCCCCTGATTCTATTATATTCACCAGTTTATTCTGTTCATCAGATTTTTAATTCACTTGATATTTAGATTCACTTGTTGATAGATATATATTTGTTGTTCCTACTTTTTATCTTTACCTTTTTCTTCTTCTTCCTCTTCTTCTAAAAGAGCACTTTTCCACATTTCATATAATACTGGTTTGGTGTTGATGAACTCCTTTAGCTTTTCCTTATCTGTGAAGCTCTTTATCTGACTTTAAATTCTGAAGGATAGCTTTGCTGGGTAGAGTAATCTTGGATGTACGTTCTTTCTATTCATCACTTTGAATATTTCTTGCCACTGCCGTCAGCCCTACATAGTTGCTGTTGAGAAATCAGCTGACAATTGTATGGGTTCTCCCTTGTAGGTAACTGTTTTTCTCTTGCTGCTTTTAATATTCTCTCTTTGTCTTTTGCCCTTGGCATTTTAATTATGATGTGTCTTGGTGTGGTCCTCTTTGGATTCCTTTTGTTTCGGGTTCTGTGTGCTTCCTGGACTTGTAAGTCTATTTCTTTCACCAGGTGGGGCAAGTTTTCAGTCATTATTTCTTCAAATAGGTTTTCAGTATCTTGCTCTCTCTCTTCTTCTGGCTCCCCCATAAGTCGGATGTTGGTACGCTTTAAGTTGTCCCAGAGGCTCCTTACACTATCTTTAAATTTTTGGATTCTTTTTTCTTTTCCAGTTGCGTGTTTTTTGCTTCTTTGTATTTCAAATCTTTGACTTGATTCTTGCGTTCCTCTAGTCTGCTTTAGGTCTCGGTATAATATTTTTTATTTCAGTCAGTGTACGTTTAATTTCTATTTGGTTGTTTTCCATATCCTCGAGGGTCTTGTTAAATTTATTGGCCTTTTCTAGGAAATTCTTGAAAAACCTTATAACCGTGGTTTTGAACTCTATATCCAGTTGTTTGTTTTCCTCCATTTCTTTTGTTTGTGATCTGTTTCTTTGTCTCCACATTTTCCTGCTTCCCTGAGTTGGTAGAGTAGCTTTGTGTGCTAGGTGTCCTATACGGCCCAGTGGCTGCGCCTCCCCAGTTACCTGAGGTGGACACTTTTGGTGCACCCCTTTGTGGACTGTGTGTACAGCCTTGTTGTAGTTAAGTCTTGATTGTTGTTGGTATCATGGGGAGGAATTGACCTCCAGGCCAATTGGCTGTGGGGATCACCTGTGTCTATACTGCGAGAACTTATATGCTGGAGACAGCCTTATGAGACAAGACTTGCAAAATTGCAAAAGCCTCTGTGCTTGGCTTGGATGGGGCGGAGTCTCAGGGCTGAGCAGACAGCCTTGGCTTCCCGTCAGCCCTGCCCTATGTGGCCCCTGGGTCTCAGTGTCCGTCGGTAATCACTACAGTCCTCTCTGCCCACACTCGCGTGTGCACGCATCCAGATGTTTCCACTCTGCCATTCGCGGCTTCCCCAAGTTTCCGTGCTCTCCGGGCACCCGTATGAGTCTGGGTCCCCAGGGTCTCGTCTAAAACTGGGGTTCAGTGCTGTCGGAAATGGAGTTCACCGCAGTCGGGAGCTTCCGTCTCCCTCCCAGTAAAGCCAGCAGCACACTCAGCAGTTGGTCCTCTGTGTGCGCACTAGCGCATGCCTCTCCAGACCTCTGCCTTTCGTGGCTCCCCTGAGTTTCCGTGCGCTCCTCCCTTTTCCCGACAGTCCAGAATCCCCCTGTATGAGTCTGGGACCCCAGGGTCTCTCCCAGAACTGGGGTTCAGTGCAGTTGGAACTGGGGTTCAGTGCAGTTGGGGGTTTCCGTCTCCCTCCCACTAGAGAAATCCAGCCAGGCACTCAGCCGCCGGTCTACTCTGCACGCGTGTCTCCGTACCTCAGCTTTTTGCAGCTCCTCTGAGTTTCCGAGAGTCCCTCTGATTACTTCTAGTTGTACAATTTCCACTCAGCCAGCTTTCCTGTGGTTCTGGATGATGTCCGTTCTGTCTTTTAGTTGTAGTTTTGAAACTGTTGTGCGAGGCAGCAGTTTAGGTGTTCGCCTAAGCCGCCATCTTGGTTTCTCTGGCTCCTGTAATCTCTCTAGCTTATCGCATGATGCACAGGCAACCGCCCAGGCTGCTACATATGTGGAAAGACCCCTGAAGACCCAGAAGCTTATCTTGTATAAAAAAGGTCAGAACCTGGACGCAGGGCTCAGCATCTGGAGAGAACTCCCCTGAGCCCACAGCGTGCAAATAAAAGCCTTTTTCTGAACCTCCAAGTGCATTTGGATTGTCACTTCTGCCCAGCCTGGTTTCTGCCATCACATTTGTTTCCCTGTTTTCCGAGAAGCCAACAGCCACTCTGGCCCTCTGAGCCACCATTGTAGGAAGCCATCAGAGGAGGTCGTTAATTTCAGGTTCCCGCAAAGGACAGGAAGGCACGTCGCTGGTGATTTCACTGGACCCCTGTTGGAGACCAGGTGTAAGGTGACACGGTCCTTGCACCTGAAGGGGCTAGCAAGGCTGGCCCCCTACCCACACAGTTTTCCCAGCCTGTTTGGATGGCAATTAATCAGTATCGTGAGAGCAGCCCCTGCCTACAAAGCTTTCCCAGGTTTGTTTATATGACTGCTATCAGTAGAATGAGAGCAACCCATTCATGGCTTGCCAGGAAGTCTGTAACTATTTACTGAGAATCTGCCTGATTTACTGTACCAAGAATTTGTCCTTCTACTCTATCTCTCCCTTAGAGATTAAGAGGAACAAAGAGTACATTCCTCTTCACAGACCTCCTATTCAGTGTTTTGTGTATTAAAGGCATTACAGAGTTAATAATTACTTAAATATATTAGCTTATTAAATTATATTCAAGGTTTTCAGCTTAAAGAAAAGCCAATGTCTTTGTAAGCAATTTAAGTAAGTATTCTAAGGAAGTTACTAAGACCTTGTCTATACAAAAAGAAATTAACAGCCAGTTTAAAATTAAATTACCATACCTAGAACAAAGTATATCCTTACATAATATTATTCTACAATGTCATTATAATTTTTGATATTTTACAACAGCATAGTTTACATTTATCCCAAACAAACTTACAAACTACTTTTTTAAATATTTAGCAGCAATTTAAAAGGACATAAAAGGATTTAATCCCTTCCACTGTATAGAGGGACCCCTGGGAAGGCACTTGAGCATTCTATATTGGCCCCTCTTGCCCTTTTTACCAAGAGGGGCTCTCCCACAGCTGTTGCCTAAGCTTTCTGTTCATGCTAAGGTTGAAGCCTCATAGTAGCTAGTACCATAGATCTGTCTCTCGCCCAATGGCGTGGGCTGGGCCCTTCCTAGAGAAGAAACCTGGGTTCCCCAAGATATATGATCAATACCGGGGCCCCGCCAGCAGGCAAGGGGATCCCAAGGCATGTACTGGGCATGGAGGCCATGGGGGCATAGGCTACCAAGGAGACAGAACTGAACCTCACATCACCCTGCTTGGCCCTGGAGGATGGCTGGTTAGTCAAAGACGGGTAAGATTCCTCAGGGGAGGAACAACCTAAGACAGACACAGTCGCAGAGGGGCCATCAGGAGAGAACTTGGGGGTCAACAGAGGTGGGGCACAGAACCTCACCCCCCCAACATTGCAGGGGCCTGAACTCTAGCCCCTTCTGAGGGAGGTCTCCTGCCCCATGGCTGCTTCGCGCTTCCCATGCCCAGCTCAGATCGGCACCCAGATAACAGAGAAGTGGCTAACACAGCAGCTGCCCTATATCTAAATCCAGCCTAACACCAGGAATGCTCGGGGCTTTCTCAGGGATACAAATAATCCTTTCCATTAATATTTACAAGGTAAACTAAGATAGTTATTAAAATGTTAAATTTAAAAGTAAATTAGTAGTCAGCCTTACTATAAAAGTACTTATCATATAGCTAGCTATTCACCTATAGGCTCAACCTTCAAACTACAGCCTTACAGGTTACGTGTTAGAAAAAGAAAGACAGAGATTCTTAAATAAAAATAAAGAGGGTTCCTTCAAATATTATAAGAATTATAATTAAAAGCCTATATATTTAGCCCTTTATACTAAACTAAATAATTTATATTTTTCCTCTCTAATAAGTCTTATATAAAATTAAAGATTAATAGCAGAAACTTAATGTCATTTATTGTCCATAATCTAGGACAAATAAAGTTAATAAATAAATTAAGCTTTATTTCAGATTAATTTAAATTAGCTAATTAAAATAAGTAAATATTCATAAAAACTTAATTATACTAGACAAAAAAACTATTCCTAAAGAATTAACAAAACTTTATTGATAGTTCATCTCATAGTAAAATTACTTAACATACAGTAAATCCAAAGCAATCATATTTCTATACAAAAATTAAAAATAAAAGGTTATCAAGACTACATTAAAAATTTTACAAAAACCTCATAATAATACAAAAAAAGAGATTAATAGAATATTTTGAAAGAAATATCCTGTAAGTAAATTATATCAAGCCTTAATTACTTTAAAATTTTTACTCAAATATTAATTTTCATTTATAATACCAATAACAGGACACCCATAAAATCTTATAGTATTAAAATAAGCCAAAAGAAAATCATTTAGACAAAAGTCAAAAGGATCCCAACTCTAATTTATAGAAAAGATTTCTTTATTAACCTTTGGGTTGAGAATATATTTATATATTTCTAGAAAAGCCCATATAGATTTCTATGACAACGGATCCCAGAGAAGACCTCAGAGAACTGTTCCAGCCACAGAATAGGCAGTGGCCCACAAGAACAAAGGTAAAACAGTCCAGAAATAAATACAGTAAAGACGCCTTACCATACTAGCAGTCAGCAGCTATACATTACTACAAGTTACCCAGGACCAAGGACAAGGAAGGTCGGTATACGTACTTCCAGATCTTATGTACACACCCTTCTATATAAAAGTCAAAATATTTAATGTTTTGTATTCTACCAGGAACCCTGGCTTACGGGCTTACTTTATTTCTAACACAAGGAATAGTATTAACTACCACATTAAAAGAAATACCATACCTCAGGCATTAACCATTTTTACAGATAGATCCAGTTCTAAAAAGGCTAGATCTACTACAGCAGAAAACACAGGTCCTTCAAACCCCTTATATTTTAGTAGAAATACAAGCTCTTATTTATGCCTTAACAGATTTTACTACAGAGCCCATCAACCTATAGTAATAGTACTTATATAGTAAGTACAGCAAAGATTATTAAAACAGCCACTATAAGGCACACTAATTCAGAGGAATTTTTAATTTAATTTTCAGCCTTTAAAATATTATTTAAGAACTAGAAGCCCAGTGCACAAAATTCGTGCACGGTGGGGAGTTGTCCCTCAGCCCAGCCTGTACCCTCTCCAATCTGGGACTCCTGGAGGGATGTCCGACTGCCCGTTTAGGCCCGATCCCACCAGGATCGGGCCTAAACGGGCAGTTGTACATCCCTCTCACAATCCAGGACTGCTGGCTCCCAACTGCTTGCCTGCCTGCCTTCCTGATTGCCCCTAACCGCTTCTGCCTGCCAGCCTGATCACCCCCTAACCACTCCGCTGCCAGCCTGGTTGATGCTTAACTGCTCCCCTGCCAGCCTGTTTGCCCCCAACTTCCCTCCTCTGCTGGCCTGGTCACCCCTAACTGCCCTCTCCTGCAGGGTTGATCACCTCTAACTGCCCTCCCTTGCAAGCCTTGTCCCTCACCACTGCCCTCCCTTGCAGGCCGGGTGCCTCCCAACTGCCCTCTCCTGCTGGCCATCTTGTGGTGGCCATCTTGTGTCCACATGGGGGCAGGATTTTTGACCACATGGGGGCAGCTATATTGTGTGTTGCAGTGATGATCAATCTGTATATTACTCTTTTATTAGATAGGATAGAGGCCTGGTGCACAGGTGGGGGCCAGCTGGTTTGCCCTGAAGGGTGTCACAGATAAGGGTGGGGGTTCCCTTGAGGTGTGGGGCGGCCTGAGCAAGGGGCCTGTGGTGGTTTGCAGGCCGGCCACGCCCCCTGGCAACCCAAGCGGAGGCCCTGGTATCTGGAATTTATTTTCCTTCTACAACTGAAACTTTGTAGCCTGGAGCGGAGCCAAGCCTGGGGCTCCGGCAGCCATTTCTGTGGCAGTTAATTTACCTTCTACAATTGAAACTTTGTAGCCTTAAGCGGGTGAGCCCCGCCAGGGTGTGCGGAAAGCTTTGCTTCCCCTGTTGCCGCCAGCAACCCTGGCCTGCTCTCTCAAGCTCCATTCTGCCGCCATTTGTTTGAATTTGTTTACCTTCTATAATTGAAACTTTGTAGCTTGAGTGGAGGCTCAGGCCTGCAACGGCTTTGGAAAGCTTGGCTTCCTCTGTTACCTGGGAAACCTTGCTCTCTGTGGCTGTAGCCATCTTGTATTGGGGTTAATTTGCATACGCGACCTGATTGGCTGGTGGGCGTGGCTTATGTAGCGGAGTGATGGTTAATTTGCATATTACCAGTTTATTAGAGAGGATAGCAATTTCCATATTTTATTAGAAGCAATGTTCTCAGTATATTATCCACCTTCCTGTACCAACTTTCGGTGTAAATCCCCAAGGACTTAAACCTAATCGAATCTAGCAGAAGAATGCCACTCAATTGTAGAAAGAACCAAGCATACTCTTAAAATCATTTACTAAAAAACAAAAAAGGGGGAAACAGATGTTATGAGTCACCTCAAGAGAAGCTCAGTCATGCTTTTTAAACTTTAAATGAGTCACCTCAAGAGAAGCTCAGTCATGCTTTTTAACCCTTTACACTCGCTTGCTTTTTTCTCGATTCCTTTATTCTACTCGGGATTTAATTTTTTAAATACCCCAGATTTTACAAAGCGCGGCAGTAGAACAAAAAACTGGAGTTTCTTTTCATACAAACTTATTTATTTAATGTAAGAAAAGCCCAAATAAAGGAGGAGGGATGGAGGGAGGGAAGGGATGGGCAACCGATGCTAACTGTGTCGAGTCACACTCGACATCTGAGTGCAAAAGGTTAAACTTTAAAAAGTTTTTGAACTATGATACAGAGGATCGTACAGCAGGTGAAAGGCATCAGGCCTCCTATACAATAGCCTCCACCGAGTCAGCTAGGTGGAAGGAAGCATAAACCAGAAAAGAGTTTTATTAGATTCAGTAATAATGTGAAGAAGAGGTTGTGTTTTATATCTTTCCAGAAGGAGCAATGCAGCCAATTCAGGTGCCGGAGCGTTACGTGTGTCACCACAATGGACTCAGACAAGCTCCTGTGTCCCTTCACTCAAAAGGACTAAGTACTTCTCTAATAACAGCAAAGCGGAGGAAGAAGAAAACTGAAAACTACGCAAGGGACTGAGGTACCAACATAGAGTCATCTAAAGAAGTTAACGACTCAAGTGCAGCAGATTATGGAAAAGCAAGAAGTTGAAGCTACTTCTGCAATCATGTTCCTGCTCATGCTAGCATCTGTTAGCTGCCAGTCTTCTGCAAAGTCTTGCGCAGCCAAGTCCAAGGACTCTAAGTAAATATACACCAGCAGCAAAAGAGACTTTCTTTCATTTAGTAGCTAAAAATGTTAACATGTCCATAGTTTTGATTTCTCTCTTATTGTTTTATTATTATTTAACTAGAAGCCCGGTGCACGAAATTCGTGCACAGCAGGGGGTTGTTCCTCAGCCCAGCCTGTACCCTCTCCAATCTGGGACTCCTGGAGGGATGTCCGACTGCCCGTTTAGGCCCGATCCTGGTGGGATCAGGCCTAAACGGGCAGTCGGACATCCCTCTCACAATCCAGGACTGCTGGCTCCCAACTGCTTGCCTTCCTGCCTTCCTGATTGCCCCTAACCACTTCTGCCTGCCAGCCTGATCACCCCCTAACCACTCCGCTGCCAGCCTGGTTGATGCTTAACTGCTCCCCTGCCAGCCTGTTTGCCCCCAACTTCCCTCCTCTGCCAGCCTGGTCACCCCTAACTGCCCTCCCTGCAGGGTTGATCACCTCCAACTGCCCTCCCTTGCAAGCCTGGTCCCTCGCAACTGCCCTCCCTTGCAGGCCGGGTGCCTCCCAACTGCCCTCTCCTGCTGGCCATCTTGTGGTGGCCATCTTGTGTCCACATGGGGGCAGGATCTTTGACCACATGGGGGCAGCTATATTGTGTGTTGCAGTGATGATCAATCTGTATATTATTCTTTTATTAGATAGGATAGAGGCCTGGTGCACGGGTGGGGGCCAGCTGGTTTGCCCTGAAGGGTGTCACAGATAAGGGTGGGGGTTCGCTTGGGGCATGGGGCGGCCTGGGCGAGGGGCCTGTGGTGGTTTGAAGGCCGGCCATGCCCCCTGGCAACCCAAGGGGAGGCCCTGGTATCTGGAATTTATTTTCCTTCTACAACTGAAACTTTGTAGCCTGGAGCGGAGCCAAGCCTGGGGCTCCGGCAGCCATTTCTGTGGCAGTTAATTCACCTTCTACAATTGAAACTTTGTAGCCTTAAGCGGGTGGGCCCGGCCAGGGTGTGTGGAAAGCTTTGCTTCCCCTGTTGCTGCCGGCAACCCTGGATTGCTCTCTCAAGCTCCATTCTGCCGCCATTTGTTTGAATTTGTTTACCTTCTATAATTGAAACTTTGTAGCTTGAGTGGAGGCTCAGGCCTGCAACGGCTATGGAAAGCTTGGCTTCCTCTGTTACCTGGGAAACCTTGCTCTCTGTGGCTGTAGCCATCTTGTATTGGGGTTAATTTGCATACTCGACCTGATTGGCTGGTGGGCGTGGCTTGGCTGGAGGACGTGGCTTATGTAGCGGAGTGATGGTTAATTTGCATATTACCATTTTATTAGAGAGGATACCCATAGTTTTGCTCTTAACATTCAAGTTTGAAAATGATAACATGTATGTAATTTAATTTTGCATTGGCATTGTTTTAATATTAGAACTTTATTATTAATATTTAAATTTTACTTCTATTATTAGTAGCCTAAAAACCAAAAAAGGGGGATCTGTTGGAGACAAGGTGTAAGGTGACACGGTCCTTGCACCTGAAGGGGCTAGCAAGGCTGGCCCCCTACCCACACAGTTTTCCCAGGCCTGTTTGGATGGCAATTAATCAGTATAATGAGAGCAGCCCCTGCCTACAAAGCTTTCCCAGGTTTGTTTATATGACTGCTATCAGCAGAATGAGAGCAACCCTTTCATGGCTTGCCAAGAAGTCTGTAACTATTTACTGAGAATCTGCCTGATTTATTGTACCAAGAATTTGTCCTTCTACTCTATCTCTCCCTTAGAGATAAAGAGGAACAAAGAGTACATTCCTCTTCACAGACCTCCTATTCAGTGTTTTGTGTATAAAAGGCATTACAGAGTTAATAAACGCACCACAGCCACTCGAGGGCTCGTGGTCCTCCTGATCCCGCTGTTGTTTCTCTTGCTTTTGTTTCTCTTATTCTTTCTATTTCTCAATTCCCACCTCCCTACCTCAGCCTGGTTCAACCTGTCAGGCTGGCCCTGACCGACCCCGACCCTCGCTGGGCCCAAAAGTAGTCGGCCACTGCTGTCCTCGAACAGACTCCAGGAAAGACAATAAAGTCTACCAGGACCAGGACTTGAGACTGGTAAGTGTCCCCAGGCACCCTGGACCGAGTTCAGGCCCACCTACAAGGCAGAAGGACAGCTTGATCACCTCCTGAGTGGTATAGTCACCGCATAGGATAGGAGACTCCTGGGGTGGGAGTCTGGAACTCTGTGTGAATCTGTGTGCATGTGTGTGTGTGTGACTCTGCCCCATGGCATCAGCTACGAAGCCTGAGTAAGTCCTAACCTGTGGTTCTATGGTGACTTCATATGGCTTTGGGCGGTGTCAGGTTCTTGGGGACGCTATCCCTCCCAGCGAACCTGATCCAGGTCAGGGGCATATACTGACCTGCCAGGTTCGCCGGTGCCAGTGCTAAGGGGCACCTAATTCCCTGTGAGGGGAGTGGTCAGGTGGACAATAAGAGCAACCCTTTGTTTGTCTCGTGACACCGTTCACTGGGAGGGTTTTAGTTCATCATTTTGGACACCACCATGGGGGGCGGGGTGGGGAGTTCCTCACAACCTACAGGTCTGGAATGTATGATTAAAAACTTTAAGAAAGGGTTCTCAGGAGATTATGGGGTCAAATTGACCCCTGGAAAGCTGCGCACCCTGTGAATTGGAGTGGCCCACCGTTGGTGTAGGATGGTCCTCTGAAGGCACTCTTGATGTCCCCATGGTCCGTGCTGTATATGGGGTCGTTTCTGGAAGCCCCAGTCACCCGGACCAGTTTCCTTACATAGACCAACAGTTGGAAATAGCTCAGATCAACCTTCCTGGGTCCGGTTCTGCGTTACTGCTCAGGGACAGTGTAAGGTCCTCGTAGCACAAAGTGAAAGGAAGACTTCATGAAAAGTACAGAGCCCTCCCTCCCCCCATATTACACCTAGATGGAGAAGCCTGGGCACGGGAAGCCTCGCCTGATGGAGAACCACACTGGGACCCAAAGACAGAGGAGGGAAGAAGTCGTCTACAAAGATATCGACTCACCTTCCTCCAAGGGATCAGGGCAGGGGCCAAGAAGCCTACAAACATGACAAAGACCTCTAAGGTCCTGCAGAAATGGGATGAGAGTCTGGCTGATTTTTATGAGAGTCTGCGAGGCCTTCAGAGTCTACACTCTGGAGGCCCCTGAAAGCCAGCTCATGGTCAATGCTGCCTTTGTGGGGTAGGCTCAAACGACATCAGACAGAAACCTCAAAAATTAGAGGGGTTCGCCGGAAAGAATGCCACTGAATTGATAAAATTGCCAATAAGGTCTTTGTGAACCTAGACCGCACTACCAAGAAGGAGGAAGAAGGAAGAATGCAAAGGGAGGGGCTCTCCTGGCTGCTGCCTTGAGGCAACCAGCCCTGCTGAAGACCCCAGATGGAGACAACGAGGGACTAAAGAACCAAGAAGGAACGGGCCCCAGAGACGGGACCAATGTGCCTCCTGCACGGAATCGTGGCACTGGAAAATTGAGTGCCCCAACTGTCAGAAGGGGAAGCCAGGAGCTTCTGCTCCACCCAGCCGCTACGGGGCAGACCCACCAGAGGCCTACCAGATCGGCCTGGCAGGAGTAGATTCCGACTAGGAAAGACCAGCTCTATCCAACTTGGCCCCCATGAGCCCATGGTCCATGTGAAGGCTGGGGGCCAAACAGTCAAGTTTACGGTAGACACAGGGGCCGAACATTCTGTAGTGACTCAAAAGGTGGCACCCCTATCAGGACAACATGTCACCATTGTGGGGGCTGCCAGGACCAAAACCCGTAGACCACTCTGTGGCCCCCGACAATGCCCCTTCGGAGCCACCAGGTAGTCCATGAGCTCCTGTATCTACCAGACTGCCCGGTCCCGCTGCTGGGCAGGGACCTGCTGGCAGAGATGGGTGCAGAGATAGCCTTTACTCTGGATGGATCGGCACGACTGCGCCTAGATAAGCAAGTCCCTCCCATGATCCTGTCTCTGCCGGCACCACGGGAAGAAGAATATGAGGCTGTATACCTCCCCACCCGATAAGCTTTTTGGCAAGTACCATTTCATACTTTCTTTCTGTAGGTGTACAACCAAATTTACACCAAGATACATTTTTCACCAAAATGTTAACAGACTATGTAAATCATTTTACAACTTGGTTTTATTTTCCAATTAATAACCAACCACGGATTTCTTTCCCCAGAAAACAACAGCTATAAAAACTACATATATATGTATATAAACATCCATACACACCACACACACACACACACACACACACACACACACACACACTTGTTAACCCTTACCTGAGGATATATTTTGCTTCTAAAAGACTGGAAAAGGGGGGTGGAGAAACGCATGAGGGCACACATCAATTGATTGACTCTTGTACACGCCCCGACTGGGCCGGGGATGGAACCTGCAACCCAGTATGTGCCTTTGACCGGGAATCAAACTCACGGCCCTTCAGTGTGAGGGCTGGCACTATCTAGTGAGCCACACCAGCCGGGGCTTTTACTTTAAAAAGCTTCCAATGGAAGTACCATTTGAGCTGAGACCTGAGACTGAAGTGTTGTCTAGGTGAGATGAGGTGGGGCCTTCCTAGGGAGACAGTAAACTGCAAAGGCTCCAAGCCAGGGGCAGTGCGCATGGGAGCTAGCTACACGTGATCCTGAGAGGAAAGGGAGCTCAGACGAGGGGGAGGTACACGGGCAGGACAGCCACGAGGCCTGGGTGAGTAGGCGCAGTGGCGGGCACTCAGTTGAGTAGCACGAGCTGGAGACCACATTGGACTGGATGAGGGAGGTGGCTCAGTTCAGCTATATTCTCAGAATTAAGACACACCTGTTCACCTCATTTCTCATGAAGAGTAGGTTACCATCCATCTTTAAATTTTTACAATGTGATAGACAAAACTTGGCCTTGCAGATGGTTTTGAGTTGCTATGATTACTAGTAAAGTAAAAAGAATCTTTTCACATGTTTAATGGACATTTCAATTTCTTGCCCTGTGGAACTCCTCTTACCCTCTGGGCTGGCACCCCAGGGAGCATGCAGGTAGCAACCGAGTTGCAGTTGGGGGCTGTAGGAAGTGTGAAGTGAGAACTCAAGTCTGTCAGCTCCTTGGAGGTTCCCGTGGCTGCCATGGCCTTGGGAATGGGGGTTCTTGCCTTCTGAGGGAAGGACCTGTCTCAGTCACCCTGCTCAGCAGTGCTGCCGTGTGCTGCCCCATGACAGCCAGTCATTGGAGCCAGGCAGCCTTGTGCTCCAGTCCCCATTGCAGTTGCGTGACCTGGGTACTTCAAGCCTGTTCCCTCCTTTGGAAACGGTCCCTAATAAAGCTTCAGTCTTTTCTTTACCTATAGTTCCTGGGTGAGGCACTAGGCACTTGAAAGCCACATTCACTAGCTGAGCACCTGCAGGCAGTTTACACAGCGAGAACTGTGGAGGCCAGACCCTGCTGGCTCAGTCACTGTATGCTTCAGTGCTGGGCAAGTCTGAGTTTCCCTTCTCATCCATAAAGTCAAGAGACTGGACGAGATAACCCTAAAGGCTTTCCAGGAGTATAACTGACCTAATGGCCATTACAGAAAATAACAGGGTAGCAAGGAGGATGGCATCCCTGAGACTAGGTTAGCCTGGAATAACTGGCTTTCAATCCTTTATGCCTCCCAGGAAGCATGAACTCTGACTACTTGAAAATGGGTACAAATCATGGTCTCAGTTCTACCTTATTATGTCAGGCTTCTTTGTCTGTCTACTGCCCCAGCCAGGCTGAGAGCAGTAAATGCATTTTAAATGTGGACAAGTAACAGACTATAGAGAGCCCTCTAAACCTTAGAGCCAAACCATCCTATCTAATAAAAGAGTAATATGCAAATTAACCATCATTCCGCGACAAAATGGCGACGCCCAAAGACATAAGATGGTGGCGCCCAGTCCTCTCAGGCCCACTGAAGTCCCCCAGTCCCAGGGAGGGCTGCCACTGAGAGCAGTCAGTATGAGGCCCGGGCTGATGGCCTGGGGGCTCCCCTGTACCCCCGGCTGATCTGTTCCCAGCCGTGGCCCTGGCTGCTGGCCTAGAAGGCGGTGCATCTCACCCCCCCCCGCCCACCCCCGCGATCTGCTCCCTGCCGAGACCTGGGAAGTGGCCTGGGAGGCCGCGTGAACCCCCACACCCCCCGCGTGATCTGTTCCCAGCTTTGACCCTGGCAGTGGCCTGGGAGAAGGCGTGCACCCCCGGGCGTGATCTGCTAGCAGCCGCCACCCGGGCAGTGGCCTGGAAGGCCATGTGCACAATAGGCAAGATCTGCTCCCAGCCGCGTGCACCCCCCCACCCCCTGACCCTCAGCGTGATCTTCCAGCCGCGACCCGGGCAGTGGCCTGGGAGAAAACGCACAACCCCCGGCATGATCTTCTCCCAGCTGCGACCCGGGCAGTGGCCTGGGAGGCCGCTCACACCTCCCTCCCACCCACCCCCCGCACGATCTGCTCCCAGCCAGGACCTGGGCAGTGGCCTGGGAGAAGGCACACATGCACATAAACACACACACACACACACACCCCTGATCTGCTCCCAGCCGCGACCCGGGCAGTGGCCTGGAAGGCCGCGAGCACCTCCCCCCCACCACCCCCCACATGATCTGCTCCCAGCCAAGACCTGGGCCTGGGCTGTGGGCCTGGGAGGCGCCAGCACTGCCTATCCCCCTCCCACCCAGTGATCATCCCCCATCTGCAGTTGGGGGGTGGGGGGATGGCAGGGGGTGTAGGCCTGGGAGGCAGCCTGGGGTGTCAGCCTCCAAAGGGCCTGCGCCCACATGGAGTGATCCCCCCCCCCCCCCCACACACACACACCTATAGCCTTGGAAATTCCCTTGCCCCCAGCCCAGTGATTGGAGATTGTGAGGGGGCGTGTATCTGGGCTATGCTGCCCAGCAAACCTCTCCCATTGGGTAGAAACTTCTGACCATGTGAGGGAGGTAAATGGGTTTTGTTTAAAATCTTTAGAAACTGCAAAGGAAATGTCTGAGGTAGGGTTTCACATCAGAAGTAACTTACAACTAATTTCTGAAGGCAAACAGGGGCGTTGCAGTTACATTACTGGAGAGTACCCCGAGGTCTGGAGGTTGGCTCAGCAAGGACAGTGGTGGGTGCTCCCCAGCCTGGTTCCTCAGCACCTTGGGCAAGGCTTGAGCCCACCCAGGAAGGCCTTTTCCCCTACAGTTTTCACCAGGCAGGGAGGTTTTATAGACATGAGTAAGAAGTGCCCACGCACCAGTCTGAAGATGCCAGGGCCGGCAGAAATGACAATCAAACCGGGAAAAGAGCAAAACCAGAAACACCACCGATCCCAACATAGATCATCTTTTTCTTCAGCTGACTGTGTTTCCCTCTTCTTCATCTTCTGGAAGCAAGACAGATTCAAGTACTGACAATTCTACCAACGGAAAAGTTAAGAGAAAGAGAGGACAGAAAAGGAATAAAAGGAGAAAAGAAAGAAAGGACAAAAGATGAAACATCAAGAAAAAGAAAGAGAAGGAAAAAAGGAAGAAACAACCACATGATAGCATCTTTCCAAGGTCTCATGAAATTCCTGGTTAAGGAGTTTATTTTATGACACTTTTAGTTTGGGTTTACATTTTTACTGGTTTGTCAAGACATGGCAGGTACACTGTCCAATATGTTAAAGAAAAAACCCTATCCAATAAAGAGGGAATATGCAGGGGAGGGCATTTGAGGGTGACTGGGCTTTCAGGGGAGGGCAGTTGGGGACGATCAGGCTGGCAGGGGAACAGTTAGGCATCGATTAGGCTGGCAGGGGAGTGGTTAGGGGTGATCAGGCTGGCAGGCAGAATTGGTTAGGGGTAATCAGGCAGGCAGGCGAGCAGTTGGGAGTCAGCCGTCTCGGATTGTGAAAGGGATGTCCGACTGCCGGGTCAGACATCCCCCAAGGGGTCCCAGATTGGAGAGGGTGCAGGTTGAGCTGAGGGACACCCCCCACCAGTGCACGAAATTCATGCACCGGGCCTCTAGTCCTATCTAATAAAGAGCTAATGTGCTAATTAGGACAAAGCCAGGGCTGTGAGGAGCTGCCAGGGCTGTGCCCCCTGTGAGAATTTCGTGCATCTGGCGCCTAGTGATTTATGAAACACGGTGTTAAACTGTTTACCTTGATTCGAGGCATAGTAACTGTAGGTGGCTTTGCTTCAGCCACAAAACTGTGAGATGCTCCTTTTTCCACAAGGTAAGTTGTGTAGGGCATACATTTCACACCTTTTGACCCAAACACAAAATCATCTCTCAAGGCATCGATCAGCATAATAACAACTTTCCTGAAGAGAGGTGGGGGGAGCTTGGTCCAATTGGAACTGGCCCCTAAAAGGGTTTGAAAGGAAAAGAAAATTGAGTTGTCCACTTTACTTAGCATTCCATCACCTATAACCTAGTTGCTGCCCACTTCTCTAGCACAGCTCCTGCCACGTACCCACCCACCCACCCACAGAACAATGCCCTCCCCTACAGGGTGGGGGGCGGCTCCCACCAGGTAGCTCGGGAGCCCCAGGACCGAGTCAGGAAGTTCTGGGCCCGGGGAGTCCCTGCCGAGGCGAGGGCCCTGGAGCGGTAAATGCAGGCGCTGGACCTGCGAACACGCGCTTCACTGCGCGGAAGGGCGAGCTTCTGCCACTTGTGTTCACGTGGTCAGCGGCTCGTAGTGTGTGGACCTGGGGCAAGACGGAGCCTCTCCCTGGCATGGCCTGCCGGGAGGGCGAACCGAGCAGGGGTCCCTGCAGGCGGTCGTCACTACCGGCGACAAGGGGCCTGGCGGAATGTAAGAGAGAAAAGCGAGGGCTCAGCAGGGATCCCTATCTGTTGTGACTCAATGAGCAAAGCGGGTGCCGGGAACCCAGGGGCTCCGAGCTGCTCGGGGAAGGGGCGCGGGCTGGAGGGTGGCGGCCCGGCTGGGAGCGCTGGCTTTCGGTGACCAGACCGGAGGGCCGAAACGGGGCTGACAGCGCGGTTGTCAAGTTGTCGGACAGACACAGAGAGAGAGGCTGGAGCGGTCAGGAGAGGGGCCTCGGGTGGGGGGTCCGGGAGGGGCTCAGGAGGAGGGTCCTCCGGCAAAGGAGCGGGCCGGGAGCGGGGCCCTACCTGCCGAGGGCTCGGGCGCCGCCGGGGGCTCGGGCTTGGAGGAGGAGCGCACGGGAGGCGGGAAGAAGCCCCGCAGGAAGAGCGCGACTCCCAGCACCTCGATCACCACGCAGCCCGCGGCGAAGGCCCCGCAGCCCAGCCGCATCGCGCCGCCCGCCGCCGCCCGGCCGCCTCCGGCTGCGGAAACAGCGGGGAGCAGGTGCGCACCGCGGCCCCGGCTGCAGCCAGCCCCGCGCGTCCGGGCGGCCTGCGCTCCACCGACACACCCGCGAGGGGCGAGCGCTTCCGGGTGCCCAGCCGCCCGGTTGGAGGCCCCGTACAGCACTTCCGGCGCGCCGCCCAATCCCCGCAGGGTCCCCGCCCACCCGGATCCCCGCCCACCGGCGAATCCCGCCGCGCGGCCCCGCCCACCCCGCCGTGGAGCCGGGGGCCATTGGGCCGGGGCCCGCCCATCTCCCGCCGGGTTTGGGGGTTGGGGTGAGAGTCGTGGGCTAAGGAGTGAGGGCAGAGGCTGGAGGGGAAGCCCCGCAACCGAGGGGCGGGGTCGGGGCGCCTGTGGCTCCGTGAGCCAGTCCAGCAGACAGGGGCGACTCACGTGAGCGTTTATCCCGAGCCGCCCGCCAGGTGGCAGACGGGCAGGTCACCCCCAAAGCCTGCTCTGCATCCCCCCGTAAGCCAGCGGCCTGTAAGGTAAGAAGGACAAAGATTACCTGGGGAAGTAGGCCAAAGGAATAAAAATGTGTGTGACGGTTACAGATTAGAAGTGTTAACGGAAAAAAACATTCAAACCTGTAAAGAGTTTCCGTGCCTTTATTTGAGCCCAACTGTCGACAATTACCCAAAAGCAGAATCTCAATGTATTGGGGTAATGCCCCGGACATCCGCAGTCCCTTCACACCGCTTTGCACACTGCAAGCAAAGGTGGAGACGCAGTGGGCCACATGAGATCCACCGGTGACAGACCAGGGAGGGGGGAGAAAACAACGCGGGGAAGCCTCCGGGAATGGACGAAAAGTAAAGCGACACGTACTTCTACCCAGGTGGGCACAGGACAGTCAGCAGTCAACAGCCAACATAACAGCAACGAAGGAACTTACGGTATCCTTCCCGCCCTGGCTGTGCCCTTGTTTTAGAAGACCAGAGAGAAACCAAGCAACGCTTAGGGAAATGGAGTTACACAGCTTTATTAGGCCAGTGGACTCAGAGGAGGTTGCCTCTCAAATTCTGAGCAAACCCATGTGATGGAAGCCCCTCTTTTACCCCCTTTTGGTGTCTTTGTCCCCCAAATATGGATTATACTTCCAGACCGTTCTCAGGCTTTGTAAAAAGCCACACACAAGTGTTGGTGGTTGAGACCATACCTAAGGGCCTGGCGCCAGCGCTATAACCCCCCTCCAGGGGCTGTGTCATGGTTTATGGTGCTGTAAGATGGGAGCATTTAGGTAACAGGTCTTGCAAGACCAGTCGGTGGAGAAAGGGGCAGTGACTTAATTATAGGTCATCAAGAATGTACATTAGGAGAGGAACCAAGATGGCGGCAAAGTTAAACAACTAAACTGCCGCCTCGCACAACCATTTCAAAAATACAACTAAAAGACAAAAGTCTACCACCCAGAAGCACGGGAAAGCTGGCTGAGTGGTAGATTTACAACTAAGAAGAGAAGGGAGCGCAAACGCTGGAGAGCTGAGGTATGCAGGCGCGCGCGTAGCGGGCTGGTGGCGGGCGACTGGGCGCGCGGCTTTTCTTCAAACCGAAGGGAGACAAACTCCCGATCACTCTGAACTCCAGTTTCTGGGGACACGCGGGGGACCCAGACGCCTACGGGGAGAAGCTGGACTCTCGGCCATCGGTCGGAGAGTGAGAGTGACTTTTTTGCAGAGGTGCGCCCAGCAATCAGGGTTCGCTGCGCTGGAGCGCGGGACACAGGGACTTGGAAACGCGGAAAGGCAGAGATGGCTGAAGGCAGCCATGGCCGTTGGCCACGCCTCAGCCTAGTGACGCCCTGAGACCCCGCCCCGCCCTGAGACCCCGCCCCGCACATTCTACAAACCTGCCCAGGCTCCACACAGCGGCTTTTACATATAAATGGCCTGTTCTGTGGCAGCTCAACCAAATTAACTGCAGCTCCAGTCAGACTGCTCCCAAACCACCCAAGCAAAGAGGAGAAAACTGTAGCTCTTGCTGTAGCTCCTGCTGGGAGGCCTCAGACCTGCACCCCATTGGAGATCCAGACACTAGGCTATCTAGTGGTCGGTGTGGACGACACCAGATTTCAACCACTCTCATAAGGGACACATTCAAGTGGCAGACTCAGTGAGCACCAAAGCCCTACTGTGTCTCCAGCACAGCAATTCTTCCGTTATAGACACAGCAGGTCCTCACAGCCAATTGGCCTGGAGGTCAATTCCTCCCAGTGTACCAACAGCAATCAGGGCTTTTAACTACACCAAGACTTTCCACTGAGCCCACAAAGGGGTGTACAAAGAGCGACCACCTAGAGTGATTGGGAAAGCTGAGCTACTGGCCCCTATAGGTCACTGACCACACAAAGCCACTCAATCAACACAGGGAGGCAGCCAAAATGCGGAGACACCGAAGTATGTCACGAGTAGGAGAGATGGAGGAAAGCAAACTAATGGACGACACAGTGTTCAGAACCACATTTATAAGGTTACTCAAGAATCTTCCAAAAACCGCTGAGAAACTTGAAGAGACCTTCAAGGACCTTAATGAGAATACCAAAAAAATGGAAAAGGACCAGTCAGAAATTATGCATACACTGTCTGAAATAAAGAATATACAGACACTCAACTGTAGATCACCGTACCCGAAGAGTCAAACCAAAGATCTGGAATATGAGGAAGAAAAAAACACCCAACCAGAGAGGCGGAAAGAAAGAAGAATCCAAAAGTGTGAGGATAGCGTAAGGAGCCTCTGGAATGGCTTTAAGCGTACTAATATCTGAATTTTTGGGGTGCCAGAAGAAGAGAGAGAGCAAGATACTGAAAACCTATTTGAAGAAATAATGACAGAAAACTTCCCCTACCTGGTGAAAGAAATAGATTTACAAGTCCAGGAAGCGCACAGAACCCCAAACAAGAGGAATCCAAAGAGGACCACACCAAGACACATCATAATTAAAATGCCAAGTGCAAAAGACAAAGAGAGGATCTTACAAGCAGCAAGAGAAAAACAGTTAATTACCTACAAGGGAGCACCCATACGACTGTCAGCTGATTTCTCAACAGAAACTATGCAGGGCAGACGGGAGTGGCAAGAAATATTCAAAGTGATGAATAGCAAGAACCTACAACCAAGACTACTCTACCCAGCAAAATTATCATTCAGAATTGAAGGGCAGATAAAGAGCTTCACAGATAAGAAAAAGCTAAAGGAGTTCATCACCATCAAACCAATATTATATGAAATGCTGAAAGGTATTCTTTAAGAAGAGGAAGAAGAAGAAAAAGATAAAGATAAAAAGTATGAACAACAAATACATATCTATCAACAAGTGAATCTAAAAGTGAAGTGAATTAAAAATCTGAGGAACAGAATAAATTGGTGAACATAATAGAATCAGAGGCATAGAATGGGAGTGGATTGATAATTCTCAGGGGGAAAGGGGTGTCTGTGTGGGGGGTACGGGAAGAGACTGGACAAAAATCATACACCTATGGATAAGGACAACAGGGGGGAGGTAAGGGCAGAGGGGGGGTTGGGAACCGGGTGGTGGGGAGATATGGGGGGAAAAAAGAAGAAACAATTGTAATAATCTGAACAATAAAGATTTATTTAAAAAAAAAGAATGTACATTAGATTGCTGGCACAGATGCAGATTGCTAGGCCCCTCCCCCACCCCCCAAATATCAGGGTTACATTGGACTTAGCCTTTTAGCCTTCTCACCCTGAGGGGTCCGGAAAAAGGGAAGCCACAAGTCACTCTGACATTTCACAGTTATGCACCCCCAGATGCAAAAAGACAATAGGCTCAGCCAAGATCAAAGTTGATTTTTGCCAAGGAACTAGCCTAGAACATGACCACCCACCATAAACTGCTCTCTAATCAAAGGTCTTCAATTTCAGACCATCCTCTGTGGTCCTCCCCCACCCCCATCCCTTCCTAAAAGACTACCATGCACTCCGCCCCCCTCCCCCTGCCCAGCCCCCAAGCCCGCCAGCCATCATGTAGCCCCTTTCCAGTCCACACAGGCAATGTGGGCTGGGGATTTGCAAAGCACAAGATCATCTGGGACTCCATTGTTTTCTTTCTGCAACAAGGTTGTTGATCTTCCCAGGGTAGTAGTTCTCCAATACTCCCATGTCCCGGGCAGTGCAACTCTCAGCCAGGTGAGGATATGCATTCTCTAATAGAACAGAACAATCCCAGTTCACAGAGCAGGATTACCATTTCTTCCCCTAGCAAAAGAGGGGGGAAAGTGGATGTGGGCTCCCTGAGAGAGGCTGGGTGGGGGTGGGGACAGGGGATCTGAACGTGGTTGTTCCCAGGAGTGCCTGATTCCCCTAACCTGAATACAGAAAACCTCAGGAGTGTTAGGTTTGATGGAGAAATTGAATCAATACCCCTCCCCCGGGAACTGGCTTTTTAGGTCATTTCACTATGGATATTCCCTTTGCTGAGGCCACATTTCACTTGTGCTGACCACGTCCATTCTCTCCCCTCCGGGTATGCATAAAGAAGTCTTCGGCCCCCAAAAAGCCCGCAAAAGTCCTTTAACGGCCGCTGACTGCTGTCACTGGGTGCTGGCACCACACAGGCTCAGCCACGTGGTGTGCGGATGACCAAATAAATCCCTCCCCACTCTGGTCTCCTGTGTTCCTCCTTTGGCTCCTTTGGCGACCTAACAAGGAGCAGCACACAGCACTCCTCGTCCCTCCCTGGGTCCCAGCTATCCTTTGTTACCATGTGGGCCACCCCCAAGTTGCGGGATGTCTTGCCCCAAACAGGGACACTTCCCCAAAGGGCCACAAAGCCCCACATGAGGACTCTACATGGTGTGTGTTGTAGATGGTGGATGGGCACCCGGCGTCTGACCTGTGGAGTCAGATCAAAGCTGGGGTCAGCAACCTTGGTACTTGGGTTCTGTCTGGGAAAGAATTCAGAGCCATGACCCAAACTGTAAGAGAAAATTTATCTGGCAAATCACAGAGGGAGAGGAAGTAATGGCTAGAAGAAATGGGATTAGCAAACAAGTTATGAATGCAAAGAAACAGCCCTTGGAGCTTGGGAGTGAGGAAGATGATGGTAACACGCCTGGGGCAGGGAGGGGAGGGGAGGGGAAAGGCAGGGGTTGTCCTGGGAAGAGAGTGAAACAAAAATGCTGTGGTGGTCGGTCAGAGTGCTTTGTCTCACAAAGCTGAAGATTGGATTCAAAGACAAAAACGGTGGGTGGAAACCAACCTTTTGGGGGGATTGTGGGAGCACTTACTCTTCGATCTTGCTTGACCATGCCAACTGTTGGGAGCACTGGTCCTCATTAGACAGAGAAGACATGAGAAGTCGTAGGCACATACAGGAGAGACTATTGTAGATCAAGCAGCCATTGCTACTCTAGGAGCCATTAGACAAAGTAGTTCTTCAAAATAGCCCCACAAGAGCAGCTGTAGAAAGCGGCCCATTGCCAGCTGGTCAGTAGAAGCGTATATAGACGCTCAAACAGAAGAGGCCTCATGCCAACTAGTGACACACGATCAAACAGAAGAGGCCTTGTGCCAATTCGTGATGCTTGTGCTACATTAACATAAACAGGTTACATCTGTTAACATAACGTCAACGAAAAAACCCATTGAGACCTGTAAAGAATTTTTGTGAGTTTATTGGAGCCAAACTGTGGACATGTGCCAGGAAGCAGAAACTCAACGAATTGAGATAATGTTCTGGAGATTGGCGGGTTACATCTGTATTTATACATTGCAATCAAAGGAGGGACGTAGGTGGGTTACATGAAATCCACTGGTGATAGATGAAGGAGGTGGGAGAAAGCAGAGCTGGGGAATCCCCTGGGATTGGATAAAAAGTGAAATGATGGACACATACTTAGGTGGGTGCAGAAACAATTAACATGATAATGAAGGAATTTGTGGTATCTGTCCTGTGCCCAGCACATTTGGTTGTGCCTATGGGGTCCAGAAAAAGGGAGATTACCAAGTCACCCAGACATTTCAAGGGCCTGTTATTGTAGAGGCAAAAAGACAGATAGATAGGCTCAGTTAAGGTAAAGGTTGACCTTGTCAATGAAGATACCGGCCTAGGACATAACTACCTACCCACCATAACTGCTTTTAGTTAAAGTTTAATTTCAGACCATCCTTTGTGGCTACTTTAGGTCTCAGAGGTTGTAAGACTGCCATGCAGGCCTCCCCTGAGATTGTCAGGTTAGCATGTGGCCCCTTTCGACCACAACAGGTTTCAATGGTTTTTTTGTTTGTTTTGTTTTTAATTTATTTATTGATTAAGGTATCACATATTTGTTCTCATCCCCCCATTCCCATCCCACACCCCTCCCCACACATGCCCCCACCCCCCTGTTGTCCTTAACCACTGGTTAGGCTCATATGCTTGCACACAAGTCCTTTGGTTGATCTCTCCCCTTTACCCCCACCCTTCCCTACCCTCCCTCTGAGGCCCGACAGTCTGATCCATGCCTCCATGTTTCTGGGTCTGCTCTTGTTCATCAGTCTATGTTGTTCATTATTTCCCCTAGATGAGTGAGATCATGTGCTATTAGAAATACACTTCTAAGAACCGAAAATGAGACAAGCAATCATGGTTATGCTGACAGGCAAATGAATCAGTCTGTAGTGAGTTTCTTTCTGGGCCAACAGTTCTTTTGAGACCCAATTTCAATGTCCAACAGTTCCTTATGTGTACATGTCAGCACCGACATTACAGTTCTGGATGGTGGACAAATGGTGGTAATGCAGGTCCAACTCTCTCTGGTTTGGTCCTGGGCAACCTGCAGTGATGCACAGCTGCTAACTGCTAGTATGGGAAGGCCACATCAGCGTCTTCCGTCTCTGGACTGCTTCTCTTCTGTCTTCATGGCTGGAGTAGTCCTGTCGATTCCTCTCTGTTGCTGGAATCCACATGGTCTCGGAGTTGTTTTCTGAAAATATACAAACGTATTCTCGACCAAAAGTTAATAAAGGAATATTTTCTATAAATTTGACTTGGGATCCTATTTCATTTTTTGCCCAAATGATTTTCCTCTGTCTTGTTTTGACACCTTGTGTGTTTTTCATGGGTGTCTTGCTTTTAGCCTTACAATTAATTTTCTAAAGTATTAATTTTCTAGATGTAATTTACTTACAGGATATTTTTCCTTACATGATATTCCTCTACTATCCCCTCCTTTTTTGATTTAAATGTTAGGAGGCTTTTGAAAATTTTATAATGTAGTCTTGATGGCTTTTAAATTTTAATTTTTTGCACTATAATATTACTGTTTTAGGTTCATTACATAGTGCACAATTTTATCATGAGATGAAGTACCAGTAAAAATTTTAGTTAACACTTTAGGAACACCTTTTTGTCCAGTACAATTAATTTTTCTAGAATATTCGCTTGTTTCAACTAGCCAATTTAAATTTGCCTGAAAACTTGACTACTATTTTACTGTCAAATTTATTACTCTAACAACAATCTGATTTTACCCTGTAAATATTGGTGGAAGGGATTATTTGCCTTCTTGAGTAGGTCCTGAGCATTCCTGGTGGCAGGCTGGATTTAGATATCGTAAACCCACTTCCCCACACCATGGGTATAAGACAACTCAAACAATTCTTGTTGGAGTGAGAGGGCAGCTGCTGTAGGCCAAGTCTCTGTCGGTCACCTGGGTCCTGATCTGAGCTGGGCATGGGAAGCACGAAGCAGCCATGGGGGCAGGAGACCTCCCTCAGAGGGACTAGGGTTTAGGCCTCTGCAATGTTGGGCGGGGGGGGGGGGGTGAGGGTCTGTGCCCCACCTCTGTTGATACCAAAATTCTCTCCTGATGGCCCCTCGGAGACTGTGCCTGTCTTAGGTTGTTCCTTCCTTGAGGAATCTTACCCATCTCTGGCTAACCAGCAATGGTTTTTTACATTGACATTATCATAGATGCAAGAGGACAATAGGCTCAGTTAAAGTAAAGACTGACCTTTTTCAGGGAAGATGCTGGCCTAGAACATGACTATCTAGTATAAACTGCTTTTTAGTGAAAATGTTTTAAGTTCAGATCATCCTTTGTGGCTACTTTAGGTCACTGAGTTTGCCAGGCCGCCATGCAGGCCTCCCCTGAGCTAGTCAGGTTAGTATGTGACGGTCTTTCGTCCACAGTATGGAATATAACTTTGTTGTAATGACATAGCATGTGTGCAAGTAGCTACAGGGAAGCCTGACATGGATGCAATGGCACATGGTTCTGCTTCCTTCTCTTTTATTTCCACCTTAGCATTCACGAACAGGGTTCCCACCTCCCCCTCCTCAACCCCAGCTGAATGCACACCCAGCCCCACCCACTGCCACGCCTTGTCATTGTTGCCTCAGCTGACCCAGCCACTCTGCCCTTGGCAGGAAGTGGCCACTGCAGATGGTGGGGACCAGGTTTCACTGAGGACCCTCCCTCTCTCCGTTCCCATCCACGGTTCTCCCCCACCAAGGGCATGAGGCTGGCAGAGGGCCCGGTCACCCTCAGGACGCCCCTCTTGCTGCTTGGGCTCTGGGTGGTGCTGGGTCCCGCCCAGTGTTCTCAAGGTCGTCCCTCCTGGCGCTACATCTCCTCGGAGGTGGTGATTCCCAGGAAGGAGCTGCACCATGGCAAAACCGTGCTGGCAGCAGGCTGGCTCTCCTACAGCCTGAGGTTCGGGGGCCAGAGACACGTCCTCCACATGCGGCGCAAGAGACTCTTTTGGCCTGGACAGCTGGTGGTGATGACTCAGGATGACCAGGGGGCCTTGCAGGTGGACTACCCCTTTTTCCCTCTCGACTGTTACTACCTGGGCTACCTGGAAGACGTCCCTCTCTCCATGGTCACCGTGGACACGTGCTATGGGGGCCTGGAAGGCATCATGAAGGTGGATGACCTGGCCTATGAAATCAAACCCCTCAAGGATTCCCAGAGGTTTGAGCACATCATTTCTCAGATCGTAGCCGACACTAACGCCACAGGACCCATGTCCACGCTGGGACACAAGGCTGAGAGGCACCCGCAATTCTCTGACCCGAACCCCAGTGCAGCCTCCAGGGTCAGCAGTAAGCTCTATTCATCCCACCTTGGTACTATGAAAGGCTGTGTTATGAGTGCCCATTCCACTTATACTCTGTACAACAATGTGTCACAGTGTGCCCAATTCCTGGTACATCTAGGTAGTTTAATAGACGCCATGTTGAGAGGTCTTAATATGAGGTTCTACATCAGCCTCATCATCATTTATAATAAGGGAGAGCCTGCAGACATGAGAAACTATGATGTGCCACAAGGTCCATATGCTCAGAATTATGCTAACAACATTTTCAAATATTTTCTTACATATCCATCCTTGATTGTGAACAGATATGGGCCCCATGAACTTAATCATGAGCCACAACTATACGGGATATGCAGTAGAACAAATCTCATCTTTCTGGGCCACCTATCCAGACATTATTTATTGTTATCAATTATAGCCTCCCACCAAATAGGGGTTCTTTTCGGTCTGTATTTAGATAAGAGCAACTGTGTTTGCCAGAGAAGGGCCACCTGCATCATGTACAGGTACCCTGTGTTGACAGATTCATTCAGTAACTGTTCCTTTCAACACACACAACACATACTTAATAATAATTTAGACCGATGCATCTTCAGAGAAATAGTGTATTCAAACAGTAGCCTGACACCCATTCGATGTGGAAACTCTGTGGTGGAAGACAAAGAGCAGTGTGACTGTGGGACCTTCAAGCAGTGTTACACCAACCCATGCTGCGACAGTGACTGCCGCTTTACACCTGGGAGCATTTGTAACAGGGAATCATGCTGTGCAAACTGCACCTACACGCCCGCGGGGACGCTCTGCAGACCAATCCAGAACATCTGTGACCTTCCCGAGTACTGCAAGGGGAAGGACACGCGGTGCCCCAGTGATTTTTATCTGCAAGATGGAACCCCGTGCACCGAGGACGGCTACTGCTACCATGGCAATTGTACGGACCGCAGTATGCACTGCAAGGAGATCTTTGGGGAAGGGGCGCTGAGCGCTCCAGATGTCTGCTATGGCATAAATAGAAAGGGCCACCGATTTGGACACTGTAAAGTTACTGAGTTTTTCCATCCAGCTCGTTGTGGGCAAGCTGACGTTAAGTGTGGACGCCTACAGTGTGTCAACGTCACTCATCTGCCTCGTTTGCAGGAACATGTGGGGTTCCATCACTCCATAGTAGGGGGGTTCTTGTGTTTTGGGGTGGGTGCACACCGTGCGACAGAAACAACTGATGTGGGTGCTGTGAGACCTGGTACCCCCTGTGGGGGTGGAAATTTCTGTCTTCAGGGCTTCTGCAATGCTACTCTGGCGGCCATAGACTACAACTGTCCCCCTTCGAAATGCAACTACAGGGGCGTGTGCAACAATAACAGGAACTGCCATTGCCATGTAGGCTTGGACCCTCCCCGGTGCATAAACACTGGAGCCGGAGGGAGTGTGGACAGTGGACCCCCTCCAAGAAGAACGCGGACAGTGAGGGAAAGTGGTATGTCAGTGGTGTATTTGAGAATCATTTTTGGTCGCTTGCTTGCCCTCTTGGCTGCACTCCTCTTCGGTGTAGCCACGAATGTGAGAACTCTCCAGACCACTACAGTCACTGAAGTGAACGTTCGTGGGAAGCAAACAACAAGTTAGCCTTCGGACCCCTGTACAAGTCAGGCAACATGAAGAAACACCTGCAAAAAGTCACCATATCCTGCTGGCAGAGCTCAAGCCCACATTTCTGAGCGGCTGCAGGGGTCCTGGCCCACATCCAGGGTGTGCACCGTGGATGTTTTCACACCACTCTCTCTGACAGCTTGCTTGCCAGCGTCTGCAATAAAGCTTGAACACCTCACGTTAGTGTCCTGTGCAGTCCTTGTAGGTCTGTAAGAGCCCTGAGTGAGCCTGAGGCTCGGGCCTGGAGAGGAGACCTGGTCAGCAGCTGGCCTTGCGCTGTGGATGACTGTCCCAGGATTAGTGACAGTGGCCACAGGTTCCTTTAGGGCCAATTCTTGACAGTTCCCCCCAATTGTGCCCTTGAGCACTGAGTGTCCCTCAGTCCCTCAGTAAGGTCTCCTCTAAACTGTTTGGGTTCAGGGCAATGGCGAGCTCTTCCCCTCCCCCAACCCTGCCATTTTCATATGGGGGAAGGGTGGGGTGGCTGTGGGCTGAGAGTGAGGGTTCCTTGTCTACTAGTGACCCCTTTGCGCCCTAGAGAGCGCCCTTTTCTGTGTGGAGGCAGACCAGTGAGTGGCACTCAATCAGAAAGAACAAGTGGCCCTCCTGACTCTGGCCTCAGTGTGAGAAGGAAAGCTGAGAGCCGATAGCCCTCCCCTTACTTGCTCCACCAGAACCAATCTCTTGGCTTCTGTAATTTTAAAAATATTTTTATAATTTAATAAATCTTTATTGTTCAGATTCTTACAATTGTTCCTCTTTTTCCCATCATAGCTCCCCTCCACCTGGTTCCCACCCCACCCTCTGCCCTTACCTCCCCCTCAGTGTCCTCATCCATAGGTGTCTGATTTTTGTCCAGTCACTTTCCGCACCCCCACACCCCTTTCCCCCTGAGAATTGTCAGTCCACTCACTCCCTTTCTATGCCTCTGATTCTATTATATTCACCAGTTTATTCTGTTCATTAGATTTTTAATTCACTTGATTTTTAGATTCACTTGTTGACAGATATGTATTTGTTGTTCATACTTTTTATCTTTACCTTTTTCTTCTTCTTCCTCTTCTTCTTAAAGAATACCTTTCAGCATTTCATATAATACTGGTTTGGTGGTGATGAAATCCTTTAGCTTTTTCTTATCTGTTTAGCTCTTTATCTGACCTTTAATTCTGAATGATTGCTTTGCTGGGTAGAGTAATCTTGGTTGTAGGTTCTTGCTATTCATCACTTTGAATATTTTTTGCCACTCCCGTCTGGCCTGCATAGTTTCTGTTGAGAAATCAGCTGACAATCGTATGGGTGCTCCCTTGTAGGTAACTAACTGTTTTTCTCTTGCTGCTTTTAATATTCTCTCTTTGTCTTTTGTTCTTGGCATTTTAATTATGATGTGTCTTGGTGTGGTCCTCTTTGGATTCCTTTTGTGTGGGGTTCTCTGCACTTCCAGGACTTGTAAGTCTATTTCTTTCACCAGGTGTGGGAAGTTTTCGGTCATTATTTCTTCAAATAGGTTTTCAGTATCTTGCTCTCTCTCTTCTTCTGGCAACCCCATAATTCTGATGTTGGTACGCTTGAAGTTGTCCCAGAGGCTCCTTACACTATCTTCATATTTTTGGATTCTTTTTTCTTTTTTCTTTTCCGGTTGAGTGTTTTTTGCTTCTTTGTATTTCAAATCTTTGACTTGATTCTTGCGTTCCTCTAGTCTGCTGTAAGATCTCTGTATAATATTTTTTATTTCAGTCAGTGTATGTTTAATTTCTAGTTGGTCCTTTTTCATATCCTTGAGGGTCTCGCTAAATTTATCGGCCTTTTCTAGGAAATTCTTGATAAACCTTATAGCCGTGGTTTTGAACTCTATATCCAGTCATTTGCTTTTCTCCATTTCTTTCGTTTGTGACCTGTTTCTTTGTCTCTGCATTTTCACTGCTTCCCTGAGTTGGTAGAGTAGCTTTGTGTCCTAGGTGTCCTATGTGGCCCAGTGGCTGTGCCTTCCCAGTTACCTTAGGTGAACATTCTTGGTGTACCCCTTTGTGGACTGTGTGTACAGCCTTGTTGTAGTTAAGTCTTGATTGTTGTTGATATCTTGGGGGGGAATTGACCTCCAGGCCAATTGGCTGTGAGGATCAGCTGTGACTATGCTGGGAGAACTTCTGTGCTGGAGACAGCCTTATGAGACCAGACTTGCTACATTGCAAAAGCCTCTGTGCTTGGCTTGGATGGGGTGGGGTCTCAGGGCTGAGCAGACAGCCTGGCTTCCCGTCAGCACTGCCTTATGAGGCCCATGTGTCTCAGTGTCCATCGGTAATTGCTGTAGTCCTCTCTGCACACAAGCATTTACGACCATCAAGACCAGGGGTCCTCAAACTTTTTAAACAGGGGACAGTTCACTGTCCCTCAGACCATTGGAGGGCCGGACTATAGTTTAAAAAAAAACAATGAACAAATTCCTATGCACACTGCACATGTCTTATTTTGAAGTAAAAAAACAAAACGGCAAAAACACCCGCATGTGGCCCGCGGGCCGTAGTTTGAGGACGCCTGGTCAAGACAAAACTCCCGGAGGGCACCGGCTTTGGGACTCCCAGACGTGTCATGGGATTTCAACCTGTTCGTTCATGAAAACAGTGTAATCGCTCTGGGCATCCTAACACAGAAATTTGGGCCTTGACAGAGACCAGTGGCCTACCTTTCAAAGCAAATTGACCCGGTTGCAGCAGGCTGGCCACCCTGCCTGAAGGCCTTAGCGGCCACCACACTGCTGATCAAGGAGGCAGACAAGCTCACGTTGGGACAAAATCTAAACGTCAAGGTGCCCCACTCCATCATTACTTTGATGGACACTATGGGACAGCACTGGCTAACTCATGCTCAGATGGCCCAGTATCAAGGGCTACTATGTGAAAACCCACGAATCAGACTAGAAACAGTAAAATCTCTAAACCCTGTACTTTCTTGCCCATAGCAGCTGGGGCCTCAGAGCATGATTGCCTAGAGTTGCTTGATGAATTTGACTCCAGCTGGCCAGACCTGACAGATAAACCACTGCGTAATCCTGACCTCCTTCTGAATACAGACAGCAGTTGTTTCATGAGTGAGGGCAAAATATATGCTAGGTATGCAATAGTTTCAGATTTTGAAACTTTGAACTCAAAGGCCCTTCCTGAGGGATGGTCTACACAAAGAGCAGAGCTGTGGGCCCTGGTGAGGGCATTAGAACTTAGCAAGGATAAGCAGGCCACCATATATACTGATTTGTGCTATGCCTTTGCTACCCTACATATACATGGGGCTATATACAAGGAAAGGGGACTCTTGACTACAGGAGGGAAAGGAATCAAAAACAAAAATGAAATCCTAAAACTGTTAGAGGTCCTCTGGGAACCAAAGGAAGTGGCAGTCATCCACTGCAAGGGGCACCAAAAAGGAAGGATCTGTCAGAGGGGAACCACCAGGCAGACACTGCAGCTAAACAAGCTGCAAGAGAACAGGCAATACCATCCAAAATCATGCTGGTCCCAGAACTACCTACACCCCCACAATATAGAGTTCAGGAAGAGAAATGGGCACAGCAAGAGGGTGGAAATATGATCAAGGAAGGATGGTGGATACTCCCAAACTCAGAATCTATGTGCCAGAGCAACTAGCCCACTGGGTGGTCCTCCAGCAACATGAACTCACCCACCTGGGAAAAACCTCTCTAGAAGCCTTATGGAGCCGGTACTACCTGATTGCTCGGCTTCTGTCCCTGTGCACCTCAGTCTCCCAATGCTGCCTCCTCTGTGCTTAAAACAATGCCAAGCAAGGCCCCATTGGGCCTGCTGGAACCCAGCGCTGCGGCCAAGCACCCTTTGAAGATCTGGAGGTAGACTTCACTGAAATAGGACCCAGCAGGGGAAGTAAATACCTCCCGTTTTTTGCCTGTGTTTTCTCAGGCTGGGTCGAAGTTTACCCCACACGCACAGAGAAGGCAACAGAAGTAACCAAAGCTCTACTAAGAGACATCATCCCAAATGCCATAAACTATGGGATCAGACAATGGCCCAGCCTTCATGGCAGAAGTAGTACAGCAGGTAGCTAAGACTGTAGGCATCCAATGGAATTTACACACCGCCTACTGGCCTCAGAGCTCAGGGAAAGTAGAATGCATGAATCGGACCCTTAAGCAGGCTATGGCAAAACTGTCAGGAAACCAACCTGCCATGGCCTGACATACTGGCTCTGGCTCTCTGGAGGGTACATTGTACCCCATGGGCAAAGATAGGGTTCTCCCCCTTTGAAATCCTATACAGGAAACCTCCCCCAATAATCAAACTCAGGAGGGACATAAAAGAACTAGTAAATTTAGAAATATAGAAGCCATTTGAAGGACTAGGAAAAACCGTCCTTAGGGTACATAGGTGGTAACTGACAGAATACCCATCTCTCTGGCAATAATGGTACATCCCCATAAGCCAGGGGACCAAGTCTGGGTAAAAGACTGTAAAAAGGAACCCCTCAAACCCATCTGGAAGGGGCCCTATTTAGTAATACTAACCACTCCCACAGCCCTTAAAGTTGCAGGTCTGAACACCTGGATCCACCACTCCCGAGTGAAGGCAGCCCACACGCTGAAGGACAACCAACCTGAGTGGAAGACAACTCCCAACCAAGACAACCCTCTGCGGGTCACCCTTAAGAAGACAGTAAACCAGCTGATCAACCTACACAAAAGCCTAAGGACTTCGTCAGTGGACCCAGTGGTCACCACCTGCTGGCCTGAGCCTGGCTTCAGATGCTGTATCCTTACTTATCTTTCTCTGTTAGCAATATTAACTATCCTCTTCCTTGCTCTCCTCCTTTGTTGCTGAACTCTGGCATTCCTAACTCCCCAGATGAGCATTATCCCCAACCATCAATCTTGTAGTTCCTCTGGCAGCACACACTTGATCTAAAAAAAGCCATTTAGGTTATAACCCTGTTAATTGGACTAGGAATCACTGCTGGAATAGGTACTCATATTGCAGGAATAGCCTCATCAACCTCCTATTTGCAGAAATTCAGTAGTATTACAAAACAGAAGGGGTTTAGACCTACTAACTGCTGAAAAGGGAGGAATAAACCTCTTCTTAAATGAAGAGTGTTGCTTTTATGTTAACCAATTAGGAATAGTTAGAGCTATGGCCCAACAATTAAAGGAATGGGTTGCAAAAAGGAGATAGGAATGGTCAGAATCTTGAAACTCCTGGAGTAATATCTGGAATTGTGCATCTTGGATTCTCCCACTCGCTGGCCCTCTCCTCATGCTTCTCATGGCACTCCTTTTTGGCCCCTGAATTCTCAACATGCTAAGCCGTTTTATTTCCTCTGCTTTAGAAGCAATAAAACTGCAGATGATGCTTCAAACAAAGAACCTCAACTACTGATACTACCCTCTGGATGGCAAGAAGCCCTGGTTGCTGCATCCCCTCCCCATTCGACACCCCATTCAGCAGGAAGTAGCAAGAGCAGTGGGCACCCCATTTCCTTCACGCAGCACAGCGGGAAATCCCTTGTCCATACCTAACCTTAAAATAATGATGTTGTCTAAGTCTGCCAAGAGCACATATAACTCTCACCTTACATGCTCCACCATAACCATGCCCTTGGTCTCTGTAATCTGTGCTCACGACCAGCAGCAGGGCCTCAGGACCAGCAGTGGGTTCAGGACCAGCAGTCCTGAACAAACACTGTTTGTCCTGAGCGCCCCCTGCTGGCCTGGAACACCCCCTGGTAAATTAAGTTGCATCAGCCAACCACCCAGGTTGCCACATGTGTGGAGAGACCCCTGAATACAAGGAAGCTTATCCTATATAATAAAAGTGTAATATGCAAATCCCCTCAACTGGAAGTTCTACCGGAGTTTGACCAGAGGCCGAGGCTGGCCCACCAACTGCCTGGGACCCCTCCCCCTGGGCAGCCCAACCTCAATTGGCCACCCACACCCTGATCGTGGTGGGCCGGCCGGACCCCACCCAGGCACAAATTCATGCACCAGGCCTCTAGTCATGTATAAAAGGTCAGAACCTGGGTGCCTGGCTCAGGCTCTGGAGGGAACTCCACTGAGCCAGCAGCAGTGCCCATAAAAGAGTCTTTTTCTGAACCACTGCTGTGTTTGGATTGTCGCCTCCCACCAGCCTGATTTCTGTCATAACAAGAAGAGCCTGCTTATGTGAGCCTCTCCTCCCCACTGTGCACTGCAGAGAGCGGCTGTGAGTGAGAGCTGAGTCCTGGGGAGGCACCAGGACTTTGCTAAAAACCCAGGCCTGTGGGGCTGGAAACCCTCCTCCTCTGTGTCTTCATAGTTTTCCCCTAAACGCCATTGTACAATGTCATGTAAACCTGATGAAAGTAAACCTTTAGGTGAGCATTTAAAATTAGGTATTTCCTCGGTGCAACCCAGGTTCATCATGTGGAATTTAAAAGCCCAAATCCCCACAAATTCAAGGGCCTGGGTGTCTGTGATGGACAGACATGTCAGGTGGATGTTAGAAGCTGAGGTTGGAACCTCTTTCTCCTGTGACGGGTAATGTGGGGGAGCAGGGAAGAAGGAGAAGAGCTCTGGGCTCAAGGAGCTCAGAGTCTAGGTCTGAGTCGGTGAGAACTAGACAGTGGGTCCTGCTGGGGTGGTTTCCACATGCACTTGAGTCACTGAGCAGCCAGAAGGTCACTTGTGTTTGGATGGACACACACCCGAGGGTACAGGTCCCACGGGATGATCCTAAACCCTGTGGAGCAGGTGGGCCTGACAGGAGGCAGGAGAGAAGTGGGCACAGGTGGGCATGAGGGGGACAAGTCCTGAGCTCAGCACAGAGCTGCCTGGGCTGTGCTGGGGACCCTGTTGGTGGGAAATTCACCAAACACAGGAAGATGAGAGCACTGTGGGTGGTCTTTAACAAGAAAGACAAAGGACACATGAAATATGGTGAAGAAAGGTCACCAGGTCTGGTGCTACCTCCTCAGCAAACGGGGAGTGTCTCTCCCTCATTTGTGTCTGCAGTGAGGCCATGAGAAACAAGAGCCATGAAGAAGGAAGTGTCCATGGGGTTGGCTGAGCCTTGATAGGAAACCCCTGGGCCTAGGAGGTACTGTAAGACCCCCCAAAATGAGACCCTTACTCTGTCCCACGAATCGACGGCGTCCCCAATCACCCGCAGGAGGCGTCACTTGATGCAAACAGCAAGAGGCTTTTATTCCAGCATGCTGGGGCTCAACTCGTAACTCACGCAGGAGCAGAGGAGTTAAGCAGCCCAGTAGGAAATTTTACAGGCTTATAAAGACAAAAACCACATGTTGGGAGGGGTCATACATGAGAGGGAGGAAAAGGGGACCAAATGCTGCCGGGGAATTCAAAAGGGGAGCTGGGCTTGTTAATTTCATGTTTTATGACAGGGCTTTTTCCTGGGATAGCCTTGATGGTCTGGCTACTATCACCCGGAGGGAGACTTGGAGGAGTTGAGATAAGACACACAGCTTTACAACTTTAATGGTCCTGTTCCCATCACAGGAAGGGGGAGACACCTTGAGGAGATAAGACATATGGCTTTACAACTTTAAAGGTCCTGTTCCCATCACAGGAAGGGGGAGACACCTTGGGGAGATAAGACATATGGCTTTACAACTTTAAAGGTCCTGTTCCCATCACAGGAAGGGAGACCTTGGGGAGTTGAGATAAGACAGGCAGCTCTCAAAAAAATTCTTTATTCTTACATTCCCCCATTTGCTTTTGGGTAAGTTCTAATCATGGAACTTCTGTCTCTACATACCCTTCTCCGAGGCTGTCTCCTTGGCGGAGGGACTGGTAATGCTGCCTGAGCATTAGTACCTGCACAGCACTTATTCTCTCCCTGACGAAGGTGACTAGGCGATTTAAGATGCAGGGCCCAAAAGTGAGAATTAAAAGCAGTATAATAAGGGGGCCCATCAGGGTGGATATGAGGGTGGTGAACCAAGGGGATCGGTTGTACCAACTTTCAAACCACCCTTGATGCGCTTCCCGATCTCGTTGTCTGGTTTCTAATCTTTCTCTAAGTTTGGACATGGAATCCTTTATTACACCAGAGTGATCTATGTAAAAACAACATTCTTCCTTTAGTGCAGCACATAATCCACCATCCTTGAGGAATAGGAGATCTAAACCTCGCCTATTCTGTAGTACCACCTCGGACAAAGAGGTCAATGACTCTTCCAATTTTGTGATTGATTGCTCTATATCTTTCAGATCCTCATTTACAGCTGCCCGTAACCCCTCGATGTACTGAGGAGTCTGGACGAGCGCGGCCGCCCCTGTTCCTACCCCGGCCGCCACTCCCAGACTCAGTAGGGTGGCTAGAGTGAGCGAGATCGGCTCCCTCTTCTGTTTACGAGGCCGTAGGTTGAACTCTGCCTCGAACGAACCTGCCTCGTGGTAGATAACTCTAGGTACCAGTTGTACAAGGACACAGTAGTCTTTGGCGGTGTTGAACACCGATGAGGAAACACATGGGGTCAGTCCTGTACTGCAGGCCCACCATCCACCTACGGGGGGGACCAGATAGTAGTTGGCAGTTGTTTGGGGGCTTTCTATGGTCCGATTGCACAGATACCTACGGTTTGTAGGAACTGTGCCCAAGCAAGTGCCATGCCCAGAGACTTCTGTAAGGGTGAGCTTACTATTCGACCCCCCAGCTACAGGAGTCATGGGAGGTAGTATTATTAAAGGTCCCCGAAAAGGCGATGCCCTCATAATACGGAGGGCTTGACGCTAGACATAGCCAGCAAGACTCGGTCAGGTTAGGATTGGAGGCATTGAGGACGCTGAAAGCTCCCTGTATCAGGTTAAAGAGTTTCTGCCCCGTGCTCGGTTTCTCGGGTCTATTTGCTAAGCCGAGGATCGAGGGAGTTGGGGTTGTGACTGGGTTGGGCCTACTTGTGGAGGTTCGGGGATCGGGTGGCCTAGTATGGGCAGTTGGTGACCGCTGTTCAGACAGTACGAGGTTAGGCCCTACCTGGACCGCGGTCGGAGTTTCAATCTTAAGCTTGATGGTAAAGGAAAATCCATTGTCATAACCTGACATATAGAAACGTAATCCCCATGCTCTTCCCTTAATCCAGTCACGGAATTGTTTTCCCTTTTCCGTGAAGGAGATATTCAAGGGATTACACCACCCTTGGTTATAACAGTTTACTACCGTAAGATTTCTCTGCACTCTTATTAGATCCCACGATGAGGTGGGGTTCCAATAAGTATTTCCAGTAGTTTCACAGCCCCATTCTGTGCAATAATAATGGTCTATTCCTCCACACCTTCTTGCTTCATTCCTTGACCTCCCATCCCGAGGGCAGACATAGAAAGGGGTCCCTTGTACCCTACTCCGGGCCCGTGGGTAGCTACAACCTGGGGCCCCCCAGGTGACTTGATTGTAAGCCGCAGTACCGTCTAGTGGCCGGGGGTTACGGACCTCCTTGAAGGAGTAAGAGGGGATGTCCCAGTTCTCTAATCCCGCTACCAAGGCGCAAATGTCTGGGGTCAGGGACGGCCACCAGGCCCAAAGGGGGGCCTCCTTGGTGGAGCTCCATATTATATCTCCAGTCCGGGAGAAGACCTGCCATGTTAGTCGTTGAGGGGCATGAGGGTTAGGACTACTTATCGGCGGGAGCGTCAGCAGGAGCAGGAACACGGTGAATGCGGAGCTTGAGGGGATTGTCCAATTTTTCCACTTTCCACGCTGGGTCTGGGGGGGGTGGGCGCGGGCTTGACATGTGAAGCGTGGATCCAAGCGGCGATGCCATGGACCTTTACTGCAGTCGGAGTTGTGAGCAGCACTATGTATGGTCCTTTCCACCTCAGTTCCAAGCTGGCCGCACGGTGGCGCCGAATGTACACCGAGTCTCCGACCTGGAACTGATGAGGCACTTGCAGGTCTCCGGGCTTGTAGGCCTCGGCCAACCGATTCCACACTTCCCTCTGCACAGTCTCAAGGGCTTTTAATCTGGTGTACAAAGATTGAGAGAAATAAGATTTTGGGGAAGGGAGGTGTGGCAGGGTCATGAGTGGGGGGTGAGCCCCATATAGAATTTCAAAAGGAGTTAGCTTTAGGGAGCCAGGGGTATTGCGTACCCTAAACAAAGCAAAGGGAAGGAGGACTGTCCAGTCTGTTATGCCAGTCTCTAAGGATAATTTAGTCATGACCTCTTTTAAAGTTCTATTCATTCTTTCTACTTGCCCTGAGCTTTGGGGCCTATAAGCACAATGTAATTTCCAATCAAGCCCCAGGATTTTGGCCAGTCCCTGACTTACCTGGGCAACAAACGCAGGGCCGTTGTCTGACCCGATTACCTTAGGCACCCCGAACCTCGGGAAGATGTCTTCTAGTATTGTCTTGGCCACCACCTGAGCAGTCTCCTTCTTGGTAGGAAAGGCTTCAACCCATCCTGAAAATGTATCTATGAATACTAATAAGTATCTGTATCCATACCTGGCTGGTTTTACCTCAGTGAAGTCTATTTCCCAGTAACTCCCAGGGCGGTCTCCTCGGAGTCGTTTGCCCTGAGTTAGCTTGCTGGGCTGGGCATTCACCATCTGGCAAGGCTTGCATTCTTTTACAGTTGTATCTGCGAGCTCTCCTAATTTCATGATATAATACGGTGATGACTGGACAATAGTTTTTAAATGTTTTGGGCCCAGATGAGTTAACTTATGAAGATGTCTGAGAAAGATGATAGCCTGTTTTTCTGGGAGGATTCTTTTCCCTTCTGAGGTTTCCCGGATCCCCTCTGGAGTCTCCAGGTGAAATCCTAGTCTGTCCATTCTCTCAAGGTCTGGTTCTGAATATTCAAAGCTCCTGATTGAGGGATATATTGCATCCTCAGGGTGAGACTTCGGTTTCTTTTCAGACAAGGATAGGATGTTAAGTCCCTGGGCCGCCTGCTTGGCTTCTCTGTCAGCCCTTTGGTTCCCTTCTGCAACCCTGGTCCCTCTTTTCTGATGTCCGGGGCAGTGAATAATTGCCACTTTCTTAGGAAGGTGGACGGCCTCTAACAGGCTTAGAATTTCTTCTTTATTTTTGATTTCCTTCCCTGCCGAGGTCAGTAGCCCCCGCTGCCGGTAGATGGCCCCGTGTACATGAGCAGTAGCGAATGCATACCTGCTATCAGTGTAGATGTTAATCTTCTTCCCTTCTGCCAACCGTAGAGCCTGGGTCAGAGCTAGTAACTCAGCCTTCTGAGCCGATGTCCCTTCGGGTAGGCTGCTTGCCCAGATAATTTGCTCATTATCCACTACCGCCGCCCCGGCCACCCGTTTACCTTCTATTATGTAGCTGCTTCCATCAGTGAACCAGGTTAGCTGAGCGTCTGGCAAGGGCTGGTCTCGGAGGTCCCTGCGGGTCCCCGTTTCTTCTGCCAGTATCTCTTGACAGGTATGCAGCACACTCTCCTGGGTGGACGTTTCAGGTAGTAGGGTAGCTGGGTTGAGGATGGCAGGCGGCCCGAACTGGATCCTGTCTTCATTCAGTAGGAGACTTTGATAATGAGTCATGCGGGCGTTGGACAGCCACCGATCAGGGGGCTGTCTGATGATACTCTCCAAGGAGTGAGGGGCAATGACTGTTAGCTTTTGTCCCATAGTTAATTTGTCAGCATCTTTCACTAAAACTGCCACTGCCGCCACGGACCTCAGGCAGGCAGGCCAGCCACTAGCAACAGGATCTAGTTTCTTGGAGAGGTAGGCTACCGGCCTCTTCCACGGCCCTAGAGGCTGGGTCAGCACTCCTCGGGCTACTCCCCTCCTTTTATCCACAAATAGGACGAAGGGCTTTGCTGCGTCCGGTAATGCTAGAGCTGGGGCTGACAGTAATGCCTTCTTGATGTCATCAAAGGCCTGCTGTTGGCCGTTACCCCACTCAAACGGGGCACTCTCTCTAGTCAGAGGGTAGAGGGGAGCTGCCAGGGTAGCGAACCCGGGGATCCATAAGCGGCAAAACCCCGCAGTCCCTAAAAATTCTCGCACCTGGCGGGGTGAGCGAGGAACGGGTATCTGAGTCACAGTTTGTTTCCTGGCCTCCGTCAGCCATCTCTGCCCCCCTTTGAGGGTGTACCCCAGGTACGTTACCTCTCTTTGGCAGATCTGGGCCTTCTTGGCGGAGGCCCGATATCCTAAGTGGGCAAGTTCTTCTAGCAGTAGTCCCGTGCCCCGTTGGCACTCTTCCTCTGTGGCCCCGGCTAGCAGTAAGTCATCTACATACTGCAGAAGAGTTACCTGGGGATGGCTGGCACGGAAGTGGGTCAAATCTTGGTGGAGAGCTTCATCAAAGAGGGTCGGGGAATTCTTGAACCCCTGGGGCAATCGGGTCCAAGTCAGTTGTCCTGTAGTCCCGGAGTCAGGGTCCCGCCACTCGAATGCAAAGATGTTCTGGCTGGAAGGGTGTAGTCGCAGGCAGAAGAAAGCGTCCTTTAAATCCAAGACAGTATACCAAATATGATCCGGGGGGAGAGAGCTCAACAAGTTGTAAGGGTTGGGTACAGTGGGGTGGATGTCCTGCACCCGTTTGTTCACTTCTCTTAAGTCCTGCACCGGGCGATAGTCTCCTGTGCCAGGCTTCTTAACAGGTAACAGGGGAGTGTTCCACGGCGACTGACACTTTACTAGGATGCCCTGCTGAAGGAGGCGCTGAATATGGGGCCTAATTCCTTCCCGGGCCTCCTTAGTCATAGGGTATTGGCGTACAGCCACAGGAGAAGAAGTGGCCTTAAGCTCTATGACTACAGGGGGCCTTTCTGTGGCTAATCCTGTTCCAGTCATCTCAGCCCACGCTCCCGGATACCTACTCAACCAGTCATTAATGTGACTTATCTCTGCCCCCGGTTTCTCAAAAAGTCTATGTTCATCATCTAGGCGTATGGTCAGGGCGGTAGCCATTCTCTTGCTTTGGGTCACCTCCGGGCCCTCGGGGGTGAAGGTAATCTGGGCTCCCATTTTGGTTAGGAGATCTCTCCCAAGTAGAGGCGCAGGGCACTCGGGGATGACTAGAAACGAGTGGGTTACCTGTCCCGTTCCTAAGTCTACTGTTCTTCGGGTAGTCCATGAGTACTGCTGGTGCCCTGTGGCTCCTATCACCCACGATTTTTTGTGGGAGACGGGCCCAGACGGTTCGAGCAGGACCGAGTGTTGAGCCCCAGTGTCTACTAGGAACTCAACTGGCTTCCCCTCCACCTTTAGTGTTACCCTAGGCTCGGGGAGGGGTTCCGAGCCCCGTCCCCACTAATCTTCTTCTTCCAGGGCTAACACTTTCTTGGAGGGCCCGTTCTTCTTATTCCTAGGGCACTCTCTAGCCCAGTGACCTTTTTCCCTACAGCAGGCACACTGATCTTTGTCTAATGGGGTGCGGTTGCCCAGGTTACCTGACTTTTTAGCCCTGCTTTGGGTCCGTTCCTGGTCTCTCTCACTTACTACTGCGGCCAAAATCCGTGTCAGGTTTTTCTCCTGCTTGCGATCCCTTTTGTTTTCTCTTTCCTCTCTTTCTTTTTCTTTCCTCTGCTCTTTTTCCTCCTCAGTTTCCCTCTTATGGTACACTTTCTCTGCCTCCTTAACCAGATCCTGTAGGGTATAATCCTGCAACCCTTCTATTCTCTGCAACTTTCTCTTAATATCTACCGCTGACTGCCCTATAAAAGCCATGGCCACGGAAGCCCTTTGCCCCTCAGAGGTAGGGTCAAACGGAGTGTAGTGCCTGAAAGCTTCCATTAAGCGCTCAAGGAATACTGATGGGGGTTCCGTGGCCCCTTGGATCACCTCTCTTACCTTAGCCAAATTAGTGGGGCGTCTCGCTGCCCCGCGGAGGCCAGCCACTAGAGTCTGGCGATAGACTGTCAGTCGCTCCTTACCTTCTGCCGTGTTGAAATCCCAGTCAGGCCTGGAGAGGGGAAAGGCAATCTTGACAAGGTGGGGGAGCTGGGTGGGTCGTCCTCTGTTCCTGGGACGTTCTTCCTTGCTTCTAATAAGATCCTCTTCCTCTCCTCCGTATTGAAAAGAGTCTGCAATAGCTGTTGACAATCATCCCATGTGGGTTGATGAGAGAACATTAAAGACTCTACCAGCCCGGTTAAGCGCTGGGGATCCTCTGAAAAAGGAGGATGGTTAGTTTTCCAGTTATACAAGTCTGCGGAGGAAAAAGGCCAGTACTGGAGAGGTTGACGAGGGGCCGGCCCACCATCCGTCACCACTGGTGGGGGCCCATAAGCTCTCAGGGGAAGGGCAACAGTGGTGTCGGGAGTCATTCCGCGGCGGCTCCTGGTGCTCTGTGCAGGCCCTAGCAGAGATTCGTTAGGGGGAGCAGAGGGGGCAACTGCCGGGGGCGGCGACGCTTCTGGCTCCCCCCGACCTTCTACAGGAACCAAGACAGGAGGATAGGAGGGGAGGTGGGTCAAGGAGAAGGAGGTCAGTCTGGAGGTCTGGATAAATCTTCTTGGGGGGGTCCGAGTGACTGGATTTCCCCCCAGAACTGGGAGTTTGGACGGCGAAAACTTGAGCAGCCGGAACTGGAGCGGCCGGCACCTGAGCAGTCGGTACCGGAGCGGCCGGCACTGACACAGCCGGCACCGGAGTAGCTGGCACTGGAGCAGCCGGTACTGGAGCGGCTGGCACCGGCACAGCCGGCACCGGAGTGACTGGCACCGGCGCGGCCAGTACTGGAGCGGCTGGCACCGGCGCAGCCGGCACCGGAGTGGCTGTCACCGGCGCGGCCAGTACTGGATCAGCCGGCACTGGAGCAGCTGGTCGGGGCTTGGGTTTTGCAACCCAAGGTTGGACCCAGGGGGGTGGATTTTGTACCAGGTCCTGCCAAACCACGATGTAGGGCTGCTGATCCCGATGGGCTCCAGGTTCTTTCTGAAAAACAATCTCTTTAACAGCAAAAATGACAGACAGGTCAAAAGTCCCTTCTGCTGGCCATCCTATATTAAAAGTAGGCCATTCTGAGGAGCAGAAGGTCCTCCATGGGCCTTTCTTGATCTCAACTGATAGGTCGCGACCTCTTCCCTTAACTTCAGTCCAATGGTCTAATGTCAGACTAAGAGGGGTTGTCACAGTCTGTCCCATCGTCAGTTCGTACGTCGTCAGAAACACAAATAACAATAACGCTACAGACACGAGGACCCACTTACTCCACCTTGTCCGCCACAAATACACAACAGAACCAGACGGGCGCGATCCTAACAATCTCTGATCCAACAGTTGAACCCGATCAGCGCCCTCACAATAGGAGACTACCAGGCGTCCCTCGCTCTCCTCCACCCTCGGGGCGTCCCCCAGGGCTGCAACCTGTGGCCCTCCAGGCACGTCTACCGGCCACTGCTCGGCCACTCTCACGAGTTGCCGAGCGGCTGCCAAACCAAAAGTGCGCGCGCACACAACACCAGTCCAACTGGCGAAACACAGGACAAAGACAGACAATCTCGCACAGGACAAAGACAGACAATCTCGGGGTACCCCTTCTTACCTCCAAGGTCGACTCCGCGGATGAGGGGGGGCCGTCAATTTCCCGGCCAACGCACCAAATGTAAGACCCCCAAAATGAGACCCTTACTCTGTCCCACGAATCGACGGCATCCCCAATCAACCGCAGGAGGCGTCACTTGATGCAAACAGCAAGAGGCTTTTATTCCAGCATGCTGGGGCTCAACTCGTAACTCACGCAGGAGCAGAGGAGTTAAGCAGCCCAGTAGGAAATTTTACAGGCTTATAAAGACAAAAACTACATGTTGGGAGGGGTCATACATGAGAGGGAGGAAAAGGGGACCAAATGCTGCCGGGGAATTCAAAAGGGGAGCTGGGCTTGTTAATTTCATGTTTTATGACAGGGCTTTTTCCTGGGATAGCCTTGATGGTCTGGCTACTATCACCCGGAGGGAGACTTGGAGGAGTTGAGATAAGACACACAGCTTTACAACTTTAATGGTCCTGTTCCCATCACAGGAAGGGGGAGACACCTTGGGGAGATAAGACATATGGCTTTACAACTTTAAAGGTCCTGTTCCCATCACAGGAAGGGGGAGACACCTTGGGGAGATAAGACATATGGCTTTACAACTTTAAAGGTCCTGTTCCCATCACAGGAAGGGAGACCTTGGGGAGTTGAGATAAGACAGGCAGCTCTCAAAAAAATTCTTTATTCTTACAGTACAAACTTTCTTCCCCACTAAGTCCACAGGGGCTCCTGGGTCTGTGTTGGATAGGTCCTGATCCCCCTGCTGGTCCTGATCCCCCTGCTGTTCCTGATCCCCCTGCTGGTCCTGAACCCCCTGCTGGTCCTGATCCCCTGCTGGTCCTGAGCCTCCATTTGTTGGTCCTGAACCCCCTGCTGGTCCTCAGCTCCTATTTGTCCTGAGTGCCCCATGCTGGCCTGGTACATCTCCTGGTAAATTAAGTGCCCTTTGCAGCCCTGGCCTCCTGTCTCCCTCAGGGAGGTGTGTGTCTGGGCTCACACTGACTTACCCTCACTGTGTCTCTCCCAGTTATACACTGCCTAGACCTTCGTGGTAGGTTCTGAATGACTTATAGGAGGGCCTACGACACAATATACACACAATGCAAAAATATGAATTTAGAAGGCGTTGGGGGCCAGGTGGAACTTCTTTTGTGAAGAGGAACACTGAGACCAGGTCCCATTTCATTTTATTCTCTTTGAATACACATTTGCCCTTTAGCAATGCACACAGGCAGGTCAAAGGTAAAGTTTGGAAAACAATGCAAGGATTAACAGGTGAGGAAATCGCCTCCAGCCACTGCAATCACAGCAGGAGCAACACTTGTAATGATTTTCAGCCCTGCTGACAATAAAAGTCCATTGGCCTTCCAATGTCTCTTTTTGATGCTAACTGCTGTTTGCTTTAGCTTCCAGCAATACACTGTCCTGGCCTGGCTCTCAGGCTGCTCAGTGTTCAGTAAACTTGGTTCCTGGAGGTGTCCCTGGTGATGCTGAGGCAGGATTTCAGTGTCGCTTTATACTTTGTACTTCCACCAGCCCACATAACTCCAACCCACTGCGGCCCCTATCCCTGGAACCTGGTGGGTCTAATGCATAGCATCGCTCATTAAAGAGAATACAGGGACAGTGCAGGTGAGGGAGAGGGTCTGCGAGGGCTTCACCAGTCTTGGTCCCGACTGCTACAGCTTCACGTGGGACAGGACCCCTGGGCACAAGGAGCATCAGTCCTTTCAGCCACCTGCCATCCATGACCCCTGTCTCATCCCTGAGACCCTCACTTTGGGGGGCTATCAGCAGGCACAGGAGAAGACCTAGCAGCCTCATCTTCTCAAGGACCACAGAGCTGCCTTCCTAGAGACCTCAGCCCTGTGTGAGGAGAGAGCTGTGAGCCTGCACAGCACAAAGAGGATTCAAAATGGGGCTTGAAGAGACATTTGCATGTGGGACTCTGTTCTCATAAGTGGGAGGGACTGTGTTCAGTCTGACATGTCCTTCTAGGTCCTGAGCACATTCCTTCTCCTGGACTCAGTCGCGTGGGTCTTGGATGGGAGAACACTTGGGGTATGACGCACCCTGGAGTCAGGTTAATGAATGGCCCCATCTTTCCAAGTTTAACAATAAATGCTGGACTAGATGAGTGGGTCACACCACTTTAATCTTATGTGCCATGGAATTCTTAAAAACGTGGATTAATATTATGTATAAACATCTTTCCAAGTTGAAAGAAAGACATTAAATAGGTTCAACATAGTAAAATCAGATAACCACCATTTCATATAAAATAACATTTTCATGTCAGAGAAAATGGAGAGATATAGGAAATAAGTGAGAGATCAGTGAAAATGGAGAGGTAGCAGGATACAAAATGAACATTCAGAAATCAATGGCATTTTAATACACCAATAATGAACTCTCAGAAAGAGAAACTGAAAAAACAAACAAAGAAAAATCCCATTTTCCATTGCAACAAAGAAATTAAGATACCTGGGAATAAACTTAACGAAGGAGGTAAAAGATCTATACTTGGAGAACTATAGGACCATGAGAAAAGAGATAGAGGAACATATAGACAAATGAAAAAAATATACTGTGTTCATGGATCTTTAGAAGTAACACCACTAAAATGTCAATACTACCCAAGGCAATCTACAGATTCAATGCAATCCTTATTAACATACCAAGGGCATATGTCACAGAACTTGAACAAATACAACCAAAATTTATATGGAACCATAAAAGACCCTGAATAGCTGCAGCAATCTTGAGAAAGAAGAACAAAGTTGGAGAGAATCACAATACCGGATATCAAACTATGCTACAAAGCCATTCTAATCAAAGCAGCCCAATACTGGCACAAGAACAGGCACATTGACCAATGGAACAGAACAGGGAACCCAGAAATTTACCCAAGCCTTTACGCTCAATTAATATCTGACAAAGGAGGCCAGGACATACAGTGGAGTAAAGACCGTCTCTTCAACAAATGGTGCTGGGAAAACTGGACAGAAACATGCAAAAGATGAAACCAGACCACCAACTTACACCATACACATGAATAAACTCAAAATGGGTAAAAGACTCAAATGTAAGTCATGAAACCATACAAATCCTAGAAGAAACATAGGCAGCAATATCTCAGGCATCTTGCGTATCAGAATTATTGCCAATACATCTCCTAGGGCAAGAGAAACAAAGGAAAATAAACAAATGGGACTACATCACAGTAAAATGCTTAGGACAGGAGGCCACCCAAAATGTGGTGGGGCACCCCACTCCTTAAACTAGCCTTTTTCTCTTCATGGGTACAGACGTCCTGGACGCATCCCCCAGATTGTGAGAAATGGCTGGTGTATTTAAATTTCAAAGGACGGACTGGGAAACAAAAAACATGACCAAAATGAGACTTTTAGTTACACTCTGAAGAGTGGGTGTCCATTTCACAGGATGACCAAGAGACCTAATAATTAATGGGCTAAGACCTTTTTTAGTTACCTCCCTTTGTCTAGGGCCGTGGTCGGCAAACTCATTAGTCAACAGAGCCAAATATCAACAGTACAACGATTGAAATTTCTTTTGAGAGCCAATTTTTTTAAACTTAAACTATATAGGTAGGTACATTGTTATTAACTTAATGAGGGTACTCCTAAGCTGGCCTTTGCTAAAACCTCAGGAGCCAAAGAGCCGCATGTGGCTCGAGAGACGCAGTTTGCTGACCACTGGTCTAGGGGAATCTTTCTAGAACCTGTGATAGCGGCCACAAGTACCTCTTGTACTCTCTCTCCTCACCCCCACACCCTGTTTGCTCTGGGGAAATTCAGTAATGGCTTGGCCACCTACTGTTTCTTTTCTATGAATATAAACCATAGGCATGCTCAATAGACTAACAATAAACAATTAAACCAAACAACAAACACAGGTAAAACAACAATGAACAGACAAGCGCCCATAACACGTAGACAAGACTTAATAAATCAGAGTCTTTCCATGGGTCTTTCAGATGTTTTACATTGCCTGGACTTACAGCCAGGTGCAGCCCAGATCTCAGCCTGCTGTTCACAGATCTTATCATAGTCTGCTCTCCATAGCATTGACTGGCATCTAAAGTCATTTGAGCTAAAATCTGCCAGTTACAAGGCATCGCATGGTAATTTTCAGACGAAGCATTAAAGAGTCCTTTTTTAAATGGACTGTTAGCCCCATTTTCTCTAGTTGATGAGGCTTCTCACACTGGAGGTGGAGGATCAGGGGGATTTACAGGCTGTACCTTAGGAGGAGAAGGTGACAAATCCTCCTGGCATCTGTAGGCTTTTTTTTTTTAATAATTCCTGCTCAGAGTGTTTTATTGTTCAGTCTCAATATTAGAACAGATCTGCTGACACCTTTTATTTTTCTCTTCAGAGAGAAAAGTTATTGTTTTATTATCTATCATTCTTTTTTATTTTTTATTTTTGCTATACATTTTTAAGGTATTATATGTGTACATAACTTACCATTGCCCCCACACCACTCCCATACATGCCCTCACCCCCCAATGTTTTGCATTTGTTGGTTATTCTTATATGCATGCATACAAGTCCTTCGGTTGATCTCTTATCTCCCCCACCTCTCCCTAACCTTCCTGCTGTAATTTGACAGTCTGTTTGATGCTTTACTGCCTCTGTATCTATGTTTTTATTCATCAGTTTAAATATTATTATCCACAAATGAGTGAGATCATGATGTATTTTTCTTTCATTGACCGGCTTATTTCACTTAGCTTAATGTTCTCCAATTCCATCCAGGTTGCTGCAAATGGTAAGAATTCCTTCTTTTTTATGGCAGCATAGTATTCCATTGTGTAGATGTACCACAGTTTTCTGATCCAGTCATCTGCTGACGGGCACATAGGCTGTTTCCAAATCTTAGCTATTGTAAATTGTGCTGCTATGAACATAGGGGTACATATATCCTTTCTGACTGGTGTTTCTAGTTTCTTGGGATATATTCCTAGGAGTAGGATTACTGGGTTAAATGGGAGTTCCATTTTCAGTTTTTTGAGGAAACTCCATACTGTTCTCCACAGTGACTGCACCAGTCTGCATTCCCACCAGCAGTGCACGAGGGTTCCTTTTTCTCCGCATCCTCGCCAACACTTGTCGTTAGTTGACTTGTGGATGATAGCCATTCTGACAGGTGTGAGATGATACCGCATTGTCGTTTTGATTTGCATCTCTCAGATAATTAGGGACTTTGAGCATGTTTTCATGTGTGTCTTGGACTTCCTTCTGTCTTCTTTCGAAAAGATTCTATTTAGGTCCGTCGCCCATTTTTTTATTGGATCATTTATCTTCCTTTTATTAAGTTGTATAAGCTGCCTGTAGATGTTGGAGATGAAATCTTTATCAGTGATAACATTAGCAAATATGTTCTCCCATACAGTTCTCCCAAATATGTTCTCCAAAAATATGTTTTGTTTGTTTCTTTTGCTGTGCAAAACCTTTTTATTTTGATGTAGTCCCATTTGTTTATTTTCTCTTTAGCTTCCATTGCCCTAGGATCAGTATCAGTGAAGGTCTTTAGGCATATGTCTGAGATTTTGCTGTGGATTCCTCTAGTATTTTTATGGTTTCCCATCTAATGTTTAAGTCCTGTATCCATTTTGAGTTTATTTTTGTGTATGGTCTAAGTTGGTGATCTAGTTTCATTTTTTTTGCATGTATCTGTCCAATTTTCACAACACCATTTATTGAAGAGACTGTCTTGACTCCATTGTATGTTCATGCCTCCTTTGTCAAATATTAATTGAGCATAGTGGTTTGGGTCGATATCTGGATTCTCTATTCTATTCCATTGATCTGTATGTCTGTTCTTGTGCCAGTACCAGGCTGTTTTGAGAACAGTGGCTTTGTAATACAGCTTGAAATCTGGTATTGAGATCCCTCCTACTTTATTCTTCTTTCTCAGGATTGCTGTGGTTATTCAGGGTCTTTTTTTATTCCAGATGAATTTTTGGAGAGTTCTTTCTAGGTCTGTAAAATATGCCATTGGCATTTTAATGGGGGAGTGCACTGAATCTATAGACTGCTTTGGGTAGTATGGACATTTTAATGATATTGATTATACCAATTCATGAACAGGTTATGTTCTTCCATCTGTTTACATCTTCCTCTATTTCTTTTTTCAGTGTCCTGTAGTTTTCTGCGTATATGTCTTTTACCTCCTTAGTTAAGTTTATTCTTAAGTATCTTAATTTTTTTGGTGCGATGGTAAATGGGATTGCTCTTTTTAGTCTCTCTTTCTGTAAGTTCACTGTTGGTGTATAGAAATGCCATAGATTTCTTGGCGTAAATTTTGTATCATGCTACATTGCTGAATTCATTTATTAAGTCTATTAGTTTTTTGATGGAGTCTTTTGGGTTTTTTATGTACAATACCATGTCATCTGCAAATAAGGACAGCTTCACTTCTTCTTTTCCAATTTGGATGCCTCTTATTTCTTCTTGTTGTCTAGTTGCAATGGCTAATACTTCCAGTACTATGTCAAACAGGAGTGGTGAGAGTGGGCATCCCTGTCTTGTTCCTGTTTTTAGGGGAAATGGTTTTAGTTTTTGCCCAATGAGTATGATGTTAGCTGTGGGTTTATCATATATAGCTTTATGTTGAGGTATGATCTTTCTATTCCCACCTTGTTGAGAGTTTTTATCAAGAAAGGGTGTTGGATTTTGTCAAATGCTTTTTCTGCATCTATTGATATGACTATGTGATTTTTATCTCTCAATTTCTTTATGTGATGTATCACGTTTACTGATTTGTGGGTATTGCACCATCCTTGCATTCCTGGGATAAATCCTACTTGGTCATGGTGTATGATCTTTCTGATGTACTGCTGGAGCCGATTTGCTAGAATTTTGTTGAGGATTTTGGCATCTATGTTCATGAGGGATATTGGTCTGTAATTCTCTTTCATTGTGTTGTCTTTATCTGGTTTTGGTATTAGGGTGATGCTGGCTTCATAGAAGGAGCTTGGAAGTGTTCCTTCCTCTTGAATTTTTTGGAATAGTCTGAGGAGGATAGGTTTTAGTTCTTCCTTGAATGTTTCGTAAAACTCCTCTGTGAAGTCATCTGGCCCCGGGCTTTTGTTTGCTGGAAGCTTTTTGATGACTGCTTCAATTTCTTCCATAGTTACTGGCCTATTGAGCTGTTCAGATTCTTCCTGATTGAGTTTTGGAAGGTTATATTTTTCTAGGAATATGTCCATTTCCTCCAGGTTGTCCAGTTTGTTGGAAAAGTGTTGTTCGTAGTTTTTAACAATCCTTTGTATTTCGGCGGGGTCTGTTGTTATTTCACCTATTTCTGATTTTGTTTATTTGGGTCCTCTCTCTTTGCTTCTTGGTGAACCTGGCTAGAGGTTCATCAATCTTGTTTATCCTTTCAAAGAACCAGCTCTCGGTTTTGTTGATCTTTTGTATTGTTTCTTTGGTCTCTATGTCATTTATCTCCACTCTGATCTTTAATATTTCCTTCCTTCTACTTACACTGGGCTTTTCTTGTTGCTTTCTTTCTAACTCTTTGAGTTGTTTGGTTAGGTAATTTATTACCATTGTTTCTTATTTTTTTGCACTAAGTTTGTAGAGCTATGAACTTCCCTCTCAAGACTGCTTTTGCTGTGTCCCATAGATTTTGGATTGTTGTGTTTTCATTGTTATTTGTTGCCAAGATGTTTTTTATTTCTTCCTTGATCTCTCTGGTAACCAAGTCATTGTTTAATAGCATGCTGTTTAGTCTCCATGTGTTTGATTTCTTTGGATTGTTTTTATTGTAGTTGATTTCCAGTTTTATGCCACTGTGATCTGAGAAGATGCATGATATGATTTCTATCTTCTTTTTTTTTAATTATAAAGGCATGTTTATTAAAATATATTTCACTTTCAAAATTTTAAAATCAGCTGTTAAAGTGTGTATACATTTTTTTGGACACCCTTTATATGCAGAATTTTATGTTCCTGAATTTTTTTTTTTTTTAGTCTTCTCCTCCATTCTCTTTTTTATTTTTATTTTTTTAAATGAATCTTTATTGTTCAGATTACAATTGTTTCTCCTTTTTCCCCCCATATCTCCCCACCACCCAGTTCCCACCCCCCCTCTGCCCTTACCTCCCCCCGCTGTCCTTATCCATAGGTATATGATTTTTGTCCAGTCTCTTCCCATACTCCCCACACAGACACCCCTTTCCCCCTCAGAATTATCAATCCACTCCCATTCTATGCCTCTGATTCTATTAAGTTCACCAGTTTATTCTGTTCCTCAGATTTTTAATTCACTTGTTGATAGATATGTATTTGTTGTTCATAATTTTTATCTTTCTTCTTCTTTTTCCTCTTTTTAAAGAATACCTTTCAGCATTTCATATAATACTGGTTTGGTGGTGATGAACTCCTTTAGCTTTTTCTTATCTGTGAAGCTCTTTATCTGACCTTCAATTCTGAATGATAGCTTTGCTGGGTAGAGTAGTCTTGGTTGTAGGTTGTTGCTATTCATCACTTTGAATATTTCTTGCCACTCCCGTCTGGCCTGCATGGTTTCTGTTGAGAAATTAGCTGATAATCGTATGGGAGCTCCCTTGTAGGTAACTAACTGTTTTTCTCTTGCTGCTTGTAAGATTCTCTCTTTGTCTTTTGCCCTTGGCATTTTAATTATGATGTGTCTTGGTGTGGTCCTCTTTGGATTCCTTTTGTTTGGGGTTCTGTGAGCTTCCTGGACTTGTAAGTCTATTTCTTTCACCAGGTGTGGGAAGTTTTCGTTCATTATTTCTTCAAATAGATTTTCAGCATCTTGCTCTCTCTCTTCTTCTGGTACCCCCATAATTCTGATGTTGGTTCGCTTGAAGTTGTCCCAGAGGCTTCTTACACTATCTTCAACTTTCTGAATTCTTTTCTCTTCATGCTTCTCTGGAGGAGTGTCCTTGGCCTCTTTGTATTCCAAATCTTTGAGTTGATTCTTGCGATCCTCTAGTCTGCTGTTGGGTCTCTGTATAATATTTTTTATCTCAGTCAGTGTATGTTTAATTTCTAGTTGGTCCCTTTTCATATCCTCGAGGGTCTCATTGAATTTATCGGCCTTTTCCATGAAATTCTTGAAAAACCTTATAACCGTGGTTTTGAACTCTATGTCCAGTCGCTTGTTCTCCTCCATTCCTTTGGTTTGTGATCTGTTTCCTTGCCTTCTCATTTTCTCTGCTTCCCTGAATTGGTAGGGTAGTTTTGTGTACTAGATGTCCTATTGGTTCAATGGGTCAGCCTCCCAGTTACTTGAGGTGGACACTCTTGGTGCACCCTTGTGTACTGTGTGTCCCCCAGCAGGAGCTACAGCAAGAACTAGTTTTCTCCTCCTTTGCTTGGGCGGTTTTGGAGCAGTCTGACTGGAGCTGCAGTTAATTTGGTTGAGCTGCCACAGAACAGGCCATTTATATGCAAAAGCCGCTGTGTGGAGCCTGGGCGGGTTTGTAGAATGTGCGGGGCGGGGTCTCAGGGCGTCACTAGGCTAGGGCGTGGCCAACGGCGATGGCTGGCGTCAGCCGTCTCTGCCTTTCCACGTTTCCAAGACCCTGCGCCCCGCGCTCCAGCGCTGTAAAACAATGATTGCTGGGCGCACCTCTGCAAAAAAGTCACTCTCACTTTCCGACCCGATGGCCGAGAGTCCAGCTTCTCCCCGTAGGAGTCTGGGTCCCCCGCGTGTCCCCAGAAACTGGATTTCAGAGTGATCGGGAGCTTGTCTCCCTTTGGGTTGAAGAAAAGCCGCGCACCCAGTCGCCCGCCGCCAGCCCGCTTCGCGCGCCTCCGTACCTCAGCTTTTCAGCATTTGTGCTCCTTTCTCTCCTTAGTTGTAAATCTACCACTCAGCCAGCTTTCCCGTGGTTCTGGGTGGTAGAAGTTTTGTCTTTTAGTTGTATTTTTGAAATTGTTGTGTGAGGCAGCAGATTAGTTGTTTAACTATGCCGCCATCTTGGTTCCTCTCCGATTTCTATCTTCTTGAATTTGAAGAGACTTTGCCTATGTCCCAACATATGGTCTATCTTTGAAAAGGACCCATGTGCACTTGAGAAGAATGTATATTCTGTGGCTTTGGGGTGAAATGTTTTGAAGATGTCAATTAATTTCATCTGGTCCAGTGAATCATTTAGGACTGATGTTTCTTTGCTGATTTTTTGTTTAGAGGATTTGTCCAATGGTGATAGTGGGGTATTAAAGTCTCCTATTATGATTGTATTGCTGTCAATCTCTCCCTTGATATCCTCCAGGAGTTTTTTTTTTTATGTATTTGGGTGCTCCTGGGGTGTGTATATGTTTACCAGAGTTATTTCTTCTTGTTGGATTGCTCTCTTAAGTATTATGAAGTGGCCTTCCTTATCTCTTGTTATGTCCTTCACTTTGAGATCTAATTTGTCAGATATAAGTATTGCTACCCCAGCTTTTTTTTCATTTCCATTAGCCTGGAAAACCTTTTTCCATCCCTTCACCCTCAGTCTGTGTGCGTCTTTTTTTCTGAGGTGGGTTTCTTGTAGACAGGAGATATATGGGTCTTGTTTTCTTATCCAATCCGTTACCCTTTGTCTTTTGATTGGGGCATTTAATCCATTTACATTTAAAGTTATTATTGATAGGTACTTATTTGTCGCCA